>NC_141687.1:1228854338-1229549626 GCF_964263255.1 Lissotriton vulgaris
AATGCTGGTGGAGACTGAGTCACCATCGAACACCTGGAAAGATCTATCTTCCAGGAAAGACCAGAACCAGGTCCATGCTTTACCCTTGATCCCGACCTGGGCCATGCGGTCCAGCAGGGTGACATGGCTGACCGTATCGAAGGCCGCGCTGAGATCAAGGAGGATCACTGCCACTGATCTAAGATTTTCCTGGCCTCCTCGGTGACCATGAGGAGGGCGGTCTCGGTCCCATGTTTGGGTCTAAAGCCGGTTTGGGTGGGGTCCAGAAGAAGGTGGGTTTCTAAAAAGTTGGTAAGTTGGAGATTTATGTATTTCTCCAGGACCTTGCTCGCCCAGGGGAGCAGGGATATTGGGCGATAGTTGCTCATATCCGTGGGGTCTAGGCTGGGCTTCTTCAGCAGGGCCTTCACCATGGCCTGCTTCCAAACTGTAGGAACTGTACCCGTGGAGATGGAGGTGTTTAGGACGTCCCTTAGTATGGGTAAGGTGGTTTGTGCGGCTGCCATTATTATCTCTGGGGGGGCAGGGTCTTTGGGAGAACCAGATTTAACTTTGCGTGCCAGAGACTCCAACAAGACAAGTTCCAGTGGAGGGAAATGGGACAGCGTGTTTGATTGAGGATTATGAACTGGTTCAACGGGGTGTGGAGATGTAATGGGCGGAGGGGGGTTGATCAGGGGGAAGGCCGAGTAGATGGAACTGATTTTCTGATGGAAAAATTCGGCAACTTTATTGCAGTGGGAGGTGGGTTTGTCCACTGGTAGGCTGGGGGGGGGGGGGTTTGGTTAGTTGGTTTATGATTTTGAAAATTTCCTTCGGTTTGGATTTTGCAAGGACAATTTTCTCCGAGAAGTAGGCGGCCTGGGCTTCCTTTATCAGACTTTTGTAGTTGCTGATAGCTTCTCGGTAGAGGGTTTTATGAGCCGTTGAGTAATCGGTTCGCCAGCGTCTTTCGAATTTCCTACAGCACCGTTTTTTGTCTCTCAGATTCTCCGTGTACCACGGGGCAGTTTTATGGAGGCGTTTAAGCGTGATTTCCTTTTTCGGGAGAGCGATGTCGAGAGATTGGGAAATCCAATTGACGTAGGCCTGGTTGGCTGGATCGGGGTTATCCGTGATCAGGGGTCGGGTCTCTGTAAGTGCCTTGGTCCAATTATCAATCATTAGATGGGACCAGGCTCTCTTGAGTCTTGTGGTGGGGGTAGGTTCAGGGGGGAGAGGATGAGCTGGGTGTCGTCAGCATAGTAGATGATGTTGTGGTCGTGATGGCGGGCCACTTGTGCAAGGGGGGCCATGTAGACGTTGAACAGTGTTGGGCTGAGGGATGAGCCCTGGGGGACGCCGCAGATGATGTTGGTGGATTTGGAGCGGAAGGGTGGGAGGCAGACGCCCTGGGTTCTGCCGGAGAGGAAGGACGTGGTCCAGTCAAGAGCCTTCTCCTGGATTCCGGCTTCTAGGAGGCGTGTCTTTAGAGTGCAATGGCAGACCATGTCGAAGGCGGCTGACAGGTCCAGGAGGATGAGGGCTGATGTTTCGCTGTTGTCTAGTTGGCGCCTGATGTAGTCTGTGGCGGCGATGAGGGCTGTCTCGGTGCTGTGGTTTTGTCTGAGTCCGGACTAGGACGGGTCCAAGATGATGTTGTCTCCGAGGTGGCGGGCCAGTTGCATGTTGACGATTTTCTTGATGACCTTTGCCGGGAACGGGAGCAGGGAGATGGGGCGGAAGTTCTTGAGGTCCTTGGGGTCCACTTTGGGCTTCTTGAGGAGGGCGTTGATTTCAGCGTGCTTCAAGCTTTCCGGGAATGTCGCTGTTTCGAAGGAGATGTAGATGACCTTCTGTAGTTGGGGTGCGATGGCTGAGTCTGCTTTGTTGAATACGGGGTGTGGGCACGGGTCGATGGAGATCCTGAGTGAATGGAGTTCATGACCTTACGTGTCTCGTCGTCATTGACGTTGGACCAGGAGGTCAGACGGTTGGCGCTGGTGGTGTTCACAGGGGAGGTGGAGTCTGGCGTAGCCAGGGCAGTCGTGGTGTTGAAGCTGTCGTGGATGTCAGCGATCTTGCGGTGGAAGAAGATGGCTGGTGAGTCGCACAGTTCTTGTGAGGGCGGTATGTCGTTTGCTTTGGCACTGAGGTTGGAGAGTTACTTTACGATGCTGAAGAGCTCTTTGCTGTTGTGTGCGTTGTTATTAAAGCGATCTTTGAAGATGCGTCGCACAGCAGCGGAGTTGATGAGCATTGTAGGGGAGCTGTGACGCAAGGTCCTGCGTCGTCATTTATGAAGCCGGTTGGGCTTAGTGAGACTTGCGCTGCAATGCGTCGGCACAGGGCACCAGACGTGTCACACTAGGTTGATTTCAGCATCGAAGAAGCTGCCAGTGCTTGTGAGAACTTGCGCTGAGATGCGTCGAGGAAGAGCTGCGTTGCACAATGTTGGAGTTGAAGGCAGGCTACATCGCGCTGTGTGCACATGCATTGATGTTGAAGAAGCCTATCATTTTCCTACATCCTGACAAAACCTATTCCTCCTTTGTATTACTGTCTGGGAACAGTACACAAAAACCAATTGCCAGCTACAACTAGCCATGCAAACTTTCTAAAAGTGCCATTTTCTGAATTGTGACGTAAAATATAACTTTACCATTAAAGAGGGTTTTAAATTACAATTCTTTAGAGATGGAACTCAACATTTCTACCTGATCCCAATTTACTTAATTTTTTTACTTATTAATGTATTTACTGTCACTTACTAAATGTAATAAGGTAACTCAATGTTATTCTATGGGACAGGCAGGCCTTGCAGTAGTGAAAAATGTATTTAGGAGTTTATTCACTACCAGGACAAGTAACAATTAAAAGTGCATGGACAACTATTCAAGACACTGTACCCTGTCATGTGGGCTGTGTAGAGCCTACCCTTTGGGTGACTTCTTTGTAAGGAAGGTTTAGGCTTGGTGAAAGTTTTATTTTGACAGGTTGCAATTTCAGTTTACAGCTGCACACGCAGGCTGCAGTGGCAGTGCTGAGACAAGTTCAAATTGCTTTTTAAGTGGTTGGCACAATTAATGCAGCAGCCTCCACTAGCAGCATTAATTTACAGACCCTGGGTACTAGTAGTACCACTTTACTCTGGACTTACAAGTAAATTAAAGGCACCGATTGGATGCTGCTGCTGATGTTACTATATTTAAAGGAGAGCACACATACAGTGGTAAAGTGCACAGAGTCCTAAGTCCAGCTAAAACAAAGTAATCAAAAACAGATGTATTGAAGGGAAAATATTGGAAAAAATAGCAGCCAGGATGTCAGATCCAATAGCCAGCTTGATTTCTTCCTGCAAAACTACCCACAGCTCTCTTTTAGGCAGACTTTCCTTTGTGCAAGGGTACCGCCATCACTTCTCACCAGTAAGTGGGCTCCTTTCCTGAAGGCGGTTTCAAGGCCACTTGTCCTGCCTTCTTTCAGAACTTACTAAACACTGCAAGGGGAGATGGCCAACCGGACCTGCCAAGCCATTTTGTCACTGAACTGGTACACAAGAAGCCCAAGACTAGTGTTGGTTGGTTGGGCCTTACTGTGCCACTAGAATCAAGCTTCACCTGAATGAAGAGGGCCATTTAGGACAAAATCAGTCTTTGATTGACGACCTGTTTTGGCAGTTTGGGCAGGGACTGTTCCTACTGGAGCAGGCCCAAGACTGACTTGGATATGGCTGGGTCTAATCCTAGGTGGCATGGTGGGAAAATCTGATTAATAGGAATGCTACCCCGAGAGCGATTGCCTGTGGTTAGACTATTTGCAGTTGTCTATTATCACTTTTTGTGTGTTTGCCATTATGGGATAACCTACAGTCAGTGCTTAATTTGAGCAAGTGGGTTGTAGGTGGGGCCCACTGGAATTTAGGGCACAGGAACGCCATTTTCCAATTATTGGACTTAGCACAAAACAAAAGAAAGAAAGGCAGAATTGGAAGAAAGAAAGGAAGAGAATGGTAAAAACACTGTGACAAACAGAGAAAGCAGGAATGGGAAAGAACTCGTGGGAGGGAAATAAATGGGCAAGTTGTATATGGTGGTGGATGAAAGAGGCATGAGGAGGAATCAAGACTAGAAACTCTTGGTATTTGAAAACTTCAACATTCAGCAGCCCGGGCTTTGGGCTTCTGAGGAACTAATATGGGCACTAGCACTTATTTTGCAATACAACTACTGCGTCCAATAATTATAAGTCATCCGACAGGACAATTAGAGATATGCCATACATGTGAATAACCCGGCCATTGAAGACTAAATCGTCGTAATGAGCCTGACGTTATGAGTTTGCTGTAGAATTTTTACAGGTACTGTGGCTGGGGTTGCTGAAGCCATCTAACAAAGGGATCAGGGAGTGAATACACAGTGCCAGGCGTCACACTGTGGAAGCATGGGGCAACAAAGTAAAATGGAGAACTGGAAGTGTATAGTTTTTACCAATATAACTAGTAATGCTGCAATCTGCCATCAATTGTCCAATGCCTTTGGACCGATACCGGAGTCCGGGACGTTCTTGTAGAAGTGACATGGCATAAAATGTCAGTGGGATCAATATCAAAGAAAAATTAAGATTGGTAGCGTTCCCCAGGGTCAATTCCCGTGAAGGTTTAGCACGGGGCAGTGACAACGACACCTGAAGAAGAAATGCATTCATGGACTCATCAGGAAGCTTAACCTGGTGGCCTCGCGGAAAGTGGAGGACTCCACAGGCTCCCAAGGCCTCTTGTAATAAGATTGATAATATACGGAGTGCAACTCATCAGCCACCATGTGCGCGCGCAGAAACCTTTCCTCTACCTGTCTCTCCGCTGACGCATCCTTCTAATCTGTTTCTCGCTCAGGTTTCCTCTGCCAGGGCAGAGGCAGAGATGTCTCATAATGATCTGTGTTCTGTCTACAGTCAGGATCGGGCTTTGATCCCTGAAACCAATTAGTGTTGAATCTTCTTCACAGATATCTTCTCGGCGACACCTGATCAGCCCGATAGAGGGCCGGGAGCTGTCACATGTCTGCCGCCTAAAGTGGCAGTAAATGTCCTGCCTGACACCAGGCTGGGTTTAATATTTCAAAACAAGGTAATGAAGCTCCGGCGCTCCCCACCCTCCGAGGCCTTCTCGCCCATCATCGCCCTCACTTCTACCTCCACCCATGTCTCCTCTCTCATCATCTCTCGGCGCTGCCTCCTCCGATGCCCATCTGTCAACCTCTTTTTTTAAAACATTTATATTATTAGAGTTTTATATAGCGGGAAATAGACCCGAAGATATCCAGTATCAGAGCGCTTTACATGAGCACCAGTTTCGTTACAGAAGGACACATTCATTTGTTTTTTTGTTAGGCCTCTGCTTTCGCTGTCTGCATCCTGTAGCTGGGCTCCTTCGAGTGTTAAAACCTGTACTCCTTGCGGTCTCAACATGACTCCCCGGCCCCCACCCCCTCATCTTTTGTGTCACTATCATTTTTATTATTATTATTGATGAGGAGAGAAGGCCTCGTGATACCTGGAGCCTCTTTATGATGTAATAAAGACAAGGGGACTTTCGCCTTGCGGCCAGAGCTGCCGACTTTGAAGCTGGGGAACCAGGTTCGAGCCTCGACGTGGGCTCAACATCCTGTGATTCTGGGCAAATCACTTAATTTCTCGTGCCTACCAACAAATGAATGTGTTCTTGTTGTAACGTAACTGGTGGCATGTAAAGCGCTCCAATACCTTCGGGTCGAGTTCCTGCTATATAAAATCCGAAAAACATAAAATAAATAAGTAATCAAGGATGGAAGCACTTTGTAAGTAAAAATTAGTGGGCAATTGTCATTCATGTTCCCACTCCTCAATAGAGTTTAGTCAGAAATGAGCGGACTGACTGGTTCACGTGAATAGATCACTGTATTATGAGGGATTACCTCCAACACAAGGACTTTGTTTTACAGGAATAATAGTGAACTCCTGGAGCAGGTTTTGAAAGAACCACTGTGCCATGCATGCCTTTACCATGCAACATGCAAATGCTTTTACCATGCAGCATGCAAATGCTTTTACCATGCTTGCCTTTACCACGAATGATAAGTTTAATAAGGTAAGTGAAACTCTACATATATCATTTTTTAACCCCCCACCCCCTTTTTAGATACGACACAAGCTGAGACTTTTTGATTTTATTAAAATTACACGTATGACATAGCTTAACCCCTTCGATGCGTGTGACAAGGTCAGCTCGTCATGGGCGTTACCTGCGCTGTGCGTGTGACGAGTTGACCTTGTCACGTAACGCAGGATTTTTAAAATCTCAGCGCTCAGCGGGAAAACCGCTAGCGCGCATGCGGTTAACAAAGAAAGGCAGTTGGGGAAATCCGCGTAGGGTTGTGTACAAGTTTCTGCAATTCAAATATTCCAATGTGTGTAAGTGCTCAAGGTTATCATACAACGATCACCCTGCGCTGTAAAAATGTAGACCTAAGTCCACATGTAATATAAATATTAACAACCGACAACCTGAGCAAAAACACAAAAGTGAAAGCACATATACAGTCCAAGTCTCAGTCCTCAGTCTTTTCTTCTTGCTTTATTCCAAGTTCTTAGAGGCATACATCCATATTATAATCTTCTTAACACTTTTTGTCCAAGCCACAACCCATGCCAACACATGTTTGGTCTATACATCTGTAAGCCATAGACTTCATCAGGGCTAGAACAGAAGCAAAGTAGCTGGATTACAACATGTTACACCAATTTCCCACATTGATGGTACAGTTAGTCCTTCACCCATAGCATCTCTGCCATTAGTGGACATCTATGTGGCACACAACATTAGAATGTCATGAATCAGACCACAGATGAGGCAACTTTCTTTTATGGAATGATTTATTATGGGGAACAAAGAAGAAAAATAAAAAAAGTCAGAAGAGCGCCCACACTATCGTGCATACGTGCTCTTCAATAGTAGGCATTATAAAGGTTATTTGGATGTATATAAAGCAAGAAGAAAAGACTGAGGACTAAGACTTGGACTGAATATGTGCTTTCACTTTTGTGTTTTTGCTCAGGTTGTCGTTTGTTAATATATACATGCATAACATTCTTTCTTAAAGGGCCTTTTAGCCACCCCTCTTCATCCATTAGTCTGTTGTTGTGTCATTCACATTTTGTTTCCAGCCACTACAGCAGGGGGCAATGGGCCAGTCTTCTCCAGCCACTCGTTAACTTCTCTTTGAGAGACTGCATTTGTTCTTTCACAATTAACTCACCCACACACAAGGTAGTTCCCTTCAGTGCCAGAGTTTCTGTTTTTGCTTCATAATTACTTTGGTGTTGACTTTGTGTTTAAAGCCTAAGGTGAAAGCAAGACCTTTCTGCCAGATGTGAGCAGGGGCCACATTCCATGCTTTGTCAATTTCTGTCTCCTGCCAAATTTCTTTTGACTTGTTCTTTATCTGACTGCTGGTATTTCACAGCATAACAGATTGCTTTACAGTTATTCTTCATGCTGATCAAGGAGGAAATATACTAGATTAATGGAATCAAACCTATATAGTTATCTTTCTTAAAAAGGATAAACCAGCTGAAGAGAAAGGGTCATATCACCCTATCTGATCAATTAATACAGATGCCAAGATATATGCAAAATAATTGGCTAAAAGGTTGGCCTCTTGTATCAAATATTTGATATGTCCAGAACAGCATGGCTTTATCCCAGGAAGGGACACCACAACCATATTAATGTTGCTATGGCATTATTGTATGCCGCAACTACCCTGGGCAGGCTCCTCTGAATTATATTTTTAGATTCCACGCAGAGATTCAGCAGGGTCTCATGGTATTTTATTATTGGAAACTTTGCTAATTATGGGTTTAGGGGATAAATACATTAATCTTATCCACAGTGCCTATATATATACCCAATCTACAGTGTAATTTTGGCTGGACACTGTTCCTTGGCCTTTAAAATTTCACGCTGATCAAAGACGGGCAGCTCATTATCTCTGGTACTTTTTGCTCTGTATCTGGAACCTTACGGTGTATTGCTTGTAGTCCGCAAATAATTCCTGTAGATTTGAATGGTAATGAGATCAAGATCAGCGCCTATGTGGACAATATAGCTGTGTACTCTTAAAAGCCAGTCCAGGCTATCCAATATATTGAAGAGGAGGCTGAGAGACACGGGGCAGTATCTCGGTACCATTGGAATCTTCAAAAACTCAGACTTTTCTTAACTTTACCTCTGTTCGGAAGGAGCCAAGTGTTTTGTCCATTGCTACCTATTTAGGAGTTAAGATAATTTCATCGGTTACTAGGATAATACATTTAATTACTAACAGTTACTTTCACAGTCTATAATTCATATGCCTTTATGCCATTGACAACCTGCAGGCATTATCGGCTGACGCAACATAATCAAAATGAATATCCTTGTCAAGTCTTTATATCTCTTCTGAGCCATCCTCTTTTGTGTTCCTTAGAAATTTTTGGTCGGCTCGAGGGAGCAATAATTAGTTTTATATTGGGATATGAAAGGGCTAGGCGGTCTGTCTAGCTCTTGAAATTACCCCCCAATCAAGGGGGGGAATGATTTACCAGTTTTAAGATTTATTTTTGGGGCATCTTTCATCTCTTGTAATGGATGCCTTCTAACCGATTGTCAATCAGATTGCAGCTTGTTTGTATATCATCATTCATGTCCAACTTTATTTCGCATTAAAAATACATAACAGTACAAAAAAAAATTCTTACACACATTTTTAGTTACATTAGTACAAAACCCTATCCACATAGGTTTTCTATAAATGCGATAAAATCTAAAGATAACCTATTTTATTTTGTAATCAAACACTACATTATCCAATAGTTATTTTACACAGAAAATGTCATTTTAAGACAGTTATTTAAAATCAAGCTGTACCAGAAATTCTTTAAAATCTATTTACACAGGTAATTCTAGTCCTGTATACTCTATGATTCATCTACAGCAAACGATAAAAAAAATAATTTGTGTTAATTATTTTTAATTCTACTTTTTGATTTGAACTGTTGGTAATTACAGGTCATTTGTGGAAATACCCTATGTGGGTGTACATACCCTATTTGTCAAATCAATAGTTTAACTCAAAATTCAGTGACAACCTGGGCTATACATTCACCATTCGTTTGTTACGCTACAGTGTAAGCGCATTTCCAGAGTTAACCTATAGATAAACTGGAGGCCCCTCAAGTTTTTGAGGCTGCCTATAAAAATGAAGCAATCACAAAACATATATATGGAGTTTCCAGTTGTTGAATAACTGACAGAGCTGCAGTATAATGATGCAGGATAAATTTCCTCAGTAATAGAACAATGAATGTCTTCCTCTCTGAGACGTATGGAGGGCAGTAAAACAGAATGTGTCAGGTCGATTGATTTGACTTTCCGTCACAAGGAATTGAAGGAAGGTGGTTTGTAAACTATAACATTTGACGGATAGCCCAGCATTAAAGGAATATAATTTAAACATAATCTTATCAAAATGTAACTGTGCTGAGGGTTCTCTACAAAGGAGAGATAGGAAAAGGGACCATGCAGCACAGAAGGTAATCCATGATATACAGTTATTGTACCTTTTCCTTTGTTCCTATCCTTTGCGCTTTTAGCCATAAAAATGTCTTTCAGCTTTGATTTAGGGAAATTTTCCCAGAGAGTTGGAGTGTCATAAAGGGTAGCTAAACCCAGGCATATAAAAGACTGTCTAACATAGGATAGCCAAGGAATTCTATGTCAGGACCGGAGGCTTCAGATTATGCTATATCTTCCTTCGCTTTATTAACATAAAGACTCCACAGCAGCTTAGGAAAAGATATATAATAGTAACGAAAATGCTTTCAGACATAAAGCATATACGGAACGTTCAACAAATCAAACAACAACTCCCGAGAGTCTCTTTGTATAACGACAGTCCATAGTCCTTCCACACTGTCCATCACCGCTATAAATCCGGTCTTCTCTTCTTCTTCCTCCTCTTTCTTCGCTGCTCCCGCAGCCAGATAAGTGCTTTTCATGTTTTTCCTTTCAAATGTTTACTTGATTGTATTGTGTGTACGATCGTTGGGGGGACTCATTGCATGGTTTATTCCCTTACAGAGTCCCCGGTCGCGGGAACGCTCTATCGTTCCTACGCGATCTTCTTTCCCACGTGTGTGCGGTGCGTAAGTAGGCCGCCAGGGGGCGCCCTGACGTCTCGCCGACCCTCCGACGCGCCTCCGCAGTTGCAGGGGCCGCGCCGTGGAGTCTGCTTGCGCAGGAGCCAGCCCTCGCGTACCCCTCTGACACCTGGTGCTCCGGGTCTGTACATCCCTACTCCTGACGCCCCGTTGGGGTCTGTATTGCGGCTCCGACCGCGTGAAACACCTCCGGGTGAACTTTGTGCACCTTTCGGCAAGAAGTGTGGCTTAGCGCGCTTGAGGGGTGCGGAGACCCGGTCCCGGCGAGGAGGGTCGACGCGCTGGGGGATTGGTGCAGCCCACCTGCCAGTCCAGTTGGCACAGAAAAGTGATCGCAGCCAGTTGGCCTGCCCATATCCGAGATTTATCTCGATTGCCGCCCTACAGGGTGCCCGGTTTTACCCCTGTACTTCGAGATGGAAATGGAGTACGAGGAGGAACCCTACCCCTACCTGCAGGACGACGAGTTCTACCAGGCGGTGGACAATTCCATTTACCGCTGCGTGACGGAGGTGGTAGGCCCTATGGAGGATCGCCTCTCCGCCCGCATCGTGGAAGAGTGCGCGAAGCTGGCACCGGCGCACGTGCCTCCGAGCCCCGATCTCCCGGGGACGTCCGGCGGGTTGCCACCCGCCCCGAAGAGGCCTTGTAAGGAAGGGCCATCGTCGGAGGCCCAAGGAGTGGACAGGGGCGCGTTTGAACGCCTTCGGGACGCCTTTCTGGCCAAAGCAACTGCGGTGCCCCCTACCCCCTTGGCGGATCCTGGGGCCTCGGGTGACGTGTCGACAGCCCCTGCTTCCCCTGTGTACGACTCTCCAGACACCGACGACGACGGGGAGTCGACCCGATCTTGGCTTCCGGCGTCCTCTGCCAAGGAGATGCCGAAGGATGAATCGGGCATGCTGGATCCGGACGAGATCGTCCACCCCCGCTCCGCGGCTTGGACGCAGGGAGAGACGGTGGCTAAGTTCGTAGCGGGCAGGCTGCGCAAACCCCTGGAGAAGGAGGCGCGGGGTTGCCTGCGTGGGGAGTGTCCTAGGCCAACCCTGGACGGCAAGGTGGCCATGACGCCGGAACTGGATCCCAAGATGGCCACCTTCCTGGCAAAATTTATGAAGGATCCCAGGAAAGGCATCGATCGCTCCTGGAGGGCCTGCCAGGATAAACTGCTGGATGCGGTTGGACCTGCCACAAAGATCCTCGATATGGCGGAGGAGGCGAAGGTGAATGGCACCGTCATTGCCCCTGAGGTGCTTTCGAATTGGGCCCAGAGGGTGATTGTGTTCCTGGGCAACGCCAACTGCGCACTTTCTACGAGACCTGGCCTCGTCGGAGGCGGGTGCGGTGGCCCAAGGAGGCCTTTTTGGCGAGCCCTTCATCAGGGAGCTGGGCAAGTTCGTGAACACGTTCACGTCACTGGATAAGGCCCAGTCCAGCATGAAACGGGTGTTCCATCAGCGTTTCTCCGGAGGGGCCGGTCGCGGTAGGGGCCGCGCGATCGGCCGTGGCCAGCAGACCACCAATAAGGGACAAGGCTCCGGAAGAGGACAATACCAGACCTCTGCCAACTATACAAACTTCTACCCCACCAGAGGGCAGCGCTTCGGCGGCAGAGGGTTCAGAAAGAACTCCAGACAAGGAAATGCACCCGGTAAGTGTACTTTGTTTGGATCAAGTTCCAATTGGGGGGAGGCTGGCAACCTTTTACGAGGAGTGGGAATTGCTCACTGCCGACGCTTGGGTCTTGCAAACGGTACGTGGTTTCCACATAGAGTTCTACGACCAACCCACGCAAGCGGTGCCCCCGCGCCCTATGGTCTTTTCAGAGTCCGACGCGCGGTTGATAGACGGGGAGGTCTCGGACTTGCTCCGCAAAGGGGCCATCCGCCTATCAACGCACCACCCGCACGGGTTCCTCAGCAACGCCTTCTTGGTGGACAAGACCGATGGGGGCAAGAGACCTGTGATCAATCTCGGGGAATTCAATGGGTGGTTGGTCTACCGACATTTCAAGATGGAGGGTATACACCTACTTCGAGACGTACTGCTCCCTCGGGACTGGATGGTGAGACTGGATCTCAAGGATGCCTATTTAGTCGTCCCCATCCATCCCCCGCTTCGTCGTTTTCTTCAGTTTCTATGGAACGGCAGGGTGTTCGAGTTCACCGCGCTGCCGTTCGGTCTGTCATCGGCTCCCTGGTGCTTCACGAAAGTTCTCCACCCGGTGGTGGAGTTCCTCAGAAGTCAGGGGGTCAGAATGTTGGTGTACTTAGACGACATCCTCCTCATGGGGCAGTGCCCGGAGGTGTTGGCGGGCCAGCTTCGGCAGGCCGTAAACCTCCTCCAGAGGCTGGGGTTCGTGATCAACGGCTCCAAGTCCGTTTTGGTTCCTACTCAGAAGATCACCTTCTTGGGGTTCGTGGTGGACTCGGTACAGGCGGTCTTGAGCCTGCCGGGTCGAAAAGTCGCGAAAATTCGACACCTGCTTCGGCAGACGATCGCAAAGGATCGCACTTCCTTGCACCATATCGCCAAGGTGGTAGGACTCCTGTCGTCCTCCATCCAAGCGATTTTCCTGGGCCCCCTGCATTACAGGGCGCTCCAGCGTCTGAAGGCGCCACATTTGCGTCGTGGGATGAGTTACGATCAGTGGGTTCCCCTCACGAACGAAGTGAAGGAGGAAATGTCCTGGTGGCTGTCTCACATGGAGGCATGGAATGGTCGGGCGATCTTCGGTTCGGCTCCGGACCTGGTCATAGAGTCCGACGCCAGCAGGTCGGGCTGGGGCGCCCGGTGCGGGGATTTTTCCACCGGCGGCGCCTGGTCTTCAGACGAACAACGGTTGCATATCAATTGTTTGGAGCTCCTGGCGGGCTCCTTCGCAGTCCGTTGTTGGACCAAGGATTCGGTCAAGGCCTGTGTCCTTTTACGGATGGACAACATTTCGGCGGTTCGCTATGTGAACCATTTAGGGGGTCCACGGTCCCGCGCTTTAGCGGACTTGGCGAAGGACTTCTGGGGCTATTGCCTGTCGCGTCACATTGCGGTGACGGCGGAATATCTACCGGGCCAGTCCAACCAAGTGGCAGATTGGCACTCCCGGCACCTCTGGGACGCCAGCCAGTGGAAGCTGGATCCGGAGGTCTTCCGGTGGGTCCAAACTCTCTGGGGTCCCTTTTCAGTGGACCTGTTTGCGTCCCGTCTCGACCACCAGCTGCCGCGTTTTTTCAGCTGGAGGCCAGACCCTCTGGCGGAGGCCACGGACGCCTTTCTGCAGGATTGGAGTCGGGAACGGCCGTTTGCGTTTCCCCCGTTCTCCATGATAATGCAAGCGGCGGCCCAAATACGCCGCCAGGGAGCGGAGTTGGTGTTGGTTACACCGCTCTGGAGGTCTCAAGTGTGGTTTCCGGTTCTTCTGGAACTTTCTTGGGATTTTCCAATCCTACTCCCCCTGTTTCCTCTGCTCCTGACAAATCCGGATCGGGAACCGCATCCTCTCATCACGCAGAGCTCTCTCCGCCTCGTGGCATGGAGGCTCTCAGGAGACGCTGGTCGCTCCCAGGCCTTTCGGGGTCTGCTGAACACTTGCTCTCCAAAGCATGGGCCGATAGTACGACGAAGCGCTACAGATCCGCTTGGCTTAAGTGGATGCGTTGGTGTCTTCGAAGGGATTTGGATCCCTTGGTCGCAGGCCTCGTTCCCGTGCTGAATTTCCTAGCTCACTTAGCCGATAAAGGCTTGGCCTATAGGACGATCAATGCTATTCGATCGGCGATTTCGGCAGGCCACGATAACATCGATGGTCACCCGGTAGGGGAACATCCTTTCGTTTGTCGGCTTCTGCGGGCTATTCGCCTCGCGTTGCCTCCTGAGCCCAGGTACTCCGTCCTTTGGGACGTCAATTTGGTTCTGAACTTGTTCTTGTCCTGGCCGGCCAACTCTTATCTGTCTCTTAAGGAGCTGTCGGCGAAGTTGGCCATGTTGTTGTGTTTGGTTTCTTGCAGACGCGTCTCTGATGTGCGCGCGCTGGATGTCTCTGCACGCATTTTTTCCCCGGATGGGGTTACTTTTACCGTGGGCCGACGCACTAAGACGTCGTCACGATCCATTTCCTATCCAGCTTTTCTTGACACTCCTAAGTTGTGTGTTGTGCAATGCCTCAAAGCATATGAGGATATGACCTTGGAGTTGCGCCCTCCGGGCGAGCGTCAATTGCTGATTGCCCTGCGAAAGCCACACAAAGCTGTCTCCTCTCCCACTATTGCTCGGTGGGTGCGGTGGGTCATGCAGGAAGCGGGCATCAATACTTCTCTCTTTGGAGCACACTCCGCCAGGGGGGCCATGGCCTCTAAGGCATTCTCAGTGGGTGCTCGCTTGGAGGACCTAATGCGAGCGGCGGATTGGTCCTCGGATTCCACCTTTAAGAGGTTTTATTTTAAGCCGGTGGTGGATTTGGCCCAGTTGGTGGTAAGTAAGCTTTGAACTAGCATAATCTGAAGCCTCCGGTCCTGACATAGAATCGAAATTTGCCTAACTTACGTAACGGTAAGTTTCAATTCTATTAAGGACACGGAGGCGAGGATTATCCCACCCAGGCTACAGTGGTGTCTCTACCCACCCGTATGGCAGTAAGTAAAGCGTTTTCCTTTACATTGTCGGTACTGTACTAGTCTGTGAATGCTCCTCGCCTTATTGTTGCATTCCTGGGCCACCTCGCTGATGCTGTTCCTTTTTTCGACAGGCAACGAGGGTGCTAAACAGGATCAATGAGGTTCAAGCGTGATCTGCGCGAAGAAAGAGGAGGAAGAAGAAGAGAAGACCGGATTTATAGCGGTGATGGACAGTGTGGAAGGACTATGGACTGTCGTTATACAAAGAGACTCTCGGGAGTTGTTGTTTGATTTGTTGAACGTTCCGTATATGCTTTATGTCTGAAAGCATTTTCGTTACTATTATATATCTTTTCCTAAGCTGCTGTGGAGTCTTTATGTTAATAAAGCGAAGGAAGATATAGCATAATCCTCGCCTCCGTGTCCTTAATAGAATTGAAACTTACCGTTACGTAAGTTAGGCAAATTTCGATTCTAAGGGCATGATCTAAATTCATAATATCTTTTAAAACAATTTGGTTTAAGTGCACCTTTTTCCCTTTCCAGATTGATTATCACAATAATAGTGGGGCCATTTTAATGGTGTCACTGATGTAGGGAAAGCCTATTTCTTTGTGAGAAATAAAGTTGGAGCATACGTTTGGGACGGGCAGTAGTCTTTTAGAAAGCATACCTTCCACACATTGTAGTGCCTCAATGTCCGTGATACCCCAAATTGCTACCCCATATGTAGCTATAGATTTGGTTTTGACTAAATAAAATGTAATCATTTCCTGTACTGGTTTGTAGCCCAGCTATTTTGAGAACCTGAAACCTGCAGCAATACTTTTGCCCATGAGATTTGCTCTGTTTAGCACCATCTCCTTCTATTTTAGTTTGGAGTCAAAAAGAACACCTAAGTATGTGAAATTTTCCACACATTCTTTTTTATTTCACCTAGGTAGAATCTCAACGTTCTCTTGTGTCCCCCCTACAGCCATAACAAAATACTTAATTTTATTGACATGAAGTCTCAAATCAGCCATAAAGATCGAGTATTTAAGTATAACATTTTGCAAGGCCATAAGTGTTCTATCCAGTAACACAGCATCATCTGCATATAGCAGAATAGGAAGAGGGTTTGAATCGACAAGAGGGCTATCTTTACCATTTTCGATCAGGATATCATTTAACTTATTGGTGTAAAGAGCAAATAAAAAAGGGGCAAGCATGCATCCCTGTCTTACATCTTTTTACATTTTAAAAGGCTTTGAGCATTCCCCCTGCTTCTCATTGTGAGTTATAGCTGATACATTTGTATAAAGTTGCCTTATGAACACGATTATCGAAGCCTCCACTCACATGGCGTCCGTGATGGCCCACAATTTGCTATGCGCCACGCAGTCAAAAGCCACGGATAGGTCCATAAAGGCCATGTACAGTTGGCCTTTCTTTGCTATGGAATAATTTGCCGCTAATAAGGTCAAGTTCAGACACTGATCTAATGTGCTCTTGCCCTTCCTAAAGCCATACTGGACTTCAGCAAGGATCTTCTTTTCTGCCACCCAGTCTTCAAGCCTGTTCAATAGTAGTTGGCCCATTAATTTAGCTGCACTGTCTATTAGGGAGATGGGTCGATAGTTAGCTGTATTTGAGCCATCTCCTTTCTTATATACAGGAATTATTAAGGACTGCTTTCAGGAGAGCATCAGACCTTTCTTAGCTGTTGTGCTGAAAGCAATTGTCAACAAAGGAGCCCACACTGGCTTGTTTGAGAGGAAGATATCCACAGGGACCTCATCTGGGCTGGCGGCCTTCATGGGGAAGACTGTGAGAGGACAAGCTCCATTTCTTCAAGTTCAAAAGACATGGAAAGATTGTTTTCCTCATCTATGTATACATAGAATGACTGACCACCGTCTTCTGACTGAAATGGGGAATTAATCACCTTCCAAAAAGCTTCACAATAGGTTTCTGTATGAGGCTTGCTTTAGGTTTTCCGAGACCTCTTCTCTTAGCTGCTTCAGTCTTTTTCTCTCTAGCTGTTTTGTAGGTCAACCTCGAGGTCCATATAAGGTCCTTATCTCTAGGATTCATTTTTAAAGCTTTAAGAAGATTCACTGACACTACAGAGGAGTCCTTGTCGATTCAGCTACTTAGAGGGTGCTCTTCTGAAGACATTGGGTGAGTTCATTGCAGTCTAATCTCTTCTAAAATCTTTCCAAATGCTCCGATCACCGGGTAGACATAGCAAGACATCCTTATTGTTGGAAGTTATGATATTAGTAACCAAACTACTTTCCTTTAATTTGTCCCATTTTACAATGTAGCTGTTTTTTCTTGCAAGAGTGGGCTTAGGGGCATATTTGCTTCACATTTTTTTTAATCTCTTCAGGCCAAGATACATGAAATCAAGGCATGATCACTGAACTCTGACATCTTGAACTGTCAATTGTTAATATTCCTTCTGAGATTATCTGAACTGAATACATAATCAATCTTCGAGCTACGCTCTGCTCTTGGAAGGGTGAGGTCCATTTTACCAGTATCTACATTTTTCTAATTTCTAATCTCTAGCTGTCAGGTCATCAATAGGCAGTTTAAGGGATTTCCATATGGTGTGTGGCTGTAGTGACTAATTGGATCTACATTATGATCTGTTACCTGCATATCCGGGATCATCTCTCAGACACTTTTTTATATTGGAATCGCCCACCCAGATGAATTTCAGAGGTTTTCGGTAATGAACAATAATATCATCCATATTCCTCCCTAGATCTTCCACCACTGAGGACGGATTCTCAAAGTTATTATTATATTAATTTATTATCATTGAATCCCAAGTATTTAGTCCTTTGGAAATTAGGATATGGTGATAGGGAGAATCACTTACAAATGTTACAACTTAAAACATGATTGTATTGGCTATCAGTGTTAGTATGCCCCCCTTTGCTCTACCTTCTCTTGATTGTAGTGCTGGAGTTTGGAATGAGTGATAACCATTCAGATGAATGGGCCCAGCCTCCTACATTTCCTAAACACATGTTCAAATTGAGCATTTCTTTGTACCGGCCAATGTTATTTTTTTATTATTGTACCCTGCTGTACTCCACAAAAGTAGAGTGCACTCAGTGCTTTCCACTTCATTCCTATCTTTTTTTTTCCTCGCTAGGAGATGATTTGGAGACTTGTATACCAGAGCTCTGTATTACATTCTCCCCTCTTAGCTCATTATTTGTCTCACTAACTCTTCGCCCAGGAAGGTTTTTTATATAGCCTACCTGGGTGGAGCTCGTGAGTCAATCACAGCTATCCAAGTTCTCCAATAGGGAGAACCTATTAGAAGTAGAGATACCTGGGTTTCCCCTCAGAATAGGCCAATTTGTGCCCATAAATGCCTCTGAGCCTACCCATGGAGCCTGGGGTCTTGAATTATAACAGTTTATAGAAAAAGCCAAGAGGTAAAGTGTATATCTGTGTAGCTACTGAGGGAGCTATAGGAAGTTGGGTTAACAGTTCACCCACCAACTGTGAGTTATAAAAATTAAGTACAATACAATCCACATCGATGGTTTTGAGTGTTAGACCTACCTAGGGTATTCTTCTGGCCATAATAAGATGGTCCTGGATAAGGTGACCCAATCTAGCAAACTTGGTTAGCCAAAGGCATACTTTGTACTTAAGATGAACGGTAGTCTCTTGTTGTATAGGTCTTAAGACATGGACATTTACCATTATTAAAACAAATGGGCAGGCTGCTGGTGGGAGATTTAGATACTTGGAGTTGTTTTCCCGACGATGCCGGGATTTTCCTGTCTGCTGTAGGTGCAAGGTGTTTATCTTAGCTCCTCTCTGAGGAGGTCTAGCATCAGAGCCCCCAGTCACAAATTTTCTAAAATAAGGCTTTCATCTGGAGTGCCCAAGGCCACTAGGCCTTTCTTCACTTCGTTAGGATGTTTTACTATTACATCAGAGCTACAATTTTGTGTCAGCTTCTACAGGGGCGGCCCTAGGCTCATGGCGGCCCTGGGCAGGGAGCGTAGGTAGGGGGCCCCAGAAGAGGAGGAACGCAGGCGCAGAGGCCAGTGAAGAGGGGGGGGGACCGGGATCAGGGTGTTTGGAAGTGGAACAGAGCCGGAGGCCGCCAAATCCCTGCCAATATGTATTCTTCCTCAAAGGATTATTATATTAAGAATATATATTGGCGTGGTGGTCCCTGGGGGTTGGTGGCCCAGTGCAGGTGCACAGCTTGCACATGCCTAAGGCCGCCCCTGGCTTCTAACATGGGCAGTTGTTTTAAAAGATTCTATCCCTCCTTTGCCCCTTGTGCCCCTGTGTTGCTCGCATGCATTTGGAGTAGGATTTGAGCTGACAGTGGGACAGAATTGTGTTCTACTTTCCCCACTTCTTGAAAGATGTAACCCTTTACTGAGTAGACCATGCATCAAAAGCTCTATGTTGTCCAAACATGACCATATAGGTTGTGCAAGCAGATTTAACTTGTCATATAGAACATCCAAGTTGGGGATGGCCAATGGCAGTACATGGTTTTAATTTTGGGGATTAGAGGTGGACTGGATTGGTGAAGCCTTTCTTGATCTTTTCGTTTTAATAGGTAGGAAATCTTTTGGGTCACCTCTCTTTTTTTGCCAAGGGATTCCCTAGGAGAGAGAGTTATGTTTTCAAGCAAGGTCTTTGGAGGGACGAGTAACTCAGGGAGAGGAGCATTTAGAGACTTCATGTTGCATTTTAGGTCCTTGACCCGAGTTTTCAATCACTGACTGTCCCCCATTTGCCTTTCCTCCCCTCCTATAGAGAGCCTCCTTTCTGCCAGGGTGATCTGCTTCAATATAGTGCTAATCGCTTTGACCAAAAAAAGAGTCTAGAGTTGAAATAGTTATCCCTTCAGTCCACCGGATTAGTCTTCTTTTTCCCCATTTAAATCTTTGTTTAGCATTTATGAAAGACCAGACGTTAGAGGGGGCCCCAGCCTCATCCGGGCTCCAATGGGTGTGGACGGGCCCACCCTTGGCCTGGGCTTTGCCTGGGTGCATCCAGCGTTGTTGGTCGGAATCATGCCTTAAAGCGCAGGCAGTGTCGGGGAGGATGTCGGGGAATGAAGTCTTTATTTCCCCCAGTGGTGTGGTAAAGAGCAGGCAAGCACGGCTTCCACCCTTCTTTGTTGGCTTGAAAAAGCAGCTACAGCTGCGGCAGGTCGGTGTCGGGCTTTAAAGTGCAGGCAGCATTGTGGATGATGGCAGGGAATGAAGTCTTTATTTCCCCCAGCAGTGTGGCAAAGAGCAGGTAAGCACTGCTTCTTCCCCTTCCTTGTTGGCTCGGAAAAGCAGCTGTATATCAAATGGGGACTGGGCCTGACTGGAATTTTACTTCTTTGCCGATATTCAGACCCAAATTCCTTTAAACAAGTAGAATTTAAGGTGATCACTGATGCCCATAGGATATGGGGAGATATCTGCTCGGCTTTTCAAATCTCCCCTTTACAATTTTTTACTTGTTATTGTTATTGTTATGTTGGATTTATATCGCGCCAATCACCTACAGGTCTCTAGGCGCTTGGAAATCGATGGAATTCATACAATAACTACATACAACACAGAGAGATAATGCAGCAGCCAACCTACACTGTACCCAAAACCCTTCCAAACAGCAATGTCTTTAGAGATTTCCTAAATCGCAGGAGATTCACCTCTCTGCGTAGCCCCTCAGGTAGCTTATTCTAGAGCTGAGGGACCAACACAGAGAAGGCTCTCCTTCCCTTGGTTACCAGTTTGAACCGAGGGCAGATCAGCACCTGAGAGTCAGAAGATCTGAGTGTTCTTTTTGGACTATACACTTTCAGACGATCTCTGATGTAAACAGGTGCATGGCCATAAATTGCCTTATGGGCCGTGCATAGACTCTTGAACTCTACCCTCTCTTTTATAGGGAGCCAATGTAAGCTCTGTAACAAGGGAGAGGCCTTGGTCCTTCTGGGAAGTCTAAAAATCAGTCGCGCCGCGTCGTTCATCACGACCTGCAACCTGTTGGTTAGAGTTTTTGGGAGACCTAAATAAAGGGCATTCCCATAATCTATTCTTGAGATAATGGTTGCCGCTACAACTGTTCGCAACATGGACTGAGAAAGAACAGGGGCTAGCTTACATAACTGCCTGATGATATTCGTGCAGCTTCCAACAACAGAGGAGATTTGGCTGCACATTGACAAGTCACTGTCCAGCTTAATCCCCAGGCTCTTTACATTTGCACTCGGCTTTGGGGTTGACCCTAACTCCTGAGGCCAGTAGAGGTCGCTCCAAGGTGAGGTGGTAGATGGAATTACCAGTACCTCGGTCTTATCCGGATTGATCTTTAGCAGGTTTCCAGTCATCCACCCGACCGTATACCTCAAGATGTTCTGCGCTTGGGACTGCGCGGCCTCTGTGTTGTCGATACTCAGCACAAGCTGAGTATCATCGGCGTAATTAAAAACTCTACAGCTCATACTGGCCAGAGATGCAATCAGAGGTTGAAGGTAAAGATTAAACAGTAGTGGGGACAATGCGGAGCCCTGAGACACCCCACACTCTAGAGTCCCCACATCTGAAATCAAATCCCCCAGTCAGTTGTATCCTCTGTGTCCTTCCCAAAAGAAAGGATTTCAGCCAGTTGAAGGCCACACCCTTGACCCCGAAGTCATCCAGTCTTTCCAGGAGCAGGGCATGACTGACAGTATCGAACGCCGTTGACAGATCTAAAAGGATCAGGGCGCTCGGTTTCTTAATGTCAGCCATGCCTCTTAATTCATCCAGCACCAAGAGCATCACCAACTCGGTGCTATGATGTGCTCGAAACCATGCCTGTCGCTCGTGGAGTAAACAATGAGACTCCACGTGAAGAGATAGAAACTTCAGGACATGCTCTTCTAAGATCTTAGAGAGAAAGGGCAACTGGGAGATTGGTCTATAGTTCTACAAGACCGCAGGATCCGCACCAGGTTTCTTCAACAGGGGCCTAACTCGCGCTTCCTTAAATTCAGCAGGTAGATACCCCATTTCTAATGATCTATTGAGGATAGAAATAATACGTTCCTCCAAAATGGGGCGTGCCACGCGAAATACACTAGGGGGGCACGGGTCAGCTGGGGAGCCGGATTTAGTTCTACCCATCAATTGCTCCAAACTCAACACATCTATCTCTGGGAACTCCTCAATAGTACAGTCAGTAGCATTATGGGGGTCAAGGTGTAGAACAGGCTCGTTCACCGTGTTACTTTTTATTTCCGAGACGATGTTCTCAACTTTTTCTAGGAAATATCCCTGAAAGGTATTACAACTTATAGTAATGTCTGAGTTTTCCGGTTTTTTACTCAACTCGGATAGAATTTTAAAAATCTCTTTCTGGATATTCCAAGCCTTCTTTAAGCGCGACTCATAATGCTCCGCCTTTGCTTGCAATATAAGTTTTTTTATACGTATGAAGGAAGGCTCTATACTGATCCCTAGCTATGACATGTTTAGCTTTCCCCCCCCGATTTCTCCAAAGCCCGAAGTTTCCGTTTGTGCTCCCTCAGGAGCGGGGTGAACCATGGAGCTCCTTTGCCTGGTACTTTAACCCCTTGGGCGCGGCCGCGATTCTGCGCCTGTGCGGCCGTTTTTACAAGTGGGCGGGTTCATGACGGCCCCCAGCCATCATCAGCACACGAGCACCGTGATGCATGACGGCTGGGGGGCGTCAACAGCATGGAAGGGGTTAATGAGCTGCGACCGTTCAGGGGCTATCTGATCGATAGCTTGACACAAGCTCCACATTAAGGGCCCGATGTAGGTAAACGCGATTTTCCGATTTCAAAATACCGAGGCGGGCCGAATCGGTATTGTGAAATCGGAAAACGAGATGTAGGGAAAAAAAACCGAATGAATACCGATTCGGGCGGCATCGGTAATGAGAATCGGTACGTTCCGATTGGGCTCGGCCCGAATCGGAAAGTACCGAATCGGCTAACAACGAATCGGAAATTACCGAATCGGCTACCACCGAATCGGAAAGCCCCGAATCGGCGAATACCGAATCGGTAAAAGCCGATTCGGTAAAATCCGATTCGGCAATCATAGATTCGTAGCCATGAAAACACACCCATGGGGAAAAAAGCCCATAGGAATGCATTGAAGAAACCGAATCGGCTTTTACCGAATCGGATAATACCGAATCGGATAACACCGATTCGGATTTTACCGATTCGGTAAAATCCGATTCGTCAAAAGACGATTCAGCCAATGAGGTGGCTCCCCCTCCCCCACCCAAACAGGGAGTGGCAACACTGGCAGGTACAGCTAATTAAGAAGTTTCTGGAGAGCCAGCCTGAGCTCAACACTCACAGTTTGCAGCAGTGGGAGTAGGAGGTTGCCAACTGAACTGGAGAACATGGCAGAGCAGTCAGAAAGCCAGAAGTCCTCCCAGAAGAGGAAGCCGAAGTTCACCAACACCGAACTTCAGGTGCTGGTCGAGGAGGTGGTGAGGGTGCACCGCCAGCTGTTTGGCAAGCTGTCCCTCAACGTGCCAGACAGCACCAAGAGGAGAATCTGGGCCGACATCGCCCAGAAGGTGAATGCTGCGGGTGTCACCCCCAGGTCTGTAGAAGAACTAAAAAAGAGGTTCTATGACATCCGCAGCCTCACTAAGAGGAAGATGGCTGAGATACAGAGGCAGGCTGGAGGCACTGGAGGAGGCAGGAACCCGGCGCCACCCCTCACCGAGCTGGAGGAACTGGTCTCCAGCACCATTGAGAGGGAGAGTGTCAGCGGAATCGGGACCCTGGACAGCTCTGCGAGAGCCACAGCTACAGGTAAGAAACATGCGCATCATGACACACCCTACCAGACACCTCCCCATTAGACACAATGCATAGGCAAACCCCAGCACAGTACTGTCACCAACATACAAGAGACAAGCATCATGGTACATGTAGTCAGCAGAAGTTAGCTAAATATGGCAGTGCAGAATCACAAGACAGGAAACAGTGTGACACAGTGTAAGAAGATGCAAGGACATGTGGAATGCTATAATTGTACTGACTGTAATACATCGGCACTCAGTTTACAAATGCTTCTTTGTACCTAGGGGCCACATCAGGCGGAACAACAGTGGCATCAGAGGGAGCAGCACCGTCCGACACTGCAGTCGCAGGGCCGAGCACCAGCCAGGCAGGCCAGGAGGAGGAGGAGGAAGGAGACACCCCAGGGCTAGGAATGGAGGGAGTCCTGGTCATTGACTTCGATGCACTGCACTCCCCAGTAATGGCCAGCACACCCCCCTTGCAGTTCTCCCCAGAGAACTCCCCTACAAGGGACACCATTCCGCCTACCCCAGCTCCTGCCACAACCGTGGCCTTGCCACCTGTTCAACCTGTCCCGGGAGCAGGGGCTCAGGGACCGCCCAGCATCACCCCCCCACCAGTGGCACCCCAGCCCACTCAGCAGGCCGGAAGCAGCAGTGCCCGGCGCCGAACCATCACCACCACTGCTGCACCAGCACGGGAGGGCAGTGTATTCCTGGGCCTGGAGGGACAGATGGTTAAAATCCAGAGGCAACAGGCAAGATCCACCATGGCCTGCCAACGCCAGCTCCTGCAGCACAACATGCAGATGGGAGAGTTGGTCAAGGGATTCCAGGCCGTCGTGGAATCCAACAAGGAGGTGGCAGCAGGGTTAGGCAGGCTGACCACTGCCATCACCCACTCATCTGCCAGACAGGAGGAGCATGAGCTGGTGCGCAGGCGGGATGCCCGTGTGCTGAACCGGGCCATGGGCCGCCTTGCAGCGGCGACAGCACAACTGTGCCATCGCAGCGCCAACCAGGAACCTGTCCTTAGTCAGCATACGGCTGAGCTCACTAGGGGGATGGCCAGGATCACCACGGCTATGGAGGCCATGATTATTTCAAACACCGCCTCCAATCCTGCCCTGGACCTGGGTGATGCTGGAGACAGCAGCAGCCGCAGCAGCCCGGCCAGCGCTGCGTCTGAGCCACGGAGGAGCACCAGGCGCTCCGCTGATGCTGCTGGGCATTCAGAGGGGGCTGAGGGACACCCCAGTGGGTCTGGCAAGCGGGCAAAAAAATAGCCTGGCAAGGGCGGGTGAGGCAACCAGAACCCTGGACTTTATTTTATTCACCATACTCCATTTTTTGATGCACATCAGTGCTGTAACTGTGGTGCAACACTATTAAAATTTGTTTTTTCAAAGCAACATTTAGCTGTCTTTGCATCTGTACTTAGTCAGAAATAGTTCTCAGTGATCTCCTCACGTCTGTATCTGCCATCACTTGGCGTACACACCCCAGCTGGCTGTGTCAGTGGCACAGCTTCGTCGTCGTCATGGTCCTCGTAGTCAGACAACTCCACCTCAGTGCCCTTCTTCACCGCAAGGTTGTGTAACATTGCACATACAGCTATGATATTGCAGCAGGTGATGGGGGTATACTGCCTTGCACCTCCACTCTTGTGCAGGCATCTGAATCTACTTTTCCAGATGCCAAAGGTCCGTTCAACAACATTCCTTGTGCGTATGTGGGCCCGGTTATACCTCCTTTGGCTGGGTGTGGAGGGGTTGAGGTAGGGGGTGAGTATGAATGAGCGGAGGGCATATGCACTGTCGCCTGGAAGAGAAAGGGGTCACATTAGACACATGCATACATGTATTCCACCTACCTACTATGTGTTATGGGGGTCTGATGATGTGTCTCACCTAGGAGGTATCCTTCTCCAAATTCGCCAGCCATCAGCCGTGCATATATGCCGCTCTGTTGGAATATATAGGAGTCATGGGTACTCCCTGGAAATTTTGCTACCAGGTCTGTGATGGTGCACTTTGCATTGCAGATCACCTGCACGTTGATGGTGTGTGTAGATTTCCGATTGCGGTATATGTATTCGGTGTCCGCTGGTGGGCAAATCGGAATGTGCGTGCCATCTATGCAACCGATGATTTGGGGAAATTGTGCCATCTGGTAGAAGTCAGCTTTAGTTTGTAGCAGTTCTGCGTGGGTTGCAGGGAAAGAGATGTATTGGTCCATCCTGTCTATCATGGCGTCAAGGAATGTGTGGAAGAACCTTGACAGGCTGCTCTGGCTCACCCCTCCTGCTGCTGCTACTCCACTTTGATAGCTGCCAGACGCTAGCAGGTGTAGGCTGCATAGCACCTGGACGTGCGCAGGGATGGCGTGTGCCCTTGGGGTGTGGTGGTCCAAGAATGGCTTGAGATCCCTGATGAGCTCAAGTATGGTGTCAGAGTCCAGCCTGTATCTCTGCCTCTGTCAGCATGAACAGGGTTATCCTCTGTCTGTAGACCTGTTCATTTCTTAGCCATTCCCTCTGTCCTTCCTGCTGTAGCCGTAGCCGCCTCGCAATGACATAGAAAGCTGCCATCCTGCAAGTTGCAATGCATTTTGGGACTGTTTATATGGGTTGGAGTTGGTTACCACCTGATTGCAATCCATGGTAAATACCGAGTGAATTCTACCGATTTTGAGCCGATTTCGGTGTTTCTGTGCCTCCCTACATCTCCCCAACTGTCGGAATCGGGGAATTTCCCGATCGGCGATTCATACGAATCGGCATGTTTTCCGATTCGGCTCATGTCCGAATCGGTCTTTGTACCGATTCGGTACATGGACCGATTCAGTGATTTTCCGAATCGGTGTCACTAACGAATCGGTACATGGACCGAATCGGTGATTTTCCGATTCGGTCTTTGTACCGATTCGGTACATGGACCGATTCGGTGACTTTCCGATTCGGTGTCACTAACGAATCGGTACATGGACCGATTCGGTCTTTGCATCCGAATCGGTGTTTTTCCGATTCGTTACATATCCGATTTTCGGTATGTACGTATCGGATTCTTTCCCATTCGGTACTCATTCCGATTCGGTTTTCTATCCGATTCTTTATGTTTTTGGTTCCCTACATCTCGATGGCTGTTTACCGATCGGTAAGGGCCAAAAATCGGTATTTTCGGCCGTTACCGATCGGTAACGCCCTACCTACATCGGGCCCTAAATCTGTGTATTCCAGGTCCAAGTTGCTTCCGGAACCAAAAGGTCGGTCTCTCTAAGGGAATCTATATTGACCGTCCATCTTTCAGGAGGCTACTGCAGGGCATATTTTTGATCATCAGGACCTTAACACCTTTGCCTACCTTTAGCATCAATGTAACCTTCCTAAAAATGACTTTTTTAAATTTCTCCAGGTTCCGGACTATTTCCAATGTAATGATGTAAGCAAGATCATTAGCAATGGTCTGGAGCATCTCTTGTGTATATATTTGATGATGATAGCAAACCTACTATTCGGATACTTTATCAGCTTATGACTGTGTATATATGGAGGATGACTTTGATACCCTTTCATAGAAGTGGAGATTGGTTTGTTGGTCCAGGCATTGGAGATTAGGGGCTCCCTCGAAATTATCTATACTTGTGTGATCTCTATCAACTTGAAGCTGGAACAATTTAGTACCCTTTGTATGTTGAACTATACCCGGAGAGAGGGTAGATAAATTGGCTTTGAATAAGAATGACAATAGGTGTGGCTGCCCAAGGTGTGGATTATCCACTGCAGATAAGTTTTTTAGCTGCCTGCTTTTAGAACAATATTGGAGTGATGTCGCTCAGTCTCTTTCTCCGCTCCTGCAGGTCGACATATAGCTAACCGTTGCAGATACAATGCTGGGCAGAAAAGAAGATATAGCTCAACATAGGTGTGTAGCTATTTCTGTTGCAATAATTATAGCTTGCGTACATATTGCACGGAAATGGAAGGCAATTGCACTCTCTACAATTTATCAAGATGGGCACTACTGGGGCCGATTAGAGAGACAGAGGTTGTTATTCTTCGCCTTGGGGGTAAAAAGGGCTTGAAATATATAAAACTCATTTGGCTCCCTTTTCCTGATGTCAAAGATTTGTCTATGTATGTAAATTTATTGAGCTTGTGCCTATTTCCTTAATTTATGGATCTGTGATATGAGCTCTGTATGGAGTATAAATATGTAAAGAGCTATGGGGAAATACCATATATTCTGACCTTTACATTGTATTATTCTCTTCTGTTCTGCCTTTAATGAATAATTATTCCCTTATTTTTATTATTCTAGACCTGTTTTTTTTATTTTGTTCGGTATCTGAGCCCAACAAAAAATGTAATTAAAAAAAAGATTCCAATCTTTTGAAACTGTTCAGTTTGTTATTCTGTTTTCACTATGCATGTAGCACACAAACCGTAAGCTTCAGTATAATATATGTGAATTCATAAGTAGACAATTCTTCATGACATATTTATTCTGAACTCTCTTGCAAAAATATTTCTGTAATGAACTTTGTCTAGAAGGAACATTTGCCTTTATCTTGTTTAATATGTAGCACTTGTAACACTTTAAAAAAAAATTATATCCTTCTTTCTTTGTTTCTTTACCTTTTTTCTTTTTCTTTTTCCTTTTTCTTTCCATCTTTCCACCTTTACTGTCTTTGTTCTTTCCATATTTCTTTTTGTCTATCTGTGTAACAGAGAATTTGACCACCTGTTTTTTAGGTGTGACATTAGCCAAGACTGTTTTTGATTTTACTAAAATTATGTTTATGACATAATTACTTATTGGGGCTTTCACCCATGTGTCATTTGTCTGTAGCTGTGTTATTCACATTTCTTTCGAACCCACTCAAACATGCATCAAGGAATGATGCTCAGCCCACTTCAGCCATTGGCTGACTTAACTATGAGTTACAGAATGCTGCCTTTTCACAGTGAGCACATCCATCACAAAGTAGCTCCCTTCCATGTCAAGGAATACTATGCTTTTTTGAGACCAAAAACATTTGTGCCTATAGTCAACATTTTTTACTGAGATTGACGAACATCTAGCAGTTTCCCTAACAATAAAGATTTATAAAAGGCAGCAGAAAACAAAACATGGATTGCCAAAAGGCTGGTGGACAATGCCAGAACTATTGGTTTTGCCAATGCTTGTTATAATTAACTCCTAAACTACCTTTACCAATACCCCCTCTAAACCATAAAATTACTCTTAACATCTTTTATTACTACCCACCCCAAAACCCTAAAATCACTCAATTGCCAACCCTTTACTACTACCCACCATATAGTCCTAGATTTACCCTTATCATTCTTTACCACTACTGTCTGCTAAACCCTAAAATTAGCCTTGCCACCACCTTTACCATTACCCACCCTAAACCCTAAAATTTCACTAACCACCCTTAAACCTTAAAATTACCATTACCCATCTTTACCACTGCCCACTCCTAAATCATTTATAATCATATTACATCACTCATGACATGGTCAGTGACATCACTAATGTCATTTGAGATGTCATCAGTGATGTCACTGACCATGTCATGAGTGATGTAATATGTGAGCTCATAAGCTGTGACTTGCGATGGTGTACATTATGGTTAGCTCAGGTAACTAAAACTGCTCAATGTCTATGGTTCAGTGCGAGTGAAATAGAAGCTTTACTACAACATCCCTGCAAATGATGTTTTTTTCATTGTTTATATACATATATATATACACAGTTCAGGTAGCACTACAAGTGAGGGAGGCCACAGGAAAATTCTTGAAGTTTATTCTTTAAAAGGTCGACATCATGCCAGCAAGCACTGCATCCAGATACAAGCATCAAATCATTAAAGTTGCCAGACGCGTTTCAGGAATACATTTCCTCTCTTCAGTGGCAGTCAGGTGGGTTATGAAAAGCGCGCTGCTTCCGAGCATTTGTAAAGTTCAATCACCCCGCCTATTAGGGCGTGGCTGTTACACAGCCTGATGGGTGTTGAAGTCCTTAATATATTTCCCCAGTGGGTGCGCTGTTTAAAACTGTCTCGTCACCTGTATTACCCCAGTGGGTTGGTGCTCTGCGCTGGTGCTGCGCTTACCCCGCTTTGTTGATGTCCACACAAACTTCGTGCCGGTTAAAGCCCTGATACTCTCGCCGTGCACTCGTTCCTCCTGTTGATTACAGTTCCTTCCGGGGCCAGAACAGGCCTGTGATAACAGTTGGCCTATATATATATATATATATCTGTAATCTCCCTTCACGCACAAAAGAGAGCAGAGGCCACATCGGGGGAAACAGCAAGGAAGCAGCTTTATTGACAAATTGTGGCGAATGCATTTCGGCTTTTATTGCCTTCCTCAGCGCCCAAAGATGTTCACAGCAGCTTCCACTTTAGCAAAATGTTGAATCCGGCCGCTCCCTTTGTTGAAGAAGGTCGGCTCCGCCCCCTATGCAGATGAAGCACCACCTGTTGCAGCCTACCGTGTAGCGCTGAACTGCAACACCCAGAATGCACAGGTCCGATCCCAGGTAGGTGATGATAGGAATGAAGACCCAGTGGGGTGGGCGGAATGTGGGATTTGCAGTCGAGGAAATTGTGAGTCTTTGTAATGCCAGCAAAGTTTTTCCCTCAAGTCCCCTCACCGCCTCAACCGGCGTGCTGTAGACCAAATGTCGGCGGGGGTAGATGTGACAGTGCACGTCACCCAAAGCCAGGAGCAATACCTCGCAACCGCTTAGTCTCTTCCACAGCAACGTGGTGGGTTCCGGAGCTGAACCAATCCCTTGGTCTAAACGAAAACCTGCCAAAGCAGAACCAGAGTACTCCGGACCACTTGCGAGGCGGGGACCTCTGTGATGCGTCCCTGGAAAACGCAGGAAATATGTCTGTAATCTCCCTTCACGCACAAAAGAGAGTAGAGGCCACATTGGGGGAAACAGCAAGGAAGCAGCTTTATTGACAAATTGTGGCGAATGCATTTCGGCTTTTATTGCCTTCCTCAGCACCCAAAGATGTTCACAGCAGCTTCCACTTTAGCAAAATGTTGAATCCCGCCGCCCCCTTTGTTGAAGAAGGTCGGCTCCGCCCCCTATGCAGATGAAGCACCACCTGTTGCAGCCTACCGTGTAGCACTGAACTGCAACACCCAGAATGCACAGGTCCGATCCCAGGTAGGTGATGATAGGAATGAAGACCCAGTGGGGTGGGCGGAATGTGGGATTTGCAGTCGAGGAAGCCCAAATTGTGAGTCTTTGTAATGCCAGCAAAGTTTTTCCCTCGAGTCCCCTCACCGCCTCAACCGGCGTGCTGTAGACCAAATGTCGGCGGGGGTAGATGTGACAGTGCACGTCACCCAAAGCCAGGAGCAATACCTCGCAACCGCTTAGTCTCTTCCACAGCAACGTGGTGGGTTCCGGAGCTGAACCAATCCCTTGATCTAAACGAAAACCTGCCGAAGCAGAACCAGAGTACTCCGGACCACTTGCGAGGCGGGGACCTCTGTGATGCGTCCCTGGAAAACACAGGAAATATGTCTGTAATCTCCCTTCACGCACAAAAGAGAGCAGAGGCCACATCTAGGAAACAGCAAGGAAGCAGCTTTATTGACAAATTGTGGCAAATGCATTTCAGCTTTTATTGCCTTCCTCAGCGCCCAAAGATGTATATATATATATATATGGGGTGATGTCACTGGCGATGTCATGAGTGATGTAATATGTGACGTCATCAACAGTGCATTGCAGGCGCGCTTGTTATAGTGAGTCCAACTAACTATAACGTTGGAATTTCTATGGTTTTATGTCAGTAAAATTTCCAGCTAACTATAACTGGTGTGAAACCTATGGTTTTTTCAGTGAATTTAATAGGTTTTTTAAATGCTAATTCCTAACTATAACTGGTGTGAAACCTATGGTTTTTTCAGTGAATTTCATAGGTTTTTTAAATGCTAATTCCTAACTATATATAAGGCCTCAAACCTATGAAATGTAATATCTTTATAATGAATCCTATATTGTATATTTATATAATACTTTTTATTTATTTATTTATTTATTTTTTTGCCCTTGTGCGCTCCCGGTGCGCGCTCCGGTGTGCGCACTGGAAAGCGCAGTTTTCTGGAGCGCCCCGGGTCGCGCACCGGTGAGCGTCCCGTTAGCGCTATTGCAGCGAACGAAAACATCGTGATGTATCGCGTAGCCCCGTCCGCGTGATACGCACGGCGTAAGCGCACTAGGAAGTACTCGAGCGAATACGATCGCGCAACGTAAGCATCTGACGCGACGCGCCCCGTGGCGCGTCACGTAAGGGCGTCGGGTTATGTGACCTGAAAATAACACTTTTTATTGGTGCAGAACAGTTTTGGTTTCCAAATGATGAAAGCCCGGGTCATGTGAAAGCCCCCACCTTTTTTCCTTATTTTGACTTTGTCCTTTGACTGAGGAAGACCTGTTTGGAGATATAAGAGAAATATTTTGTACTTTAAAATGGCTACAGTAGCAGCAGCAGCTGGAGCATCTGCACCACCACCACACCAAGAAGACCACCACAACATCACATTGGTGGTCAAGAAGAAGAGGAGGAGGAGGAGGACGAGGAGGAGGGGAGAAGGTGGCTGCCGAGAGACAATACCCCATACAGGCCAAGGCAGGACATTGTATGGGAGTTTTTTTCTATCCCAGAGTGCAAGAAGAAAGTCAATGCGCCAAAGGTGACTTGCCAAATCTGTGGCATTGAACTTTCAAGGGGGAACCCTAACAAAAAATATTCATTTGGTTCAAGTTCAAGTTCAAGTTCGGGCATTTATATAGTGCACTACTCACCCAGAGGGTCTCAAGGCGCTTGGGGAAGGGGTTCATTATTTGTCGAATAGCCAGGTTTTAAGTTCTTTTCTGAAGGAGATGTGGTTTTGAGTAAGGCGGAGGTGAGTGGGGAGTGAGTTCCAGGTCTTGGCAGCCAGGAAGGAGAAGGATCTGCCACGGTGGATTTTCGGATGCGCTGGACTGCGGCGAGGGCTTGATTGGACGATCTTAGTTGGCGGGTGGGTTTGTAGAAGGACAGTCGAGTGTTGAGGCATTCGGGTCCTAGATTGTAGAGGGCCTTGTGTGCGTGGGTGAGAAGACGGAACGTAATTCTTTTGTTGACAGGAAGCCAGTGGAGGTCTTTTAGGAGTCCGGTGATGTGATCTTGGCGAGGGATGTCCAATATAAGTCTCGCTGATGCGTTTTGGATGCGTTGGAGTTTTTTCTGTGATTTTGCTGTGATTCCGGCGTATAGTGTGTTACCATAATCCAGTCGACTCGTGACCAGTGTGTGGGTGACAGTCTTTCTTGTCTCGAGGGGGATCCAGCGGAAGATCTTTTTGAGAATGCGAAGTACGTTGAAGCAGGAGGATGAGATTGCGTTGACTTGTCTGGACATCGAGAGAGAGGAGTCTAGGATGAAGCCAAGGTTACGTGCGTGATCTGTGGGTATGGGTGCTGTGCCCAGAGCGGAAGGCCACCAAGAGTCGTCCCAGGCAGAGGAGGAAGATCCTAGGATGAGCACCTCCGTTTTGTCTGAGTTGAGTTTTAGGCGACTATGTTTCATCCATTCGGCTACTTCTTTCATGCCTTCGTGAAGATTGGTTTTGGCGGTGTTAGGGTCTTTGGTGAGGGAAAGGATTAATTGGGTGTCGTCGGCGTAGGAGATGATGTTGAGGTTGTGTTGGCGCACGATGGATGCGAGTGGGCTCATGTAAACGTTGAAGAGGGTGGGACTGAGTGATGATCCTTGTGGTACTCCACAGATGACTTCAGTGGCCTCTGAGTTGAATGGGGGAAGTCGGACTCTTTGAGTTCTCCCGGCGAGGAACGAGATGATCCAGCCCAAGGCTTTTCCTTGTATGCTGATGTTTCTGAGGCGTTGTATAAGGGTGCTGTGGCAGACTGTGTCGAAAGCGGCGGAGAGGTCGAGTAGAATGAGGGCCGCTGTTTCTCCGTTATCCAGTAGTGTTCGGATGTCGTCTGTCGCTGCAATGAGGGTGGTTTCGGTGCTGTGTTTGGCTCGAAACCCGGATTGAGATGGATAGAGGGAGTTGTTGGATTCAAGGAAGACGGCGAGCTGGCTGTTGACGGCTTTCTCAATGACTTTGGCGGGGAAAGGGAGGAGGGATATGGGTCGGTAGTTTTTAAGTTCAGAGGGGTCTGCTGTGGGTTTTTTCAAGAGGGCGCTGAGTTCGGCGTGTTTCCAGCTTTCTGGGAAGGTGGCAGAGTTGAACGAGCAGTTGATGACATCACGGAGATGGGGTGTGATGGTGGAGTCAGCTTTGCTGAAGATGTGGTGGGGGCAGGGGTCGGTTGGCGAGCCAGAGTGGATTGAGTTCATTAGGCGGATGGTGTCTTCAGTGGTGATTGGGTTCCAGGCGGTAAGGTTGTTAGTTGGCGGAGTAGGATCTGAGAGGGGTGGGGAGGGTTGATCGCTGGAAGTGTTCTCGAAGCTGTTGTGGATGTCGGCAATTTTGTTGTAGAAGAAGGAGGATAACGCATCGCAGAAGTCTTGGGAGGGAGTGATGTCGTTAGATGCTGCGGTGGGGTTGGTGAATTCTTTGACGATGTTGAAAAGTTCCTTGCTGTTGTGGGTGTTGTTGTCGAGACGATCCTTGAATGCTGATTTCTTGGCGGATCGAATCAGTTGGTGGTGTTTGGGGGTGGCTGCCTTGAGGGTGGCCATGTTGTCGGTGGTTGGGTTTTTTCTCCATGTTTTCTCCAGGGAGCGGCATAGCTTCTTGGATTTTTTAAGGTCATCATTGAACCAGGGAGCCTTTTTGCTGGCTGATTTGATCTGGTGCTTTTTCAGGGGTGCTAATTCGTCAGCACTGTGGGTGATCCATTGCTTGAGATTGGTGGCCGCTTGGTTTGGGTCCAATGAGAGGGTGGGAGGGTTTTGGTTGAGTGATGTGAGGAGTTGGTCGGAGGTGATTTTGTTCCAGTTTCTCCGAGGAATAGGTTGTGGGCGGTTGTGGGTCAGGGTGGTTTTGTAGCTGAAGTGAACACAGCTGTGGTCCGTCCAATGGAGAGCTGTGGTGCGATCGAAGGAAATGTGCTTGCTGGAGGTGAAGATAGGGTCAAGCGTGTGTCCGGCTACATGAGTGGGGGTGTCAACAAGTTGTTTGAGTCCGAGATTGGCTAGGTTGTCCAGAAGGGTGGAGGTGTTGCTGTCGTGTTTGTTTTCAAGGGGGTAGTTTAGGTCTCCTAAAAGAATGTAGTTCTCGGAGGTGAGGGCATGTGGGCTAACGAAGTCAGTGATGTCATCGCTGAATTGAGTGCGGGTTCCTGGAGGCCTGTAGATGAGGGTGCCTCTAAGTGTGGTCCTAGGGTCGGTGGGGGGTCCTGAAAGTGGAGATGTTCGGCGGTTGCAAGATTATCGTCGGAGCTGGTCGTGATTTTGATGGTGTTCCTATGGATGATGGCGATGCCTCCTCCTGTTTGATTGGTGCGGTCTTTTCGGATAATCTTGTAAGCGTCCGGTATGGCTATGGCGATGTCGGGTGCTGATGATGTGTTCATCCATGTTTCTGTAAGGAAGGCGATGTCCGGTGACGCAGTGTCGAGTAGGTCCCAGAGTTCAGTTGCGTGTCTGTGGACCGAGCGGGTGTTCAGCAGGATGCACTTCAGGTGGTTTTGGTGAGGGTCCTGAAGCAGTTGAACTTGCAGGAGAGGCAGGCGAATGGGCCGTGGGTACATCCTGGAGTGGCTTCGCAGCATTGTGGTGTGCGTCCGGGGTTGAGGGTGAGGAGAGTTGCGGCATCATATGTGAATCTAGTGGATTGGGTGTGGCGGGGACTAGGGGGTCTGGCGCTGGGCGCGGTCAAGGCGCGGACAGGCGCAGACGGGCTTGTGCCATGATTAGGCACATGCAGCGCAAGCATCCGAACAACTATGCTGCCGCAGAGGTGAGAGAACTGGCCAGTAACCCTCCCCAATCTTCAACCAGCACCTCCAAAAGAAAGCAACCCACTCCATCGGGACCAGAGACAAGGGAGACGATCCCTTGCATACAACCACATTTTGGTGAATTCAGGATCACATGTATTTTTTGTGGTAAGACCATCTCCTATGGTGAGCAGAGCATAAAGCTCATCCTCCTTGCTGGTGGCAACCACAATTGCCCCCAAAAAAACAAATTTTTTCCTCATTTTTTTTTGCTCCAGTTGAGCCATTTTCAATTCCCTGTTTTTTGTTTCTCCCCATAAAAATAACAAAAAAAATATAAAATAGTTCATAAAAGCCAAAAAAAGTACAATATGTTCAAAAAACATTTAAAAAATATAAAACAACAAAAAGAAGAAAAAAACAGTTCTTTTTAGAACTACCTCCAAATTATAAAAAAAGGCTAAATTTTTTAAAAACTCGATCATTCTTTTTTCCCCATGGAACGCTCCCCGGTACGCTCCGCGGTGCGCGTACCGGCCGCTCCCCCCGCGCAAATCAAAAAAAAAAAATTTTTTTTGCCCAGCGGGGCCCTTTTATAGCCCCCACATCAAACCTAGGGGGTCAGGAGGGTCATTTCCCCCTTTGTTTTTGCCACCTCTTGTGTCTCGATCCTACCGAGACAAGATGGCGGCTGCTCCGGACTGTTTGGAATGTTGACAGACACCCGAGAGCCAATCAGCTTTCCGCGCGCGAACTCGCATAGCGAGCTGGTTAGCGTCCTGGTGCGCGTACCGGGGAGCGCTTATTGATATATATATTTTTTGAACCTAAATTACTCAAAATCCACTAGAGCACATATCTTAAGACATAGCAAAGGCACATCGGGCTACCAGTCCCTACAATTTTGCCAAGTTTGGTGGAAATCCATTCAGCCGTTCGGGCTAAAAGTGAGGTCAACCACCCTATGGAAATTAACATGTGGAAAACATGTTTTGGGACCCCCTTTTATCTCGGCCCTTGCTTGACAAATCCCCCCAAACTTTCAGGGAAGGACCGGGGTGCCGCGAGGCAAATTTGAGAAAATTTTCAGGCACATTCCTCAACCGGCGCCAAAGGTATTCACAATAGAATGTTGAGATTTTGTATTGAAAATAATCCTAACTATAACTACCTATTGGCGACCGCCAGTAGGTTATATATATGTGTCAAAGCAGGTTCTGTGTGTCATGGAAAGTTTGGAAATGATCTGTGCAGTGGGGATCTAGAAATAGGGGTGTGAAATAAGTGCTCGTTTGTTATGTCAATTCCCATAGGACAGTGTTGTCAAACCTACAGCCAGAACTGCTGGACGAAATTAGACCCAATTTAGCAGAAAGGTAGATGTTGTTAAGCTGAGTGTGCTTTTTGTTATTTGGTGAAAATCGTTCAGTAATTTTTGAGAAATTGAAGCTGTACATCATAGTGATCTCTCTGGCCGCTGATATTTCGCAATGTTTTTGCAATTAATCGCTACTGCGCGCTTACAGGAATGCTGTGATTGGCTGGATGCAGCCTAAACAGAAAGTTGCAGCTGTCATTTTATCTATTGGGAATGGTTCCTGGGACTAAAATGTTCTGTGGAAGCAAACATAAGTGGTCAGGGTCGAGGTACTCTGATCCCATCTTTCAGACATGTAAGTGTTAGTGACATAAGTTCTGTGCCCAAAATAGTTTTTTTAATTGTGCATGACCTTCATGACAATGACGCGATCGCCAGCGCAGCCCCTGTGTAGTGTTGCGGCGACATCAAGAAAATAATGGTGACACCGCAAAATTGGTGAAAATATAAAAAATATATAATTGAATCAGTAATACACGTTTTACTATATTGAGATTCTGATACATGTTTTTATAGAGTTATTTAGAGATCGATTTATTTAGTGTGATGGTTAGAATGAATTATATAGTTATAATTTTTTAGTGTGTTGGTGGCTATTGAATTCCTGCTTTTGCTTTCTGCTTTTGCACAGTATCCGCAGGGATCGCAATTACTGACATCATTGCAATATCCGGCCTAACCCCAAAAAAGGAAAAAAGGTTTTAGAGATGGTTGTTCTAGAAATACACTAGAAAAACATGGGTTTGAAATGTGCAGTAATTAACCTCTAGTGTGTAAAATACTGTAGTATGTGTGCATATATGTGTTTTTCATTTTATGGAAAAGGAGCTATGGTCGTGGTTAACAACGTTGTTGCAGCTCCCCGAATATTCACGAAAACTTAAAATAGGTCTAAATATGGATTTTGTAGAAACTGAGTACAAAAGCATACGTTTAAACATGTTTTTAAAGAAGCATGTATATAATAATATGTGTAGCGCATTGCTTAGAATGGATTTTTTGTTAATATTTTTGGATGTGCTGGTGGCTGTTGAATGTCTGCTTTTGTTTTGCGATTTTGTGATGTATTCGCTGCACTCGGGACATCATCACGAAGATGCTCAAAACAAAAAATGATCTTTGTAAAGTAAATTAACAATATTTCGGATACTACGGTGGCTCTGGCAAGAACCTTTCTTTTGATTATATGACAGCTACACATAAGACTACATGCAGAGTTTCAGGTTACTTAAAATACCATTTTACCTTCATCTGTAAAGTTCCCTCCATGATTTCTATAAATTCCAGGCATGCCAAAAAAATGCGGATTGTTGTCAGAGATACAGCCCATGGGATGGTCTCTGAGGAATGGAGAAACAGTTTTCTTAACATGTTCCCTGGCTTTGTCAATCTGTGGACAGAATTGATTTGATCACTTCCATTTCTCTCTTTGGCTTATATTAGAGTACACCAAGACAGTGTGAGGGAAAAGTGACATTAGTTCAGCAAAAGTATTTTTCATTACGATTTCCAGCCCTACCCCATTCAATGAGCCTATGTCATTTCTAACACAGGGCACAATCATGAGGTGAGGAGCTCTACAAACCACAATGGTTTTAACCAAAGCCAGCAACTGATGAAACTTTAACCCTCTCTGGCCAAACCAAGTAATCTCCACATTAGGCAAACCCAAGTTCCTGTCAATACCTCTCTTTTTTGCAGCCTCTTTAGCCCAATTGACATAGTCTTGGCCAACAAACCACACTCTGAGCATTTTGAAGTGAAGGGGCAATAGCAGTCAGGAGAAGGCTGGGGATAAATGAGGAAGTTTTCCAAATGAAAAGCAGTTAAAATGGACGTGTTTTCTTTTTTTAGGAAATATTTAATTGGATGTCAGTAAGAAAGTGAATAAAATTAGGTGGACGTTAGATGTATTAGTAAGAAGTCCTATTATTGGCTGTTGTTTAAAAAAAGGTATGTAATACAGACATGGCTATGCTTCTGAATCTGTGCAGTAAACCACACCTGCTGTATCTCATTTGGAAGTGGCATGTTCCTTTAAGAATTTGCTGTGAACTTGTAATCTACTGGTTCCACTCGGTTGCTAGATGCACTGAGCTAAGAGTGTACTGGGGGAACAGTGTTAAAGAGACTGAACATTCTTTTAAACATTGAAGAGCTATGAAATAATTTAAGTAATGATAACCTTTAATTTCTAATTGAGGACTATGTAATAAACTGTTGTGCAGTATCTAAATTTAAGAAAACTGTAGCTAAATATAGGTATGGACTCACGGTTTTGTCTGCGATTACTCCACGATTATTACAAAAAAAATAACAAATATGCGGAGACAGGAACCTTGTTTTGAAAGAGTGGGAAAGAGTTAATAGATGCTACCATTCCCAAGTGCAGATAGAATAGCCTAAAATGAAAGACATGATTTGTTTGCTGCCTCCCTCATGATCATAGAGTCGAAAGTTGAAGACGTTGCCATTTTATGGTTGCTTTGTACGATAGTGGTGTACCAGTCTTGTGCTTAGTTTTTACAAAGCTTAACTGTGTCTAAACTATTTAAAAAAAGCTAAGACAGCAATATAATCTACAAACACAATTCACTGGTATGTACAGAACTTTTTAGTTATTTAAAAAAAATACTTTAGAAATGAAGATGTATATGGGAGTTTGATAAAAAAAGAGTATCACAGTGATATGAAAAAAAGATAAATATAATGCAGGACAATTGTGCCAGATTTGAAAGGTTGATTATTTCTGGCAACTTTGTGGGTCTTTTTTTAAAGAAGACCTTATGGAAGTTTGTAATCTTTTTAATGAATGATCAAGAGCGAGATTGTAGGTGTTAAAAACTAAATTGAAGGCGTTAAAAAGGAAATTGTGGATGCCTTGTGGGAGCCCTGAGTTTTCAATCATTTAATGCTGCTATAATTGAAGGGAGGACACATTTTATCATTTACATCTCTGTTTCTGGCAGTGTTCTCCATTATTATTCATCAATTAATTTCCTCATGCTAGATTCTTTATTGTCCGACCTATAACTATGGGATGCCATAGTTCAGTCCAGACTCCCACGTCCCAAGGAGGTACCCACATCTTTTTACTACCCATTTTAAATCCACGTTCCAATGGCCTTTCTCCAAGTAGTGGCGCGTCAATTTGGGGGTGTTCCTTTTGCACCTGATTGTACTTCTATGATCATTGATTCACATTTATATTTTCCTGGTAGTCATTCCTACGTAGAAAAGGTCACACAGGCAGGTAAGGAGATAATTTACATTTTCACTATTACAGTTGGTGAAGTCCTTCATGATCCATGGTTTCCCTGTTTTGATGTCAACTTCTTTTGTGGTTTTAGTGTATGGGCACGCTACGCAGTTCCCACAGGGATAGTGGCCCACCGGCAGCTGGGTTTCCCATTGGGTTGATAGGGTTTGGGCTTGCGGGGATGGAGTTCTTGTGTGAACCATTTCATCACAAATACTTGTGCTCCTCTTAAAGGCAAACAGAGGTTGAGGCCATTGTTTTTTTACCCCATTCAGAATGTGCCAATTTTTCTGCACTATATTTTGAACTCTGTTGGATACGGGGGTGTACGTGGTGACTGTAACCATTCTGTCATTATCTGGTTTCTCTTGATTTTCAAGTAGTGCTCCTCGATTATTGTTCCTGTCTCACTTTTTCACTTTTTTCACTTGTTTCCTGGGATAGTGATGGGTGATTAATTTGTCCTCCAATATTTGTGCTTGTGTGTCAAAGACTTCCAGGGAAGAGCAATTCCTCCTAATTCTTAGGACCTGACAAGATTTTGTCGAAGTGCTTTTGGGTGAAAGCTATCGAACAGGAGGAGACTGTTCCTGTTAGTTGCCTTGTTATGGACCTTTGTTTTTATGCCATCTTGGTCTAATGTTAGGACCAGGTCTAAAATACTGCTTCATCCTTGTTGATTGTATATGTCAACTTCAGATGTTCGTTTTTTGAGTTCACCCACTCCACAAACTCTATTGCTTGTTCCTTGTTTCTGTGCCACACTATTAATATGTCGTCAATGTATCTACGCCATAATCTCATCTGCTCCCTGTAGGGGTTATTTGGGTTGTAGATGTAGTCAACCTCAAATTGATGTAGGTATAGGCAAGCCATACTAGGAGCAAGAGTGCTCCCCATCGATGTGCCCCTTATATGGTGGTATATGGTGTCCTCGTACTCAAAAAAGTTCCCAGCCAACTCCGCACATTCTAAAATGAAATGGCCTGGAGTCATGAAATGCCAACTCCTCTCCTGGAGGATATGCTCAACCAATGTCAAGGTACGTCTTTGTGGAATGCTAGTTTAGAGAGACTCAATGTCCATTGTGTTGATCCAATCGTCTGTAGTATTGAGTTCCTTGTCTCTGAGTAGACATAGGACATCTTTAGTGTCCTCTAGATATGAGGTTGATGTCTTCATAATGGGTCTAAGGAACCAGTCGCAGAACTGCAAAAGTGGTTCTAGCACTTAGCCTATCACCAATACTACTGGTCTACCTGGTGGCGAATTCTTGTTCTTGTGCATCTTAGGTGGGGTGTAAAATCTCGGTGTACATGGTGTGTCGCCCACGAGAAACTCAGCTTTGTACCTTGTGATGCATTCATTCAGCAGACCCTCCTCTACAAAGGTTTTTATCTTGTTGGTTAATCTGGGTATAGGGTCAGTCTGGAGGATTTCAAAACTGTCGCTGTCAGACAGGAGTCAGATGCATTTGGTGTGGTACATATATTTGTCAATAACGACTATCGCCCCACCCTTATCAACTGGCTTTATAATCAACAGTGTGTTCTTCTTTATATTTTCCAAGGCTGCTTTTTCTCTCCTCATTAGATTCTGAAAGGCCCTGTTAGTTTGGCAATCTATATGCATCAATTTCTTTTAGGAGGGCCTGTTCAAAAGCCATCCCATGGCATGGGTTAGATTGTGCTGGAGGTATAAAGGTGGATTTTTTCCTTAGGCCTGTGTTGGTGGATTCTTGATCTCGACTGGTTTCCTGGTCTTCAAAGAAGCCCTTCAGTTTAATCATCCGAAAGGATTGTGCCAGTTCTATACATAGTGCAAAAACGTCTCTTCTTGGTGTTGGTACAAACCCCAGTCCTTTTGAGAGGACGGAGTTTTCATCCGGCGATAGTGCATGACTGCACAGGTTCACTATATTGGTGGATCCATGCTTGTTGTTGGTCCTTCCCTTTGCTCCTCGTCACGGCTTGGTTCAGGGTTTGGTACCCCCAATGGACTCTGGCCATATAAATGTAACTTGTCATTCATTGTTTGCATGTACTCTGAAGAATTAGAGAGCTATATGTTGTGATAAAGATGAATGTGCAGATTTGTATATGCAATGTTTCTCAAAATGTAATTCTGACACATCTAAGTAGAAAAGTACTGCAACACTAAATCTACCAGTGATAGTGGCACAACTATAGCTCTTCTGTTGTGTTTGTGGTTTAGAGCACTGAGGCACTGTATGTACTATTCCACTTTGGTTGATGCCTATTTTAATATTTATAACGAAAGAGATAAAGTGGTCTTTTAGTGTGTATAAGTGAGATATGGTGCAGCTGTGTTGTAGGAGAGTGTGTTATAAATTAAAAAGGTAACAAATTAGGTTTTGTGTTTGGGTTTGGTACTTTGAAGTACGTGCTTGTAGTTATGCAGCTAGGTTCATCTGTAGATTTAAAACTGCAACATAGCATAAAAACTGTTTTTGCATTATGTGTAAGTCATTAGCAAAGTAGTTGGTACATTGGCTAGAATAAAAATTCAAATATACTTTTTTTTACAGGACAATATCTGCATAACTACAGACAGAATGCCTACAAAAGCTCAGATGAAAAAGGAAGAGAAGGAACTACAATATCTATGCATAACTGAGACACAAAAGGGGTAAAATGATGAAAAAGTGGTGAAAGAAAAAAGAGCTACTGGTAAGAGGATAAAGTTATTTCTTACAAATATATTGGGACATTTCCAAAGATTACAGAATAATGAAAATAAAGTTCAAACTATGAGAAAGAACAACAGTAGACACAATCTATATAACAAGAACAGGAGCAAATGTAAAAATGATGTCCATTCCTTAACCAGGAGACAGAAGCAGTTTAATGATATCAGAACCAGGATGTTTCGTAGTAGAGTAGTTCTAAATCTATTGAGAACTATGAAAAAGTATGGAAGATGGAGAGAGGCACTAAAACAGAAAGAACAAGTTGAGAGAGTGGTTTATGAAGCCTTTGCTTTAAAGAGGAAGCTTTTCATTTTGATTCTAAATAGAATGAAGACTCTTGACAAAATGGTGTGAAAAAACAATGAGGTGAAAAAAAAGAAAAAAGATTAGTGAATAGAAGTAACTTTTGTACAGTTTTTAGTGGAGAATGGATACATACTTCTAGTATAGAGACTTTATTTCTTTATTTAATGAAGAAATCTATCTCCAGGATAATAGATTAGTTCATGCTATGGATTAGAGAGGACGATGTTATGAATTGAAGAATGGCACTCCTATAGCGAAAGAGGTGATGGTGCCTAGAAATGTAGAATTTGTTTCTGGAGAAGAGGTACAACGAAGGCCGAGTGAGGCGCCTGTATACAAATGGAATTGTAGTAGTGTTTCTAGTATTCAAAAGCAATCCATTTATATATTAGGAACATTTCTATGTATCTTTTAAAGGCAAAGTTTAAAGCACAAAATACGTTTACAAGGATTGGATCCTTGCAAGATTAGAAAGCATACACATTTGCAGGGATACTCACTGGCTTGTTCATCTAAGAAAGTGTGCCAAAGCACCTTTCATCATTTTACAATGCTGGCTGAACATCTCTCAACAATGCAAATTTTAGTTAGGAGGCTATACTATGTGAAAACTCCTGTTTTATGTTTAGGAGAAATGAATAGAACACTTTTGCATGGTACTGTGGCAGACGTAGAAAAGGTGTCGATTGCATCATGATGTTTTGGAGGCTCCAGGCCAAGGCAGCCACTCATTTCCTTTTTCCCCCAAACATGTTTGTGTGAGCACACAGAATGCTGATAAATTTGTATTTTGTGCACCTTTTTAAAGTCTTTTACTTGAGGGTATTTGCTTAAACTGTTAGTTAGAGAGGCATTTTTAATCTTAATCAATTGTTTTCAGTTTCCATGTTCCAGTTTAATTTATTTTTTACATTCTTACTGCTGCTGCTATATTGCTAAGTTTATGAACTATTTCCATTTTGATAAGTTAGAAAAACTGATTGAGCACACATACCCCCAAGGATTTCATGGCGGTGTGACACCCAGGAGGTTGAGGAGAGAGGGCTCAGGCTAATCAAAAGCTTTCGTAAATACCAAGGTCTTCAAAAGCTTTATGAACTTCTGCTAGGTCCAGCCAGATTGAAGAAGGGAGAGTTCCGTAAACTGGAGTACAGGACAGAGAAGTTCCTGCCCTCTTCTTTCTGTCACTTGAACTGAGATATCCTCAACTGGTTGGCAAGAGAGGATCTGGGAGGTCATCGAGGAACATACCTCTTAAGTCTGCTTGCTACAAAAGCTGGAGCCTGGTCATGAATGGATTTGTAAATAATAAAAAGAGCTCTCAATTTGATGGGGAGCCAGTGAAGCTTAATTAAGTTGGGAGAGAAATGTGCATGTCTTTCAAAATTATAGATTATCTTTGCTGCTGTATTTTGAATGAATAGCAATTTGTGTAAAGAAGTTGCAGGGAGACCCAAATACAGGGCGTTTGCATAGTCCAAGCAGGACACATTTACCGCAGCAGTAGCTGCTTTCAAAGCTTCGGGTGACAGAAGAGGAACACATTTCCTAATGGATTTCAATAGACCAAAACACTTTGCAGTGACTGCTTTGATCTGGGGGATCATGGACAGTTGATTGTCTAGCATGACACCCAGGCACTTGGTAGAGGGTGCCAGAACAGGAGGGGCACCGAACTCAGAGGGCCAGTAAGTGTTGGCCCAGGTATGTTATCTGAGACAATTTTTTAGTATATATATTTGTGCAAATCAGGTTCTGAAATGCTGCATGTGTTTGTGGGTGGTTCAAAGAGGGAAGGCCTCTCCCTTCTTTGCCAGGTGTTTGTCTGTCATTTTTTAAAACCACAGTGCATGTCCAGCAATTTTAGTTATTCTTCTTCCTGCCTCCTCCTTCCCTGCTAAGTCATGTGGCTAGCTGCTATTTTGGGACAAATGGCTGTGTTGGGCAGTCATTGTGTGATGGTTGATTAACTGTTTTCTGCTACTTTTAAAGGCCGCCTTTTGGGTCAATTGTATGCTTGGGCCATTTATGTACCCCACATATATTTTTGCTAATTTTTCTGTTTTTGTCTAATTTTTAGGTCTTGCCTAGACAGCGCATATGGTGTCTCGTCAAGACATTTTGTGTTTTATCAGTGGGCTCTGAGACAGCCAATTGTTTACCATTGATTGGGCGCTTTGTCGCTCCTCTTTACTTGATTATTTTCAGTAAGGCTTAGGCTCCCTGCCTTCTTGTGTGTTTGGCCGTCCCCGAGTACAGCTGCATTACTTGCCTCCTTTCACTGCCTATTTCTTAAGAGCTACTTTTTCTTTGAACCTAAGCGCTCTACCAGAGTGCATCTTTTTTACAATGCCCCCATGTGTACCTCTTCTCCTTTGTATCTACCCTCCCCCCGTTGATGGATGGGATGTTAATTGCCCAGCTGTCTCTCACAGCATCCATTTGTCCGTGCGCTTGTTCTCAGTCCCTTCCTCCCGCCCGGTGTTGTCTGTGTTGCCCCGAGGTCATCCACCCACCCTCGCTTGTGCTCGCCAATTTACTGTTGCCAAGCTGCATGCGAGAAAGAACTCCACCACACAAAGTGGCCAAAACTCTGCCAATTCCACCAGCGGAGAGGAATTTATCACAGACCCACAGTCCTTACTGGGGTGGTGTGTTGGGGGGGGAATCTGCATGCCCAGTCTAAATCAAAGGAAGAAGGATTCAACTCTGGATATCTACTCGATATAGGAAAAACAAGGCATTCTTTCCGGATTCGAAAAAATATATATATATTTGGAATTACACTGATAAGTGGCACAAGTGTCAAATGCATAGATGTGGTGCATATTAGGTTCATAGTTAAAATTGCTTTGAGTAATGTTTAGGTGAACTTTCATTCAGGGTACCTACTGCTAATTGTTTGTGAGTGGTACTAGAGTGGCCTTTAGTTAAGAGTACTCACTCCAAATTGTAGATTTTGTGAAACTCTCTGGAAGAAATTACAAAAAACATATGCAGGCTTTTGTTTTTTAGCACGAGGAAGTTCTGTTTGAAGGTTTCCACAAGGTTGTGTCCTTCTAAAGAGAGGTTTGCAGCAGTCATAATTCTGGTTCTTCTGAGGTCGCCTGGCAGCAGAAAGAATTTTGATGATATCCGCTTTACATGAGGTTTAGGGAACAGCCCTATTGATCACAATGTCATAGGTTGTGATTGGAGGATGAGGTTATGGTTGTAATAAAATATGAACTAAAGGTATGCCTACTAGCTGGCTGGATCAGGGAATGTCTATCAGTTGGAGACTGCCAGGAGATGAACTGAAAATGTTATATGCATTATGCTTTTATGTTACATAAGTATTATCCTTTATTTTCAGACATATCTTATTTCCATCTAATGTGATGCATTATTACATTAGGCCCCTGTTAAAGTCTCTTAATGTGATTATATATCTAAATCAATTGATGGGTGACTCTAACGTGGTGTTCTAGTCTAGACTTTGCTGGTGAGAACTTATTTTAAATATATATCTTGTTTTTACTGTGTCTTTAGATTAGAATAGTTTTAATTAGCGCCTGAAAATAATTAATCTCTAAGATGATTTAGGGTGTAGTTTCATTTATAGGTATCAATATTTTGTAATCTAATATGTTTTCTGTGTTTTAGAATGCAGCACTGAATATAATTCCATTAATAAATAGCACCTCCATAGCTACACTAGCAATTTTATTGTACTAGTATTTCAATGTATCAAACCTGTTCCAATATGGCAACCACTTAATTTCATAGTAGGTGTCCTTTTTCGGTGCTTTGGTGAAAATGAAGGATGGCTACCTTAGGCCCCGTAAAATAGCTGTTATCTGGGATGGGATTGTGTGGTGGGTGAGTTAGACTTCTAACTTTTCAGAGTCTCATCCATTGTTACTTATGCAAGATTAGGCCCAATATACGGAGAGACAGTTCACAAAATGTAATTTAAGCACCAACGTTTTGGTTGATTTGGCACCACGACCTATGTGCTATTAGGTTGCATTGCAAAATCTCCAGTCTTAGAGAGGGGCCACAGAATCGCATGTCTAATGAATATGAATTGGATGAGTCACTGTTTGAACCCCTCTCTGGTTGGTTGGTTGCAGACACAGTTGTTGTGGCTTACAGGAAACAGTAGATCACCATCTGTGTTTGCATTCCCAAATGGAGAAACGTTTTTTTTAAGCAGGCCATGTTCCTTAAGGATCTGGCAATTTGTATTTTTGTATTTGTAGTTATTGAGTTTTATAAAGCGCTGGCTGGACCCAAAGGTATCAGAGCTCTTTACATTATGAACAAAAAGCAAGTTACAACATTAATCGATTAAACATTTTACACAACCATTTCAAAGTGAATGCCAAATCATAGGCGGCAGGGAGAGAGAAGGGGGGGCTAAGAGTAAGACTAGAAGGATAGATGGGGGAGGGGGAAGAAACCTAAAGGGGGGCGGGGGCATAGGCAGAGCGGGCAGAAAGAGAAAAGACGTTCAACTCAAGCGAAAAGAAAACATAGCAAAAAAAACATAAGGTCATGGAACAGTAATTTAGAGACAGAGTTGCGTGGAATTAACAAGGATAGTGGAAAAAATTCAAAGTGAGGGGGAGAAGGTACAAAGGGATAAAAGTGATGTTATGAAAGCGGGTGCAAGAAAAGGAGGGAGCCGGGGGGGGGGGGGGATGGAGTAAGGCAGACCAGAAGGAGGGGGAAATACTTTGGAGATCGTCGGAGTGAGAGCGGAGGGGAGGGGAAGGGGGAAGGACATGAGTAGAACAAGATGGTGGGTCCAGGTCCTATACCTCTGGTTAGCAGTCAGTGGTCCTCTGTACCACTTCTGACTTTCCTCTGAAGTCATCCAATAGGATTCACAAAGTGGAAGGCATACCAAAAGGACACCTTCCCCTTTGTGAATCATTTACCACCTTCTTTGATGGGTCGGAAACTGATTAGGGATGTGTGACTGCAATTACAGCTACAAATCATTGCTCTGTACCACTGCAAATCGCAGGAGACACTTCTTTCAGATCCCTCCTACTTGTGATTTAGAATGGATTGGAAAACTCTTTTGTAAGTGAGGAAGGCTTTGCTAACTCTTGCATTTGGTTTAGTAAATAGAAAAAAGTAATTTTGCAAATGCATGACATGGTAGTTTTGCCTTGGTTCCTCATTTGACAATTGACAGCTGATGTTCAGTTGACCTCATTGACATTTATTACACTCTCCTTATTGCTTAGCCAAACCGTGATCATGACACAGGTGCCAGAGTATTTTTCTTAGTTTTTTTTTATTTCTATTTTTTTTTTATTTTCATTGCAATTCTGGCAGCTTCTATAAATAATTTAATATTATTACATGATGTTGTTTTTGTCTATATTGGGCTTTGACACCTGTTACTGCGGCCAGCATTTAGGCTGACCCATTAATCTATTGTGTTGAAGTTAGGTGCTCTGCTTTGGCAGAGGCGGGAGTTGACTGATTGGTAAACCTTACTGCAGGTGGTTCAGACCTTGTTTGTGGCATAAATGATTTTAATGAATGATGTCATCCTGTTATTCTTTGCTGATAGCCTGCATCTTCTATGTCCATAGGAGGGCCTGAGACCGCTTTACACATCACCATAACGTAGGTACACATGCTAAATAATAAAGTGGCGGACAACAGGTTGCACAAAAGGAATTGAGAAAATTGATGCCACACATGTGAGGTCTATATAAATCACAAACAATCAATGTAAGCCTTATTTACTTTATTTGCTGATGATATATATTCCCTTCTAAAATGGTAATCATTTCCAGGTGATTCCTCCCCTCTCCGCACCCTGACGCAGACCCCGTTAATTTCTAGACATACAGGTTTGAAAGCATCAACATTATTACAGTCCACAGATGTACTAGGATAAATGATTAAATTAAACTTGTATACTGCCCGCTCCTCTAAAAAAATGAATGCATCCACTTTTAACTGTAAATATTGGTTTGCATTACATATCATTGCTAAGTGCACTGTCTGAACTCTCGCCTTGCACCATTTATGGTTTTGCCATCGCTATTATTCAAAATGCATTGCACATACCACAGTTGTTTCTAAACAGTGATGTTGAGTTCCGTATTAAAAACATATTAATGTTTTCCACGTAGAACAATCTTTACAGTTTACACTAAATACCCACGGAGAATAGTGGGTTGCTCTGTCGCCCTAAACTCATCCATTCGTGGTGCATCTTTTAAATGGCTTACATTCCTTCTCAATCCACTCAGTGTTCTAAATTGTGCTTCCTCAATTTTCTGGGATGCAGCAAATAATGAGTCTTTCATCCGCTGAGGACACGAACCCCAGGAAGAGAAGCAAAAATGGAAGGTGATGCACAGCCTCTTTTAAATCTCTAGATGCTGATACTCCAGCCTTAAGCACAACCACTACCAGGTCTAGATCGCGGTCAGTGATGTGAATCCATATGGTTTGGAAGAGTCACTGTTGCTATTAGGAACTGCCTGATAAAACACATGGTTGTGTTTCCATTGATATGATCCAGGAGTACTGGTCTGCAGCCATATAGTGCTGTATTCTACACATGGATTAGGCCCAGGTCCGAGTTCCTTGATGTAGTTTAGGCGACATAGATGAATGAATGTTGCAGTAATGCTGCAGGATGCATAGGATGACAGATTTTTGAGAGTGAATGGTGAAGTATACATGGCGAGGTGCTGAGATGTGCTAAGCTCTAGAATAGCCAAACAATGTGGTTTTTAAGAGCTTTTTTTATAATCTATATGGATCAAGATAGAAAGGCTTGCTGTATGTTGACCTTCAAGGTTATGTGTGGTTGGTTCGTAAGTATATAAGCACGGTTTTGTGATTGTGTAATGAGAGTGTGTGTTAAGTATACTGGAAGCAGTTTGGATATGTATCTGTGAGTATGCCATAAATGATGTTGGGGGGTTTATGTGTGATGAGAAATGTACACATGTGTGAATAAAGGTGCTCTTGAATGTAGTGGTAGGTTTATTGGTATGCGATGTTGGTTCTATGGATGAATGACAGGGAGTGTATTGGTTCACAGTTGTAATAATGTTTTATATTGTGCAGAGAATCATTTTCTGTTTGAACATTTAAGTAATGATGCAAATTTTGTATGGTGAGGTGGGAGCTAAGGTTGCCCTATTACAATGGGGTACTGGCACAAGCTAAGGTAGCAGATCAACCTGTGAATTTCATGACTTTTTAGTTTTCTTGGAGAACAACTGTGAACATGTTGGTTTGTGTTAACGCTAAAATTTAAAGGAAGTTAAGGTTTTGGAGTACTGGAGGTGGCCTCGTAGGCTCTAGTGTTAATGGAAACAAGCTCTTGATTTGACTTTATTGGTGGACTTCAAAAAAACCATTTATTTATGTTTAGTGGTGCGAAGAATACACAGGACGTCCTGTCATTGTTAGGCATTGATAGGAATTTGAATCTGTGGATCAGTGCTTTTTCATAAAGTATCAGTTCACAATGAAAAGTCCCCTAAAATTCATTTTGATCTCAGTCTTCCCAAATACAATTTTATAAGGACATAATTGAGGTTTACATTGTAAATGGTGACCAAAACGTGTTGATTATTCACTGACAATATTTTGAAAACATAGACTTGGTGCTCGAAAATGGTGTGAATAGTCCTAGAACTCATTGGGGAGTCCACAAACTAGTGAAAGAATCTGAAATGTGACAATATAAAAATCTTGTTAACCGATGTTGTGTCGTATACCGTAATTTGCAAACCCTGTGTAGAGCCAGTGAACAAAGCAAGGTGTCTAACATTGGTCCAAGAGTATAATTTCTTGCAAGCTCTGTATTGTGTTCAAGAACTTTGGATGAACACATTCGTAGATGGGCCTGTGCCTTTTGGGGTTTCATGACTTCTGTAGCAGGTTTGCAGACACAAAACCAGGAACTTCTTTTTTAGTTTTAAACTCTGAGAGTTCCCTTTGGGGTACCCCAACTGATCCTGGGGGTTTGGGTGGGAGTGCCTACTTGGCCCCCCTTTTTGGTCTTTCATTGTGTTTTTATGGAATTTCTCATGTGCCCTGTGTCCTGTAATGACAGCTGCAAGAGAGCATTTTCTCTTTCAGCCAGCCGGTTACAACATTCAGGTTCACAGACTAGGCTTAGGGTTTATGGAAATAAAATGGATGATGGAGAAAAAAATCCATCATCAAATGAGGTTTATTTTTTTTATTTGGATCAGCAAATTGTTGTTGAACCTGGTTTCACAAACAGTTCACGGACTACTGGTCCTTTTGTCCATAAGCTTTACCCCTTCAAAGTCAATCTGCACATTTTTGTAATGATAATTCCATGCAAACTTCTGAATTGACTCAGATTAATTGAAGACACGTCCTTGAGCAAAATTCTAGTTTCATGCCTAGTTTGGTATAATTTCTTGCTTCCTTCTGTTGCAGGGATTCTGCATAGGCACAGAACTAATCTTGGGACCATAGAGCCTTAGTTGGCAGGGACTGAGTAATTCTATCACCATAGTATACAAGTGCCCAGTACCGACTAGCTATAGTGTCTCACTTGCCCTCCTACTCATTCACAGAGGAACAAGTGATTAGACACTCCAGAATACAACACTCCGGACCCTCTCAGGAATCGCGGTTACAGGACACACCCTTTCACTCTCATGCTCTGACTAATCCACAATAAGATCTGACAGAGACGGGAAAAGTTTAACATTTTTATTTTAACTATTGTGCTCTAGTATGCAGTATACGTGCCACAATAAGAAAATACGGTCAGCATACTAAGTAGTATGAGACATGGGTAGCCTAACCACCCCCCCCTTCTACAGAAGCAAAATGATTATGTATCAGAAGATCTCTGGGTGTTGGCAGCAGATCCCGTACTTTAGCATACACAGATAAAGGTTCTACATCTCAGGTGCCATCACAATCTCTTCCCTGGAAAGATCCCTCTCCAAGTGATTTGTTACCTATCTGTGCATACCTATATGATAAATAAAAGTATGTGTTCCCAAACAACAGCTGCATTTGCGTGTTTTGTCTAGGTGCTAGGACCTGACCAGAACAAAATAACCTCGGACATTGTTGTTTGACGATGTTCACGGTGTTCAGACTAATGAACAGATCGCCTAAATAATAGCAGGATCTGTGTAAAAGTACAGTGTGGCACAAAGCAAAATAAGTTTGTATAGTAACGTGTGCAAAGTAGAGGGCAGTCTTCAACTTGCTCATGCTTACATCGGGAAAACAACAATGGGCCTGCACGGGACATATGACACTCTCCCCTTGGTCAGGATGGTAGAACCAACATGAGGACAGAAATCAGGTGATAATCAGAACCAAAGCGAATACAAAATGTTGTATTCAGTCTCTCCTATAGCACTTTGGTCAAATAGGAAGAAAAGAAATTTCATTTAAAAAGTATCATATTACAGCGTGTTGCGGGGACCCAGGATGTGGGATGCCAATTGAAAAGACAAAGTTTCCAGTAAGAAATCCAAACCTTCCAAATTACAAATGTCAGCCATTCAGTTGAGCAGGTCAAAGGAACAAACATGCTCCTTGTATCCAGTTGTCAACAAGACCATCAAACGACAATCTGTGTTGATTTAGATGAAACTGAGATCCAGAAGATGCTGCATAGTTGCACAGGGATCACCTTCGGCCACTGGCATAACACTGGGTTGTACACAAGCTGCATACCCAAGGAATGGTCTTGGTTATGGGCCACTAAGGGACCCATCAACAGTTTGAAATCCAGGGCAGAGTGTGATGGTAAAGCCAGACAAATTTCCATTGCCCTTTGAAAGGGGCACTGGATGCAATGAAACACAGGTTGCACATGGGTGAAGTAAGCATAGTGGAGGGTTAGACACAATTCGGCATCCAGAGCATCTAAAGGAACCACTCCTAAAAGTTGTAGCATTCGCTCACTGTACAGTAGTAGCGATGCCTGCCCTGGAAGGACCATAAATGGAGCACCCATTGCGGAATAGCAGGAACAGCACAATGATGTCTCAGTTTAAAATGGCCATCAGCGGGAATCCACCGAAAACGCTGGAAAAAATAGAATGTATAAATGCTGGGATTACTCCAAAAATGGATGGAAAAGATGTCACTAGGCCAGAGCCCACATGTTTAAAAAAGTGTGCCAGGCCCGTGATATCCGACGCATTAATTATTTCATGTATCAATTCACCTAAATGCAGGGGGACATTTGTGTTTAACAATGACTGTATTTCACTAGATGTTCGTGCCACCAGCAATTCGAAGGTCTTGCGTGCTGAAGTGAGAGCCACTTCTTGTTGAAACAATAACACTTTGCGTCTGCTTAGCTTATTGAAAGATGTTTTCAAAGTTGGAGTGGAAGGCCAGATTGAACTATCAACACTCCCATGCAGAGGAGGAAACAGAACGTTTTGCAGCAAGTGACGAACTGGGAAACGGACACTACATACAGGATCCCCTCCCACAGACAGCAACAGTCCTGACTTTTAAGAACGAGATAGCTTCTGTTCGAAAGCAATGTGAAAGTGTGAATAGTTGTGGGAACTGGAGTTCCTTTCAAATAACAAGCCTGATTTTGGGCAGAAACATTACAACTGCTGTGAATCTTTACTTATTTACACACAAGGGAATGAACGGCAGTGGAGTCACATTCCTCCCCTGTAAGAAAAACTTCTCTCTCAGCTTGTTGATAAAAAGATGCAAAATGCAAGGACCATAACTCATATATGTAGCTACTCCCAGGGGTTCATATCTACCTACTGGGAAGTGTTATATGCAGGCCTGAACAGAAACATTGAAATGGCAACGAGATAACCCCAAGTACTAACCATGCCCCAGAATGAGTTTCTGCAATAGTGGAGGGAAGTTGTTCAAGCTTTTCTATGTGTAGCATGTTGTAATTAGCGTCCTTTATAGCCATTGATTGTTGTTTGTGTGTCAAACTAAATGTTAAGAACAATTCACTACAATTAAGGTAATGCCAAGGAATGCATCCATTCTTAAGTGTTTGCAGTGTCCAGCTAAATTGCATAACTGCTCCAAGTTGATTCTGTCCATGACACAAGGTAGAAACCTCACTTTGTACAATATCAATTACTAATGACTAAAGTATAAATACAAGATGACGGTGTATTAATACTGTTGTTGACAAAAGCAACCTTTATAAATTTGGTGTAAACATATTGCAGCTTTCAATCACAATTTCCAAAGTTCATTATAAGCAGAATAAACCAATCATTTCGGACCTGGGGATTTTGGACCCAAAAGGAAATGAGATATGTTTATATCTTCTGACAGAAGAGAAATTTTTTGTTTCGCTGCTGACAATGAGTAATGTTGTAACCATTATTGACATAATTTACCTACGGAGTAAGTAGCAACAGTGTTGAAATGCAGTGTTTGTGGATAACGTGGATCAGGTCTACTTAACTTACTCCCCAAAGTAGTAGCAGTTTTGTATCATATTATTTAGCTGGTCTTCAGTATAATTTGTATAAGATTGGCATTCATCAAAAAGAGCAAAGGAAGGGATAGTGGGAGTATTCAATTCTTTAATTATAGCCAACCCTATACAAGTAGTCTGTTGGACCGTGTCATTAAGAAAGATAATTTGCGTTGGTATCGGACATACATGAAATAGTGATTCTGTACTTTGGACTTGCAAGGACTTAATGCCCCATACTGATTTCAAGTCAAAATTGACTTTCCAGTGATCATATCCTTTCAGAGCTAGGTTATCAATAAAAATAGACTCGTATATAACTTGGTCTGAGTAAGCATATATTTCTTTGAAATTGGGAACCAGTTTAAAATAGTATGATACTGGGTCCGAAAGGTTATAACCAGTACAATCAATGTACTTCATCTTTTGTGTATAGGAACTACCTTGTAATACAGTTGGGCATTGTTCCCATTGAGTATAGTTATATTGGGAATGTAGTCCATTAGCCCTATGCAAAAAATGGTGCCATTAATGTTGATAACAGAACAAATATGCATAGTTAGCACACTTTAAATATAGATCCATAGTTTCAAAGGCAATATAACATTGCAATTCAGAAAACATAGAATTCACAAGATCAATGTCCCAATCATCTGATAGCAATGCAGACACTATCACATCACCCAGGGAAACACAAATAAATATGGTATCTGCGGGGTCCCCGTAGGACTGAACACATCAAATGGTACTTTCTCCCAAACAATTCCATCAGTGACTGGGACCGCTGAAATGTTAACAAGGGACTGGTCTCTTTTAATTTTATGTGAGGATAAATATGGGATCAACACTCTGTCGACAAATTCTGTAGCAGAGCGTTCTGGGAGGTAATGGCCATTATTCAAAAGAAAAAGAACAGTCACAAACCCAATCCACATGAACAAAAATACCATGGAAAACACAATGCAGACATATATCCAAGGTGGAACCAGATAAGTGTTTTATAACCAGGAGATTAAAACCCAAATCTGCCCTGGTGATGGGGATAAAACTGAAGACCGCGAAGAACTGTCTGAAGAAAAGTTAGCTTGATCGATATAGTAATCAGAAAAACTTGGCTGGAATTAAGGAGGCTGGGATTCTGGATGTAGATCTGAGGCTTTCACTCCAAAAGGGGCCTCGAGGGGTTGGTCAGAATAAACAATTTCTATTGTAGTGGGTGAAGAAGGTAAAACAATTGAAGACTCACCATCCCCCTCCAGCAGCTGGGGAGAAACAGAAGTAATGGAGCTCACAGGCTGTAAAGAAACATCCAGTGTTGGGACACCTTCAGGCATACTATTGAGGATTGACCAAATGGTGTAAGTTGACGTATTCAATTGAAACAAAGCGATTGTCTTTGTATCCAGGAAGTAGAGGTAAAATCACAGTTCGGATACCCTGAAGACCAAGAACTGGAACAGGAGCACAGTAGGAGGGATCAGATTCTTTCTTGATTGCCACCATTTACGAACCAGCTCTCCAACTTTAGGAAGCCAGCCAGAAACTGAAATCAGGACCGCTGCAACTGATGGCTAAGTCAAAGACAAATGGGTTTTACCCAGAGCATTGCAACACATTTGTAGATCCTGTAAGACAGAACAGTGGTTATCTACGTCAAAGGTTGCGGCAGCCATCACAACCTCTAGACCATCAAGGTCTGGAACGTACATCTTGATGCCAAAGAACATTTTGTATAGGGTCTTCCCACCCAGAGATCTTCTTGGGAGGTTATTAAAAGCACACTGAACTCCATAGGATGAGTTTACCAACCACAGCCCATACCTAATACCCTTGCTGCTAAAGATTGCCTTAAGTCAGAGTTAATCTGCTCTACCATAGAACTGCCCTCAGGCCTATATGGAGACGAGAAATGCACTTGCAGTCCTATTGACTTCACCGAATCACGGTACGCCTCACAGGCAAAAGTTCAGACAAAAACTTTATAACAGTGCGAGTGTCAGCCGAGTGCTGTGGATAGACACCGAGGAACCCAGTGCAAAAATCACCTGCAACCAAAAATATATTTCTAAGCATTATTGGATATAAGAGTACAGCAATGATCAAAATAAATGCAGCCAAACAACTGATTGGAAACATAAAGATGTGCCTGAGGTGGTCATGACATGGTAAAACTCTTAATTTACTCGCAAACTTCACTACAAAGAACATATTGGGGAGTCTTCTGGTATAAACCACGCCACCAATCGTGTTGCTGTAAAAGAGAAATAGTGGCAGCCACTCCTGCGTGTGCAGAAGCAATCTCTTCATGGGCGGCTGCTATCAAAGATTGTCTGCGGTGAAGGTTTGGGATCAGATGATCACCAACACCAGGAATTGTCACAAAGGGAACTTTGTCAGCATTTAACTGGTAAAAATATCAGGAAGGAAACCCTGAGGAAAGGAAGTACCATCTTGAGTAGCGGCTATGGCTGCTAAAATGCCATCACCAATTTTAATCATAGAACCCGTAACTGCGGATACTTGAACTGTGGCTACTGCAGATTTGGCTGTTTAATCACCCATTGAATTTCCAACAGCGTGCCTTCCACACATTGATGGTCCAATGTTTGGACAACATGTGTAAGTGACAGACATTCTTTAAGAGCGGCCACTTTAACCCAAAGCATTTTATGCTTTATTGTGCTACCTTTAGAATCCTAAAAATCATTTTCAAATTGTAATTGAAAGACTGTAGACAATATAAAGAATCCTACATGACAAGGCTGGGCAATTCAGGATCAGAATATTCAAGAGCTAACCTCAACTTGAACAACTGAATAACCCTGTGCGAGTACTCCGCTCAACCAACGGAGTTTGCGGGGTTTTACCAACTCTGCACTCCACTGGGAACGCGAAGTTGCCGCAAAACTCTGACTCCGTAGAGGAGTACGAGGCCAGCCTCCCTAATTTAAAATTTTTAAAAAACACTTACCTTCTCTTCTGCCTGCCCTCCTCCTCGCTCCGGTGTCTGCCTTCTTCTGTCATCCTCCTCCTCGCGTCAATGTACGTATTACGCCTTGCATGAACTGCGCACTTTTTTTTAACCCTTTTTGTGGGCCTGGGGCGGAGCGGAGAGTAGTTCCACTGAGTTTTATTTCAACTCCTTAGAACTACGCGGAGCACCACTCTGCATACTCTGCCCGGGGTTACAACTGAACCGCACACTGAACCGTACAGTCCCCAAGGGACTGCTTATGAATCAATGTGGAGTGAAAAACTCCATCCTTCATTGTACCTACGAAAATAGCGCAAACCCCAGAATAAGTCTACTTCGAACCAGTAGCCGGTTGAGCCGAACCATCAGTGTAAATTATACATTCGAACTGATCGAGAGGAAGAGCCGAAGAAGGCAGAGGGTGGACATAATCATACTTGAGAAACTCTTGTGTTGGCAAGGAAGGGTCCAAATGAAAGCTGACATCAACAAACATCAAAGACATAGCCCATTGAATCCAACAAGGATGTAGAGCTTTAGAATTAGGAACACTAGCTTTCGTGACCACCTCTAAGGCAGGCACAGATGAAACAACAAAGATGCATTTACCTTGAGCAAGAGGGCGTTGTTTTAGAATAGCCATTTGCACCACAGTCAAAAAATCTTCAGTAGAAGAGAAACTCAATTCCACAGGAGTATACAGGGGTGATTTATATGCAATTGGAACAGTGTCACCTTTATTAAACGTTACATTAGTGAAGCCTATCGCACCAGGGAAAATCCGGATGACCAAATTGGTAGTATTGAACCTAGTATGTACGTACTGCCTATCAAGTAAATCAGACTGTAAAGCGTGCAACACCCCGGTGTGTTCCGGAAGCCAGGAGGAAGCAGAAAAAGATGGGTGTATGAAAGCATAAAGAGGTTTGATACGCTGAGCATAGTCTGGAAGGTAAGTCCTTCCGAAATTTAGGAAACCAAGCAGAGACTGCGATTTTTTACGGGTAGATGAAGGTTGCAGTTGAGCATACTTCTCAAAAAAATTGGTTGCTAAACCCCTACCCTCATTCGTCAATTCATAACCAAGAAAAAGAAAAGGCAGAAACGCAATATGCGATTTTGCAAAATCGAACTTGTAACCAAGAGCAACGAATAGCGTGCTGATGTGATCCACTCTCGCGAGATAAGGATTTAATTCATCATCTGTCAGGTATTTGTCAATGACAATAAGATAAATCATCAGGATAAATATCATGCAAAAGGGACACAATACGTGCCACAAAAACCCCAGGATTATTCTTATATCCCATGGATAGTCTCGCGCATTGCTTCTGGGAACCGAGGGTGCTGAACGCAGACAAGTCCCGGCCCTCAGGAGCCTGATTATGACTGAAAAAGCCATTTGAATTATCAAGTGTAGTTTTGAACTTTATACGTACAATATTATTTATTAAAGCTGTACTGGGTGTGTTCTGCTCTTCAAAACTACAGGTATGACAATTCAAATGCCTATAGTCCAAAACTATACAATAAGCATCATCAGATTTGAAAACCGGAAAAAGAGGATTATTCATTGAAGAGACACAGAGTTCAATTACACCCTGCTAATCTAATCGGTTGAGAATCTCCTTTACGGACACTTTAGCGTCATGTTGAATTGGATATTGAGGCTGTGGCTGAGGAGGAAAATATATGGGAATAACATGCAAAGGAGAATATTTATCCCAACCAGCATGGTTGCAATATAAGGCAGGGGCCAAAGCAAGACCCCATTCTGAAGCATAAGCATGCTTAGTCTCATCAGGGATGAATTGCGCAAAGCAAGGTATAATCACTTCCTCGCCTTGAGGAAACTCAAGAACAAATGAAGGAGGCCAATCGTTCCCTACCGATAAAATATGATAAGATGATGTCAAGTTGTCCCAGAAAATAGCATTTATGGTGCGTTTAATGTCACCTTCATTCTGAATATGTAGTAGTAGTAGTATGCGCTTTATTCGATAAAAATTCATCAGAAAAGCATATACATCCAAAATTCATATTTAAAAAAAATATATAATACAGCATAATAAATAGGTCCAACTATATATCATACAACTACAATTAAAAGTAAGTTGAAAAATGTCATTAAAACCCATAGATAGCAATAATCAGAGCAGGTACATCAAGTGACATGCGTGGGGGCTGCTGGACTACTAATTTGCGCTAAGGGCTTAGTTCTTATTAGCCATGCGCAGCCCAGATATTTTGCCACACCACAAACCAAGGTAAGGGAGGAAGTGTCAGTTTTTAAGATGTGTAGTGCCACCTGATAGTTCTTGGAACCAAGCTTTTTACAGACAGGTTTGAGCAATTTGGCTCTAGCCATCCTATAGGCTGGGCACGCGAAGAAAAAATGGGCGATAGACTCATTAGGAGCTACACAGCCTGGGCAAGGTGCGGGTGGTAAATTGCGCCGATTCCAGGCTGCTGTCACCTCATTTAGCGGGAGGATCCCTATTCTCATCCTCAAATAGAGCGTCCTATCCCTAGGTGTTTTAATAAAATCAAGAAAAGGTTCTAATTTGTGGATGGGTTTGTGCTCAAGGAACATCTCAGTGAGTTTCCCCATTTTAGGATTGCGCATCTCTTCTGCCCGTACCCATTGCCAATAGGCGCTTTTTAGGTCCTGCTTGGATGGCGGAATCTGGCTAGCCCAGGCCTCCCCAAACCCAATGTCAAATAGAGACTGCCTAAGATAGGTGATCCATTTGATCCTTTTTCCTGTGTCAGTTATTATTAATTCGCTATGGGCGGCGGCATAATTGGACAACTCAGGGGTCCTTCTTATGCGTGTCCAAAAGAGTAGGGGGTGAAGGCGTGCAATGTCCTTGATGGAACGTCTTCCCATATCCCGATATAAGGGCTTCAGTGGGGTAGAAGTTGGAAGAGAGACAAGATCTCTAAGAAATTTGTTTTCAGATCTGGCAAGTTCGGTGGTGTGGTCAAAGCTCCATAATTCGATCCTGTATAGGGCCGAGGGTAGTGCTTTGCCATCATAGACCACAAGGGCCGGGGCAACTGGCCTTATTACAGAAAGTTGTTGTTCTCTTATGATAGCCCCAGACACCCGTTTGTGGCTAAGGAGCATTTTGGCTATCTGGGAACTCCATTTCATACCTTTAGAGACCCGGATTCCCAGATAGTCAAAAGACTCAACGGTGTCAAGTGCAGTATAGTTAAGGGTAATGCTGTTTCTGAAACGTTTCGATGGGTTGATTGTCATTAACGTTGTTTTACTTGTGTTTATAATCAACCCCCGAGAGTCACAGAAAAGGCTAAACCTATTTAGAAATTTTTGAAGACCTCCCGGTGTTTTAGAGATCAGGAGGGTATTGTCGGCGAATAGGAGGGTTGTGGTTTTCTCTCCTGCCAGGATTGGGGCGTTGGCTGGTTCCTCTCTGAGATGATCTACCACCCTTTTCATAAATAAAGAGAATAGGGTCGGGCCAACACGCAACCCTGGTGCACCCCCCTATTCACCACAACCCTCTCCGTCAGCTGCCCCTGTGAGCCCCACCTGATTCTGGCATAATTATCCTCATGAAGACGTTTTATAAAATGGAGAATCTGAGGAGAGATGCCCAGTTCATGCATGACCTGCCAGAGCCTAACGCGTGGAACAAGATCGAATGCGGTCTTCAGATCTATGAAGGCCAGATACAAGCTGCCTTTTCCAATCATCACTGCTTTCCAGTGGATCATGAAAAATCTGAAAACCTGGTCCATCGTACCCACCTTCTGTCTAAAGCCTGCTTGATAATGAGAGAGAATGTTCCCGTCCTCCATCCAGGACCTCATCCTCATAAGGAGCACCCTGCCAACCACCTTCTGGATCACATCGATTAAGCTAATCGGCCTGTAGTTGGGAGGGTCCTCCCTATTTCCCTTTTTGTGGATCGGTACAACCTCCGCACCTTTCCATGAATCAGGAACATCAGATTCCCTGGTTATCAAGTTCATCAAAAGTAGGATAAAATGAGCCCAGGGCTTCGGATCGTGCAAAAGCAGATCTCCAGGAAGGCCGTTGGGTCCAGCAGCCTTTCCGGAAGAAATACTATTTATTGCTAGATCCACCTCATATAGGTCAAAGCAGTCAGGTGGCGGGATAATCCCAGGGATATTTATGTAGATCTCAGTCTGGGAGGACGAGAAGCTTTCGTCTCCCGAATAAAGGTTAGAAAAGTGATCATGGCATTGTTGACCTGTGATGTGATTTGGGATTGGGTCAGATCATTTTCTAATCCCACTATCGATTAGCTCCCAGAATAAAGTTGAGTCCTTTTGTTTAGAGGCGTGTTTGAGCTCCTGCCAGTGTACCTCGTTCCAGTTGCGTTTTGCTTCCACTAATGCCCTGGAGTAAGCCTTTCTTGCTACTCTGGTTGCCAGAGAATCTTTCTTTCTAACAGCTAGGGATAGGGCCTGCCTCTTCTCCCTACATGCTGGTGAGTACCATGGGTTTGTGGGCCTTGCTAAACATCTCTTTGTTGCCCTGTTCCCTTCTACTGTGAAGAAGGTACCTATCTTGTATAATGTTTTTTGATAGATCAAAGAGAAAGTGGATAGGTTCTCAGCTTCACAATGAATCGTTTCAAGCTCCTTAATCTTTTGGTCGAGAAGTTCTCTGATGCTTTGCAGTTTACATTCTTGCTGAGACACTTTATGCCATTTAAGGCGTCTAGTGCAATTGGAGGGGGTTACCTCTCTTGTCGACATTAGAGGAGGAGTTGGAGTTGATACCTCTGTCGTGAGAGGTAAGAGCTTTGGAATAGATCTCTTCAATCGGTATTCTGTTCTTAATGCCTAATTTGCAAACATAAGGGATTGTGGTCACTATCCAGAGAGTGCTTAACAACCATGTCCAGGAGGTCCCCCCATAATCGGACAGCTATGAGAATGTAATCTATTGGGGACGGAGAGCTAATCCTATTAAAGGTATTTGCCCTGCTCGGATCCGAGCATGTCCTTCCATTTGCAGCTCTTAGATTATATTCTAGTGTCAGGGCATTGATTTGAATAGCCCTCTATGACCACTTCCTAATGGGAGCTATATTGAGGGTCGGGATAGCCCATTTAATGTCCTCTTCATTGGTTCCCAAAAGGTCCTCCCAATCAGAGGTTTGTGCAATTGAAGTCCCTGGCTACTATGGTGTTAGAATGAGGCGGAGTGCAGGATAGATCACACTCCAATGTTGCTATAGTTGCGGATGTTTGGCCACCGGGAGAACCTCTTGCATATATGTTAAATAACTCAACGCTTGTACCGTTGGATTGCCCGTTAATGTCTTGTGATGAGGAAGTGTGTGTAACAATCGACCAATTTAATGAGATGCTAATCCAAATGTGCAATCCCCCGGAGGGGGGGCCCTTACCCGAACTGGTTGCTGGGGTGAAGTACTTAGTGAAGCCAGGTTTATATAAGGGCGTTAGACTCCAAGTTTCCTGGAATAAGCACACATCGAAGTTTTAATGAACTCATTCCACTCGGGGAGGAGTAGTTTTTTCTGGAGCCCGCTATATTCCAGTAAAGGAGGTTAAGCACTTTCGAATTGGACCTATCCACGGAAACTTCACTGTCTAAAATACAAGCCAGGGCCCGTGCCTGGTCACCAATAAGACTGTCGCCATTTGGTCCTTCTATACAGGGGGACTTGGAGTAAAATTAGTCTCCCTACATCTAGCTCCTACTGAGGTAATGGAAGTATTCTGAATTGGACCCCCATTTAGTCAATCGACTGTGTTTAAACTGGACCCTCCTCCCAACCTCCCTGGCACTTCGTGCTGTAACAGCCTAAGTGGTGACCAGAGTGGAGAGCATCTAATCTGAATGGCTGAGTGCTCTGGAGAAGAGGTGCGAAACTCCAGAGCCAGCAAATTCTCAGCAAGTACAGCATCGGTTAGCAACAGCTCAATGCAGTCAGTCTGAGAATTGCTTGATGAAATCCTCCTTACTCTAACCATATCTTCACATATTATAGACCTGCATCCCCTCACATGGCACAGCCAGTGTACTTCTGTATTATGCAGGGATTCGCTGCTTTCAAAGCCTTGCCTGGGAGAGCATTTGGGGACTTTAACCATGCAAACTGTTGCCGAAATGCCCCCTGGGGGAGTGCGATTCCCATGGTTAGTAGGTCTAGCCTGGACAATTGGGTCGACGTTAAGATGGTATTGGCCCTGAGTTCCAGCTATATTAGGAAAGGTGCTTGAGGCCCCTGAAGCTTTTATGGAATCAGCATAAGATCTTTTAGTGCTGGGAACGGGAACCATGGGAGAGGGGCCATTACCTTCGTTGCGCAGACAGGATGAATCCTGTCGCCCACCCCGGGGGAAACGCCAGACAGTAACCTATTCGTTGATGGGACAGGTGCAGTGGGGGGAGGCTGAGTTGGTGGCCTGGTAACTGGAGGGGGATGCTGAACCCTGCGATATAAATCCTCCACCATTTTATTTAAAGATGCCACCTCCGTTTGGAGTGATTCAACTTTCTGGGCCAAACCCTCATTTATGGCTCCACAGTTACATCTAGTTGCTGAATCCCCAGTGCCAATGGCAATATGTTTGCTAGCTGAAAAAGATAGAGTTCCCTCAGCTATGTGCTCCAGTGCTGCAAACCTATTTGAACAGGAAAACTGCTCATCAACTGCGCTATCGCATGGATCCCCTGAATTAGTTAAGATTGTAGGTGGTGGAGGAGATACATCTGAGGGAGATTCCTTTGAGCCGTCAGCCAGTGGACTGTGTACTGTGAGAATGGAGGATTTTTGGGAAGGTTTCTTAAAAATCGATGGAATTACTCGGGTAGATTTGTTAGCTGGTGCCTCCTCTAGGGGGTTAATGACGGCATCCAGTGCTGTACTATTGTTACCTCCCAGGATCTCTTCACATTCACTGACTATCAACTCAATTCTGTCGAGAACACCGTTGCTAGCTGCATGAATCACTTTCTTTGCCTTTTTCCCTTTCTTACACCCAGTTGCCCCCCCACCCTCCATTGCCTTCCTTTTGCCCATGGGGTGAATGATGTTGACCAGGGGGAATTCAACAGGTTTTGGCCGTAGGGGTAGGGCTTTCACTGCGGTGAAAAGTTCTCTTAGGTTAGACGCCCTTGAACCTAAACCACAAGGGCCCAACAAAAAAGAATAGGAAATGTACCTTGTATCCCGTTACAAAAATGAAGGGGGGGGCCTGCCCTGCCTCTTCCTGGTGATGACGGAGAGGACGGACCCGCCCTTGGCCCAGGCTTCACCCGGGCACGCCCGTGCGCGTCCCGTGCTGCGTGTGGCCTCCAATTTTAAACGCTGCCTCCTGGCGCTGACCAGTGACGCGCTGAGCCTGCACCACTGGAGGTTTCTGGGCTGTGTAGTTCCCCGCGATGATGGCGGTGCTGGCGGTGAGAGCGGCAGCGGCCGCAAGGGCTGCTAAAGACCCCTGCAAGTAGCAGCCTAGACCAGCAGTCAATCCGGTGAGTGGAATTGGAAAAAGGGTCGGAATTCAGAGCGTCCCCTGAATATGTATATGGTAAAGTCTATCGGGTGGAGCTCTGTGGGTGTCTGCAGTTTCAACAGTTACAAAGGTGTTGGTTGCTTTCCCCTCCAGAAACTGGTAAGTTTCACTGTAACTTCCTCTGCACTGTCGAGGAGAGTCACCACCCAACTCCTGTCCAGGAGGAGGGTTATCACCGTCTGGGGCATATTTCGCTGTTAAAGCTGCAACTTTCTTCTTCTGGAATGGGCCTCTATATGGACGTTGTTAGAGATAGGGTTTCTCGTTCGCTAGGGTTTCTCGTTTGCTAGGGTATACACCTAAGCCAGGCAGAACCACTCTAGTCAGTGTAAGGGAGTTACACACACAAGATAACCAGCGTTCACTTCCTTGGTAGATTGGTAGCTTGGCAGAGCAGTCAGGCTTATCCCAGAGGCAATGTGTAAAGTGTTTCCGCAACACAAACACACTCACTAGTGGAACACTAGGCACACAATAAAAAGACACTACACACAAGGTTGTATAAAAATATCCTTTGTATTGTTCATACAGCACATTAGACCACAATCACCCAAATTACTGTGCCACTAGGCACTTGTCATGATATCACTTAGACCTTAAATCACTTTGCCATAGGGCAATTGTCATATCACATGTAGTGCACTAAAGCAATGTTTATAAGTTGCACATGTCACAATCATACCATTACTGTGCATTTTATACAATCACATTCCATGTTACTCGTCATCCTGACAGTGCAGGGCATACACCAAGATCTCACTCATAATGAGACATGCAGCACACAATGAAGAACAAACACATAAATCACCATTGGTCACAAAGGGCAACTAGGAGTATCATAGAGTCATAGAGCACAGTGTTCCTGTGCTTCTGGTACACCCTATACTGTCATGTTACTCTCTAACCATAGGTTACAGGGCTTCCTGCCCTCCTATGACAGTGAATGTGGTAATTATCCCAGTGCTCTGGAAGCACCAGGGTATGATCTCAATATAGCCCCTGCGGGACCCAGAAAAGCAGTGCGGCAGACTGCCGGGAAAAAAACAAAATGCATGTGCATCCTGGCCCCTCTGGACCATGGGGCAATTGCGGCACTTGCGGCAGCTCTGAGCTGTGGCGCAGGATCTTGCGGGGGAGGACCCCTCCAGTGGGTCACAGCCTTCCGCTTTATGCCCTCTTACCGTGGCTTCCCACAACCACGTGGTGCAGATGCTCTTCCTCTGAAAAAGAGCACCTCCACGTGGCTCCTTTCGGGCTGTGGGGCTGCATGAGGCCTTCCTGTGGCACGCTGCACAGCAAAGAAAAAATGTCCTGTCCGGTATGCAGGCAGAGTGAGCCTCCTTCCTCTGGCTCAGGCCACAGACTTGAAAGTGCTCACCATGCGCTATTTTCTACGGGAAGGAGCAAAGCACTCCCCGCCCGCTGTGCCGGACTGGGATCTGAAAGCAGCCCTGGCAAATTTCTGAAGACCAGCCCCCGTCCCGCGAGTAGCGAGCGAGCGCAGCGAGCGAGCGGGACCACTTGTAGGGGGGTTTGTGGGGGTTCTCCCCCCAAGAAAATTTTGGAAAACGACAGACCAAAATGGTGAAATTTACAGCACATTTTTCATTACATATTCAATTGTATCAACTTTCAAAGCACAGTAAATAGTAGATGATGACCTTAAAGAGCACCAGGTTACCCACTCAGTCATATGTACCCATAGACCTTCTTTCAGAGAGCGCCAAAATAGACACAAGTAGTAAATCAGAGAGAACACAGTAAAAGTGTGACCAGTCCCCCACATGGTGTGTAGAGAGCAAGCGCAGTGAGCCCACTACTAGGAGGAGTTTGGGGGGCTGAACTTGTCCCCCCAAGAAAATTTGAGACAGAATGGCCAAAACAGATCATTTTTCAACACATTTTTCATTACATATTAGATTGTATTAACTTTTAAAGCATAGTAAAAATGTCCCTCATTTTATCACACATTAAGCACTGACATGTGAGGTCACACATGAGCACACATGCCACTGACTGAGGCCAGAATACTGTGGAAATGTCACACATAAGCACCTAGGCACTGACCCAGGCCTGGTCCCACCACCAGGCCAGTAAGCATGCAAACGTCACACATAAGCACCCATGCCAGTAAGAATGGAAATGTCACACATAAGCCTCCAACTCCAGGTCACGGAGGACAGAAACTATGGAAATAGCACACATAATTAAGCACCCAGGCCAGAAAGCATGGAAACGTCACTCATAAGCACCCAGGCTAATATTAGTAATGGAAATGTCTCAAATGGCACCCTGGCCAGAAAGCATGAAAAATTAACACAAAGGCCCTCGCCTTGACATGACACATCTTTAAATAGCCTACTTAAGTGGGTGGCACAATAAGTGTTGCAGGCCTACTAGCAGCATTTAATGTACAGTCCCTGGGTACACGTAGAACCACATTTCAAGGGACTTACAAGTAAATTAAAATTGCCAATTTGGTGTAAGCCAATTTTACCAGGTTTGAAAGGAAAGAGCGCAAGCACTTTAGCACTGGTTAGTGGTGATGAAGTGCACTGAGCCCTAAGAGCCAACAAAAATGGCCTTTTTTGATGTAATAAAGCAGATGAAACCAGATTTTAATTTGGAGGAATCTGAGGCCAACAGGGACTTGTCTAACCTTGTCTCAGCAGTCACCACCTCCTAAAATGGCCCTGAAACCGCTGCTGCATCATTTATCCAGCACTGAGATTTTTTTTCCCCACGGAGCGAGGAGATAGTGAGATGAAGCAGATGCAGCAGTACAGCTCACTAGTGAGTAAGTCATAGCTGCCAATGTTTCGGATTGCTATGTGTGACATTTTCATAATTTCTGTGGAATTATGAGCGACATTTCAACGACAATGAGAGACACTCTCTCGCGAGCAAAATCAAACAATGGAGACCAAGCAAACATATCAATATGAGAAATTACACTCATTTGAGCAACAAGAAACTCTAAGAAGATCTTGAAACTGCTGTAAACCACCAGAAATGAAAAGGCACTAACAATTGACAAATAGTCTGTCCAGGCTCTGTCGGATTTAAGATCTGACCAAGCAGGCTGAGAGGCACCAGCGAGAATCCCAGCTGCTAATTATAATTACATTACTCAGTCAGTGTCACACAGGGTTAGTCAGGCTGTAATAATATTTTAGACCTTTAGTGCTAATAAATAATAATGTATGGACTGCACTCACTGTGTCAGCCGAGTGGAAGTCTGGGGCACTAGCGCGTCCTGAGAGCAGTGTACAGACTCAGGCAGAGCAGTTACGCTGTAATTAAATATAATGTACTATTGGTTCGAAAGTTGGACATCACCTGACCAGAATTAAACAGAAAGCAGGATGTGTCTGACCCCTACGTATAGTTCAATCACATGAGACAACAGTAAATAACATGGCTCATGCTCAGAGCTGAGTGGCGCTGCTCTGTGCAGCCTGAGAGAAGAATGAGCAGAGGGGAGCTGTAACCTGGTGTCAGTCAGGCAGTAAGTGGCCCTCTAAACAGATGCAGCCATGTCCTGTATTAGTTATGTTTACCACGCGCCAGGCTGTGAAACTACGTGTTACAGTCAGTGGAGGCTGGACCAAAAACAGATGCAGGGCTCGGCTGAACCGCACGGCCCAGGCCCAAAACAAAAATAATGTTGTTGCCGCCTATTTGAGATATCTGCATTTGTAACAGATGGAGCACGCACACTGGCTACTTAAATGCACAACTCCTTGGTGTGAGGCACCTTGCAGAAGTCACAATCAATTAATCCATGCATCACTGCGTCTGACCAGGCAACCTCTGTCCACGTGTGACTGACTAAGAAGGCTGAGAGGCACCAGCGCAGATCTCAGTTGCTGCCTTTTAACCAATATTACAGAATCAGACTGACTGTAAAAGGAAGCATTTACAACAATGCAATCAAAATTCACACACATCTGTTAGCTCGGCCAGACTGGGCTTACATGACTTCAGCATCGCGATGGGAAGCATTAGAATCTGTAGGGACTACTGATATTTCATGAAGAAAAACACATAGAAGTTGTAAATGTTGATTATCTTAACCTCTGCAGAAGAGGGCTGTGCCTATCAACCCATCAAATTTCAGATCACCTAAAAACCTTCAGTAGAGCCACCTGTTTAAAAAGTAAATGCTTACTGTAAAAAACAAAATAATAATGACTTCACTATTGCTGAATGGTGCACAACAGCAGCATAAACTTTGCACCCTTTTTACTCTATGCCCGTGCTATAATGATAAATGAGTTGTATGCTCAGTCTGATTTGTTTACAGTGAGACAGGTAATATGTAGATGCCTATTGTGATACTAAATATATCGACTTTGAAACAACAGCAAGATTAGTTGGAACTGCCAGGATTTGAGACTGGGACCTACGGGTTAAACACAGATCTCTGTTGCGAGCACCTAACCTGCTGTGCTACCTCACTAGCTTCCAGGACTGCTCATCCAAAAGAGAGCCAAAGCTCATATCAGCATCCAACCAATCCCAGCAATCAGAGGAGCTATAAAACAGAACCAAAAGCAAACAGAGGTCACGCCTGTGCTTATAGTTGAACATGTTTCTATCACTATAAATTTCCTCAAGAAATGTTAGCCAAAGCCTGGACATTTGAAGTACCCAGGTAGTGTATCAATTCTGAACCAGGTTTTTATAATCTGAGCGGCAAGAAATTCAACCACCTAACAGTAAAGCATTAAACTGTATATTCACCTCTGTGAGTATTGCTTTTATGCACTTCTCTTGTCTTTTTCTGATGTATATAATAGTGTTTCATAATAACAAGCCCATTAGTCTGTGCAGAGAAAATCTAGATTTAATTTATTACAAGCAGTTGGCAGCTGTAACAGACAGAACGTTAAAAGGTAGTTCAACATAAATGAAAATTATTTTAAAAAGGAATCCTGGCTACACCCTTGTAATGTGTGCACTTACATTGTTGCACTGGAGGACGCTGTAAAGCCGGTGAAGATAATGGGGTTAGAAGAACTTCATTGCCGACGATGCATAAGCACTCAATTTCATTGCATAAATCGCACCCTGGGTATGTTTACCAACAGACCAACAAGCATCTGCCTGCAGGACCCAACCGACTCCAGCGGAATTAGAAATTTACTAAACAGAGCTGTGATAGCCGGTCTGAGCACAGATCATTTCTACAACTATGAAACTGGTGTTATTCTCACAGAGGCAGCAGCCCCAAAACACAGAACAAAGATCTAATCTAGGGGACAGCAGGATCTGGCTCAGGCGAAATACTTTCCTTTTATCTTTCAAGCACCGTAAGCACGGGTTAGTGTTGGATAAGGATTAAGGGTTTCGGTGTTTTTCTGATGACAGTAGTTCAAATTGTAGTTGGCATTTTAGGACACAGTAATCTTCTGTGTGTTAGTAAATTTGGTACCTGTTTTTTTAACATAACATTTATGATTTTAACAAAATGGAGCGTTATTTCCTGTGAGTGTTAAACAATGAATCTAACATAGAGGGCTGCAATCGCTTTCTACAAAAGCTCGTTAAAACATTGCTTTTTAAGCGCTTAAGAAGGATGAGTCCATGTCACTGGACTTCCATTTAACCCTGGATTTTCATTTTACACACTGGTGCCGCTACAAGTCCTGCAGCACGCACCTGAGGCAGTCAGATCCAGGCGTGCCAAGTATCACGCATCAGACGTGACAATAACGCATTTCAGTGTGGTGTTCCGCATCACCGCACTGAAATGCATTGTCACGCTGCTAGTGTGCCGGCTCTGCTCCACGCAGACTTGCCTGCCCCGGCGCTGCCGCCAGCAGGCTCAGGAAACAGTTAAGGATCTCGTTCACTGTTGCCTACTACAATGTATCCTGCTGGGCTGCATTACAATTCCCGCCTGCGGCACGGCTGTCACAGTCATTACTTACAACCAGACCTGAAGTCACCCCCGGCCGAGGCAGTCCTGTGCCCAATACTACATAGCTGCCAAGGTTTCAAATTGTTATACGTGACATTTTCATAATTTCAGTGTAATTATGAGTGACATTTCAATGACTATGAGTGACACTTTCTCACAAGCAAAATGAAGCAATGATGACCGGGGAAACAAATAAATATCTGAAATTACACCCATTTGAGCAACAAGAAACACCGAAAAAAATCTGAAAAATGCAGCAAAGCACCAGAAATCATTGCCAGCCTATGGCCCCCTACCGGTCAGCAATCAATCAGAAGAACATCAGAACTCCAGGGCCATGTGACGTGGGACCCCCAGCCCAACAGGAAGGATGTGTGAGGCTCCAACATGAACAAGACAAGTTACACAGGCATCCAGGTATCTCAGCTGCCTGTCACAGAGTCAGTGAGCGGACTCGCAGGCGGACAGGCTGAGCACCATTCTCCATTATCCGCATAGGCTGAGGCCGGTGCAATAATCTCCCATACAACATAGCCAAAACTCTTGGAACCTGTTAAAATTACCCCCATGTAGTTTTGAGAAATGAACGCCTACTTAAGGTGGCCAGAATGTAAACACACACGCTTGTAACAGCTTGGGCCTCTACAAGCAGCTACGCATGCTGCCATGCCAATGCAGAACTTCTGAGTGAATTTATCACGTTATGACCGGACTGGAACCCCACTGGCTGTAGGCAGCAGCCAATCACGGGGCTGCCATATGGAGAGTAAATGAACATATAATGTGCCTTGGCAATGAAAAAATGGCAGAAATGCAAACTGGTGATGCTTTAGCAGGCAAGGAAGCCTGTTTGTTATCATAGTAACAAAGTACAGTGGCTTAGTCTAATCCTATGTTTCATATTCAAATGTTGGCACCCATTTGTAAGAATTATTCTGTGAAACATCTCCTCAGAGGTCTCCTCCACGTCCAGCAAACTGAACGATCTCACCCATCCACCAAGAAATCTCTCACCCTCCACTCAGATAATGTAATCAACTGTGAGACCTCCCTTGTTACACAACCTCTGTATTTGACGTCAGCTTTTTCCATAATTCAATGACACCTTCATAACCGCATAGCATTCACCTCTCCTCAGAGGCCACTAGTGTTAACATACTTTCTATGTGTGCCCCTGCTGTATTCTAACCCCTTATCACACAGATCTCACCTTAGACCTCCCGTGTTACCGCCACACAATAAATATGTTGTCACGATTCGGAGTCATCCTCAAATCTAGCTCTTTTATAACGACGTCACACAGATCCCCCCAGTAAACTCCGCTGATGCCCGCTGTCTTTGCATGTCATTGTGTAGCTGCTTCCTAATACACATACCGTGCACACTGCCTAAGCCCTCTCGTGCTGCCCCACAGCTTGTATGTGCCCCTGTTACCTGCTTCGTGACCAAACGTCATGCAGATCTCCTAAGAAACATCCTTTATTATCACACATTCTTTACACGGTCTCCTAAAATATTATAGCAAATCTTACAAGTGTTATCCTATTTAATTCAACTTCCCTTTGTAGTGTGCACAGATTCAAAAGGGCTCCACAGCGCTGTGGGGAACAATAAATAACAGATGTAAAGCAAAGAGACTGAAGTCTCAGGCAGTGTGGGCAAGGCAAAAACATAACACATTTTTCACAGTTCTCTAAAGGAGGGTAGCTTTGTCTTACTCGTACTGGAAACCAGAACGGAATTCTGCAAAGTAAGATCCTAGCTTTAAAATTCTGCAGCTGAAGATTGCGTTATTAAAACAGCCGAGAATCAGATGAGCGCAATGGCTCAAATACCAGACTGGGTATTTCTATAGATACCCCAGATAAGGACCTTAAACGAGACTGGCTCTAATATCGAGACCGTGATTTTTTCCAGAAAGGGAAATAAACAAATAACTCTGGGATAGCCCATTATCAGTCGAATTGTATGGTGTGAATGCCTTGGAAGTGCTCAAGTATTCTTTTGACTGGGCAAAAATACAGTGCAATCCCATATATCAATTTAGACCCGGTGAGAGTAGCTAGTGCGATGTGACAACCTTCTTCGACCAAGCAGGGGGCAATGACTGGTAATCTGTACGAGACAGAAGTGTTTTGGGGCTTCATAAGAGATGATCAGGTCAGATATTACACTCAACCAACTCTGTGACCTTGACTTACCAACTGTTGCTGCGCAACTCACTCACTCCCTCCCTCGGCAATTGAATTGGTGGGGTCGGAGATCATATTTACTGCAGCTGAGACATGCTGTAATTCTCTTGTTTCCTGATCTCAAGCCACTGGAGAGGCACGTTCATGAACCCAGCCTACCGAAGCAGGCTGCATGCCTCTGCAGGCTCGGCTCTTTAGCAGACACTGGACGGCTAACTGCTGTTCGGGAAGTGGCGCGCACACTGTAGTTGCATTCACGTGACTCCACCACGTCACGTGAATGCCGTGCCGGCTGGCCTGCAGGCTTTGTACTGCGCTCAGTACATACGAGTCACTGCTCATTGCTGCTGCAGCAATGAGCAGTGACTCGTATGTACTGAGCGCAGTACAAAAAACGTTCCACCCTGTTATGTATTGCCTTGTGTCCAAAACCGGCCCCCAGACCAAAAACCGGCCCCCCGGACCAAAAACCGGCCCCCACCCCTGGCAGCCTACCGGGGGATGGCCCGGTGCCCGGCCTTGCCAGTCCGGGCCTGCTGGAGAGCACTGGGGCACACTAGCAGGCCAGCACAAGGGTTCTTCTGAGCAGAGTAGTAGTCCTTATATCAGGGCAGTACGTCCATTCTATAGAGTGATCCTGTCCCACTGCGTCTCCTCCTGGTAGTCCAGCAGCCTTCCAGTTACAAGTCCATGCAGTGTCTTCAAACATGGAGTCACAGCCCCTGTACTTATTATTCAAAAGTCTTTGTACTGGGGGCACTTCAAACACTGTTTAGAAGTGCACAACACACCCATTCACAGCCCAAGCCCTAGCCCCGGCCCAGACACACTACAGGCGGGAGGAGACAGCATTGTACAAGGCAGACTAAGTCCTATTCAGGTGCAAGTGCAACTCCCCCCACCACTATAGATGCAGACCAGGCCTATTCAGATGCAAGGGAAATTCCTCCTGCCACTCTGAATGCAGCCAAGTTCTATTCAGCCCAGCGCTGAGTCACCCAGGAAAGGCAGGACACACCTCAACCCCCTTTGTGACTGTCTATAGTGAATGCACAACCTCTTCTCCTGTCACTCTAAACCAGACAGTGAATACACATACAGGCAGGGGACAAAGAGTCATAAGCACACAGAAATGCCCACTTCTAAAAGTGGCATTTCTAAAATAGTAATGACAAATCTGCTTACACCAATAAGCAGAATTTATCACTACAATTCGAAACATACCACACATAGTCAGGCTATCCCTCTCATATCAGAAATAACCACTGAAGCACATATCAGGTATTCAAAATGCAAACCTATAAGAAGGCAGCATTGCAGCAGTGAGAAACCAAATAGGCTGTTTGTCACTACCAGGACCTGCCACACAGTAAAGGCCCATGTCTACCTTTTACCTACACATCACCCTGCCCAGCTTAGGGGTGACCTCTATGTAGTAAAAAGGGGTGTTTCAGATGTGGCAACCACTTTACATGCCACATCACTGTGCTAGTAAACTGTAGGTGCAGATGCTGCAGCAGCAGAGGCCTGACACAGGTTTGAAAGGCTACTTCAGTGGGTGGCACATTCAGCGCTGCAAGCCCACCAGTAGCATTTAATTTACAGGCCCAGGGTATGTGGGATACTACTGTGCAAGGGACTTACAGGTAAATGAAATATGCTAAACAGGTGTAGACCAATCTTACAACGTTTATAAGACAGAGAACATTCACTGTAGATCTGATCAGCAGTGGTAAAGTGCCCCAAGTCATCTAACCAACAAAACAGGTCAGAAAAAATACAGGAGGAAGGCAAAAAGTTTGGGGATGACCCCGCAAAATGGGCCAAGTCCAACAGACGTTGATCCTCTCTCTTAACCTTTACGTCAAAAGAGTGCTGCGGGTCCCGCTTTGGTTGCATGGACTCGCCTTGTCTGCGATCTTGCCGTCCTCTTCTGTCGTACTGTTGATCTGACAAATTCTGAAAAGAACGAGGAGAGCGAGGATCAGGACCCGGAAACCTCACGTAGATCATATCTACGTCCAGAAGCGCCTGGAGGTGGTGACCCACCATGAGTCATAGGCTTCTGCTGCTGTATAGACTTGTCCCATGTCTTTTTAGGAAGGACAGGACAAATCTCCTGTTCAGGAGGGGGCTTACTTTGAGACTGAGCAGATGACCTGACCCTAAGTTATTACGACCTACAGATGTGTGAACATCGACTATAATAATCAGCAACTCGGGTGTACGGTCAACGTCAGCAACAGCCAAAAGCCATTGATGAAGCATCAAGGCCACTCACTGCCTCACCTTTAATATTAGAAAGAATCATTTCAGAGACAACGGGAAAAATACCCATTAACTTCATCCCCAAATCTGGGGCAGGAACAGCCCCATGTTCATGCTGTACTTGTTTGAGAATGCTCAGAAGAACGGTCATTGAGGGGGTGCTATAGCAGAGTGTATACACTGAGGCAAACACCGTTCCCCAGGTGTTGCAGTCGACCAAGGGGGGAATCAGACCACTAGGCAAGCACATGGTAAGGATCCTGTACTTCTGAACAGGACCTGTGAGAGGGAAAACGCATCAATCTGTTAACTTTTCTGAGCAATCCAAAACAGAAAGTCATCACGATTCTGAGGACGTTTGCCCATCACCAAATTATTTAAAACAGGGCTAATAACAAGACCCCCACCATATGCAGCCTGCAGAGGAGGTGCAACCCCAGGTGGAGCCGCAAGAATGGCATGTGCAACACATTGGATAAGGCGTCTATACCGGAGAACAAACTGCGCATATATAAAACATACATATGCCAAATTGGCATTGAGATAATTAGGGTACGGAGTGAAACTGGAAAAAAAAAGGCCAAGTGGCCCCATCAATCCTCAAGGGGCCCATTTGATCAGTTTCAATAGGATAGGGTAGGGCGCCATAAAACCAAATTTGGTGCTCCCAGGCCGTAAGAGGTACGTCAATAACGCAAAAGGGTGATAAGCAGCAGCATTGTAATGATGAAAAGCATTATCATTTGCATTTGCAGCAGAAAATGTAACCCAGGATTAAAAAAATTAGAAACGTATGCAGAGTCCGCCTGGACAGCAAAAACAACTGGAGACCCTAGATTTGGGACTCCGTGCTGCAACTAATGTTGAGTAACCACTGTGCTGCAGTAAGCCTTATTTCCAACCAATTGAGCCATTAAACCAAACTAAGGGGTTCAAACTGCAGCACTAAAAAGGGTCAAAAAGCCTTTTAAAATTCAAGCTTGAAAAACCTACAGCAATAGGTAGTCCCTACAAACTGAGGAGGCAAAGCCCTCCCACCACTGACATCTCTGAGAAACGGCGCAAGGGTATTGTGGACAAGCACAAGCGCTACTCAGGGGTCCCGTGAATAAGTACCAGACCAAACATTGGCGCAAGCATGTTGCAGGGATTCTGCCTAGGCACAGAACTATGCTTGGGACCATAGAACCTTAGTAGGCAAGGACTGGGTCATCCTACCACCTTAGTACCCATGTGTCCGGAACCGAGAAACTATATTGTCTCACTTGGCCTCCTACTCACTCACAGAGGAACAAGTGATTAGACACCCCACAACACCCCCGATCCCCTCAGGAATCGCGGTTACAGGACACACCCTTTCATTCTCACACTCGTACTAGTCCACTATAAGTTCTGATAGTGACACGAGAAAAGTTAAAAATATTTAGTTTAACTATTGTGCTCTAGTATGCAGTACATGTACCACAATAAGTAAGAAAATGCCAAATCCAAATACAGTCACGATAGTAAGTAGTCCATAAATTATAAAAGGAACTTTCATTATACAAGACAGGCTAGCCTTACGCCCCTCCCCTTCTACAGAAGCAAAATTATTATGTATCAGTAGATCTCTGGGTGCTGGCAGCAGACCCCATACCTTGGCATACACAGATGAAGGTTCTACATCTCAGGTGCCGTCACAATCTATTGTGCAGACCTATATGACAATAGTTTGTGTTCCCAAACAACAGCTGCATTTGTGTGTTTTGTCTAAATGCTAGGGCCTGACCAGAGCAAAATAACAAGGAAATTGTTATTGTACCTTGCCTACAGTGCTCCGACTAAATCCCAGGAAAGAACAGAACGCAAAAACAACAGCAGGTTCTACATGAAAGTGCAGTGTGGCGTGGCACAAAGCAAAATACATTTGTACAGTAATGTGCGCAAAGCAGAGGGCAGTCTGCAGCTTGCTCATGCTAACATAGGGAAAACGGCAATGGTCCTGCTCAGGACAGATGACACTTCCTATGTGTTTTTTTATGTAGCGGAAAGCAATCATTCCTACATGAATTAAAATGGTAAATGGGACTTTCCAAACTTAAACCAGATAAACTTTGGTTTTGGAAGTATTTTGACGTCACACCATGTATACCAATAAGAAACAACAGAGCCTGTAAGTCAAAGGTGCTCAGGAGTGATAAGTAACACTGGTATGATTGCACGAAAGTGAGCCTAACTAAAGACTATCAACAGTAGCTGATTAAGTCCTATCAGCCCACCCAATGGCGGAGCCTCATCATGTAGGACTCCAATACCAAGGTAGGTATGCAATCGCCCAGTTGTAGATTAGCGATGCATTACTCAACCGAGGTAAGGTCACCACCGTTGTTAGACTTGAGGGGGAGACTGATATGTGCAGTGCAGAAAAAGAAAATAAAGTAGTGTGTGATTAAAATGGCTATCGAGGCAAACAAAAACTTTTATTAACGTTTGCCTGGACGTCAGGTTAAAAAATAGTGAAAAAACAGTGTGAAAAAAAATCACTGTTTGACTTGCTTGGTAGAGAACTAAGTAAGATATAGGAGGGCCAACATGTTTCTGCCTTAAATGTGAAGAATCACTGGCATTCGTCAGGGCCGAATTAATATCTGCTACTGCAAGACACTATAATGTGTGTGAAGAAATTAAGGAAATGTACAAAAAGTGAACAAAACGGAACCATCCTACCACATCTTGTCAGTGTTGTTGTGGTGATGCGATGGATCTTTCCTGTAGAAGTATAAGAAGGACAAGAAGAAGAAAGAAAAGAACAATGTAGACTTTGCATTTTTACATTGCTCAAAAGTTAAATCAACACCAACCATGCTATAGTGGGATGATTTAGCGTGCAAAACCAGTGAAGACTCTCAAACCTAAGGCTGGACCATCCCTCATTGGTAATAGTCACATACAAGGTGCATTATGACACGTCACCCAGTGATTAAAATAATGTACACAGTTTTAACACTTACCCAGCAGTGTGTGGGAAGTGGACCTCACCTCACCCGGCAACTGCTCGGACGAATAAGGCACCGCTCTGAACATATAAAGACAATATCTCAAAAGATGCATGTCTCTGGGGTATATATACTCCCTATATTCAAAAAACCCACATGCTTTATCAAATGTCTGTCCCGTGTTCCCACCCGGTGTCCAGAGTGGCCACGTATAACGAGTATTGCATCTATGCCTCCAGTGTAATTAAGAAGATGCTCATGGATTTGTATTACAACAACTATTCATTAATCAACTAAACAAGTAAGTAATGGTATTGATTCCTACTGTCTAGAACCAGTGGGGAGAAATCCCCATTTCTTAAAGTCCACCTCAACAGCTGAGCAAAGGATTAAAGTTAAGCTGTTTAAAATTAAATGGAGGGGAGTCCTTCTGTTCCTATCTGTAGACTAGATGTAGAGATCAACTACTGAACTCCCTAGGTCCATCTTGGTAACATAACATTGTCCCTGCTTACCTGTCCGTCGGTACCTTGAGGCTGAAAACGAGCCGAAGGGGAGGCACCGAACGAACGCACTGGCGTCTATTTATAGCGCTGATCTAACTCTGATGGGGCTCAGCTGAGTGTTCAATAGTGCGCGCTGCAACTGCGCGATGTACTGATTGCTAACTACTCGCGCATGTGTACTGTCAAATAACAACTAGCGCGCATGCGCGACCACAAAGACGCCTGCTTGAGTGCACCGCGCATGCGCGTTCGTGCAGCACTAACGCAAACAGTCCCAGCCCGGCGCGAGACACTGCTTACATGCAGTTATCTAGCGCTTGCGCGTTATCACCCCAGTATAGCTCTGTAATTAGATGTTTAAAGGCCATGAAATCGCGATTATATTGCAAATAACGCCGCGATTTGTTAAATAACTGATCGGACAGGATCCTTGAGAGGAAATTTGATTACACAAATTGGTGAGTTAGAAATATATGAAGTCCCATAAGTTAATAACCTTAACCAAGAGCGTGAAGTGCGCGCTATTATGCCAAGAGTCAGCAATACCAAAGTATAAATCCGAGGAATTAAGTAAGTCCTGGGCCAACTGCGCAGGAAGCCTTAATCCCGACAGTGGATGTACATATCTGGTGGTTGTCAGTTAATGATGGATATGCATTGATGGTATCAGTTATAAGAGACAAAGATAGACAAATGCTCTGTATTTAACTTAAAAACCTGCAGGCGGTAAATAAGGGGCCTGGTGTCGCCAACCCCCCAAAAATGGGTGGTGGTTAATCACACCAAAACTGACTCGTTGTAACCAACAAAAGTACACATGGCAAGTGATACACCAAAATTGCTCGTAGCAAGGGGTCCAATCAGATTAGTAGCCAAGGAATATTATCGTTCAAGCCATTGACATCAGAGTGTAATCTGTGGATCCACCGTTGCTCCTTCACAAACAGAAAGTGGGAGACATTAGTGATGTTTGGTGGGATATATGGCTTTTCCAACACTAACCATAACATATCCTCAGGTTTGTGTTTCGCTTCCAAAAAGTGATTCGTGAGGCCTGTGGATTGCTTCCTACACCTGATCGTGCTTTTATGTTCGCTGATGCGAGCCTTGATCATCCGCGTTGTATGGCCCACATACTGTTTTTTGCATGGGCAGGTGATCAAATAAATTAGTTTGTCGGAATTGCAATTAGTGTGTTTTGTCAACTTCCACGGTCTATTGGTGCCAGATATGTACATCCACTGTCGGGATTAAGGCTTCCTGCGCAGTTGGCCCAGGACTTACTTAATTCCTCGGATTTATACTTTGGTATTGCTGACTCTTGGCATAATAGCGCGCACTTCACGCTCTTGGTTAAGGTTATTAACTTATGGGACTTCATATATTTCTAACTCACCAATTTGTGTAATCAAATTTCCTCTCAAGGATCCTGTCCGATCAGTTATTTAACAAATCGCGGCGTTATTTGCAATATAATCGCGATTTCATGGCCTTTAAACATCTAATTACAGAGCTATACTGGGGTGATAACGCGCAAGCGCTAGATAACTGCATGTAAGCAGTGTCTCGCGCCGGGCTGGGACTGTTTGCGTTAGTGCTGCACGAACGCGCATGCGCGGTGCACTCAAGCAGGCGTCTTTGTGGTCGCGCATGCGCGCTAGTTGTTATTTGACAGTACACATGCGCGAGTAGTTAGCAATCAGTACATCGCGCAGTTGCAGCGCGCACTATTGAACACTCAGCTGAGCCCCATCAGAGTTAGATCAGCGCTATAAATAGACGCCAGTGCGTTCGTTCGGTGCCTCCCCTTCGGCTCGTTTTCAGCCTCAAGGTACCGACGGACAGGTAAGCAGGGACAATGTTATGTTACCAAGATGGACCTAGGGAGTTCAGTAGTTGATCTCTACATCTAGTCTACAGATAGGAACAGAAGGACTCCCCTCCATTTAATTTTAAACAGCTTAACTTTAATCCTTTGCTCAGCTGTTGAGGTGGACTTTAAGAAATGGGGATTTCTCCCCACTGGTTCTAGACAGTAGGAATCAATACCATTACTTACTTGTTTAGTTGATTAATGAATAGTTGTTGTAATACAAATCCATGAGCATCTTCTTAATTACACTGGAGGCATAGATGCAATACTCGTTATACGTGGCCACTCTGGACACCGGGTGGGAACACGGGACAGACATTTGATAAAGCATGTGGGTTTTTTGAATATAGGGAGTATATATACCCCAGAGACATGCATCTTTTGAGATATTGTCTTTATATGTTCAGAGCGGTGCCTTATTCGTCCGAGCAGTTGCCGGGTGAGGTGAGGTCCACTTCCCACACACTGCTGGGTAAGTGTTAAAACTGTGTACATTATTTTAATCACTGGGTGACGTGTCATAATGCACCTTGTATGTGACTATTACCAATGAGGGATGGTCCAGCCTTAGGTTTGAGAGTCTTCACTGGTTTTGCACGCTAAATCATCCTACTATAGCATGGTTGGTGTTGATTTAACTTTTGAGCAATGTAAAAATGCAAAGTCTACATTGTTCTTTTCTTTCTTCTTCTTGTCCTTCTTATACTTCTACAGGAAAGATCCATCGCATCACCACAACAACACTGACAAGATGTGGTAGGATGGTTCCGTTTTGTTCACTTTTTGTACATTTCCTTAATTTCTTCACACACATTATAGTGTCTTGCAGTAGCAGATATTAATTCGGCCCTGACGAATGCCAGTGATTCTTCACATTTAAGGCAGAAACATGTTGGCCCTCCTATATCTTACTTAGTTCTCTACCAAGCAAGTCAAACAGTGATTTTTTTTCACACTGTTTTTTCACTATTTTTTAACCTGACGTCCAGGCAAACGTTAATAAAAGTTTTTGTTTGCCTCGATAGCCATTTTAATCACACACTACTTTATTTTCTTTTTCTGCACTGCACATATCAGTCTCCCCCTCAAGTCTAACAACGGTGGTGACCTTACCTCGGTTGAGTAATGCATCGCTAATCTACAACTGGGCGATTGCATACCTACCTTGGTATTGGAGTCCTACATGATGAGGCTCCGCCATTGGGTGGGCTGATAGGACTTAATCAGCTACTGTTGATAGTCTTTAGTTAGGCTCACTTTCGTGCAATCATACCAGTGTTACTTATCACTCCTGAGCACCTTTGACTTACAGGCTCTGTTGTTATTTAGGTAGTCTTACAGGGGGTATTAGCCTGTTTTGTCGTTAAACATTTCCCTCGGACCCTCTCCTACGAGTTGTTTAGATAGTGTATAGAGCAGCCTCGGCTGCGGGTCATTATTTCTTTGAATTAGCACTACACAGCAATTGTTATAGTGCTTTTAGCTCACCCACCTTACTTATCCAGCTGTCTGTCCATTGCGGTTCCTCACCATGGAGGACTTCGGTGGCCTAGCATTTGACGATGAGGATTTAAATACCATCCTCAGCAACAACCCCAGTATACTTGATGATTTACCCTCCACCTCTACTCCCACGACAGAGGATGAGTGGGTTAAACTCTTGAATTTGAAAAAGAATCACTCTCGGATTACACTGCACGGTGTGATCATGAATGAGTACTTACATGGCAAGTGTGCACCATCAGGCTTGATCGTCACCACGACGCCTAGACTCTTCTTGAAAGACAAAGAATTTCTTAAAAACTGGGCATTGATTGGTTGGCGATGTACCCGGGACTGGCTGGTTTTAATCATCAAAACAGCTAAAAAAACAGCCGATGCATTATTGATAGAGATTCAAGTCCTAGAGGGACAAATTAACGCAGCTGTGCGGCCCGTGATCTATATAAAGAACTTAGATGAGGCCAACAAAACAAACAAAGACTACTATGATAACATCTTGTTAAGTAAAGTGGAGAAGTTTAAAAAAGATTTGGCACGCTTCTCCATGGAATTGGCTTATCCATATTTAAGTGACTCCTATGTAGCCCCCTCTACCAACTCGAAAGGGAGAAGATATGGGTCTAATTATTCTTCATCGGGATCAGATTCCGGCTCCAGTGATCAAGGGAACTCCAACACAGGCCCCAATATCGGCCCACGAGGTGGAGGGTTCCAACGTAGACCTTACAGAGGTCGGGGTGGACAACAGTATCCTAACCCAGGACAGTGGTGGCCGCCGGGCCCGTGGAACTATAATCCAGGGGCAATGGGCCCCCCACCGATGGGTCACCCTATGCCCATGTATCCTCCAAATCCGTCATTCTACTACGATCAGTCTTTTTTATGGCAGGGCCGTGGCAGGAACCGCGGCAAAAGGAGAAACCAACAGACCGTGAACTGGGCTCCACAACCCAACAAGACAGGCCCAACCACAGGAACTGCGACTTAGTAGTTAATCTGAGTTCAAGGACCATTACACCAACTGAAAATATTGTCCTCAACAAGGGGCTTGGATTTGTCCCTACCAATACAGGTGACATGTTCAAATTGAGATGTGAACTTGAAAGTTTTTATAGAAAAATACGCCTACATTTCTTTTTCAAGTCATCCAGCTCCAATATGAATGAGCTCAATGTGATTGACCAAGGCGAACAGAACACGGGCCTCAGACCTAAGTCAACGTTCACTCCTCTAAATCACCAAGTACCAGCCAATGTCCTAGCTTTTGAACAAGCAGTGACACATGACGTTATGAACACCGAACAACGACGTAAGATCTTTCATAACATGTCCAATTTGGAGAAATCAGCAGTGGCTACGCTGTCAAATGACAGATCCCTTACCATCAAGCCAGCTGATAAGGGCGGTGCCATCGTGTTACAGGACACTGTGGCTTACCAACAAGAATGCCAGCGACAACTTGATGACACCAAATCTTACCGTCTCCTTAATGAAGATCCAACTCCCAGAATCTCCAATGAAATTAAGAGCCTGGTTGAGGAAGGATTGGCAGAAGGCTGGATCACTCCTCACGAAGCAAAATATTTAATCACCATGCATCCGGTCATTCCCTATTTTTACTGCCTTCCAAAAATTCATAAGGCACAAAGACCGCCTCCTGGAAGGCCTATTATATCGGGCATAGGTTCGTTACTCGAGCCTTTATCTACTTTTGTAGATTTTTTTCTAAAACCCATTGTGCAGGAAACACCCACGTACCTCCAAGACACAGGTGATGTGCTTAGACTCTTGGCCGATGTGGAATTTAATGTTGAGACGGATCTACTGGTAAGCTTCGACGTCGAATCGCTGTATACGTCAATCCCTCAACAAGCAACACTGGATTGCGTTAGGAGTCTCTTGGAGTCCAAACAAATGGACACGATTACACCCGTCGCTTTCATTATGGAGTGTGCGAGGATCGCCATGATGGAGAATTTTTTCCAGTACCAAAATAATCTCTATCTACAGGTCTCAGGGACCTCAATGGGGAGTGTATTTGCGCCAAGCTTGGCAAATCTATACATGCATCAGTTTGAACAAGACCATGCATTGAACCACAATAACCCCTTTATCCACCAGGTGGTATTGTGGAAACGTTATATTGACGACATTTTGGTGATCTGGAGAGGGACGTTGACGGAGGTTTCGTCCTTTCACACATGGTTAAACTCTAGGAATCAGTTCCTTAAGTTTACCATGGAAAGCAGCAAAGAGAGACTGGCTTACCTGGATCTCCAGATTTTTCCATCAGAAGCAGGCCTACAGAGTGAGCTCTTCAAGAAACCGATGGCACGGAACTCGCTTTTGTCCTATCACAGTTTTCACCCTCAGTCCCTACGCGAGAACCTGCCTGTAGGACAATTTCTTAGGGTAAGAAGGAACTGTTCATCTAACACCTCATATGAACAACATGCGAAGGAACTAGCGCTCAATCTGAAAGATCGACACTATCCGGATCATTTAATACGCCGTGCACGTAAGAGAGCTTTCCACAACAATCGTGAAGCACTTTTGCAACACAAGAGGCCTGAGACCACAAGTGACCAGATGACTATGGTTCAAACTTTCACCACATCTTCCAACCAGGTGAAGAAAATCATACTAAAGCATTGGAAGATATTGAACACAACAGCAGGTACAATATCTCGCCCTCTGTTTGCATTCAGGAGAGGACCCTCCATTCGGGATAATCTGGTGCACACTAGACCACGCAAAGAGATGAAACAGACTATCAATACCATCTGGAACAGTAATCCAGTTCAGGGCCATTACCCTTGCGGGAATTGTGCGGCCTGCCCACAGACATGTAAAACCTTAAGTGTGGATATTGGCACCAATAGACCGTGGAAGTTGACAAAACACACTAATTGCAATTCCGACAAACTAATTTATTTGATCACCTGCCCATGCAAAAAACAGTATGTGGGCCATACAACGCGGATGATCAAGGCTCGCATCAGCGAACATAAAAGCACGATCAGGTGTAGGAAGCAATCCACAGGCCTCACGAATCACTTTTTGGAAGCGAAACACAAACCTGAGGATATGTTATGGTTAGTGTTGGAAAAGCCATATATCCCACCACACATCACTAATGTCTCCCACTTTCTGTTTGTGAAGGAGCAACGGTGGATCCACAGATTACACTCTGATGTCAATGGCTTGAACGATAATATTCCTTGGCTACTAATCTGATTGGACCCCTTGCTACGAGCAATTTTGGTGTATCACTTGCCATGTGTACTTTTGTTGGTTACAACGAGTCAGTTTTGGTGTGATTAACCACCACCCATTTTTGGGGGGTTGGCGACACCAGGCCCCTTATTTACCGCCTGCAGGTTTTTAAGTTAAATACAGAGCATTTGTCTATCTTTGTCTCTTATAACTGATACCATCAATGCATATCCATCATTAACTGACAACCACCAGATATGTACATCCACTGTCGGGATTAAGGCTTCCTGCGCAGTTGGCCCAGGACTTACTTAATTCCTCGGATTTATACTTTGGTATTGCTGACTCTTGGCATAATAGCGCGCACTTCACGCTCTTGGTTAAGGTTATTAACTTATGGGACTTCATATATTTCTAACTCACCAATTTGTGTAATCAAATTTCCTCTCAAGGATCCTGTCCGATCAGTTATTTAACAAATCGCGGCGTTATTTGCAATATAATCGCGATTTCATGGCCTTTAAACATCTAATTACAGAGCTATACTGGGGTGATAACGCGCAAGCGCTAGATAACTGCATGTAAGCAGTGTCTCGCGCCGGGCTGGGACTGTTTGCGTTAGTGCTGCACGAACGCGCATGCGCGGTGCACTCAAGCAGGCGTCTTTGTGGTCGCGCATGCGCGCTAGTTGTTATTTGACAGTACACATGCGCGAGTAGTTAGCAATCAGTACATCGCGCAGTTGCAGCGCGCACTATTGAACACTCAGCTGAGCCCCATCAGAGTTAGATCAGCGCTATAAATAGACGCCAGTGCGTTCGTTCGGTGCCTCCCCTTCGGCTCGTTTTCAGCCTCAAGGTACCGACGGACAGGTAAGCAGGGACAATGTTATGTTACCAAGATGGACCTAGGGAGTTCAGTAGTTGATCTCTACATCTAGTCTACAGATAGGAACAGAAGGACTCCCCTCCATTTAATTTTAAACAGCTTAACTTTAATCCTTTGCTCAGCTGTTGAGGTGGACTTTAAGAAATGGGGATTTCTCCCCACTGGTTCTAGACAGTAGGAATCAATACCATTACTTACTTGTTTAGTTGATTAATGAATAGTTGTTGTAATACAAATCCATGAGCATCTTCTTAATTACACTGGAGGCATAGATGCAATACTCGTTATACGTGGCCACTCTGGACACCGGGTGGGAACACGGGACAGACATTTGATAAAGCATGTGGGTTTTTTGAATATAGGGAGTATATATACCCCAGAGACATGCATCTTTTGAGATATTGTCTTTATATGTTCAGAGCGGTGCCTTATTCGTCCGAGCAGTTGCCGGGTGAGGTGAGGTCCACTTCCCACACACTGCTGGGTAAGTGTTAAAACTGTGTACATTATTTTAATCACTGGGTGACGTGTCATAATGCACCTTGTATGTGACTATTACCAATGAGGGATGGTCCAGCCTTAGGTTTGAGAGTCTTCACTGGTTTTGCACGCTAAATCATCCCACTATAGCATGGTTGGTGTTGATTTAACTTTTGAGCAATGTAAAAATGCAAAGTCTACATTGTTCTTTTCTTTCTTCTTCTTGTCCTTCTTATACTTCTACAGGAAAGATCCATCGCATCACCACAACAACACTGACAAGATGTGGTAGGATGGTTCCGTTTTGTTCACTTTTTGTACATTTCCTTAATTTCTTCACACACATTATAGTGTCTTGCAGTAGCAGATATTAATTCGGCCCTGACGAATGCCAGTGATTCTTCACATTTAAGGCAGAAACATGTTGGCCCTCCTATATCTTACTTAGTTCTCTACCAAGCAAGTCAAACAGTGATTTTTTTTCACACTGTTTTTTCACTATTTTTTAACCTGACGTCCAGGCAAACGTTAATAAAAGTTTTTGTTTGCCTCGATAGCCATTTTAATCACACACTACTTTATTTTCTTTTTCTGCACTGCACATATCAGTCTCCCCCTCAAGTCTAACAACGGTGGTGACCTTACCTCGGTTGAGTAATGCATCGCTAATCTACAACTGGGCGATTGCATACCTACCTTGGTATTGGAGTCCTACATGATGAGGCTCCGCCATTGGGTGGGCTGATAGGACTTAATCAGCTACTGTTGATAGTCTTTAGTTAGGCTCACTTTCGTGCAATCATACCAGTGTTACTTATCACTCCTGAGCACCTTTGACTTACAGGCTCTGTTGTTATTTAGGTAGTCTTACAGGGGGTATTAGCCTGTTTTGTCGTTAAACATTTCCCTCGGACCCTCTCCTACGAGTTGTTTAGATAGTGTATAGAGCAGCCTCGGCTGCGGGTCATTATTTCTTTGAATTAGCACTACACAGCAATTGTTATAGTGCTTTTAGCTCACCCACCTTACTTATCCAGCTGTCTGTCCATTGCGGTTCCTCACCATGGAGGACTTCGGTGGCCTAGCATTTGACGATGAGGATTTAAATACCATCCTCAGCAACAACCCCAGTATACTTGATGATTTACCCTCCACCTCTACTCCCACGACAGAGGATGAGTGGGTTAAACTCTTGAATTTGAAAAAGAATCACTCTCGGATTACACTGCACGGTGTGATCATGAATGAGTACTTACATGGCAAGTGTGCACCATCAGGCTTGATCGTCACCACGACGCCTAGACTCTTCTTGAAAGACAAAGAATTTCTTAAAAACTGGGCATTGATTGGTTGGCGATGTACCCGGGACTGGCTGGTTTTAATCATCAAAACAGCTAAAAAAACAGCCGATGCATTATTGATAGAGATTCAAGTCCTAGAGGGACAAATTAACGCAGCTGTGCGGCCCGTGATCTATAAAAAGAACTTAGATGAGGCCAACAAAACAAACAAAGACTACTATGATAACATCTTGTTAAGTAAAGTGGAGAAGTTTAAAAAAGATTTGGCACGCTTCTCCATGGAATTGGCTTATCCATATTTAAGTGACTCCTATGTAGCCCCCTCTACCAACTCGAAAGGGAGAAGATATGGGTCTAATTATTCTTCATCGGGATCAGATTCCGGCTCCAGTGATCAAGGGAACTCCAACACAGGCCCCAATATCGGCCCACGAGGTGGAGGGTTCCAACGTAGACCTTACAGAGGTCGGGGTGGACAACAGTATCCTAACCCAGGACAGTGGTGGCCGCCGGGCCCGTGGAACTATAATCCAGGGGCAATGGGCCCCCCACCGATGGGTCACCCTATGCCCATGTATCCTCCAAATCCGTCATTCTACTACGATCAGTCTTTTTTATGGCAGGGCCGTGGCAGGAACCGCGGCAAAAGGAGAAACCAACAGACCGTGAACTGGGCTCCACAACCCAACAAGACAGGCCCAACCACAGGAACTGCGACTTAGTAGTTAATCTGAGTTCAAGGACCATTACACCAACTGAAAATATTGTCCTCAACAAGGGGCTTGGATTTGTCCCTACCAATACAGGTGACATGTTCAAATTGAGATGTGAACTTGAAAGTTTTTATAGAAAAATACGCCTACATTTCTTTTTCAAGTCATCCAGCTCCAATATGAATGAGCTCAATGTGATTGACCAAGGCGAACAGAACACGGGCCTCAGACCTAAGTCAACGTTCACTCCTCTAAATCACCAAGTACCAGCCAATGTCCTAGCTTTTGAACAAGCAGTGACACATGACGTTATGAACACCGAACAACGACGTAAGATCTTTCATAACATGTCCAATTTGGAGAAATCAGCAGTGGCTACGCTGTCAAATGACAGATCCCTTACCATCAAGCCAGCTGATAAGGGCGGTGCCATCGTGTTACAGGACACTGTGGCTTACCAACAAGAATGCCAGCGACAACTTGATGACACCAAATCTTACCGTCTCCTTAATGAAGATCCAACTCCCAGAATCTCCAATGAAATTAAGAGCCTGGTTGAGGAAGGATTGGCAGAAGGCTGGATCACTCCTCACGAAGCAAAATATTTAATCACCATGCATCCGGTCATTCCCTATTTTTACTGCCTTCCAAAAATTCATAAGGCACAAAGACCGCCTCCTGGAAGGCCTATTATATCGGGCATAGGTTCGTTACTCGAGCCTTTATCTACTTTTGTAGATTTTTTTCTAAAACCCATTGTGCAGGAAACACCCACGTACCTCCAAGACACAGGTGATGTGCTTAGACTCTTGGCCGATGTGGAATTTAATGTTGAGACGGATCTACTGGTAAGCTTCGACGTCGAATCGCTGTATACGTCAATCCCTCAACAAGCAACACTGGATTGCGTTAGGAGTCTCTTGGAGTCCAAACAAATGGACACGATTACACCCGTCGCTTTCATTATGGAGTGTGCGAGGATCGCCATGATGGAGAATTTTTTCCAGTACCAAAATAATCTCTATCTACAGGTCTCAGGGACCTCAATGGGGAGTGTATTTGCGCCAAGCTTGGCAAATCTATACATGCATCAGTTTGAACAAGACCATGCATTGAACCACAATAACCCCTTTATCCACCAGGTGGTATTGTGGAAACGTTATATTGACGACATTTTGGTGATCTGGAGAGGGACGTTGACGGAGGTTTCGTCCTTTCACACATGGTTAAACTCTAGGAATCAGTTCCTTAAGTTTACCATGGAAAGCAGCAAAGAGAGACTGGCTTACCTGGATCTCCAGATTTTTCCATCAGAAGCAGGCCTACAGAGTGAGCTCTTCAAGAAACCGATGGCACGGAACTCGCTTTTGTCCTATCACAGTTTTCACCCTCAGTCCCTACGCGAGAACCTGCCTGTAGGACAATTTCTTAGGGTAAGAAGGAACTGTTCATCTAACACCTCATATGAACAACATGCGAAGGAACTAGCGCTCAATCTGAAAGATCGACACTATCCGGATCATTTAATACGCCGTGCACGTAAGAGAGCTTTCCACAACAATCGTGAAGCACTTTTGCAACACAAGAGGCCTGAGACCACAAGTGACCAGATGACTATGGTTCAAACTTTCACCACATCTTCCAACCAGGTGAAGAAAATCATACTAAAGCATTGGAAGATATTGAACACAACAGCAGGTACAATATCTCGCCCTCTGTTTGCATTCAGGAGAGGACCCTCCATTCGGGATAATCTGGTGCACACTAGACCACACAAAGAGATGAAACAGACTATCAATACCATCTGGAACAGTAATCCAGTTCAGGGCCATTACCCTTGCGGGAATTGTGCGGCCTGCCCACAGACATGTAAAACCTTAAGTGTGGATATTGGCACCAATAGACCGTGGAAGTTGACAAAACACACTAATTGCAATTCCGACAAACTAATTTATTTGATCACCTGCCCATGCAAAAAACAGTATGTGGGCCATACAACGCGGATGATCAAGGCTCGCATCAGCGAACATAAAAGCACGATCAGGTGTAGGAAGCAATCCACAGGCCTCACGAATCACTTTTTGGAAGCGAAACACAAACCTGAGGATATGTTATGGTTAGTGTTGGAAAAGCCATATATCCCACCACACATCACTAATGTCTCCCACTTTCTGTTTGTGAAGGAGCAACGGTGGATCCACAGATTACACTCTGATGTCAATGGCTTGAACGATAATATTCCTTGGCTACTAATCTGATTGGACCCCTTGCTACGAGCAATTTTGGTGTATCACTTGCCATGTGTACTTTTGTTGGTTACAACGAGTCAGTTTTGGTGTGATTAACCACCACCCATTTTTGGGGGGTTGGCGACACCAGGCCCCTTATTTACCGCCTGCAGGTTTTTAAGTTAAATACAGAGCATTTGTCTATCTTTGTCTCTTATAACTGATACCATCAATGCATATCCATCATTAACTGACAACCACCAGATATGTACATCCACTGTCGGGATTAAGGCTTCCTGCGCAGTTGGCCCAGGACTTACTTAATTCCTCGGATTTATACTTTGGTATTGCTGACTCTTGGCATAATAGCGCGCACTTCACGCTCTTGGTTAAGGTTATTAACTTATGGGACTTCATATATTTCTAACTCACCAATTTGTGTAATCAAATTTCCTCTCAAGGATCCTGTCCGATCAGTTATTTAACAAATCGCGGCGTTATTTGCAATATAATCGCGATTTCATGGCCTTTAAACATCTAATTACAGAGCTATACTGGGGTGATAACGCGCAAGCGCTAGATAACTGCATGTAAGCAGTGTCTCGCGCCGGGCTGGGACTGTTTGCGTTAGTGCTGCACGAACGCGCATGCGCGGTGCACTCAAGCAGGCGTCTTTGTGGTCGCGCATGCGCGCTAGTTGTTATTTGACAGTACACATGCGCGAGTAGTTAGCAATCAGTACATCGCGCAGTTGCAGCGCGCACTATTGAACACTCAGCTGAGCCCCATCAGAGTTAGATCAGCGCTATAAATAGACGCCAGTGCGTTCGTTCGGTGCCTCCCCTTCGGCTCGTTTTCAGCCTCAAGGTACCGACGGACAGGTAAGCAGGGACAATGTTATGTTACCAAGATGGACCTAGGGAGTTCAGTAGTTGATCTCTACATCTAGTCTACAGATAGGAACAGAAGGACTCCCCTCCATTTAATTTTAAACAGCTTAACTTTAATCCTTTGCTCAGCTGTTGAGGTGGACTTTAAGAAATGGGGATTTCTCCCCACTGGTTCTAGACAGTAGGAATCAATACCATTACTTACTTGTTTAGTTGATTAATGAATAGTTGTTGTAATACAAATCCATGAGCATCTTCTTAATTACACTGGAGGCATAGATGCAATACTCGTTATACGTGGCCACTCTGGACACCGGGTGGGAACACGGGACAGACATTTGATAAAGCATGTGGGTTTTTTGAATATAGGGAGTATATATACCCCAGAGACATGCATCTTTTGAGATATTGTCTTTATATGTTCAGAGCGGTGCCTTATTCGTCCGAGCAGTTGCCGGGTGAGGTGAGGTCCACTTCCCACACACTGCTGGGTAAGTGTTAAAACTGTGTACATTATTTTAATCACTGGGTGACGTGTCATAATGCACCTTGTATGTGACTATTACCAATGAGGGATGGTCCAGCCTTAGGTTTGAGAGTCTTCACTGGTTTTGCACGCTAAATCATCCCACTATAGCATGGTTGGTGTTGATTTAACTTTTGAGCAATGTAAAAATGCAAAGTCTACATTGTTCTTTTCTTTCTTCTTCTTGTCCTTCTTATACTTCTACAGGAAAGATCCATCGCATCACCACAACAACACTGACAAGATGTGGTAGGATGGTTCCGTTTTGTTCACTTTTTGTACATTTCCTTAATTTCTTCACACACATTATAGTGTCTTGCAGTAGCAGATATTAATTCGGCCCTGACGAATGCCAGTGATTCTTCACATTTAAGGCAGAAACATGTTGGCCCTCCTATATCTTACTTAGTTCTCTACCAAGCAAGTCAAACAGTGATTTTTTTTCACACTGTTTTTTCACTATTTTTTAACCTGACGTCCAGGCAAACGTTAATAAAAGTTTTTGTTTGCCTCGATAGCCATTTTAATCACACACTACTTTATTTTCTTTTTCTGCACTGCACATATCAGTCTCCCCCTCAAGTCTAACAACGGTGGTGACCTTACCTCGGTTGAGTAATGCATCGCTAATCTACAACTGGGCGATTGCATACCTACCTTGGTATTGGAGTCCTACATGATGAGGCTCCGCCATTGGGTGGGCTGATAGGACTTAATCAGCTACTGTTGATAGTCTTTAGTTAGGCTCACTTTCGTGCAATCATACCAGTGTTACTTATCACTCCTGAGCACCTTTGACTTACAGGCTCTGTTGTTATTTAGGTAGTCTTACAGGGGGTATTAGCCTGTTTTGTCGTTAAACATTTCCCTCGGACCCTCTCCTACGAGTTGTTTAGATACCAATAAGAAACACCACCTAAAACCACAACATCATTAAATAACTAATATGGGAATTATTAAGTAATACTCTATTCATAGTTGTCTCATTGATAATGTCAATTGTAGTGTGGTATGTATCTGACGTGAGATAATTTGTGACATTATTATTTGCATCAATTAATGAAGGCTGTGGTCATGAGCATTGCATTTGGTGTTCAAGTTCTGAATTAATGTATTGTGGCGCTAATCATAACAGGTGAATCTCAGTGTACTTACTGGTTTAATTTCGAACCATAATCTGTATTTTAACTGTGTTTTTTTGGGTGAATGTTTGAGGTTTTTTGATGTGTTCAAATTAGTCCTAACGTTACCTTTACTTTACCTCCGTTTTTCAATGAATATTTATTCATATTTGCATTATAAATAACACACTTAAAGGCTAGTTTTGGTTCATCTAACAGAAAGCCGAAAAAACGGACATTTACCAGTACTAGTTTGCAATGCACTCCACAAATTTTTAATTCTGTCATCTTGAAAATGCCAAATATATACAATGCACTGATTTACGTAGTGTGGAAAAAAATTCGCTGGCAAAGGATGGGTAGCGGGACACTATCATTGGGCTGTACGCCAGTCGCCAGGGGAGTGTTAGGGCCTATCGGAGGTGTAGAAAAAACAACTACAAATTGAAAAAGGTGCATATTTATTATACTCTGACACACCTGAAAGCAATCTTGATCTCTCAGCCTCCATTTCACGAGATAAGAACATGCACTGCTTCTATGAACATTACAAATCAGAAAGAGTGACATTATAAAAATTCCTACTGAAGATGAAATCACAATTTTCAAATACGGTTGAAAAGCACATGCTCCCCAAGCCAAGAAGTACTCTCTTAAAACGCACATACTCCGACACATAAACTCACATGCAAGTGTACACAAGTACAACCTCCTAGACCTAAATGTATGTACTCATGCGCGCACACACTCAGATACTTATACAAAACACACATTCAGAGAAGTACAGTTCTACAAAGACATCCAAACATAGACATGCAGGTAGAAATGTGCGGACAGAAAAAAGAACTCTAAAAAAAAGTGCACTTCGAAGTATACACACATACACTCAAGCCAACACTCCGTCATTGATACATACCCATATACATACACACACCAGCACACAAGACGTATACAAAGACACACACACATCTAAACACAAAAAAGTAGAAAAACAAATGTATTCAGACATAGACTTGCTCAGACAAATGGACACACACACACATGAGCATAGACTTTCCCACTCAATGCTACACAGACACACACGTAGCCAATTATAGAGACACACACAGACAAACCCATATTGGCATACATGCTGGCATTTCTAAACATACACAGAGAAATGCATATACATACACACAAATGGGCATAAAGATATTCATGAACACAAAGCCACACACAGACTGTGTTGTTCCCCCCCCCGCCCCCCCCCCCCCCCCGGCAGCCTCAAACAGCAGGGAAGGAAAAATAAAGCGATAATAAACATGCTTTATTATCGTTTTATTTTTCCTTTCCAGGCTGTCTTTGGGGCGGGCCAGGCGGATGACAGTTACTGGAGGGGGGGGGTGCTATGCACTGGTTTTAGTGCACATGTGGGTTTGGGCGGCCGTCTCATGATGGCCAAACTTACATGTACACTGAAGCTGTCTCCAACTCAAGCCATGTTTCTGGGTTGTAGACAGGAGGCACAGGCTCCCAGTCTCACTGGGAATGCAAATTCAGGGCGCTCAGGCCAATCCTAATGCTGCACTCATGCATGAGAGCTGCATCAGGATTGGCCGTAGGGGAGTCTGGGAGCCTGTGCCTGCAGTGGACTAGAGAAGAAGAGTGCGATGCAGTTGGCTGCAGGTACATTATTTTTTAATTTTATTTGTTGTTTGTCGCCCCCTTGACCCCTTCCCACCCTGACCCACCACTCTTCAAAAACACCAGCTAAACTACACACAGATAAATAACAACACAAACATGCTCATACTGACACTAGCCTCATACGTAACCACACACTCTATTTGCAGATGTGCGTAGTGTACTAGACTTTTTAACACAACTCTTGAGGGCGGCGATAGGTCTTGACTCATAATAGGCAAAACCTCCAGTTGGCCATGCTGCCTATTAACTGATAAGTCTGCCAATCAGTAGAGTCAAAATATTAGATGATGGTATCCTGTGACAAAACATGATTGGTGGCTTGTAAATCTTGTCCCCCTCATGCAGATTTGAGGAGTCAGCTCAATGGTTCAGTAAGAGAGGTTTGGTTCGGAGTAAAATGGCCGCAGTAGGAAGCAATACAGTTCAGATACTGAGAAGGATGGTGTGGCAGGCTTTATGTCTCGATATGCATTTGGGTACAGTACAACCAGCCTGTGGAGAATCTAGTACCAGAGAAGTCTGTGTTAGATAATTACATTTCTTTCTGTTAGGCATGTGGTCGCAATGTGGCAGTCACTTTAGAACATTAGAACATTTTAAAGCTTGGAACAGTGTATTTCAGTCATTTTTGTATCGACCAGAACATGGTCAATGATTTATTTGTTTAAATCTGTTTTTATTAATTTCTAAAATGTACATCTTCATGAAAGACAAAATGCATCATATAAAGGCGACCATACATTGAACCATCCATCAGTATCAAAGAGACATTTAGGCGGAGCAGAAATAGATCTGTTACAAGCTGAACCTCGACAGGTAGTCTATTCCATCAAGAGTAAAAGCCACCGTAGATTGGTGATGTGGTTCCATTAGTGTATAGTGTACCAACCATTTTGTGGGAAAAATCTTTGCTGTCAACAGCTACCTGACCCCTTGTTGCCAACAGACTCTCTCTCCCGCCGCCGCTATCCCTGCACAGCGGCTGCCGAGTGGAGGAATGGACTACCTCCCCTAGACTCCCCAGCGGCAGTGTCATCAGCCGCCTGCAGCCAATCACACGCCTGGAGGTGCTACAAACTCTGAGCACAGCCCCCGCATCGTGGGACGCGCGCGGGTGTCGCCGGGAGATGCCCGGGACAAGGGCGGGGCCATCTGCGGTCATCCTAGGCAGACCGAGGCAGGGCAGGGCCCCCCTCTAACGAGTGACTTTGTTGTACATCAGAAATCAATAAGGTACTGTGATCACTTCTCTGTTGTATAATACGTTAAGAGAACATCTTTGAGTGTGCTTTACCAGCCCCTTCCTTTTTAAAATATTGCCATATCATCATGGGGAAAAGAAAGGCTATGGAAGGGGTGGGAGCCCCTGCTACTACAATTAAAAAAAGGAAGAAGTCTAAGAAATTATCACATGCCACTACTAACTGTGTAATGTCTAGTATCGAAACTATTATTGAAGATTGTGAGAATAGCTTATTGACTGCTACTGCCTCAAGTAATGTGGATACTTCTGACCTTTTGGTGGAAAGTCTATTGCAGAGAAAGAGTAAAGTCATCCCAGCTATCTTCACTAAAAACTCAAAACCTAAGTGTTTACTGGATAATACACAATCTAACTCCCTTAATCCCATAGAGGTAAATGTTATAGATGCACATAAAGGGGTGAATGTTAATGCTATCATTGAAATGCCAAATGAGAACACAGACAGGTCCCCATGCCACATAGAAAAGGAAGTGGGTATTACTTGTACCAATCAATTTGCGTGTTGGAAGGGGAGTCAAGAAAAATAGGTGAGGTTTTAACGCAAAGGTTGGGGGAGGATATGAAGGATAGAAATAGTCCAGACGGATGTTCTAGATGCTTGAACTATAATCTTAGGCTAATGGGAAAAGTAAAAAGCCTGGAAAGGGACATAGCCCAAATTAAGAAAATGATGACGGACCTTATAAAATGGAAGGCTCCACATAAAGTAATCTCCCCACACTCAGTGCCAGTACCTAACCCTGTTAAAGCTCCCATTCCACGATTGACCTCAATAATCCAGACTGCAGAGGTGGCATCATCTAAACCTACACCACGAACTGCCCCATTGTCAGTCGGCAAAACCGCAGCAGATTTACGCACCATGCATCCAGCCCAATCACCTCTTGCTATAACAACAGCTAGGCACAACACCTTAAGCTTAATCCCCACAGTAGCAAAACAGAGGGACCTAACATTACAACGCAGGGACCTGCAGAACAATGACACTCACTAAGGAGATAGGGATAGACTATCTACTGGGAGCACAGCGGCAAAATTCCCCGGTGGCACTGTTTACATGACTGGGGTTACTAAGCGGGAAGCTACCAGTATTTATGAGAATAGTGATTGCTTACGTAACAAGGCCATTCATTGGCTTCGTCATGTTAGAGGGTGCAGGTCAGTTATTAGGGAGAACATGATCAATGTTAAAAGACTTTCCTTGCCCAGCTCGGGAACAGACTGTATGGTGATCGTGTTTGGTAATCAAACAATTGCTGATGTCGTAATTTGGCAGTGATCGGGTTAGCGTTCAGCTTTGCTACACGAATTTCCCCTTATCTTGACCATGATGTTCGGGGGCCATTTTGAGAACACTGGCGTCCATTTTATATGAACGCGCTACCTCGTGGTCAGCATGCCCTTTTGCCCTTTCTCTGTACCACTGACCACCTAACTTGCCCAGAAACAGGCTATTTTTAGTACTGGTCAAGCTTGCACATGCGTAGTCAAACCCTCTGTACTAGTGGACAGTCATCACTTAGGAATGTTCTCCAAAACTGACCAGTAGTGTTATAACTCCTCCCATGAGCTGGCTATGTTCCAAAAATGACCTTATATGTACCTAAACTGAGCAAATGTGTTCCGCCTACTCTTTTTATTACTGTTAAACTGTATAAAAGAGGTCTTGCACCAATGTTCGGTGTGATACTTCTTGCATTTCCGAAGGGTGCTGTAGGAATGTACCACCACCCCATGGGGTCCAAATAAACTTGTGTTTTGCATTTCTAGTTTCCGTGCCAACTTCTGTTTTATGGTGTAAGCAGTTTCGCAGAATATGTAGGTCTGGAGAACCCAATACCACAAATTGGCGACCACGAAGGGACTCATCGGCGACTCGGATGCCCGAAGGAGAGGTCGTGACGAAGGATTGGAAACTCGCCATGGACGCGTACGCTGCCACTGAGTGACCCGAGTCTTGGCACCCACGGTGTTTTCTTCCTTTCCTTCTGATCTGACCTTCCAGGTGGCGCCGGTCCTCGACTGAGATCCTGATCGTTCGAGTTGTCGTACAGTGCCTGTTTGGCTGATTCGATTAAGGAACTTGGCAGTTGGAACCTGGATACTTGAGAATTTGGTAAGCTTGTGATTGGTAAGATAGTCTATGGACGCTTACTGTGGCTTTTTGAATATGTTTTGAGTTAGCTAACATTTGGTTCTATGATTTGAGTTATATGTGCAGTGCACTTCACATAGGCGGGCAATGCAGAGATATTTCTCTAATGTTGTATTTGTTTGAACGGCATACCTTGTGTGAAGTATATTAAGTGCCATTTTTGTAATATCACGTTTCTGTGATATTTTGACATGCCTGTCTTAAGCACACTCCGAGGAATGTGCTGTCTTGGAAAAGGTACCAATAATCGATTAAATGAATCTCAGCCGGCTCCCCCAGAGGGGACACCTAATCGCAAAATGTATGTTAAATTTGGCCTTCCTCCTATTATGTACAGTACATTGTGGCACAAGTACACTAAGTCTGATCCCGAATTACAATGGCCACTACATGGGTCGTTTGATTTACGAAAGGTTCAGTATGTGGAGCAATGTTTGTTTCAGGGTAGTCGTACTAGGCTAAGTGCTGGCGAAGCTGCGGAATTGCGTAGTTTTGCCCGAAAACTTAATCTTAAGTCGATAACTATTTCAGAGATTGATGACCATATGCGCAAGTGGTCCGAGCAAGAACAGTTGTATTTCTTGAGCCACTTTGGAGATGAAGTTGTAGAACGATTTAGAAAGTATTGAAATGATTTGGAGCCTAAGGATGTATCAGTTGGTCGTGAGAATATGCGTAAAGGTCTTTTTGTTATTGCAGATGCGGATCGTTTTTTTCAACGGTTGGTTCAGCTACGGGATGAGGCGTCAAGACTACGGGAGGCGAAAAAGGCATCAGATGCGCCTGCGCCTGGATCGACGGAGACATTCACTGAGTGCCCTATCTTTGGAGCAGATAAGAGTTCTACAGTTCATGTTATGCCTATGCGTGAAGCTGCACCTTTATATGTCCCTCCTAAAGGGCAAGGTACAAACGATGATAAAAACGTCTGTGGATGCAAAGGGTTATTTTATATATAATTGGGTTTACACACCGTGGAACAGAGCAGGTGTTATGGCACTTAAAAATGCTTTGCCTGACCCCCGTAAGAATCCGGCAGCTTTCTATGAAGGAGTGGAAGGGGCTATCTCTTCGTGTGTTATGACATTAGTTGATATTGACCTTTTCTTTGGGTTAATATTGCCTCCCGATATGTGGAGGGCGATTCGTAAGTTCGATGATCAAGCGATCCTGGGGGCGGATTGGAAAACTCTAGCTCAAGCTGATTTGGATAGGGAGCCTGCGTGTAAGCCATGCCAATTAATTTTAGATCTCCCGGTGGTTTTTTTGAATTTAAAAACGTTAAAAACGCTTGTTCCGCCTAAAAAGATTGATTGGACTATGTTAGCCTCTTGTAAGCAGAAGGCGGATGAGTCGGTTTCTGATTTCTTCTCACGTTTTGAGGAAGCATTTCATGATTACAGTGGGCAATTACTAACAGAAGACACGGGTAGGCATTTGTTCATTGACAAGTACGTAGCAAATCTCCTTCCGGAGATTGCAATCCATTTAAAGACTAGTGAAAGTTCCTGGACCACAGCGACCCCTGGTTCTTTATTGACTATGGCTCAGTATTATGAGCGACAGGAATTGGAGGCTAAAGAAAGTACTGATATGAAAGCGAAGGAATTAAAAAGACGAAAGTGATGATGGCTCAGGTTTACGCTACACAGCCGACAGGGAATGATAGAGGTAGGCGTGGATCGTACGGTACGTCTTCTGTTCATACCGACATTTCTGAGGATCAGTGTGCATACTGTAAACAGTTTGGACATTGGGCCTCAGACTGTCTGGTGCTTCGAGAACAACTTAATCAGCGTGGTCGAGGAGGTGGAAGGACACGGAATAGTTATTCAGGAGCGAGGGGTGGAGTGAGTGATCGTGGTAGGTTTGAAGCGAGGGGTCGTGGTCAGGTTGATAATAATACTTTTGATCGACGAAATCAGTATCAGATAGCGGAGGGTGAAAATGCAAAGTCTCAGGACTATGTACATGCGTAGGATTACATAGGATGGGGTGAGGAATCGGTTGAAGTACCAGTAGATCAAAGAGGTCCATATGTATCAGCGGGCGTTTTGGGTTCTACTGATCAGTTCCTAGTTGATACAGGAGCTACTCGTAGTGCTCTGTCTAAAAACTTGGTTCCAAGGGCTCCCCTGTCTGGCAAAATGATTACATCGATAGGGTTCGATGGAACACCCTCTCTTAGCCCATTGTCACAACCCCTTACATTTTACATTGACAGATTTTTGGGCCCATGCCCGTTTTTATTGTCACCAAACACTCCAGACAATATTATGGGAATAGATATGCTTAAATATTTTCGAGCAACCATACGCTGCGCTCCTGAAGGAGTGCGGGTTATTTTGAATGACAATTACCCAGATGTAGAGAGATTGTGCCCCATGCAAGAAATAGAGGCGTTAGCCTCTCTCCCTCAAACGTTATGGGCTACTTCGGACACAGATGTGGGACAGATGATTATCCCCCCTATTCGAATCACTGTAAAGGAGGGAGCGTCCCTGCCTTGTGTGCCACAGTATAAAATATCCAGGGAAGGTGAAGTTGCCCTAACGCATATTGTACACGATTTGATTATTGCAGACGTAGTAGAGGAAGTTCCCTATAATGTCTGTAACAGCCCTATTCTTCCGATTTTAAAGAAAGATACTGATGACAAAATCTATCGGTTTATTATTGATTTGAGAGAAATTAACAAGATAGTAGTGCCCCAATACCCGGTGGTGTCTGATATTACCACCCTACTTACTTTGATTCCGCCCACAGCCACTACCTTCACCGTAATAGACCTGAAAAATGCTTTCTTTTACATTCCCATCCATCCTGATAGCCGATATCTGTTTGGTTTAAAATTAAATAATAAATCATATAGCTTTTGTCGAGTTCCTCAAGGCTACACTGAAAGTCCTAGCATCTATAGCCAGGCTCTAAAAAGACAGCTTGATTCTTTCGATTTACAACATGGAGTGGCTCTCATTCAATATGTTGATGATATTTTACTTGCAGCAGACACGCAGGAGCAATGTGAGGAGAGTAGTCTTGCTTTGTTATCTTTTCTTGCCCAGAATAATCACAAGAATTCTAGGAAAAAGCTCCAATATTGTAGACCAAAGGTGACCTACCTCGGTCATCTTTTGTCTAAGGAGGGACGTGCATTGACATCTGATCGAATCCAAGCGATTTTAGATACACCAGTCCCCCGCACTCAGAGAGATGTGCGCGCTTTTATAGGCCTAACGTCTTTCTGTAGGCAGTGGATAATGGGGTTTTCACACATTATAAAACCTTTGTTAACATTATTGTCCAAAACTACACCGATTCCCCTTGAATGGACAGAGGAATGTCAGAATGCTTTTCAACAATTGAGACAAGCCCTTTGTTCTGCACCAGTGCTAGGTACACCAGATTATACGAAGATTTTTACACTATATGTACACAAGAAGGATGGGTGTGCATTGTCAGTCCTAGTGCAGACACACGGGGACAAACAGAGACCGTGTGCTTTTTTTCTCGGCAGTACTTGACCCCGTAGCACGAGGATTATCTGGGTGTTTTCGAGCAGTCGCAGCAACAGCAGTGGCTATACGACAGAGTGAGGGAATAGTTTTGTCACACAAATTGTTGGTGTTAGTTCCCCATGCAGTAGACGCTCTGCTAAACCAAACGAAAACCCAGTACTTAACAAGTGCACGTTTAACAGAATATGAGCTAACGCTGTTGGCGCCACATATCACACTAAAGAGATGTGCTACTCTGAACCCTGCTACTTTATTGCCGTATCCAGTTGCTGAGGGCCAGGAGGAAGAACACCATGATTGTGTTTTCTTGACTGAAGAACAAACAAAGGGTCCTATTGACTTACAGGGTACGCCACTTCCAGATGTGGATGGGGAACTGTGGGTTGATGGATCGTGTTTGAGGTTGCCAGATGGTACAACCTCTGCAGCATATGCGGTCACAACACTTAAGACAGTGGTAGAAGCAGCACGAATACCACAGAAATCGGCCCAAGCAGCGGAATTGATAGCCTTAACAAGAGCATGTGAATTAAGCGCTGGTTTATGTGTGAACATCTACACTGATAGCCGGTACGCCTTTGAAGTAGCGCATGATTTTGGCCTACTCTAGAGAGAACGAGGGTTTTTTACTTCACACGGAGTGCACATTATGCACGGAGCACTAGTGCGTGATCTCCTGAATGCGTTACTATGTCCAAAGAAAGTGGCGATAATTAAATGCAGTGCACATAAGAAAGTGACAGACAAAGTAGGACAAGGAAACGCCTTTGCAGATTGCATAGCGAGGGAAACTGCTATGTTACAAAATGCCTCGCCGATGTATGTGGTGAAATCGCAGGCTGAGCGATGGCATGATGCTAGAGAGGAGATACTAGACATTCAGAAATCAGCGTCTGAAGCAGAACTCGCAACCTGGGCAACGGAGGGAGTGTTGGACGATGAGGGTTGTTGGAGAAGCAAAGATATGGAGAGATGGAAATTACCTGCAGCTTACTTGCAAGCAATGGTTCAAATGACACATGGATTGGCACATGTTGGAGCTCTCGCAATTACTAAATTGCTTACGCGAGTCTGGGAGCATCCTGAGATTGCCAATACGGCCAAAAGAGTAGTGCAGACCTGTCTGATATGCTTGCAGTACAATCCTGCTAAAGGGACGTATACTCCAAAAGGAGGGTTTGTTCCACCTACTGCACCATTTGAAGTACTGCAAATGGATTACATCCAGCTTGAGCGTTGCAATAACCTTAAGTATGTCTTAGTGGTGGTATGTGCTTTCAGTAAGTGGATTGAGGCCTTCCCCACGAAGGATAATACAGCGCTGACAACAGCTAAGGTTTTGCTCAAGGAGTACTTCCCGCGCTATGGTGTTTGTAAATTTCTGTGGAGTGATAATGGTCCTCATTTTGTTGGGAAAATTGTGGAATACGTCATGAAGGGATTGGGAATTCAGCAAAAGTTTCATGCTGTATTCCATCCGCAGTCAGCAGGTCTGGTGGAAAGGTACAATGCTACTTTGAAATTGAAGCTAGCAAAGATCGTGGCATCTACGTCTTTGAAATGGCCGGATGCTCTGCCTCTAGCATTGCTATCTATTAGATCGGTACCCCATTCCCGAACTGGCCTCACACCTTATGAAGTGGTGTTTGGGAGGCCTATGAATATATGGGGAGTTCCTAAGCCTCGGTTGTTACATGATGTGCCTTGTATAATGATGAACGATTATTTGGCACGATTAACAAATGATTTACTTTCTATTCATCAACAGGTTCGAGAAGCGCTCCCCGACAATTCCATTGGAGAGGCTCATAATCTTCGTCCTGGCGACCATGTGATGATCCGCTCATTTGACAGAACCAGCAGCTTGGAGCCGAGGTGGCGTGGCCCTGAGCAAGTGTTGCTGGCCACTCGAACGGCTGTGCGAGTCACGAATAAGAAGCGGTGGGTGCATTCTACTCATTGTCGTCGTGTCTCTCCGGATCTGGTGAACCCCACTGTGCTGTCTGATTATCGAGACATCTTGAACGAAGAGAAGAGCCCAGCTGTTACGTCTACTGAATCGGAGGGAGCCTTCCCGGACCACACTGTCTCTGGTGGAGAGAGATATAATCTACGGCCAAGAAAAGCAGTTGTTTTGTGCGAGACTGGTTGAGTTACCGCTCCAGGTTTGTGAAACGGAAACCGGGAATATCAAGGGGGGGGATCAGTTCTGCCAAGTGTAGTGACACCCGTCTTGAATCTCGGAGAAGAAACCAACGGCTACCTCGGAGCTCAGCACTCATATTTTTATTTTTTTAGTTGCTTTCTTTTTGAGACATTTGTACTTTGAACTATGGCATCTTCTTCGATGCGAAATAAGAGAATTCTTGGTGCAGTACTTTTTGTTATGACCATCGTGGTGATAGCAGTAATAGCTTGGGTGGTAGAACTACTGGTTCCGGCAAGAGAACATTTATTGCCTACTACCCCAATTCCATCTGAACATTTTCATTTTACTTTGCCCTATCATGAAGAACGACATAGACAGACTTATCGAAATAACAGTTTTATTCAAATTTTACATCACACCCATAATATGACGAACACTTCAAACTGTTGGGTATGTGGAATGTTGCCTGGACATCAAAAGAAAGGAGGCACTCCGCTTATTCCTCTTCCGTTTTCTCACAATGGTTCTTGTAATGCTTGGTACACCCTTCTGTTTACTTTGAGATGGCCAACAAAAGGTGGTTTACTGTTTCGGCTCAACAAAGTCTGCTATAACGATCGAGATGGTTACCCGCAAGCAGAAGGAACTAAATTCGAATGGGAAGAATATCGACCAGATAATGTATCTTCACCACGAGTTTATACAAATCAGAGAAATGTAAACATGTCAAGTCTGCATGTGATTGTTATTGATACTAAAGCTGATTTATGTGTCCGAAATAAAGGTACAATCCCAGTAGGAAGAAGTGAATGTAATACCACTCTCACCTTTGACACACCAAATGGTATCACCTTTGTGGCTTCACGAAACACTTGCTTTATTTGTGGAAATAAAGGTTATCACCGTCTCCCTATAGGATGGTTAGGAACATGTTATATATCTTTTGTATTACCTCCTGTGTTTATTGCCCCGCCAATGTACCATAATGATTTCGTACTATATCACGATTTTATACTAAATAGAGTGAAGAGAGCATTAGCTATTGATGACATTGATCAGACAGATACCTCCTTGCAGCAATATGTAGATTTTAATTTAGGCCTCTTTTCATTTGTTGGCGTTGCTCTAAATAGCAGAAAAATTAGACAACTGACACGTGTTGTGGAAGCCGCTGCTAATGAGACAGTTTTTGCTTTGGGGAATTTGACTGAGGAACTTCAAATTACCAGAATTGTAACGCTCCAGAACCGAATGGTTCTAGACGTAGTGTTAGCTGATCATGGGGGTGCATGCCGCATTATCGGAAGTAGTTGCTGTGTTTACGTGCCTGATAATTTACCCTCTGTATATGATGCTATTTCTAAATTGCACAAAATAGCTGCTGAAATACATCCTGATAATGGTACTTGGACACTTTCGGGTTGGTTTTGGACATTGCTCAGTACTTGGGGTTGGAAACTACTGACAATTTTATGTATAATAATTGGGATACTCTTCTTTCTATGCCTATGTATTCAGTGCGGCCCTATGCTATGTTCCATGTGCCTTTCTGCTTGTATTCCATCTAAACGAGTTGTTATCAAGAATGAGCAAATGATCAATAGAGAAATAACGAATATTATGTCAATTAATATTGACGACGAATACCCTGATTATGTCCATTATGAGGTAGCTTCAGCTAAACGCTAAAAGGGTCGTCTGTCGTTATTTGGCAGTGATCGGGTTAGCGTTCAGCTTTGCAACACGAATTTCCCCTTATCTTGACCATGATGTTCAGGGGCCATTTTGAGAACACTGGCGTCCATTTTATATGAACGCGCTACCTTGTGGTCAGCATGCCCTTTTGTACTTTCTCTGTACCACTGACCACCTAACTTGCCCAGCAACAGGCTATTTTTAGTACTGGTCAAGCTTGCACATGCGTAGTCAAACCCTCTGTACTAGTGGAAAGTCATCACTTAGGAATGTTCTCCAAAACTGACCAGTAGTGTTATAACACCTCCCATGAGCTGGCTGTGTTCCCAAAATTACCTTATATGTACCTAAACTGAGAAAATGTGTTCCGCCTACTCTTTTTATTACTGTAAAACTGTATAAAAGAGGTCTCGCACCAATGTTCGGTGTGATACTTCTTGCATTGCCGAAGGGTGCTGTAGGAATGTACCACCACCCCATGGGGTCCTAATAAACTTGTCTTTTGCATTTCTAGTTTCCTTGCCAACTTCTGTTTTATGGTGTAAGCAGTTTCGCAGAATATGTAGGTCTGGAGAACCCAATACCACACTGAGAACTTAGTAGCCTTGGAGTATAGGACTTGCCCCCCCAGGAATTGCAATATTCAAATTAGATTGGCACCACTATGGTTTAACTATAGGCCCGAGGATCAATCAGGCCCTAACCATATAGATTGACTACCAAAGGGTGATCGTTTGAATAGTGCCACTCAAAAATATGATACACAAAATCATGAGCATCAGATCAACTGCTCTGCAAACATTGTGGACAAAGAGGGCAGGGCGATTAATGATGAGGCTACTCCATCTAGGGATTGAAGTTGTAATGAAGTGTCCATAGATGATAGGCCCCTAACTACAGCTGTAGGAAGAATAGCTTCAGATATAATTACCAGCAACACTAATCCAAACACGAAAACAATCAAACTGATTTCTTGGAATATAGCGGGCCTCCAGAAAAATATGTTAAACCCTGAATGGAGCGAATTTATAGATATGTTTGATATCTGCATGTTTCAAGAAACATGGAGCATATCCCCCCATTATAAATGTGGATATGCTACCCACTTTATTCCGGCCGTTAGTACAGGGAGAGGTCGACCTTCGGGGGGTTTACATGTTTGGATTAAAGTAGCGCTTAACCTGGTGGTTACTGTTTACTCTTTGCAATTGCAGGATATATTGTATATCTCTGTTAAGGGCAACCATTCGATAAGCTCTTTTGAGCGATTTAATGTGTATGCCCGAGGGTCCCCGGGAGGTCAAACCTCATCCACCATAGCCTTACTTGAGGGGGCACTGGCAGATATTCCTTTACTGTCCAGTGTCATCATAGGGGGAGATTTTAACTGTACCTACGAACCCCTAAGTGCAGATGATATCGTGGACATGAATGAAGATGATTGTAAAAAGTCTATGCCGCCTTTGACCCTAGCCCCAATCAAAAAGTGGACTCCAAGAGCGATCCAAATAAATGCCCTAACACCAGAATAAAACGTACCTGCCGTGCCCTGTAGGACAATCTCGGACCCAAATGGTGCGAATACCTACAATAAACTTAGTTGCCCATCCCGAATTGATTATATTCTGCTTGACATTGGCTCTTGGAACAGATTAATTGATATGAAAATCATACAGTCCCGGGATAGCGATCACAACCCTCTTTGTATGGAAATAAAATGGGGGGTGGAGAGGGAATCCTCAGATGATCCATTAATGATAACAAAAGAATTAGTTCCATCCAACTGCAATCGCAGACTTAAATGGAACAGGGTGTTGTGTCAAGAAGACAGTCTACTTTGTATCAAAGATCTGGTGGAATTAGAAACCAGGGAACTTGTATCTAAAATCCGTGTCCACCACACCAATCAAAATTTCAGCCTTACAGACTCCTACAATACCCTAATGAAGAAAATTGGTTCCTTTTTCACAATAAAAAACACAGGGGGATCAAAAAGGAAGAATCCAGTAAAAGCCAGCGCTCCATGGTACATGGTACAATGTAGGGAAAGGAGAAGGGCCATAACAAATGCTATTAGAAGAAAGGATATCACAGCTGTACGATTGGCTAGAAGGGAATACAATTTGTGCATCAAAAGGGCCAAGAGGGATTGGGAGGAGGAATATTGGCAGGAACTTAAGGTCGCTGCCAGCTTAAAAAACCCAACTCTGTTTTGGAACCTGATAAACAAATTAGACAGAAGAGGTAAGGAGCCCCTCGCCAACCACATAACTGAAGAGCAATGGCACTCACACTTCACAAATTTGTATTGTGGTGAAGATGAGGCAGGCCCATCTTGTAGGGCACAAAATAACCATAGTAATGAGGGGTCTGTATCCGTAGAACCCTTTACAACCCAGGAAGTTCTTGATGCTATTAGGAATATAAACCCGGAAAAGCGGCAGGCCCGGATGGGCTACCGGGTGATTTATATATACATGATCCCAAGTTATGGTCGGATTTTATTGCCCCCCTTATGAATTTAATCCTCAGTGGTCATTCTGTACCCGACTCTTTGAAGGGTGCGGAAGTGGTTACCATACATAAGAAAGATGATAGGGAGGACCCTGCCAACTACAGGCCGATTAGTTTAATCGAAGCTATGCAGAAAGTAGCTGGCAGGGTCATTGTAAATAGAATGGAGAGATGGTTAGAGGAGGGGAATATATTTTCCCACTTCCAGGCGGGCTTTCATAAAAACGTGGGTACAATGGACCAGGTTTTTAGGTTCTGGGCAATATATTGGAAAACAGTAACTATTATGAAGGGGAATCTCTACTTGGCCTTTATAGACCTCAAAAGTGCATTCGATTTGGTACCTCGTGGCAAACTCTGGAGGCTGTTGCAGGATATGGGGTTCCCTCGTTAACTCCTGGAGATTATAGTTAAACTCCATGAGGACAGCTATGCTAGGATTAGATGGGGGAGACAGGGTCAGCTAACAGGGAGGGTGTCTGTGAACAGGGGGGTACGCCAGGGCTGCGTGATGGCCCCGACATTGTTCTCCGTCTTTATGAATGGGGTGGCAGACCATCTGAGGGAGTGCAGTGCCGACGCCCCAGTCCTGGCAGGGCAGAAAACACCAACCCTCCTCTTCGCGGATGACACCCTCCTGTTGGCCAAACCCCATCTGGACTACAATAATTATTGGATAGATTTAGCCTGTTCTGCCACGAACGCGGGTTGACCATTAACACGACTAAAACCAAGCTGATGGTGTTGCCCCTCTCTCAAAAAGCTAAGAGAATCAACATCATTCATAATGGGACATCTCTTGGGGTGGTTGAGGATTTTGACTACCTGGGAATCAGAATCAACAGCAGAATGAAGTGGGATTCACATGTGGCCAAGATGCTGCTAAACCTCAAGAGAGTCTCAGGTGCCATTCTATGGAGCCAGCGAATGTCAGTCAGCAGACCTATCGCCCTGGCTCTTGCTGTTTATGAGGGGAGGGCGTTTTCCTCTGTGACCTATGGGGCTGAGCTCTGGGGTTGTGAAAATGTCCCAGAATTGGTAAGAGCAGAGAACAAATTTATAAAGGACTTAGTCTCCCTTCCTACTTCAACTCCGCTGAAACCCCTTTTCCATGACATGGTCAAACGCTCCATCCTAGATATAGTTAACCTTCGCCCCTTGCTCTTTTGGGTGCGCCTGAGGAGGACACCAGAGCTAGCAAACTTTGCCTTGGTGATGGATGAACTGATTGCCTTGAACAGTGCGAATAAAATACAGTGGGTAAATAAACTGAGACAAATGGTTATGAAACTGGTCCTGGCTGAATTCTTCACCTCTCAGTCCCCCCCCCAAAGCAAGTAATTAGGAACATTTATTGGGAGTGGGTAGATGCGGTGGAACAGAAGAGCTTGAAATGGGGATCTCTAACCACACAGTTCTTAGAACACAAGCCAAGCAGAAAGTTAGAACCATTTTTAGACTTCATTAGAATACCAAGAGACAGATCGGTCTTCCTAAAAATGAGGTATGGGACATTACCCCTCAATAAATTCACTGAAAGATGGAAAGGATCAAGGGTCTCAAACAGTATTTGCCCATGCTGCCCGTGTAAATCAGAATCCTTGCCACATTTCTTGTTTGGCTGTATAGCTTATAAGAGGGCAAGGCTGAGATGGTTAAAACCACTTTGCATAGAGTTGGGGGTCAAAGATTTCCGGGTTGCCCTACGTATCCTTACAACTGATACAACATCCCTTCTTATTGTATGTGGAGTGGCAAAATATCTATCATGCGCCTGGCTTATCAACACTAGGATGTTAAATGCTGACAAAGTACAGATTTTATACATACTGTCTCCAATTCATATTTATTTTAATATTGTTGTACGTTAGTATTGTCATCAAATTGTTCTTATCAATGTAAATAATATTTTAATGCCTTTTATTATATGAATTGTACATTTTTACCAAATATGTTTTTTTAGAATCTATGTACTTTTATGATATGACAATATCGAATAAAGTATTACAACAAGTATTGTACAGAGTCTTTTCAGATCAGTCAGTGCGGGCAATTGTACAGATGTTGTAGATAAAAACCAACAAAACTCAAAACCAGTAACAGCAGCATAGGCCGACTTTTGGGTGTGCACTCCCCACCTTGTCCCCTGCCACCTCCCCCCACATCCCTGTCATCCTGTCCCACAGCCTCCACCCACTAACCACAGCGATGTCCACCCTAGGTGTCAGATGGTGTATGTGCGCGTACATGGCATTACAGATGTCTACTGGCAGGCTGTCCGTCACTCACTGTAGGGACACCTCCCCGTTCTCAGGAATGCCCCTTGGGGCTGTCCCCCTCAATTTGCCTCATGGCCTGGAGTAGTCCCTCCCATTGCATCGCTATAGGTTACTTCCGTAGCCCCAACGTTTCCTCTTGCAGGATGGTGATACCCTCTGCTTTGGCCGATGCCAGGAGTGAGTACCTCCATGCCCGTATGTGTGATGGGTCTTGTCCCTGCCACCGCCTAGTTAGAAGCTGCTTAGCTACCACCAATCCCAAGTCAAGGAAACAAGATGAAACTTTTGTCGCCGGGGTTCTGCAGAAGTGCTGTAACAAGTAAACAGGCCATTCAAAGGGTATGTTGCGGCCTGTGCATGTGTGTAGTGCTTCACTAACAGCCCGCCAATAGGTATATAGCATGTGACAGCTCCACAGCATGTGTACCAGTCCAGCCCCCAACTCCGGGCAGCGAGGACACACCGTATCCGTGCAGTGAAAGTACCTATTGATCTTCTTGGGTGTAAGGTATGCTTTGTGGACTATGAACAGTTGTATTTGTCGGAACCTCATTTTTCTGGGTATACGTGTTGGGCTCTTTATTATCTTTTCCCATTCCCTGTCCTCCAGTTGCCTCTCCAGGTCTGCTTCCCATTTGCGGCGGAGTGGATCTAGACCTATCGCTGCGTGTGTGCGGAGGGATGCTGCAAACCATCGAATCAAGTGCCTGCCACGGCCCATGACGTAAAGGTAATGTAGTGTGAGGTGTTGGCTCGGCTCCTCTTTCATGTCCCCCCATCTAGAGGTTAGTGTTGTGATCAGTGCAGAATATTGTCAATGATAGTGGTAACTCTATTTTTCCTTGAGAAGATCCGAGACTTCATTTCGCTGAGCAGCCCAAAATAAGCCAAAATATAACCATTTGTACCTTGAAGCTCTAAAGGTGGCAATAAAGTGGTGATATCTTGACTTGGGGCCAGGAAGCAGTTAATGGGATCCAAAATGACGATCCAGTTCTTAGAACATGCAGGTTGCCTTATCTTCAACAAACAAGCTAAGTGAGTGAGGTGGTGTTCTTTCTTATTGCAGCAACAGGAAGGTACATGTACACAAAAATGTGAACTTAATCTGATTGCTTGCATTTCCAAATGCTGTAATTCTAGAGACCCACAGTCTGAGGCCATTTACTTTTTCCAGTAGGCTAGCATGTTCTAATCTTGCCAGTACTGTGGATTGTGAAGAGTATAGAATGCAATATCACTGAATATAATGTTATATCAATATGAAGATGCACTAAAATATCTTTAACTCCTTACCTGCTGAGACATTTCCAAACTCAATGCTGAGGTCTTCTTTGATGTTTAGGGCACTTTGTGCTTAGGCCTTCATAAAAAAGATTTCTGCTTAAAGGTATGCAGGTGCACTTTGTGTCCTTTTCAACAATATGTCGGGGAATTTCATTGGGTTTTCCCCTAGATACTAATTGTAGAAATCAAAATAATGTAACAAAAACAATTGGATTAAATAAATATGTAGCAAAGTCTTCATCTGTAATTTGTTGCCCTAGTGACCAGTTTAATTCTTTTAATTGTTATTTTAATCATTTTCCTTCTTATTCACATGGCTTCTACCCCTGGAAGCTAGATTGGCATAAGCCCTAAAATCTGTCCGGCCATGGGGCAGAAAGACTGTTGCTGTTGTTAAGGTGATGGAGCTTGGCCAAGTACCTGAATAGGAGCCTCTCCCCATATTTTGTTTTTGCCTATTTGTCCAATGCGCCTAGTAGGGTTTCTGTACCCTGAGGGCAGATTAGGGATAAAATCTTCCAATCTGCTTGCTAGAACAGCTGTTTCGGCCATAACTAAGGAGAGACATGGCCAGATGCTTGGATGGGCCCTCATCCTATTTTTTAAGTTATTATCCCTGGTGTCTAGTGGTCTTTCTGCTCCCTAAGGTGGCAAATCCACTCCAATTTTCCCCCAAATGGGGAAGAAAGATCGATGGGCCCGTTTTGGGCTGGAGGCATGGCCCAATGCTAGGGAAGGATGTCCTAGGAGGGCAAAAATACATTTTTTTTTATGGAAACAGAAAGGTGGCTGGGTAAGAACTGCATAAAACCGTGAGCTATACTGTCCCAAATAATGTGTTTGTAGTGGTGCTCCAAGAACCGAAAAAAGCCACTAAACCTTTCCAAATCTGAGGGCAAGAAACCCCCAAAGCATATTTTATAAAACATTACGAAGCACCAAATTCATATCCAAAGTTTGATAGTCAAGGTAATGTTGTTGAGGTTGTTTTTTCTTTATTTCCAAACTTCATACGAGTCCAGCGAAAATACAACAAAAACTCGTAGCCAACACGTGTCTCGTCTCACAGTAATTCTACTGATGACTTCATCAGGGCTACAGGACAAGAAATATTCATTCTGATTATTGGTTTTATAAACTTCCTAAAATCGCCTAATCCCTCAGCAAAGTGAGTGTGCATGAAGTGGCACATGCTCATGCCATTGCCAAAGCCATCTGCAAGCTGATGATGTGACTCAAGTGGCAAGTAGTGCTCAAAGCAAAAATAGACAACGTTGTGGCACCAAAAACCTTCCCAGATGACAACATTTATTTTAATGTTCATTCCGTACTTTATTTATAAATAGCATAAAGGTGAGTAAAGAACAGTCACAGGAAATCTCTGAAAAGGAGGATGAAATAGGAATGGAGAGATAAGGTTGATTACCAGTCACAAACATAGGTGATGCAAGAAAAGATATATTGTGTTAACAAATATTGTTACATTTAAATTAGGATCAAGGCGACACCTGTGACAGAGATCATGTCATAGTCACACTTACCCTAGCAAAATTAATCCAGGTAAGTCTTTCAATATACAGTCATATGTATCCTTATTTCCTAGGTCCTGAAACATTGTAAAGTCTCATGAGTACTAGTTAACAACTTGTGATTCATAATATATGTAAGGGAGAAAACTAAGCTGAGGTCCTTACCAGATAATATCTAGTAGCCACCATATATTATTCCCATAAAAATCAGCCTCATAGGCCAAGATCATAGCTGTGATCTAATTTTCAAATATATAAATTGTTTCTGGAATGTAGAATTGGCATATATCATAAGCCTAAACCCTTGCATCTCCTCATATGTAAATTAAAATTCTAAACCAAAAATGTGTCACCAGTACTTCTAACGGCAGTGATAATTGTCTCTTCTCTGTGGGTGCGTGATTTATCTCTATGTCCAGTAAGGATATATGATAATCTTATAATCTTATATTTAATCAACTTCATATTGGAATATAAACCCATGCAGCATATTCATTACATATTTCTAGTTATACTGAGCAGAAAATGCACTCACATGTATGCTTAACAAGTCAGCCCACAATGCGTATCATAAAGAGCTGGAGGGCATAAATCAGCAGTGACCATGATCTTGTCTCTGTGGGTATGACTTTTATCTCAACATTCAATAAGAATATATAATAATCTTGTATGTAATCAACTTCATATTACCGTATAAACCCATGCATCATATTCATTATGTATCTCTAGTCACAGCGAGCCAATAGTGGGCTCACGTGTATGCTTAACAAGTCAGCCTAAATTGGGTATTGTAAATAGCTAGAGGGCACAGAGAATAATATAACAAGCTACAGGAGTTATCTCATACAATCTTCTTACCTCAGTGTATTTGAGTCGAGCAACAGAGAGTATTCTGCCCGTGCGGTGTTGGCGTGCTACATCCGCGCCATCTTGAAATGGCTAATTATACTCTCACGAGGTGTCCTGATAGAAAACGGACTACCCTACACAAGAATCTTATCTTAACCTGGTGTGTTTATCACATATTGATAATCTTAATGTCTGAGGAATTGGCATACATGTATTCATAATGATATGGTTAAAAGCCTTTTAATTCTTATATTTACCACAGCGAAAGCTTTGCTTCCATGATATTGGTTACATTGCATATTAAGAGTATATGTATTCTATTTAAAATCGCTGTGAAAATGGTGTACATGATACTTAATACCTGTCAGAGTCATATGAAGTAGTCATAGAGCAATAAGTAATCCGAATGGTTCACAGTATCCAGAATCTAACTATGCTCAAAAGGGGAATTACTAGTCACTACACACCATACTCTAAAATTCTCCATTCATACAGTAAAGCCTTGTCTATGTTCCATATGAGGTAAATCAGAGTGGATATCAAAGTGCTTGTACAGCTAAGAGATAGTAAACTAAAGTGGATGTTAGTCACCACTAGAATCATATCAGTTACTTCAAATGTGAATCAAGTGCCTAAAAAGTATTGAAGTTCATGGTCGAAATACACACCAATTTTCACTGCATGCAACCTCATAATCCAACATGCTTCACATTGTCGCAACCTAAGCTCACGGTTCCTTCCCCTCACATCATTCAATCCCATGAAACCTAAGGTGTGTATCCTGAGCTTCACAATCTTTTGCATGTGCTGCAAGTGGATATCTGTAGTCACATTGTTATAATGCCCGGAAATGTTCAGAAATATGACCCATAGCCTGACCTGTTAGTGCTTCCCACATATATTTTGTTACATTTGAAAATTAGGGCATATACAACAAATTCGGTGGTACAGTCAATGTGCGACCGTATCACAGATTTTTGTGTATTATTGTAAGAAAACTCAACAACATCATCAATAGCCAGTCTGCACAAATTACTATGTCCACACTTATACAAGCCCACACTATTTTTTTTTTCAGCGAGAGCACTACTTTCTCCTGCTTGGAGAGCCTATTTCCCACCCTCTCTAGTGTCTAGTGGGTGGTCCCTGCTTAGGATTGCCTTCCTGCAGCGATCCCCAAGCAAGGAACCACTAGTGTGAGGTACCACTAGAACCGCCTCCTGTTCAGCAGTACCTCTCCTGCCGGATTTGTGCTCAAAGAGCTGAGATCTGCCCCCCCACGCCCCCTCCGAGCACCAATCAAAGTGAAGTCATTCTGCACCAATGGTGCAAGCTGGTTTCATTTTGAATCAGTGTGACATCAGTGCACTATATGTCATACTCATCTAAAAATAAAACGAATCCCGCATCCCAACATTATTTTTGTAAAAAATGTAAAGGATTTTCTTTAGCAGCGCTGTGGATGAACGTTTGAGTCTAGTACTGCTGATATCAGGTGATGAACGTGAATTTAGTCACCTATCTTAAAGGGTTAAGGCACCCTATTCCTTTGAAAGGTGCCATAAGTCCTTGAGAATATTACTTAGTTTGCATGTACTAGCACCCCTTAAACTGGATGAGACAAAGCTAATTGGTAGAGTGGCACTTGATCTGATTGCCTCACCCAATTTTTGTAACAAACATGTCAGTGCATATGTCGTCTTTAAGGACCATGCGAACACCATGAAGAAGCGGTTGAAGTACAGCATTTACTTATTCAAAGATGCAAACTGAGTTTGATTGAGGAGCAGGTGGTTGGCTGAGCAGCATTTATTGCGACTTTAATATCACTTTAATGGATGTTGTCAGGGATTATAAGGACAGTTGCTGTCTAATCATTTAACAGTACTTGTCATTTTAGTTGACTTCTCCATAGGATGTTGCTCATACCAAATGCATGTCTTGCATGCACTGTACTATTCTTGCAACACTTTGGCACTCATTATGAGCGTTAATTCCAGGGGAACTTCGACCACTCGAAATTCTGAATCTTTGGGTCTGTAAATCCCAGGTCTGCAATCTCTAGACACAATATTTACTGGCCTGGAGCCACCAGGCACGGTTTGACCTTGAGTGAATCTGCAGCCAGTGAATCACTGCTGGGGTTGGGGCAGGAGAATAGCCTAGATCCCCCTTGGACCTTGTGACATCATGAGTAGAAAATATAATGCTCCCTACAAGCAAGCCCCAGACACCTCCTCAGCTCCAATAAAGTAAGGCATTCCAGTAGAATGACAGAGTCTTGGCCTTTTGTGCACCTTCTGATCCCCTCCCACTCCCAACTTAGAAGCAGACAGTGCACCTTTTGGAGTTCTACCATGCCCTAACCCCCAACACCCGCACCTGACTCAAATCTATACTTCCTATGACAATTTCCACTAGCTCGGAGCAGGGAGAATTGTCCGCTTTTCTCCATGGAATCAGTAGAAACCACATGAAAAAGGATCTGGTATTACTGGGTCCTTGTGGTTATTACCCATTCCATGGAGAAACATCTGAATCAACTGAGATTGATGCAGAGATACCGTATGGAATTTTGTGCCTAAATTCATCTACTTATAACAGGGCTTCTGTCCTCAGCCGTGTCTTCTAACTCTGTTGATGATTGGCTAGTGGTAATTTCCCTGACTTTCTGGCTTGGAAAAGTAGACTAAGAGTGTGTGGAATTCTGTGTGCTGGACTTGCGTACGTTTGCATAGTGTTGCACCTTACCGCACAATAAGCACTGGAGAGGACTGTTCTGAATGAATGTAGTTCCCACCTCAGTGGCCACATGATTAACTTTCGGTGGCAAGTCTTGTCTGTAGGATGGACTCTAAACAGTGCATTAGTTGATTGGTTTCAGCTTGTATCTGAAGCCCTTTCACCGCTGATTCAATGTATGGGACTACGGTTCAAAAGCTGAAGAAAAGATCATTTTGGTGAGTATGTTAAGGAGTGCAGCACCCCTTGTTCTTTGTTCTTGGAGGACAGGGCACCTAGCTTGGCATAAACAATGTTCTCCATTGAATGATTTGTGTGCAGAACTCATCTGTATCACGCACACTCCTAGCACATCTTTCGGATGTAGCAGGAAAGATTAATATGTTGGGTTAACAATTGGCATGAAATTATTATTTGAAGCAAAAATGGTGCTGTCATAAGGAACAAGGGGCCAGATGTCCTAAAATCCTGTCTGCAAAATGTGGTCACAAATTTTGCACTATCTTTTTGCGCCCAGTAACTCATTTTACGAATTGGGCTACATAGTAATAGGTCAGTTTGCAGTTTAAGGCATCCTAGTGGGTTGGAGACTGAACTGCCTAATGGATATTTGGTAAATCGCAATTTGTGACCTGCTACGGTAGGCTAAGTCAAAGGGAGGGTAGTCTGCACGAGTCAGCAGGCCACCATCCCTGCGATTGTTTCAAAGGAGTCAGCCAGTGGATATGGAACGTGGGCCCTGGAAAGGGCCATCCTTCAAAGGAAGGAAGCACTCCTAAACAAAAGGGGCAAACTACAGCTGAAGCCAAAAAGGACTCGTACCTCACTACCAATGTTGTGCTCCAGATAGCAGCATGTACTGCAGGACATAAAGGATTGCACAGGAACATGTGATGCTCAGTTGTTGCCCAAGTGCCGCCGCCTGTGGCAGATTTTTGTATTCAACAGTGCACTTGCATCATGGATAAAATCTACCATTCATTGTTACTCAGGGATTTACCTACTATTTGCACACGCATCACACTAAGATGAACACCTGTACCAGGGTCTCTAATGTGTGTCATTGGTACTACTAAAATGGGCGGACATTGCTCAATGGGAATGGGTTTACATGCAGGGAATGCTGAATGTTACTCAGATTTTGTTCATGGTCACTGAATGTACAAGGTTGTTGCTCATACACGAAAATGCTTTATAATCTGCAACTGCTTCTTTTATTTGCAAGTATTTCTCCAATGTACCATGGATTATGTGTGGAAGAGTTATAGCTGCGCAATGTGCTAAATAATTGCTCCTGTGTTTTAAAGTTTTATATGAAATGCAGTAAATACTGTTTGGGGTGCACCCACGGCCGGACTGGGAACTGCAACCAGACCTGGCAGATTGCTGCTCGACTGGCCCTGGGAGCAGGGGGGTCTGGTGCCAGTGGGAAGCACCACTCCAGCTTTTGTTACAGGGGGCCGATATTGCTGCACTGTGGCAAAATCGGTCCCAAGTAAGAAAAGCGGCCCCACATGGGTACAAAACCGGTTCCCATCCCTCCGGCCCACCGGGGAATGCCCGGTGCCTGCTACGGCCAATCTGGCCCTGGGTGGCCCCTGATGCACTTATGTAGCTGGAACCCGACTGAAGCCTATTTTGTTTGTAGTAGGCTTTGGAACAAAAAGAGATGATGGAGAAATGCCTCTGAAGGTTCCCTTTTGATGTGGAAAGAGCAATAGCAGTGCAGGCAGTGTTGCGATGAGAATCTAAGCATTCTCGCTGCCAGCGATTGAAACATGTCATAGAGGGGCAAGATGCTACTACTGCAGGCTTCAGCTGCATTTGCAGGACTGTGCCATTAACCCCTCTCTTCCTCTGTCCCTCTTCTAACTGCGGAGCAATTTCTTCATAGTGCTTAGTTGGCGTACGCGGTCACCTTGCCCGCCTGTTTTTTGGCATCTTTTTTTACTTTTCTAACTTACTGGTTGTCTTAGCTTCTAGGCCTTCTGCATTACACTGTTGAAGAATTATTAATAATTAAGCGAATACTCCTTGCATAATCAAGAGTAATTTGAATGGAAAATCTTACTGTGAGAGAACATTTAGAGCTAGTTATTCGTTCACTGATTTATTTTGTGCTAAGAAACGGCATTTAGCAGTTTCTTAGCACAAAATAAATCCTCACACCTATTTTGGCTTGAGAGTGCATTTTTGTGCTAAGAAAATAGCACAAAATACCAGTAGTAAGTTCAGGAAAAATCCTACCCCAAGAGCACATTTAGCGAGAGGGGAAATGTCTGAGGGGTCCATAGGACTCTCTTGGCCCCCTTCCAGAGGCCTGCCATCATAGAGAGCACTGACGGTGTACCACCTTTTTGTGGGCCACTGTCAGTACACCTCCTGACGGCTACTTTACCTCTGCCCCTGCGTCCATAGTGCGGCATGGGCGCAGAGGTAAACAGATTCCCTCATTTGCATTATGCCACACCCCCATGTAAATGAGGGAATGTCCTCTTGAGATATCGCTGTCGCAACATGGGAGTCAGCTCCATCTGCTTTACAGAAGGGACCACGCAGGTGTCTTTGGCCTCTTCTGTAGTACCAAAGTGTCCCGGGGGCACATAAAGCAGGCGCAAATGCCTGTTTCGCCCTTGGGGCAGTTTTGTAATATATGCCCAGATCACTTTAAGTTAATTAAGAGAGAAAAATGTGAGTTCTTAAAAGGACATCAAACCTTAATAATATAGGACAATTGAATTAATGGCAAAGGACACATTAAACAGTCTCTTACAATTTTCACTATTGACTATTGACCTTTCTAAAATTCCTTCACTTGCAGTTTCTGTTTCACTTAGGCGCACCTCCTGAGCTGTTTCTCATTTATATTCCTGAATTTTTACATGTAAGCAAACCACCTCTAATCCAAACAATGTATAATACATCAAAAACATTAGATCTAGGTCTTCCCATTTTTACAGGGTAATGTGAGAGAAGCAGCGCTAAAATACAGTGTCACCGCATCACAATTGCGAAGACATTTGATAAAAACAAAAAAGGTCAAAAATAAAGTTAAAGTGTTAACATACTCCTAAATAGAAGGGCCCTAGTTTTAGAGATGCTTACTTGCAGTCGACCATTTGAGAGTGAGTTACTAATAAATCAAGATAATGCTAGACTATGTCAATAATTAAAGCAATTCTCATCAGGGGTAGTAAGCGCCATGTACATCCAATTACAATCTCTTGAGCAGGTGAGATTTCAGGGCGCAAAGAAGTAACTCGAGGGTTGTGCATTCTACTTGGCACACTGGAAAGGAGTTGTATTTTAGGAACATACCATGGGCAGAACCGGCTAATGGAGGATCTTTTCTTAAATTGTTCCCTCTGTAGGCAGGAGTGTGGCTTCCTACCATGCCGAAGCCCCTAGTCTTGTAGCAAGATTCATTTCACACTATTCTCAGTTCATTCTCCTCATATTTCCGGCTTTACTCTCATTTGTTTGCACTTTCCCCTGTCATTTCTTGTCTGATCTATACTTTATTTCTCTCACCATTTCTACTGATTTCTCTGTTATGCTGTTGATATCCACTTCCATTGCATTTCAGCCTCTCCCAGCCACTGTATAGTCATAAACAACACCCATTTCATATCCTTGTGCTTTTCGTCGTACCTCGGAACAGGGTCCCTCTCACTGCAAAGCCATAAATTCGTTTGTCATGTTCTCACATATCTCACTATAATTCACAACTCTCTGTAGTGTTGTAATTTCACATCTCGCTATCATTAATTACACACGCATCATTCGCAAGTAACGTCACATTTATTTATAACCCTAACTGTACATCTCCTTATTTTTAACTATGCGTCATTCAATCTCATTTTACCCTCCGTAGGATAGGTAGAAGAAATACACAGACACTAATAGTGTGGTAAATGTCCCTTCAATGAATATGGCCCTAACTGTTCAACTTTGCTGCTATGTCGCTCTATCTTATTGCCAAAACAACCATAAATAGCCCCTTTACACAATGTCTGTGCTGCTTATTCTTCAGGAAATGCAGGCAGTCTCCTAGTTTGAGGTCCCTTCAGTGCTTAATTTGAGCCTGTGGTTTCTGGTGCTCAGTACCAGCACTTAGACAAACAGCTCCACCCAGGGGCGGCTCCTCCATTAGGGCGGAGCAACGTCACCCCACTGCTTTCTCACAGTACATGAAGCAGAAACATAAAATGGTATTTTAAATGCCATTTTATGTTTCAGATTCGTACGCTGCGAGAAAGCAGAACGGTATGCCTGGTTGGGGCGGGTCGGGGAGGAATGGCTTGACGAATGCTGTGGGCCCTGACTGTTTGGTCGTGCGCACTCTGCCTTTTCTCTATGTAGGCTGCATGCAGCCTACATAGAGAAAATGGCCTCCCCATTGGCGCTGTCCCCACCAATTACTATGCCATTGCAACGTTGTGATTGGCTCAGGGTAGGGGAGGGAGGCTGCCTGCTACCTGTTCCTGTCGGAGGCGGAAGAGCAGGAAAGCAGCAGGAAAACGCTGGACCCGACCAGGAGCGGAGGCGGCGCTGGACCCGGTAAGGTAAAAAAAGAAAATTCTTCTTTCCCCCCTTCCCCCACACGAACCACCTCGTGACCCACCATCCAACCCCCCACCCACGAGTCATACTGGTCAAGACCGACCCCACCATGTGGCAACCTGTTCTAATTTGCATAGAAACACACCATCGGAGTCTCTGTTCCTGGCTGTGGTTCCCAGAGTAAAAAAGGCCCGTATTGGAGGCCGTTCTTTCAGGCTGCGAGCTCCGCAACTCTGAAACTCTCTTCCTTTGACACTACGCAGTACATCTAATTTACTGGCTTTTAGGAAGGGCCTTAAGACATGGCTCTTTGCCCATTAGTGCGCTCTCTCTCTAGTGCTGGATCCCCCTTAGTCCTCTGTAGTGGACCTGTTATTTGTTGTTTGTTGTCTGTCTTTTCTGGTAACTAATAAAAAGCGCCGGGACACTCCATTGGAGTAGCCGTGCGCTATAGAAGACCAACTTAACATTAACATTAACATTAACATAACATTTGTTTATTAATTCAATGTACATTAAAAAGTCTATAACCTGTGGCACAAGACATTCTTATAGCTATGGGAGCTTAGAATGGTCTGAATTGTCATGCTGCTAGGACTGTGGTGGTTAGTAGTTGTGTTGGCACTGTAATTGGCAGCGCTGGTTAGTTAGTGCTGATTTAGTGCTGATCTCTTGAGAGAGCGCTGGTGCTTATTATTTGAAAAAGTAAGCACTGGGTCCCTTATCACAACTTGCAACGTATTGATTACTCATTGTGGAACTACCATGTACTAATTCACTACACTTTGCTCCTCTTCCAGAGCTTCAGCATCATTTTGTCAGTTTTACTACTGTGGATCTCGTAGTCCCAGCTTAGCCTCTCAGTCCTAAAACCAAATTAGCCCATTGACTAAACTGTCTGTCCGTGCCTAAACATGGCAATCTCTATTCCTCATTACCTATTTCTTCACTCCACTAAATTTAAATGACAATTCTCACACCATATTGGTGAAATCGTTCAATGGTGTTGGTTTAGTAAAGTCCAGTTAAACAACCAGCACTGTTCTGCAGCACACAAATATGCACAGTGGAACAATTAAGATAAATGGGCTGCTTACCTGGATTGTGCAGCACAGAAACAGAGCATTTTATTCCAGCTGAGCAATGGACAACCAAACACTCAATCCAAAGGAGAAAAAAACCAAGAAGTACTATGGCTCATTCAAACAAAATCATAAAATACTATAAAGAACTCCCTAGAGCAAACATAATTTACATTCACACCACTCCACACAAGCCACCTTTAAAATAAACATTGCGTACATTCAAATATAAAAAAAAATACAATGCATTCCATTGATTCCCTTTTATATTCCGCTCAAAAGGCTGTCCCACATTTAGAAGTTTCGACAGTGCCAAATATTCATTGTCCTTTACAAATGTGAATAAAATAGCATATGGAACACTCAGGAAAAGGTCTAACACTGGGGGTATTGTACTTCTAGTGTGTCACATGACTCATCAGGTGAGGCCCAGCATACATTCATTCAGGCATCGTGACAATGGGGACACCGTCAAAGGTGTTACAATAAATAGTTTATAGGAGCCACGTGCACGGACAAAAGATGTCTGCATTCCCAGCTCCTGTGTGTCGACCAGTGGTGACTCCTCTGGTAAGGCAGAGGAGCGTCGTCCCACTGCTCATTGAGCAGTGCAAAATAAAAATAAAATAATAACAAGAAATTATTATCATTTTCTTTTTCTTTGCGGGACTCCAGCCAAGTAAGGTGGGGTGGGCTGGGCTTGCAACCATCAGAGGGAGCAGGAGTGGTTTGCCTCCCTCCCGAAGTGTGCATGATGGCTTGGCTGGCCAAACAGTCATGTGCACTTGGCATGTTCTCCACTAGACTGTGTTGCACAGCCAAGTGGAGAACATGCCCAGCCTTCCAGGTACTGCCTGAATGTCCAAACAGGCCTCTCAGACCAATCACGAGGCTGCTCCTGCAGCATACTGATTGGCTGGGCGAGTCCGGGAGCCTGGATGCTTCAGGTGGCAGAGTGCGAGGAGGGAGAAGAGGCATGCGGTGGCGGCAAAAATGGTACGTATATATATATACTTTTTTCATGCCTCCCTCCCTGACCCCCTGCATCACCACCCCCAAACAGAGGCAGCCTCCACTGGTGTCGACTCTGTTATTCTCGGCCCAACCAGGTACCCAAATCTGCAGACAGAACACTACACAGGCAGCCAGTGGCGTAATGGGCTCCCCCGCAGTGCGAGGGCCCCCTTTCTTCTATATATGAAGGGGGAGCCCTCAGCTCGTTTGACCAGGGTGTGTGTCTCCAGTAAAGCATATGCAGTTTGCAGCCTGCTTTGAGCTGTTCTGCACTGACACGGGCGGACTCAGAAGTGAAGAACAACACTTGTTTCTCTTTCACTCTGAGCCTGCCAGGACCCTTACAAGAGCAGATACCCCCCTCCCACTCCTCCTCACAGAAAGTGTCTTCCTTAGAGCACTGCTTGTCTGAGAGGGGAAGAGGCTGCACAGAACTTATTGGCGCAGAGATAAGGTTGCTACCTTTATTTGCAACAGACAGATATAGCCATCTGATCACAATTTAATATTCTGCAAAAAGGACCCAATAAGGTTCTGAAATAGAACTTTATAAGAAATCATTGTTATTCATTTGAATGTGGCCTTTCTGTCTTTTTCAGTCAGGGGTCGCCAGGGCAGCTGTAACACACACTTAAAGTGTTTTCTTCTTACATTGCCTGTTTAAACTATGAACTAAAAAGGGGAAAAATACCATTCAGATTTTTCTAATTGTTGTACCTGCCAGACCATTAAAATAAATCTCATGCCTGTATAAAACCAGTTAGGTAGAAACCATAGGAAGAGGATGTGTGCAACTGCCGAAACATAACCAGGACTCTAATCAGGGGCAATGGAGGGGAAAAATATAGCTGGAATGTTGAATGAGTGGTGAAGGATGTGGAGGGGTGATTGCATATGAGTGATTGTGGTAGATGAGCGCTAAGGAAGTGGACTCCCTCCCCCAAAAAGGCTCACCTACAACACCAGCCTTTTCTTCTCAATGACAAGCACAGTTGTGCCTTGCACAGGGATCTTGTTTTGTTAATGGTCTCCTGTAAGGGGACAGGGATAGCATTTTTTTAAAATATCTAAATGCAGGCATGGTGTCTTCTGCACCCAAGGGGAGTTGTTGTGTGGGGACGTAATATATTTAATTCCAAGCAGGTAAACTGAAAAGGTAATTCAATTACAAGTATTTTACCTGTATTAGCCAAATCAGCAATAACACATGCCTGCGTGGACTATCACAGACATCTGCACTATTTTCTCTATGCGTTTTTTATTGTATGCATTGTCTAGAATACCACTAGTGGGTCTATCTGTAGTGTCCTTAAAAGAAAATTGTAGGGGCATACATTAAGCCATAGTTAAACTTGTGGCTATACTTTATGAGATTAAGTAGCCCCTGCCATATATTATAAGGATATAGCAACTCACTGAGGAGTCCCATGACCATATAGCGGAACGAGGGAGAAGGTGACTTACAATATCATTATCATCTACGGCAGCAGGTACTTTATTCCATGTAATACATGGTCACACCTTCACCTTTCCCACAAGGCACTTAAATCCTTGGTGTGTAGCTAGTGGTGTAGCAATAGCCCTCGCAGCACCCATTTTGTGGAAGTCCCCCAGGCTCCAGGGTGCCCACTCCTGCACTGTGCACGGGTGGTGATGTCCCTCTCCTTAAAACTCCTGACTGGGTCAAGGGCGTGGGGTGGCCCCCCTATTTGAAATTTGCAAGGGGGCCCCCTTAGGTTTTGTTATGCAGCTAGGTGGTTTACTCATCTCCACACCAACGGTCGCAACAGTGCTCCCTTGCCCTCATCCGTCCAGCCAAAAAGTTTGACTTTGCACGCTCACCTAGATGCCTGCATGCCCATCCTGCAATTTTCTTTCCTTTGCCCCACCAACGTGCTGGCCTGCAAACGCTGCCCCAGACGCACCTGCAGAACACCACAACCTCAACTACTGAGATGACAGACCTGCTGTACCTGTGTTAGACAGGCAAATATGGTCATTAGTAATATGTGACGCTGACACCTTTGACACATGGGAACCCACACCTCTCCAGCACAACCTAGTGGTCTTTCAGAGGACCACACCAGTACTTCTCGCACCTAATGACCTTCTAATCCAACTACATTACAAGAAACCTCGATAGTGCAATATCAGACACCTGCAACCCTTTGCAGCCTGAAAACCATGCCAGCGTGTCAGGCACTTACGTACCTCAGCCACTAATCACTTCAGTGATCCAGAAATCATGAGCCAGTCCAAGTACAATGAGACTCAGGCAGCCCTGTAAAAAACACAAATGATTATAGAAGGGAATAGGGCAGACAAAATATTATGTATGACCAGTCTGAAGGCATACATTTCTGGTGATCATTAACACAATTAGGTTTGTTATCAACATTATAAACAAAGTCATTTATTTGGGTGATATTTGTAGGTCAGAGGTATGATCAGCCAACACCTATTTTGAGCATTAGTGGCTCGCAGGCCAGGAGCTTTTTCAAGGTTCTTTAATTTAATATAGCAGAGGCCATTCGTTGGACTGATAAATAAATGATCAGACATACAAAAATTAGGAGAAAGAAAATAGTAAAAAAGGAAGAATTCAGAACAAGGAAATAAAGTGAACAAACAAATTAATGTACTTTCAAGAAGAAATACCCTATGATTCCAAAAGCCCCATCACTCTGTGCTGTATTCACTGCAAATAGGGCTCAAACTATGTGTATTTTCAATAAGTCCAAAAATTATTTAAACCATTTATGTATTACATTTAAAAAAAATATAGATTTTGTGTGAAACAATACTTTTGTTAAATAATTTTTATCGAGAATAAAGAACACCGGAATACAAATAAAAAATCATTTGGTTCCTATGAAGGAAAAAAGTAGATAGGTATACATACAAAGCATCAGTAGAATAAGTGATATACAACAGATTGTATAATTCTTATACTACTAGTCTTGAACAGAAGACTATGAAGCAAAATACATAAGAAGAATAGGCCTAGGACATAAACATTTGTATTAGCTTCCACTAAAGTAAAAATGATAGTTTAGAGTTGTCTTTCCAGCATGTTAATATCACCTTAAAAGCTATAGCAATAAATAGATCAAATAAAATTGCTTTGGAGATAATTTGATCAAAGTCAGGGGGCAAAGTACCTAAAAATACATTGTGAATATTATATTGAATTTTATAGGAAAAAAACTATACACATTTTCACCAAACAGCTTTCCAGAAATCATGAACCTTAGGACGATAGAACAATAAGTGCATTGAAGAACCTTTAGCAGTAAGACATGACCAACAAGATGAAGAGACTGATTGGTTACACTTATGTAAAAGAAGGGGAGTAATAAAAACTCTATTATAAACAAAATATAAGACTTGTGTAATATTTGCAGCTTTGGAAGTTTTGATGAGTTTTTGCCAAAATTTGTCCCACTGAGATATAGAGGGTGTTTGAGAAAGATCCTCTTCCCATTCTAGTTCAATATTCGATTTAACACGTATGCAGTTAGGAGTAGATACAGTTTTATAAACAAAAGAGGCACTGGGAATAGTGTCAGATGAAATTTGGTATAAGGGAGTATCAGGAATGAGGGAAGTAGGAATTGGATGAGAATTAAAACTCTGTAAACAATCCTGGAGTATTGGTGCAAAAATGTTATACTGTTGAATGAAGGAATCAGGAAGGTTAAAGGTCACTTGCAGTTGATGAAAAGGTAGGATCACATTATTAAGAATCATTTCATTAACATAAACAATACCCTTTTCTTCCCAATGTTTGTAATAAAAGGATTTGTGACGGAATTTGATGTGTTTGTTAAACCATATTGAGGAGGCAAGGAAAAACGATACTTATCCAAATTCTTGAAGAAAAGTGTGTGAAGAAGATAATGAGAATAATTCAAAATTGGATATTTGGAGATAAAAATACAATGAGTCATATATACAATATCCTTAACTGAGAAGTCATTTTATAATGAACACTCAACATTGACCCAAGCAGGTTTAGGCAAATCTTGATATGCTTTAGACAAAGCATTAAATTGATGGATCAGGAAAGCATTGTGATACAATTTAAAATCAGGAAATCGTACACCTACCTCAGTCTTCGGACAAAGTAATTTGGACAAGGCAATACGTGCATGCTTATTATTTCAAAGAAACTTAATACATAAAGAATTAACCTGTGTAAAATAATATTTGGGGATTTTTAATGGTAACATTGACAATGTGAACAATACTTGGGGAACAATCATCATGTTAATTGTATCTAGTCTGCCCCACCATGACAAAAATAAAAGAGACTAAGAATTCAACAAATTGGTAATTTTCAGTTTTAAAGCAGTAAAGTTATGGGATAGTGTATCACGTATGTTAGATGAGAACCATGTGCCTAGATATTTAATTTTTTGAGGACACCATGTAAAATGTCGCAGAATCGAACATATGTCTCTAACATGAAGGGTTTACATGCAAAATCTCAGTTTTGGAGAAATGTAATTTATAACCTGAAACAGTAGAGAATAATGAGATTTCGTGTAAAAATGGGGGTAGAGAAAAGGCAGGATTGGACATATAAATAAGAACATCATCTGCATATGCAGAAAGTTTAATTTGGTGAGACTTTAGGGTAAAACCAGTAATAAGGGGATTGCTTCTAATGCGTTCGAGAATGGGTTCCATACATAGTAAGAAAAGAAGTGGGGAGAGGGGCAACCCTGGCGAGTACTTCTTTGGAGTGAGAAATATGGGGAGAAAAGACCATTAACAAAAACACATGCTTTTGGATTTGTATATAATAATTTAACATATGAAATGAACTTTGGACAAAACCAAACCATTGTAAAGTGCGTATGATGAAATCCCAATTAATTTGTTTGAAGGTTTTTCCTGCATCCAAAGATAATGCGGGTAAGGGAGAGGGATATTTCTTGCTCAGGCAAATAATATTGGGAAACATTCTGGCATTGTCAGAGGCTAAACGTCCTTTGACGAAGCCAGCTTGTTCTGGGTTAATAAGAGAAGGGATCATTTTCTCGAGACGAGTAGCTAAGATCTTTGCAAACATTTTACAATCATAATTGATTAGTGATATATGAGTTTTTTTGCAATAGGAGGGGTCTTTGTCTGGCTTAGGGATGACAATAATACGGGCTTCTAAGAAAGAGCCACAGGCCTTAGAGTTGGATATAAAGGAATTCAAAAGTTCTAATAATGTAGGAGCAAAAATTGATGAGAAGGCTAAAAATAACTCAGCTGGAAAGCCATCAGGGCCAGGAGCCTTCAATTTTGTCAAGGATTTTAAAGCATCAGATAATTCTTGAAGAGAAATATCCTCTTCAAGTGGTGTGAAAATATCCGGGAGAGTTTTAGGTTTAGAGATATCTTGAAAAAAGGAGGTAAATCTTCTTCAAAAGGCTTAGTAGTTTCTGTGTATAAAAGATTATAATATGATTGAAATGTACTAATAATATCAGAATCAGATGAGAGGAGTGTATTATTCGTTTCTGCATGGATAGGGCCAATTACCTTACGTTCTGATTTGATTTTTAAATAATTTGCTAGCATTTTCCCTGCTTTGTTTTGGCCTCCGTGATATTCGATTTAACCTTAAGTAGGATGTTACAAGCATCTACAGTAGCTATTTTATTCAGGGTGGATTTCGCTTTAATTAACTCTTGTAGTGATGATGAGGATTTGGATGTGTAATAATTATGTTCTAATGTTTTGAGATGTGATAGAGTTTCTTTATATTTAGCATTTATTCATTTCTATTTCTTTGAGAAATAAGCAATAGTGAAGGCCCAAAAAGATGCTTTATAAACATCCCAGTTATTGTGTAGGGAGGTGTCTAGAGAGTCATTAGGAACAAAAAATTCATTAATAAAGGAGGTCTCTTCTGAAATAAAGGTATGATCTGATAAAAGGTGGGTGTTAAAACGCTAACGACCTTGTTTACATGTGGTGATAGATAAATCAATAGAAGTAAAAATTGGAGCATGGTCAGAAATAAAAATAGAGCCAATTTCCGATGAGTGGAGGCAAGGTAATAATATTTTGGAATTTAGAATATAATCAATATGAGACCTGGTATGGTGTACAGGAGAGAAAAAAGTAAATTTAGAAACTTCAGGATTACACGTTTTCCAAGTATCAAATAGGGGACGAGATGACATGGCAGATTGGAAAGATTTGTAGGTTTTGTCTGGTTTAAATTTGCATTTGGATTGTCTGTCTGAAAAAGGATCTAGCCAATTATTAAAATCGCCACCAACCACTATGTTAGAATTAGATACAGATAATAATTTCAATTTTATAGATTGCCAAAATTCTGGATCAGATTTAACAGGTCCATAAATATTGAAAAAAGTCATTTGTCTTTCGTTAATGATAGCATCAACTATCACCCACCGACCAGAAGGATCACAATCTGATGACACAGTTTGGGCATTAGTAGATTTATGAAACAATATAGCAACACCACCATGATGATCAATAGCAGGAGAAAAAACAATTTGATTGACCCATTGACGTTTGAGTTTAAGAGATTCAACATCATTACAGTGGATTTCCTATAAAAAAAGCAACCTGGGTGTTAAGTTTAGCTAAATGAGACAATACCTTTTGACGCTTGACAGGATGCCCAAGACCACGAACATTCCACGAGACCACATTAACCATGAGGAAGGATTAGGGAATACATGAGGAAACAGGAGCACGAAACTGCATAAACAACAAAGAAAAAAATGGAAAGACAATGTTGAATATGTGATGCTGCAGACCAATTATCAAATACAAAACAATTGCCAAGAAACAAGACAACAAGTGAGGTAGAACAAGAAAAAAGGACATTACAAGTGACAAGACATGCAATAAACAGTAGAACCACCAAAGAGATATAACAATAGAAAAAAGAAGAAAAGAGAGGGAAAGAAAGACAGCAAGATAGAGGAATCATACATTAAGATGGAGAGAAAATGAGATAAAGAAGAGAAAGACAAAGCAAGAAAAAAGTAGACAGATCAAGGAGTAAAATCCAGATCTGTAAAGCAAGAAATAACCGAATTTGAAGGAGCATAGTGACGTCGAAGGACATGGACAACTATAATAGAAAAACATAGAGAAAGAGTGCCTCATAAATAAGAAAACAACAATGATTAATCATAAAATAAAAACATATTAACCGGCATTGTATTATAAGAGCAGTTAGATGTTGGTATCCATTTCAGGAGATGTGATATTATGTAGGTAAAGTTTAAGTTTGTCAGGGTCATCAAATGAACGGGACCCCCCTTCATGTGTAATTTTGCAAAAGCATGGGTAAAGAATTCCATATTGAATATTAAACTTTCTCATCTGAGGATGTAGGGCAAGAAATTCTTTACGTCGGGCATTTGTTGCGTTGGAGACATCCTGGGATATGTAGAGATTATGGCCTGACCACATGAGTCGACATTTGAGCCTTACTGCTTTTAGGACCTGCATGAGTTCAGCAAATTCCAAGAAAAGCATTATGATTCCACGTGGTTTATTTGAAGTAGGATGGAGACAACCAAGACGATGAGCCCTCTGTATGTTGAGGGGAGATGCAGATGATTGAAGATCTAATAGTTCAGGCAGGAGCTTCTGTAGGAAGGAAACCATATCAGAACCTTTAATATTTTCCGGACGTCCGTAAAGGCGTAGGTTGTTCCTTCGATTACGATTTTCAAGATCTTCTGAGTGTAGTTTTAACTTGCGGATTTCTTATTCCAATATTGTAATCTTTGATGAAGCATCATGTAAATCACTTACTTGTTCTAGTTCCAAAACCGTTCCCTCCATGACAATCCATCTCTCTTCAATTTGTTTGAGCTTTTCATTGGTAGTGGACATGAAAGGTTGTAGGCCACGTACTTCATCTAATATAGAGTCCAGGACTGGATTTTGTGAAGACAGAATCGGAGAAGGTGGATAATTTTTATGCCTTTTTGGTTTGGTGCCCGTGGAAGAAAATCTGACAGTATGGAGATCGCTAGCCATTGTGAAACCTTGAACAGAGCAATTTATAAAGCACAGCGTTGGGTGAATACGTCTCAAAAATATAGTAGAGTAGGATTTATTCTTGTAAATTTGCAGATGTTATATTATCAAAGACCACAACATGTTTCACTCTTTATAAAAAAGAGTATTGAACAGTAATATTAAAAGAACCTAAAGGCTGAAACATTAAATATCATTGTAGGTTCCTATCTAAAAATTGCATACTTTCTGCTTGCCTCAGAGAATAATATAGTAATGTTCATGAAAGCACTATGGTAAGAGAGTCATTGCTCAATCCTTCTCACAGATGCATGCAATAGAAAAAAACATTATCTGCAAGCATATAAAGTTAACAGTAGGCAGAAGGAGAGAAATATGTGTGGCTCAATACACAATGGAAGGAACTTTGATTAATGCCATTAGCTCTGAGAGGGTGGCCTCAAGTAGCTACGCTCTGTGTAGTAACAGTGCCAACAGTACCAGTTTAATAATGATGTCGCTCCAATTTGTGCAGAAAGGTGTTCAAAAAGAACAGTAATGGTGGTATCCAGTTAAGTGAGAAAATGAAAATAGGTGCCAGTTAATCATTGTGGGCATGAGAAAACAAAGTGCTCACTTATCTACATGTCCAGAGCAAAAAGGCCCATAAATAATTTATTAATACCTCCTTCATGAGGAAAAATGAGCCGCTGTGAAGACAAAATGCAGGCGCTCGCGCCAAATACAAAATGGTGGGCGCCCGCGATTGTACGCGCTAAAACTCACCGCTGCGGCAAAAGGGGCTCGAAACGGGTGCTCTGAGCTTAAAAGTTCCTGGAAAAGCTCACTACACCCTCACGGAGCCATTGCAGAGCTTCGCGGTCATGAGCGCAGGTAAACGGGGCTTCATATATCCATAAGAGTCCCTCTTCAGAGTGGAGCTCAAGCAGGAAGCGCCCTGTTCCTTTGGCACGTAAGCCACGGCCGTAAAACAATACTTTTACAATTATTTTTGTGTTTGCCTTTATAAGTATAGGAAAATAATATTTTTGTAATTGATATTTTTAACACAATATTTATGAGCTACGATTTTGGTGTGGTTGATAATATGTCAGTGATCCTGGTATTTAAAGGACGCACACTGTTAAAATCCAATGTTCTGATAAAAGAAGTGGGAATACTGCTGAAAAACAAGTTTTCCAATGCTAGGGACAGTGATTGAGTTTGTAAGGGGTCTTTGGACAAGAAGTCATGAATTTCTAAAGTCAGCAGTTGGATGATGGATGGGTGCTGATTATCTCAAGTGTTGCTGGAGGGACACACATTTTACAGAGCACTTCACTCCGGAAGGAAATGTAGTCCTTTAGTTCCCCGATGTGGATTATTATTGATTTCTACTAGTTCTCACATTGGACTGAGAATATAATAAGTATCAACTAAAATGTGTATTATCTGGGAAGCTCAATCAGGGCTTCATCTTAGAGCATCAGTTTTGGCTAGGCCACTAGATGCACAGCTTCTATTTTAAGATCAGTTGTTCAATTTCTAGAATTTCTGTGTAAAATATCTAAATGCAGGCATGGTGTCTTCTGCACCCAAGGGGAGTTGTTGTGTGGGGACGTAATATATTTAATTCCAAGCAGGTAAACTGAAAAGGTAATTCAATTACAAGTATTTTACCTGTATTAGCCAAATCAGCAATAACACATGCCTGCGTGGACTATCACAGACATCTGCACTATTTTCTCTATGCGTTTTTTATTGTATGCATTGTCTAGAATACCACTAGTGGGTCTATCTGTAGTGTCCTTAAAAGAAAATTGTAGGGGCATACATTAAGCCATAGTTAAACTTGTGGCTATACTTTATGAGATTAAGTAGCCCCTGCCATATATTATAAGGATATAGCAACTCACTGAGGAGTCCCATGACCATATAGCGGAACGAGGGAGAAGGTGACTTACAATATCATTATCATCTACGGCAGCAGGTACTTTATTCCATGTAATACATGGTCACACCTTCACCTTTCCCACAAGGCACTTAAATCCTTGGTGTGTAGCTAGTGGTGTAGCAATAGCCCTCGCAGCACCCATTTTGTGGAAGTCCCCCAGGCTCCAGGGTGCCCACTCCTGCACTGTGCACGGGTGGTGATGTCCCTCTCCTTAAAACTCCTGACTGGGTCAAGGGCGTGGGGTGGCCCCCCTATTTGAAATTTGCAAGGGGGCCCCCTTAGGTTTTGTTATGCAGCTAGGTGGTTTACTCATCTCCACACCAACGGTCGCAACAGTGCTCCCTTGCCCTCATCCGTCCAGCCAAAAAGTTTGACTTTGCACGCTCACCTAGATGCCTGCATGCCCATCCTGCAATTTTCTTTCCTTTGCCCCACCAACGTGCTGGCCTGCAAACGCTGCCCCAGACGCACCTGCAGAACACCACAACCTCAACTACTGAGATGACAGACCTGCTGTACCTGTGTTAGACAGGCAAATATGGTCATTAGTAATATGTGACGCTGACACCTTTGACACATGGGAACCCACACCTCTCCAGCACAATCTAGTGGTCTTTCAGAGGACCACACCAGTACTTCTCGCACCTAATGACCTTCTAATCCAACTACATTACAAGAAACCTCGATAGTGCAATATCAGACACCTGCAACCCTTTGCAGCCTGAAAACCATGCCAGCGTGTCAGGCACTTACGTACCTCAGCCACTAATCACTTCAGTGATCCAGAAATCATGAGCCAGTCCAAGTACAATGAGACTCAGGCAGCCCTGTAAAAAACACAAATGATTATAGAAGGGAATAGGGCAGACAAAATATTATGTATGACCAGTCTGAAGGCATACATTTCTGGTGATCATTAACACAATTAGGTTTGTTATCAACATTATAAACAAAGTCATTTATTTGGGTGATATTTGTAGGTCAGAGGTATGATCAGCCAACACCTATTTTGAGCATTAGTGGCTCGCAGGCCAGGAGCTTTTTCAAGGTTCTTTAATTTAATATAGCAGAGGCCATTCGTTGGACTGATAAATAAATGATCAGACATACAAAAATTAGGAGAAAGAAAATAGTAAAAAAGGAAGAATTCAGAACAAGGAAATAAAGTGAACAAACAAATTAATGTACTTTCAAGAAGAAATACCCTATGATTCCAAAAGCCCCATCACTCTGTGCTGTATTCACTGCAAATAGGGCTCAAACTATGTGTATTTTCAATAAGTCCAAAAATTATTTAAACCATTTATGTATTACATTTAAAAAAAATATAGATTTTGTGTGAAACAATACTTTTGTTAAATAATTTTTATCGAGAATAAAGAACACCGGAATACAAATAAAAAATCATTTGGTTCCTATGAAGGAAAAAAGTAGATAGGTATACATACAAAGCATCAGTAGAATAAGTGATATACAACAGATTGTATAATTCTTATACTACTAGTCTTGAACAGAAGACTATGAAGCAAAATACATAAGAAGAATAGGCCTAGGACATAAACATTTGTATTAGCTTCCACCAAAGTAAAAATGATAGTTTAGAGTTGTCTTTCCAGCATGTTAATATCACCTTAAAAGCTATAGCAATAAATAGATCAAATAAAATTGCTTTGGAGATAATTTGATCAAAGTCAGGGGGCAAAGTACCTAAAAATACATTGTGAATATTATATTGAATTTTATAGGAAAAAAACTATACACATTTTCACCAAACAGCTTTCCAGAAATCATGAACCTTAGGACGATAGAACAATAAGTGCATTGAAGAACCTTTAGCAGTAAGACATGACCAACAAGATGAAGAGACTGATTGGTTACACTTATGTAAAAGAAGGGGAGTAATAAAAACTCTATTATAAACAAAATATAAGACTTGTGTAATATTTGCAGCTTTGGAAGTTTTGATGAGTTTTTGCCAAAATTTGTCCCACTGAGATATAGAGGGTGTTTGAGAAAGATCCTCTTCCCATTCTAGTTCAATATTCGATTTAACACGTATGCAGTTAGGAGTAGATACAGTTTTATAAACAAAAGAGGCACTGGGAATAGTGTCAGATGAAATTTGGTATAAGGGAGTATCAGGAATGAGGGAAGTAGGAATTGGATGAGAATTAAAACTCTGTAAACAATCCTGGAGTATTGGTGCAAAAATGTTATACTGTTGAATGAAGGAATCAGGAAGGTTAAAGGTCACTTGCAGTTGATGAAAAGGTAGGATCACATTATTAAGAATCATTTCATTAACATAAACAATACCCTTTTCTTCCCAATGTTTGTAATAAAAGGATTTGTGACGGAATTTGATGTGTTTGTTAAACCATATTGAGGAGGCAAGGAAAAACGATACTTATCCAAATTCTTGAAGAAAAGTGTGTGAAGAAGATAATGAGAATAATTCAAAATTGGATATTTGGAGATAAAAATACAATGAGTCATATATACAATATCCTTAACTGAGAAGTCATTTTATAATGAACACTCAACATTGACCCAAGCAGGTTTAGGCAAATCTTGATATGCTTTAGACAAAGCATTAAATTGATATATCAGGAAAGCATTGTGATACAATTTAAAATCAGGAAATCGTACACCTACCTCAGTCTTCGGACAAAGTAATTTGGACAAGGCAATACGTGCATGCTTATTATTTCAAAGAAACTTAATACATAAAGAATTAACCTGTGTAAAATAATATTTGGGGATTTTTAATGGTAACATTGACAATGTGAACAATACTTGGGGAACAATCATCATGTTAATTGTATCTAGTCTGCCCCACCATGACAAAAATAAAAGAGACTAAGAATTCAACAAATTGGTAATTTTCAGTTTTAAAGCAGTAAAGTTATGGGATAGTGTATCACGTATGTTAGATGAGAACCATGTGCCTAGATATTTAATTTTTTGAGGACACCATGTAAAATGTCGCAGAATCGAACATATGTCTCTAACATGAAGGGTTTACATGCAAAATCTCAGTTTTGGAGAAATGTAATTTATAACCTGAAACAGTAGAGAATAATGAGATTTCGTGTAAAAATGGGGGTAGAGAAAAGGCAGGATTGGACATATAAATAAGAACATCATCTGCATATGCAGAAAGTTTAATTTGGTGAGACTTTAGGGTAAAACCAGTAATAAGGGGATTGCTTCTAATGCGTTCGAGAATGGGTTCCATACATAGTAAGAAAAGAAGTGGGGAGAGGGGCAACCCTGGCGAGTACTTCTTTGGAGTGAGAAATATGGGGAGAAAAGACCATTAACAAAAACACATGCTTTTGGATTTGTATATAATAATTTAACATATGAAATGAACTTTGGACAAAACCAAACCATTGTAAAGTGCGTATGATGAAATCCCAATTAATTTGTTTGAAGGTTTTTCCTGCATCCAAAGATAATGCGGGTAAGGGAGAGGGATATTTCTTGCTCAGGCAAATAATATTGGGAAACATTCTGGCATTGTCAGAGGCTAAACGTCCTTTGACGAAGCCAGCTTGTTCTGGGTTAATAAGAGAAGGGATCATTTTCTCGAGACGAGTAGCTAAGATCTTTGCAAACATTTTACAATCATAATTGATTAGTGATATATGAGTTTTTTTGCAATAGGAGGGGTCTTTGTCTGGCTTAGGGATGACAATAATACGGGCTTCTAAGAAAGAGCCACAGGCCTTAGAGTTGGATATAAAGGAATTCAAAAGTTCTAATAATGTAGGAGCAAAAATTGATGAGAAGGCTAAAAATAACTCAGCTGGAAAGCCATCAGGGCCAGGAGCCTTCAATTTTGTCAAGGATTTTAAAGCATCAGATAATTCTTGAAGAGAAATATCCTCTTCAAGTGGTGTGAAAATATCCGGGAGAGTTTTAGGTTTAGAGATATCTTGAAAAAAGGAGGTAAATCTTCTTCAAAAGGCTTAGTAGTTTCTGTGTATAAAAGATTATAATATGATTGAAATGTACTAATAATATCAGAATCAGATGAGAGGAGTGTATTATTCGTTTCTGCATGGATAGGGCCAATTACCTTACGTTCTGATTTGATTTTTAAATAATTTGCTAGCATTTTCCCTGCTTTGTTTTGGCCTCCGTGATATTCGATTTAACCTTAAGTAGGATGTTACAAGCATCTACAGTAGCTATTTTATTCAGGGTGGATTTCGCTTTAATTAACTCTTGTAGTGATGATGAGGATTTGGATGTGTAATAATTATGTTCTAATGTTTTGAGATGTGATAGAGTTTCTTTATATTTAGCATTTATTCATTTCTATTTCTTTGAGAAATAAGCAATAGTGAAGGCCCAAAAAGATGCTTTATAAACATCCCAGTTATTGTGTAGGGAGGTGTCTAGAGAGTCATTAGGAACAAAAAAATCATTAATAAAGGAGGTCTCTTCTGAAATAAAGGTATGATCTGATAAAAGGTGGGTGTTAAAACGCTAACGACCTTGTTTACATGTGGTGATAGATAAATCAATAGAAGTAAAAATTGGAGCATGGTCAGAAATAAAAATAGAGCCAATTTCCGATGAGTGGAGGCAAGGTAATAATATTTTGGAATTTAGAATATAATCAATATGAGACCTGGTATGGTGTACAGGAGAGAAAAAAGTAAATTTAGAAACTTCAGGATTACACGTTTTCCAAGTATCAAATAGGGGACGAGATGACATGGCAGATTGGAAAGATTTGTAGGTTTTGTCTGGTTTAAATTTGCATTTGGATTGTCTGTCTGAAAAAGGATCTAGCCAATTATTAAAATCGCCACCAACCACTATGTTAGAATTAGATACAGATAATAATTTCAATTTTATAGATTGCCAAAATTCTGGATCAGATTTAACAGGTCCATAAATATTGAAAAAAGTCATTTGTCTTTCGTTAATGATAGCATCAACTATCACCCACCGACCAGAAGGATCACAATCTGATGACACAGTTTGGGCATTAGTAGATTTATGAAACAATATAGCAACACCACCATGATGATCAATAGCAGGAGAAAAAACAATTTGATTGACCCATTGACGTTTGAGTTTAAGAGATTCAACATCATTACAGTGGATTTCCTATACAAAAAGCAACCTGGGTGTTAAGTTTAGCTAAATGAGACAATACCTTTTGACGCTTGACAGGATGCCCAAGACCACGAACATTCCACGAGACCACATTAACCATGAGGAAGGATTAGGGAATACATGAGGAAACAGGAGCACGAAACTGCATAAACAACAAAGAAAAAAATGGAAAGACAATGTTGAATATGTGATGCTGCAGACCAATTATCAAATACAAAACAATTGCCAAGAAACAAGACAACAAGTGAGGTAGAACAAGAAAAAAGGACATTACAAGTGACAAGACATGCAATAAACAGTAGAACCACCAAAGAGATATAACAATAGAAAAAAGAAGAAAAGAGAGGGAAAGAAAGACAGCAAGATAGAGGAATCATACATTAAGATGGAGAGAAAATGAGATAAAGAAGAGAAAGACAAAGCAAGAAAAAAGTAGACAGATCAAGGAGTAAAATCCAGATCTGTAAAGCAAGAAATAACCGAATTTGAAGGAGCATAGTGACGTCGAAGGACATGGACAACTATAATAGAAAAACATAGAGAAAGAGTGCCTCATAAATAAGAAAACAACAATGATTAATCATAAAATAAAAACATATTAACCGGCATTGTATTATAAGAGCAGTTAGATGTTGGTATCCATTTCAGGAGATGTGATATTATGTAGGTAAAGTTTAAGTTTGTCAGGGTCATCAAATGAACGGGACCCCCCTTCATGTGTAATTTTGCAAAAGCATGGGTAAAGAATTCCATATTGAATATTAAACTTTCTCATCTGAGGATGTAGGGCAAGAAATTCTTTACGTCGGGCATTTGTTGCGTTGGAGACATCCTGGGATATGTAGAGATTATGGCCTGACCACATGAGTCGACATTTGAGCCTTACTGCTTTTAGGACCTGCATGAGTTCAGCAAATTCCAAGAAAAGCATTATGATTCCACGTGGTTTATTTGAAGTAGGATGGAGACAACCAAGACGATGAGCCCTCTGTATGTTGAGGGGAGATGCAGATGATTGAAGATCTAATAGTTCAGGCAGGAGCTTCTGTAGGAAGGAAACCATATCAGAACCTTTAATATTTTCCGGACGTCCGTAAAGGCGTAGGTTGTTCCTTCGATTACGATTTTCAAGATCTTCTGAGTGTAGTTTTAACTTGCGGATTTCTTATTCCAATATTGTAATCTTTGATGAAGCATCATGTAAATCACTTACTTGTTCTAGTTCCAAAACCGTTCCCTCCATGACAATCCATCTCTCTTCAATTTGTTTGAGCTTTTCATTGGTAGTGGACATGAAAGGTTGTAGGCCACGTACTTCATCTAATATAGAGTCCAGGACTGGATTTTGTGAAGACAGAATCGGAGAAGGTGGATAATTTTTATGCCTTTTTGGTTTGGTGCCCGTGGAAGAAAATCTGACAGTATGGAGATCGCTAGCCATTGTGAAACCTTGAACAGAGCAATTTATAAAGCACAGCGTTGGGTGAATACGTCTCAAAAATATAGTAGAGTAGGATTTATTCTTGTAAATTTGCAGATGTTATATTATCAAAGACCACAACATGTTTCACTCTTTATAAAAAAGAGTATTGAACAGTAATATTAAAAGAACCTAAAGGCTGAAACATTAAATATCATTGTAGGTTCCTATCTAAAAATTGCATACTTTCTGCTTGCCTCAGAGAATAATATAGTAATGTTCATGAAAGCACTATGGTAAGAGAGTCATTGCTCAATCCTTCTCACAGATGCATGCAATAGAAAAAAACATTATCTGCAAGCATATAAAGTTAACAGTAGGCAGAAGGAGAGAAATATGTGTGGCTCAATACACAATGGAAGGAACGTTGATTAATGCCATTAGCTCTGAGAGGGTGGCCTCAAGTAGCTACGCTCTGTGTAGTAACAGTGCCAACAGTACCAGTTTAATAATGATGTCGCTCCAATTTGTGCAGAAAGGTGTTCAAAAAGAACAGTAATGGTGGTATCCAGTTAAGTGAGAAAATGAAAATAGGTGCCAGTTAATCATTGTGGGCATGAGAAAACAAAGTGCTCACTTATCTACATGTCCAGAGCAAAAAGGCCCATAAATAATTTATTAATACCTCCTTCATGAGGAAAAATGAGCCGCTGTGAAGACAAAATGCAGGCGCTCGTGCCAAATACAAAATGGTGGGCGCCCGCGATTGTACGCGCTAAAACTCACCGCTGCGGCAAAAGGGGCTCGAAACGGGTGCTCTGAGCTTAAAAGTTCCTGGAAAAGCTCACTACACCCTCACGGAGCCATTGCAGAGCTTCGCGGTCATGAGCGCAGGTAAACGGGGCTTCATATATCCATAAGAGTCCCTCTTCAGAGTGGAGCTCAAGCAGGAAGCGCCCTGTTCCTTTGGCACGTAAGCCACGGCCGTAAAACAATACTTTTACAATTATTTTTGTGTTTGCCTTTATAAGTATAGGAAAATAATATTTTTGTAATTGATATTTTTAACACAATATTTATGAGCTACGATTTTGGTGTGGTTGATAATATGTCAGTGATCCTGGTATTTAAAGGACGCACACTTTTAAAATCCAATGTTCTGATAAAAGAAGTGGGAATACTGCTGAAAAACAAGTTTTCCAATGCTAGGGACAGTGATTGAGTTTGTAAGGGGTCTTTGGACAAGAAGTCATGAATTTCTAAAGTCAGCAGTTGGATGATGGATGGGTGCTGATTATCTCAAGTGTTGCTGGAGGGACACACATTTTACAGAGCACTTCACTCCGGAAGGAAATGTAGTCCTTTAGTTCCCCGATGTGGATTATTATTGATTTCTACTAGTTCTCACATTGGACTGAGAATATAATAAGTATCAACTAAAATGTGTATTATCTGGGAAGCTCAATCAGGGCTTCATCTTAGAGCATCAGTTTTGGCTAGGCCACTAGATGCACAGCTTCTATTTTAAGATCAGTTGTTCAATTTCTAGAATTTCTGTGTTCAGGGCTGATGGCCTTAAATGAGATTTGCATAATGATTGACAGTGAATCACATGCTTCTAAGGCTTCACAAATGTGGTTAATTCACTAGAGATTTCGGATGAGTATTGCAGCAGAGTTTGTAGTCTTTTTGCTTATGAGAAGTACATATTCCTGAACGCTGAAGTAGACTCTGGTAGCCAAGTATAGATGAGAGAGTACAGGGCCTGTGCCTTGAACTCAGATCGGGAATCTCTGTTAAGGAAAGATTTCCGTTATGAGTCTGAGAAAGTGGAAGAGAAGATCACTTGAATCCTAAGATGACATACAGTTCCAAGATGAGGTACATGAGCTCCTAAGAGCTTGATGGAGTGAGTTGGACTTGATTAGGGACCCACCTCATAGACCAATCAATCAATCAGGTGGCTTGTAGAGCGCGACTACTCACCCCTCACCCAGAAGGGTCTCATGGCACTGTGGGGAATGATGGTTTCTCAAAGGCACTGTCGTTCAGTCGATGAACCAGGTCTTGAGGTCCTTCCTGAATTGAGGCAGTGATGTGATTGCCTGAGGTGGAGAGGGACCAATGGGAATCTGGGTAAAGGCTCTGTTAGTTATCCTTTTTAAAGATGGGCATCTTGCTGGCATCCAGTTTTGAATTGTTCTGGTTTGATCAATCACTCACTGAGTGGAGACCTAGCCATAACAGGCTGGTGCTCAGTTTGGGAAAGAGTTCTATTTTCAAGTGGAACTGAGTGTTCATGTAGTGGCAGAAGGTGAGCGCATAAATATGACACAGGAGAGGGGAGGTGTTTTGATGCTGGAACCCTGTGGGACTCCTTGAAGAATAAGGAGAGGGGGAGCAAGATAAAGTGGCAGATAAATTATATGGACTCCCTTCGAGAGGTGAAGGAGGTCCAGTCCAAGGCCAGACCCTGCATGCCCCAGCGAGGGGAGCTGTAAGGCTTACAGTGTGAAAAGCTGGTGACGGTTCTTTAATTTCTACCTGCTTTGGCTTTCAAGTCTTCTGAAGCGCTGTTAAAACAATTCTGTCCTGTGACGTGGAAGAAAGATGACCTGACAGTGCAGGTGAGGTAATCAGGAACTAAATGAACTCAGTTGCATGGAACCCCCTCTAGTTATATCTCACCACCCTGATTATTGGTGAACATTTGAAATGCCTTCAATGAATTATGTATTATGAAAATAAATCAAGATGACATCTAAGATTGTAGCTCATTGCCAAATATCCTATCTGTTTCCGATCTGATTACTGATTGCTTTAAATTCTGAATTGCCCAATGGTTCTTGTTTTTGGTTTATATGACTCATCAATGAGTGACACCTGAAAGTAAGCTTAACATGCATTCAAATGTACAAAGAGTCAGTGTAATGCTCCCAAATGCTTAAGTTACTGGAAAACCTTGTGTTTTCAACTTCCAGTATTTCAAAGAGTCGGAGATTGACCGAAAGCCTGCCCGATATTATCACTAAAGTTCTGAGTCTCTGTTCGTCCCACACCAGAACCTCAAGGTTCTAGCTAGATTCTCAATTTCTTTGTCCGGTTTTGCTGCACTGTATCTCTCAGATCTATTGGCGGTGTTAAATGTCTTTATCATGCTGTCCTTTCAGCGCCAGCGACTCACTTTTATATCCCATGTTCATAATCTCTTCGTTGAGCAGTGCTTCCAGTCCCAGGACCATTCTAATGATGATACTGGTTCTCGAATATAGCTACCTTTTCCAGTCCCAGAACCTTGTGGTTCTGTTCCTGGTGCTGATGAATAGTTTTTTTGTGTTTCTAAACGCCTAGGTTACAAATGGGTGCGATGTGTTGCTTTGGTCTGTAGAACCTTCACAGTCCCACTCTGGTGTATGAGTAACAGGGCCAGGCACTGCAAATTTCAAAGGGCCTCTAGGGAGCTAGGGTTCAAAAACTACAGCTAGGCACTTTCCCAAAAAAGAGTCATTTTTCACTGCGAAATTGAGGTTTGACCACGTTGCGTTTCGCGCCGTTTCCTGTCGGAGGCACTAGGCCGACCCACACAATCGCCCCATTATCGTTGTGAGCCAAACCCCAGGGTGTAGCTTAAGGGGGGTGGTAGCTAAGGGGTTTTGGGTTGTTATAACCCCATAAGAAATGTATCCCCTGATAAATAGTTGGATAAAGGTGCTTAAATTCGGGTATGGTGAGGTGGTTGCCAGTTCAGATTTCGCTTGGGATTTTTACATACAGACAAAAACACACTCACACTTTTCTGTCTGTTTTGACGGACGTAAAATTGTTATTTTACAAAATATTGAGTTTAAAGTATCCCTGACAATCCGCGCTCTCCTCCCCTTACGCTGCTCATTAGCTCCCCCTCCCTCCCTGCCCTGCTTCTCATTTGTTGTATTTTAAAGGTATGCCAGCGCGATTGTTGGGAAATCTAAAGCCACCCCCCATCTTACTGACCAAGCTGCGCCCCTTCCCACACCTACCACCATACATCTCCCTCTCCCTGCCATGCCCTGTTCTGTCGTTTCTCCACTCGAAGGCCACACCATCGGCTTCCTAGGGGGTGGACTTGAGAGTGAACTAGCCTTGTCGCTTCCTAGCGTCTTGTGAGCGGCGTGAGACTGCCTGTCGCACCCCCCCCCCCCCCCCCCTTCCTTCCATGAAGCGGCTGGGTAGCTGTGCCACAGCTAAATAAACCGGCAACTAAATGAAACGTGGTATTGAGGTGTGATAAGTCCTTTGAGAGGTGTTTTACGACCAAGCGCCTCACACTGATAAACACTGGATAATTCGGGACATGATCATCCTGCCAGTTGACAGCTTAGAAAATGAAGGCCAATTATTACAAATTAATGCTCAGGGACGAGAATACACACCTGCGGGATAAATTGCGAAGATGCTGCAAACGTTTGAAGGGATTCGGTACGCGTCCTAATGACTGTCAAATTATGAGGGGATAGAGCGGGTAGGGGAGAAGCGAAGAAAAGCCGAGCAGAGACTGCCGAAAATTGGAGAGGGTGGGGGGGAAGAAAAGGAGGAGGATAAACTATAATTTATAAAGTAATAACTATTGAGAAAGAGGAATAAAGAGTACCGTCCGGTATACTTAAGGCAGGGAGTGGGTAAGAGTGAGTATTAAGTGAGAATTAAAAATAGAGGTGGCAAGAGTGAGCTGCAGCGTGCATAAGCACTGCTTTAATCGTGACAGTGAAAAGAGAATGGTCGAGCACTACAGCTCAATGGGCAATGACGTCTTCTGTTGAAATGTGGGTACTAGAATCCTGTCCAGGTTTACTTGTGCGCCGCTGAGCAGTTTGATGGGAGTATCTCTAATATTCCTACCCACACTCATTCCGAGTCAGAAGGTAATCGCATGTCAGGTGGAATCTCCCTACAGATTGAGGCGGAATAATAAGTAATAGATTAACAGTGCACCCCGGATTTATATTTCCCATCACATATTTCACAGGAAAAACTGTCAAAATGTGTTCGTAAAGCACTTTCCGGAATGCAGGAAAATAGGCGTGATAGAAGAGGTACATGAAACGCAGATTCCATCCTGTAGTTATTCCCCATGTTTTATGAGAAGCCTCAGAATATTGTGTTAAAGTTGCTTCCGAAAATGAGTGCACTTTGCGGTATCAGGATTGCTGCTGTGTTTACACATTGAGAGTAAACGGAATTCTTAAATAAGGACCACAGTGAAGAGTGTTACATTGTTATAGTGCTTGCAGCGCCAAAGAATTGTTGTACCAGATCATGTACAGAAATGTTACTATTTTATAGCGCATAACGCCTCTGTCATTGCAAGATGTATCAGACTCCAGTCTGATGGAGACATCAGAATTTCTTGGTAAGTCATTCCTAGACATTCGAAAGTGCTGCTGTGTCATACATAATGTCAGTTTGAGTGGTTTACCAGCTGTGACCCGTACACGTAGGAGCAGGGGGGCGGGGATTCTGACAGACGACAAGGAGGGAACATTAATTATTTATTTAATTTTCCCTTGTGGTCGTCTGCCCCCTCCCCCCCCCCCCCCCCCCCAACCCGGCCCCACCGCTCTCAACTGTACGGGCTACGGGTGCACTGTACAAGTGCCAATCACAAAGTTATAAAATGGCAGGGAGCAGAGGTAACGAAAACTGGATGTCAGACCCTATTCAGGGGACCACTGGGCAGATATGAGCTACTGCGCCACAACTGTGCTGGTTGAGGTCGTTTGCCCCCGGTGTCCTCCGGTCCGTCCTACCATGGCTCGGCAAACTGGGTCAAGTACAACCCTTTCCACACTTGACTCTCAGGGTAATGAGGGTGAGCAGTCACAGGCTTCTCAGGGAGACAGTGTGTGTGTGTGGGGGGAGGGGGGGGGGCAAGGCCTCAGAACACAACAGTAAATCAAGCATTGGCAAAGCCAGCAGGTCTCGGATATGTGAGAGCTACTGGCTTACTGGCTTCATCTCTTTTGTGTATGTTTAACACCTAAATAAAGCAACTGGCAACTGAAAGGTGACCAGTTAACCTTTGCAAAGAGCCTTCTACTACGCAGCCGTAGCATTTTTAGTAACTTTATATCCAACTGAGTTAGAAACAATTTTTGGGTAAAATAAATCTACATTTTCAGGTGATGAATGATGTGGCAACTGCCAAAAATCTAATTTTAATGTGAAAAGTTTCGAAGCACTATTTGAGCTAGCCATGACTATAACTCAATTCTCCTGGTGGAGAGTGTAGCATAGTAGTGTGTGTAAAGGTCGTGGTTTCGTAGTAGATTCAGTAAAAACCCAGATAATGCTAGCTCACTGGGACCCCACAGGCCCGAAGAAGCCTCACAACTCCTGAGTTTTGATGAAAATTGCACTTGTTTTGGTCCTTTAGAAATTTGCACTACATTGTTGCGTACGCTGCAGACCTTTTTTTCCCCTGGAAATTTTGACTAGATCCAAGTAAACATAGAGTTTACAGAACTAAAAAGTGAACAAAGAGAGCATTTCTGGACTACACTTACAAAAAAAGATTATTAAACAATAGGATGGTATATTATGCTACCAGAATTTGTATAGTGACTAAGTACCATTTGTGTGGACATATAGCACTTACGAAATCTAGGTATATTTCCTGCCCGGCTCTGAAAACTGTATGAAGGAGATTTGACTAAAGTATTGATCCGTGAGCCAGGTTAAACAGAAAGCACCCTCAACTAAAGCATGCTCCATACAAAGATTCTCACGATTATGGAAAGTGCTGACAGTGGTAGCTATGCAAAGGATTACAAATATATATATATTTTCTCTGTCAAAGTGATTCTGCAAACCTAATTGCCCAAACTATATCCAAAACTCACAGGTTTGCAAAAAGTGTGCATTTCCTATTCGCAACACCATAATCATGTGTACAGTGTAGTAGTTTTTTATTCATGAAATATGGATCCCCTCAACGTTAAAGTCATAACTAGCATCCAGCAATTAGCTAAAGTTCTTTATGAGCAAATCGCCTTGTTTTTTTGTTAAAATGTAAGACTACCAACTGAACCGTGCTTAACCGGAAGAAAAGAAAATACAGCCAACAAAATAACCCCACACTTGAGCAATGACAGAGCTAGCAACAAAAGGGATAGGGGAGGAAGGAGGGGTTACAATAGTGACTCTTTCACTTCGCTGGGGCAGACACCACATCAAAAACACATGGAAGAATAATAAATATAAATATTTGCTGAAAACTGAAAAGGTTGGATATTTTTCTATTGTACACAAAGGCCTACAGTTGGGCTGAGGCGACCTTTGCAACCAGAGCTATTGAGTGATGTGGATTGTGGTCAGCAAGGGTGGCACTGCTCCTCTGCTGTTTGACTTGGCATCTCTGGCATCTGCTGACACGGCTAAAATCACCAGCCTTCTGAGCAGAAAATGCAGCGTGTGACCTGAGGTGTAATACATCGAACGGACAGATGGAAAGAATAACACTTTATTGGAGCAAGTACATTTTCTCTTAAGTTATTAAGTTCTCCTTGTTGACTGGTGGGTCCCACCCACTGACTGAGAGGACAAAATTCCACCCACTGCCAGATAGGGCAGGGGGGTTTGAAGAGTGGAGGAAGAAAAAGTACTTCAATCGCTTCGGAGCAGTTGATGGGCATTGATTACATTTAAATAATCTGTGCTTGGTCCCTGCTCCACGGAGATGAATGGAAGTGACGTTTGGCCAGTGCTGGCCAAATATGAGACAACTAAGTTGAGTGAATTTGAATCCAAAACATGGAAAGCAATGGGCGGGCTTCAAGACCTTACTGAAAACAACAGTGCTCGTTAGCAAGCACATACGGTAGCGCATGCTGTCGCAGGCTCGAGCCTAAAAACAGACATAATAATTTAACGTCCAGTATGGTGCCTATCTTTTTGTGAAAACACATACTTTAACATCAAAACAGGTCAAAATGCAAAAAAGTTAAATTAGAATAGAGAATGCATGGCTCTATCCCTCGTTGAGAACTCAGTAAGCTCTACACCACTTCATTCTAATATTCTCTCCACACCCGGTTATCCCTGGTAGCTGGAGTTACTCAGTATTCTGATGCAAAGCTATGAATTAGGCTTAGGTCCAGAGTAAGTCATTGTTACACCTTCTGGGTAAATGCAGAACACCGTTCAATAGTTCTTATCCATGGTTTACTTTGGGCAGAAGGTCTCAAGTCCTTGACCTTGATTTCCTTGGAGTGCATCTAAGTCCTTTGCGTCAGGGGCAGGTGAAGCCTTGTGGAAGCTGTTTGATGGTTTTACAGATTAGGTGATGTGACAGGTGTATCCTGCATCTACCTTCCTCGTAGCAACCTCTCATTGACACCAGTGATGATGTACAATTACAGCACAGTAGGTCTAGCCATGAAAGCACAGCTTCTTCAGCAGTTGTGGATTCCCAGGCCGGCCAGGGTAGAGTTAGTGGAGACATATCTGCTTTCTTCCTGGTGGCAGCAGCTGCTTGTGGCTCACAAAGTCAAAGTCAAAGTCAAAAAGTTTTTATTTGTATTGGTACTCGACAGAGTACCACAAATATTACATTTTACACAATCAATAAAAGAAGATTACATCATTAATCAGTATAAAGGTAAAAAAGATCTAAAAATTTGTAAAAATTGTAGCATACATATTCATTCGGTGGCTGTTTGCACAATTCTAATAGTTCTCTCACTCTTGTAATTCTGCAGGTGCGATAGATAGGATCAAGGTATCTTGCACGTGGTATGGTTACATTAGAGCTAGGACATACAAATAATAAGTGCTCAATGTTTTGATCACCCCCTTCACAAAATGTACATATTGGCGATCCTCCTGGTAGCCATCTTGCTGAGTAAGTTAACACAGGTAGGATGCCTAGTCGTAACATTGTAATCGCCCTCCTTGCACCGTGCGTCAAAGAAAACCCGATATATGGCTGGATGTATTAATATTCCAGTAATTTTACGAAGGGTTTATAGGTAGATAATTTATTACAATGTTCGTAGTCTAGCTCATAGCTCAATTTTGGGGTGAAACATTTTAAGAAGAGTTTCATTTGCGCTGTTGACCAGGTGAGCAAAATGTCCGGACTAATTTTTGCCATTTGAAATACAACCGTCATATTCTTAAGAAAAATTAGCTTTTTGGCTTCTGGATCAAAAGTCTCATTTTTCAGTAGGAATCTTAGTGTGCCCTCTTTTGCATGAAGGAGGTTGTAGGTCCACCTAATTACGTTAGCCACGGCTGTAGCGTAAGAACTTGTGATAGACAATTCTAATCTCAGTGCTTGAACAGGTACAGAATCTGAGACCTTCATGATTCTTTTTAAGATTTTTCCTTCTTTGCGATCCATATAGACCCACTGCTTTATTGGAATATACTCCGTTGCGTAGGATAGAACAGGGGGGATCTTTACTCTATATATTTTTAACAGTGAGAAAAAATGCCTGTTCCCAGTAGCACTATAGAGTCTTGAGAGAGCCTCAGCATGTAATTCGGATTTCCTTTTTAAGTTTTCTATCTGTTTTGTATTTGTTAAGTTCTTTGAGAGAATTCTGCCAAGGTAGGGATATTCATCAACTTCTTCGATCTTTTCTCCTCCGAGCCTCCAGCTGTATTTAGCACTTTGTTTCCTCCCAGAGAAGGCTACAACTTTTGTTTTCTTTATATTGGGGATCAAGAAGTTTTCTTTTGAGAATTTGTATAAGATATCCAGTAATTTTTGTAAGCCAAAGGGAGTGAGGTCTAGCATCACTATATCATCAGCATAAAGCAGTGCATGTATGCTTTGTTTGGCGATTTTAGGAGGTAAACTTGAGTCCTGTTGTAGCTGATAAGGCAAGTCACTTAGATATAAGGAAAATAGTATCGGGGCTAGGAGGCACCCTTGTTTTAGCCCGTTAGCTGTTTTAATCGTTTTCGTTAAGCCTTTTTCCCCCCCCATTTGTACTTGACACCAAGTATTGGTATGGAGATTTACTATGGTTTGCAGCAATTGTTCTGGAATTCCGAGTCTCCTGAGTTTATTCCATAGTGTTGGTCGATCAACGCGGTCGAACGCGGAAAAGTAGTCAATAAATATTGCGTATACAACCTGAGATTTTCGTGTTACATATTTGTCTAGAATGGTCTGGATGATCGCAATGATGTCTGTTACAGAATGTTTCGGTCTAAAACCTGCTTGGAACATAGGTATTAGACCCAACGAGAAGGCCCAGTCTTTCAATCGTTCCAATACCTCAGCGGCAAAGATTTTTCCTACAGCATCCATAAGTGCTATTTGACGGTAGTTCCCTGCTATGAACTTGCTCCCCTTTTTATGTATGGGGATGATGATACTCCCCTGCCAAGATTTTGGTACTTGTCCGGTGTTGAGAATATGGTTAAAGAGGGTTGATAGCAGCTGGCTCCACTCCTTTGGGTCTGCTTGCAAGACCTTGATAGGTATTTGATCAGGGCCAGAGGCACCTGTGTTTCTTGCTTTTCGGATGTTCATTTCTACTGATATTGCTGTGATTTTGAATTTTGAAGGATTATCTTTTTCTTTGATATTGTCCGGGCTTTTTCCATCCGGTTTAGTCGGATTTGCTTTGTAGAGATCAGTCAAATAAATTTCCCAATCATTCGGTGGGACCGGTATTGTTTGGAGTTTCTTTTTTGATCCTGTTATTTTAGCTATTAGGGACCAATATTTACGTTGGTTATATTTTTTTGCAGCTATTTGGATGTCGACCCAATTACGATCTTGCATTACTTTTTTATTGCTTTGTTTCTCTCTTCTCAGTTGATTTTTTAGTTTATTAATTTCTTTCTTAATAGACGGAGAAAAGTTCACGTATTGGGCACGTATAAGTTTATTGAGCTTTTTCTTAGTTATAGAGTTTTGGGTATTGTTTTTATTTTTATTTTTCCTCTTGTTATTTCCTGCTGTGTCCTGATGTAGCTTATTTAGTATAAAGTTTTTAAGTTCCTTAATTATGTGTTCAAAATTTACTATTGGATCATCCGAAAATGTTTTCGCTAGAAATTGAGTGTGCTCAATCAATGCAGAGATTTTGTCCAGGGTTGTTGAGCTCCAGAAAAGTCGTCTCTGTTCACTTTTTATCATAATAGAACTTCTATGGAAGATGATATGACTGTCAGGTGTGGGGTTAGGCATCCAATCGGTGGTTAGATACATCAGTGCATGGTCACTCTCTAGAGTGAACTTAGAGTGCAAATACGTAACTGTTTCCAGCAAATCCATACCGCAAATGATGTAGTCTATGATAGAAAAGGTTCCATTACCCCGTCTAGTGTAAGATGCCGGAATGTCTCCTTCCATGTTGCCATTCAAGATTACCCCATTAAGATTAGGCAATACAGATAGTAGCAGTTTACCTCTTTTATCAGTTTGTATACCTTTAGGGAAATGTGGTGTTGTCATTTCTAATGATTCATCATTGTATAATTTTACCCACTTACTGATTTCCGAGTTAGAGATTTTACCATTGAGATCGCCCGCAATTATGTATGACAAATGGAGTTGATCTTCTACTATCTGCATAATGGTTTCCATGATATCGGAAAATATGGTATCTTGTATTTTACCAGGGGGGACATATACATTGAAGAGCAGGATTGCCTTTTGTGGTGCTTTATTATGTATTTTTAAGGAAACCTTAATGCACTGTAAGTTGTCTAATTTGGTCTCAACAATTTCCTGGGCCCACAAGTATTCTTCCCTCAGTAGAATGGCCAAACCACCTTTTGCGTGACCCCGGTTGGTGGCTTTTGCGGGAATATCATAAACATAGTAGCCTTTCTGAGAGAAGGATTCAGTCGCCCAGGTTTCTTGCAGGATCAGGATATCAGGCTGGTTACTCGTGGCTTCAGACATTTTATTCTTAGTTTTTCCTGCCATGTTCCACGATGTGATTTTTAATCCACTGTTAAACAGGTTGTCGTAGGCATGTAGAGACTATATTGCTGTTCAAAGTCTCCGAGACCAAAGACCAGGACTTTGTGCAATTGTTGGATTCCTTTTCTTTTGAATCATGGTACCATACTGCCCTTTCACCATTGTCCACCTGAATTTTTAGGGTATCTTTCCCTGGATATTTAACTCCTGAGTACATAACTCCTAGTTCTTCTATTACATCAGAGTTTCTGAGAAGATTTTTGTTTTGTGAGTTAGAAATTAATTGAATTTGATCGTTGTACCATTTAGGGATTTTGTTTTCCTTTGGTTCCAATCTTTCAATTACGTCATATCCATGTTTATGAAGTGTCTCCTTTTCATTGAGTATGATCCCTGGAAGAACAGATGACCAGAATGTTACCATTACTATTTTGATATTATCTTTTTTCGGAAAAGTTACTACATCTATTTCATTACTGGTCAATGATTGCAAAGGCCTTATGTGATGTAGAAGATTGATGATCCTTCCTCTATTAAGTGGGACTGTATCAGTTGGAAAAAGTTCTTCAAGTTGTAATGTTTTGGAGTGTGACACTTCACCATTTTGTCGGTACTTGTCCTCGTCTTCACTTGCACCTGTATTTCTATATGCTGTTTTTTCGGAGAGCTTGAATGGAAGATATTCTTTTGCTCTTGGGTCCAATGATTGCATTTTCTCTTCAATATTTCTATAACTGGTTTCCACTTTTTCGATAGATTGAGGCTTTGTGATTTCAACTTCTTGTACTTCTTGGGGTTTATTAGTAACTATAGGTTTTTGGAATTTTAACTTGCGGGTTTTCTTTTTGTGGATCCTTCTTAAAGGTTTTTTCCTCCTTCTTTTTCCTCCTACTTGTTCAATTTCCGTTTTTTTGTTGATTATTTCTCCTTTTACAGTTTCTGATATGTTGTTAATGCAGATTTCCTGGGCACCTTGAACAAGATCATTTTTGTGTATATCCGTTTTGATTGATTTTGAGAAAATTGGATATTGTTTTACAATTTTTTGAGGTTTTTCTTTAAATAATTTTTTTAAAGAGTATATTATTGATTCGTTTTGGGTTTCCAACTTTTCCTTTTTTTGTATTGGTATTTCTGATGTCTGAGTACCAAATTCACGTTTTGTTTGCTCCTGTTCATTATTATGATTGCTTGAGTTATTCTTTTGCAGTCGCTTGTTGTTAGGTATCAGTTGATTTTTCTCTATCTCAGAGGGATCTTTTTTCCTTTTTTTTTTTTCTTCCACTAGGTACTTTAGTATACCGATTTGGACATCCAAAGTTTGGTCAGAGTTTTCTAATATATTTCCTAAAAAGGAAAGTACCGATTCCAATATTTCTTGTAGCGAAAATAGGGCCTTTGACATTGGTGTGGCTGTGTTGACAGAAATATTGTTTTTTAGTGTAAAAGGGTCCGAAGAAGAATCAAGTGTAAGAGCTTGTTCAGATGTTTTTTTCAGAAGACTATTGGTTAACTTGAGTTCTGATTTATTTTCTGTTATCTTTGATTTGTTTGCACAAAGTTCCTCGAATTGGTATGAGCTCCCGAAGCTTTTTATAGGAGTAGAAGATTTTAGATGAATCGCCTCGTGTTCCAGGGATTGTAGCTCTTATGAGGAGTTAGTGTTTTTTTTTATAGGGTCGGAGTCCAGATTACTCAGGTTTTGAATTAGTTGAGGTTTCATTTCGGTGAATGTTTCTGCCCCTGTGTATGTCGGTGGATTAGGACTATTTTCTGTTTCCGGTAATTTCGTCTCTAGATCCCCTTTAGATGTTAGGGCAGAAAAATATTCACTAATTGCCGGGGTCCGAGTTATGCGGCCATGTTTTATTGCTTTGTCTGAGGATTCCCGTACTGCATCCTCTGTGCCCATTCATTTCATGAATATTGTACGTGATCGTAGTTTTTTAAATCCCATTTCCTTTTCCAATTGTCGGCCTGATTGAGTTTTGGTGAAGCTGGTTTCTCCAGAGATTAGATTTATTGTTGCTATATGAACTTCAGGACGTTCCTCTATCGCCCTACGCTTTACATGCGATATCTATGTTGAGCACTTACAATATTTAGTTCTTTTCTAGTAGGGTCCTTTAGTGCAAAATTCCACTGTAGCTTTGAGTTTTGGGCGCACGCAGATTTTAATTGAGTGGCCCGTCCCGTCCTAGTACGTCCTCGGACGGCCTCAGACGGCCCGCCCTTTGCCCGGGCTTTGCCCGGCGTCCCGCGAGGCGGTCTTGGTGCTGAATTTCTGTTTGGAGGGGCGGCCGTGGGCGGGGCAGGCAGGGGGCGCTGACCAGATGACGTCCGGTCTCGCAGGGACTCCTGGACCAGTGAGTCCCTGCAGCGCTACACCCCCTGCAGCCTCTACACACCGCGGCAGCTGGACCGTTGATTTTAGGCAGATGAGTGACTCTCAGCACGCAGCGGCTCCCGCGCAGCTGGAGCGGCAAGTTGTGAAGGTTTCGCCGGTAAGAACAATCACGGGGCAGGCAGGCACAACTTCAATCCTCCAAACGCTCTGAGCACTTCACAGGGTTATCACTCTTTTCTACACGAAATAGCAAACGTTGGCAGGATATCAAAAGTTGCACAGCTGAAAACAGTTCACGGACAACTGCATCAGAAAATATCATAAACGGCACTACAGGGCAGCAACTGCTCCTTCTGTGTTCTGTACTGATCTTTTTAGATCTATTCAATGCTTCTATGAGCTCTTGCAGCTCCAGCAGTTCTTGCGGTGCTGGCTAGGGAGAGGAAGCTGGGAGGAAGCGGAGGGGGGTGAGAGCTAGGCAAGCGGGGTGGAAAGAGGGAAGGGGTACAGCTGTGCAACACAACTTACTCCTCTAAACCCCTGTTGCTTATCCACAAACCGTCAGCCCCCCGTACCCACCAGCTATCCGGCACCACCCACACTACTCCGTAGTGGCCCTTCCTCTCCTCTACCCGCCTCTGACCGCTCCTCTGATCGCTCTGTCCCTGCACCTCTAAGCGGTCTCCTCCTCCTCCTCCGTGCTAACGCAGCTCTCCACGGCTCACCTCAGCTCACCGCTCTCCTTTTACTCTCTTTTTCCTTTTGCTCTTTTTTTCTTTACTGCACCGCTCCGCTCTGCCCCACTTCTCCGTTAGAGGCAGTGGCGGTGGCTCCAGCAGCTCTAGCTCAGGTGGCTCAGGCAGGTCAGGCAGCTCAAGCAGGTCCAATAGCGCCAATGGAAGTGGAGGCGGTCTTCTCAAATGTCGGCGGCTCTGCTTTTTCTCCGACTTGCTCCGCTCCGCCCACCAAGCGTGTCCGGCGGTTCAAGCAGTGGTGGCTCGGTGCTCGGGGGAATCAAAAACAGTGGTGACTCTGCTTGAGTCCGCTCCGACCCCCTCGCTCACCTGCCACTTGCCACACCGCGCCGCCGCCACACGCTGCACGCCTTGCTTCTCTCTCCAGCTCTCCGCCGCTCTCCGTGGCTCTCTGCTCTCCGTGGCTCTCTGCTCTCACCAGCTCTGCTCAGCTCTGCTCGCAGCGGCTCCTGCAGCTCCTGCTCCTCGTAGCTCGCACTCTGGCACTCTCAAAAAAGCTTGTGGCTCACAGCATCTGCCAGCGGACATGGCAACACTTGATTAGGTGAAGCCTTGGGGGCAGTTTTGAGCAGGAACTGCACAGATTGGCTGAGAGACCCACTCACTTTATGTGACGTTTCTGGCTTCACTCTGTGCATTCTAATTTCCATGTGTGTTCCTCATGGCAGGAATACACTGGCCTTCTCTTCTTGGAGAGTAGTTTCTCCCAAAAGGCCAGTCACACCCCATCCCTCTCTCAGCAGGCTGCAGGCAGGCCGGCTTGTAGATGCTCAACTGGCAAAGTAGAAAGTGCAAACCTCAGAGGATGTCCCCTCTAAGAGACTGGTGATCAGGCAGACCCCCGCCCTGAATACACAGCAGAACTTTGAATACTCTGTGGAACACGCCCTTCCTTTATAAAGAAGAACTTGGGACTGGAACAAAATGGAGTAGTTTTAATTCCCTTTTTATTTATTTTTCCAGACAGGGGGTGAGGATTTACTGTCTGAAACTTCAGGAACTGGTTTAGGGGTCTTTCTATCTCAAATGTCCTTTTTAAGATCCTCCCCAGACACAGGCCTTTCTTAAAGTGATTTTTCCCACAGCAGCTATAAATGGGCTGGCTTCAGCTGTTAATGTGGCTAGCTCCATGCAGGAGTACCCAAAACATGAGGAGAATGGTGCGTGAGATCTTTGCACCTGTCTGTTATCAGCCTCCTTGAAGCACTGATATAGAGCAGGCAAAAGGGCAGGCCTGGCCTAGGAACGCCCTAACCTTGAATATCCGAAACTGCAGTCCAACCCCTCACTCCTATCCTCTACCAATGACAGTGCTCATGAAGAACAAATCAGAAGCTCCTTGCTAACCAAGTGTTCATGGAATTTCTAAAGGTAGCACTGTCTCCATACTCTTCACTTCTGTGTCTGGATTTCCACCCTCGAGCCACAGGAGAGCAGGTTATAGACTTCCGCAGTCTGGGGAAGCCTTCATCTTGTGCCATGCTAAACCAAGGACATCCAAAATGGATCACATCAGTTTCAGTATTCAGACTCTCACACGGAGCCCTGCTACCAAGCTGGTATCATGTGCACTGTACACATACATATGCATTCAACATACCCATGGGATGCCAGTTCAAGGTTCTTCGTTTTCACATAACAGCACAGTTCTATACAGGAAGGGTTGGTAGACGCTCCCACTGACAAAGAAATGGATCTAGTTACTCTATACAGCTAAAACACTGTTACGCTACCACTACCACTTTACGTTATGCACCCATGACAGCGACAGTAGTCTTCTGTGAGGGCTACACTACTCCAGGTGGCAGGAGAGGTCCCTCACCTCACATTGTCATTAACGGACCTAAACCTTGCTCACGCTACGACAGCATGACACTAGGGCCAGAAGCAAAGACAGCATACCAGCTGGAAATGTAGTTCGGCTCTCAGGACAGGGGTGCACGCTTCATTGTGCAGGATAACATTTTGGTCTCAACACTGGATATTCCATGAATGAGCGGTCCTAACTCAAAACACTGTGCAATGGTGGTGAGTACATACTACAAGCCACTCTTGCATCATCTGAGGTATGCTTTGCTGTTAATCACCTGAAGCACCGCATCCCTCACTCAGCCTGTGTCTGGCACACCTCTCCCCCTTCCTTCCCGCTGATGGCCTTAAACGCCTCATCCCTTAGGTGAAGCAGCGTCAGATTGGTAACGTGGGCAATCAGGCAATGCCCGAGGGTCCTGTGCAGAGTTCCAGCTGTGGGCGGCTTTTTGGATCAGTCTGGGGGGCAGATTTGGGCAGTGTCACTGTTGTTCGGATACAGCCAGTGGCCCAGTGGGTGTCTGAGTGTCCTTTCTGGAAGCAGATGGGCGCTCATAACCTCACGTTTAGCAAGAGGCAGAGGTGTCACTTTCTTTCTCTCGCAGGGCCGGCCCATTAATAGGTGCATACTGAGCAGGGGCAGGAGGCCTGAGCAGAAGTGGACTCACTTGTTTTCAGTCACCAGTGTAAACGAATCCGTGCATTTTTTTTGTATCCCCCCTTTTTTTAAATAAAAATGTTTGCCGAAGCAGTGTTTTGAGGAAAGGCAATATGCAAATGTGGGCCACTTTTCTTTAGCGTGCCCGCGCCGATTTTGAATCCCAATCCAACCCTGAGAAGCCTGGCACCAGCTCACCCCCGGGAGCTCTTCTCTTCATTTCAAGACCCCGCTCAGGAAAAGCGAAGTGTGCAACACTTGTTGAAGGATTAATATTAGATGCCCCGTCGTCCTTGGCGTCTCCCGAAATCACAGGTATCCATAGTAACTCCCCGCCGAGAGAGGTCGGTGCTAATAAGGTTACCAGGTCATTAACTACAGAGTCAAGGGTGCAGGGTCTATCCATCATTGACACTGAGCAGTGACACTACGTGGACAGAGAGGACGTGTGAGAGTATAGGAATCAGAGATACTCTGCAGAGACCACATCCATCACTGCTGCCCAGCAACGTCCATTCACACTGCAGTGAGACTGCAGACAGCAGGGGGCAGGAAGGCAGTGAATTGGAGAAAATACAGGAGACCGCGACTCTGTGGTGAGACTGCAGATTCAACAGAGGCAGAGAGGCAATAAGATTGCGCTGAGACTGCCGGAGACAGTTTCGGAAGTCTGTGAAATTCGGGAGGTGTTAGTCTGTGATTTCTTTATAAGCATTGTGCTGTACTCGCCTTCAAAGAATGGTGCTTTATGGGGGATCATTTGGGGATGGAGAGAGGATAGAGAGTTGCAGGGATCTTAGGGTGTCAGTGGGAGGGTGAACGATATTCTGAAAGGTAAACATCATTCTTGAAGCCCATCACATCTGTCGGAAGTACTGCTGTAAGATATGTTAGCAGGTTGAGTGTTTAGCGCTAAGACACCCAAGGGTGGTTGCTCGCTTTATAAAATAATTTCATTCATTCATTCAGTGTCAGCTAAAGTACCCAGTGTGAAGTATGACTGGCATGGCAGTTGGAGTGCGAGTTAGATGTGTTGGTGGGTTAATGAACTAACTGTGTGTGTGTTTGTCCAAGAGGTTATTTGCATTTCTTGCCATATGTCTGAGTTAAGCACTTTACAAAGGACCTTTTCATATTAGTAAGAGCACCTCAAGCATTAGGTGCTGCACAAAGAACAATATTGGCTTTTATGTCTGGTTGAAATCACGTTGGTAAAAACTGAATATGGTAAAGAGAGGAGGGATAGACACATGTATAATACAGCATTATTTGTATTTCTCTTTGCATAACTTTCTTGGGCGTGGAAATGCAATTTTAGACAAGTAACACTCTTCAAGGTGGCGCATGCACAGTTTTGTAAAATATCCTGTTTGTTGTATTGGCTTTGTGCGTGAGTGGCCAGAACCCTGCTCTAACCTTGTGCTGGGGCGCTGCTCTCACCTTATGTTGGCACGCTGCTCTCACCTTGTGTTGGGGTGCTGCTCTCACTTTGTGTTGGGGCCCTGCTCTCACTTTGTGTTGGGGCGCTGCTCTCACTTTTTGTTGGGACACTGCTCTCACCTTGCATTGGGGTGCTTTCTTACGTTGTGTTGGGTGCCGCTCTCACCTTGTGTTGGTGCGCTGCCCTCACCTTGTGCTGGGATGCCGCTCTCACCTTGTGCTGGGGTGCTTCTCTCACCTTGTGCTGGGGTGCTGCTCTCACCTTGTGTTGGGTGTGCCGCTCTCACCTTGTGCTGGGGTGCAGCACTCACTTTGTACTGGGGCGCCGCTCTCACCTTGTGCTGGGGCGCCGCTCTCACCTTATGTTGGCGCGCTGCTCTCAACTTTTGCTGGGGCGCCGCTCTCACCTTGTGCTGGGGCGCCGCTCTGACCATGTGCTGGGGCGCCGCTCTCACCTTGTGCTGGGTCGCCGCTCTCACCTTGTGCTGGGTCGCCGCTCTCACCTTGTGCTGGGGCGCCGCTCTCACCTTGTGCTGGGGCGCCGCTCTCACCTTGTGCTGGGGCGCCGCTCTCACCTTGTGCTGGGGCGCCGCTCTCACATTGTGCTGGGTCGCCGCTCTCACTTTGTGCTGGGGTGGCGCTCTCACCTTGTGCTGGGGTGCCGCTCTCACCTTGTGCTGGGTCGCCGCTCTAACCTTGTGTTGGAGCGCTGCTGTCACCTTGTGCTGGGGCGCCGCTCTCACATTGTGCTGGGTCGCCGCTCTCACATTGTGCTGGGTCGCCGCTCTCACCTTGTGCTGGGGTGCCGCTCTCACCTTGTGCTGGGGTGCCGCTCTCACCTTGTGCTGGGTTGCCGCTCTAACCTTGTGTTGGAGCGCTGCTCTCACCTTGTGTTGGGGTGCTGCTCTTAGCTGTTTGTTGGTGGTGGAATAGCGGACGCATTTGTTAAGGTTGTCTGTTGCTGGCAGCCACAGTTAGCTCCGTAGGTCCCTTAGTTGGATGGTTTTCTTCAAGTTTTCAATCCACTTTTCGTTTTGATTACGAAACCACTCTGAGGTCTTCTGGGCCACGTCGTGTGGTCGACAGAAAGGCATGTTGTGGATACACTTGAAAGATTCAGAGTGTGTGAAGCAAACGTTCGCAGTTGAACCTGATGAAGGCACTGCACACCAACTGGGAGGCTGCAGACCTCCCTAGCGACCCACAGCTGCCTGCTTTAATCGGATGGGCACCCCACAGACGCCTCACAGATGCCCCAGGGCAATAAGTACTGGGTACAGAAAGAGACCCAGTGACACTGTCATACCGAGTGTAGGAATGAACAAGATTCTGCAGATAATCCAGGGGCGGGAAGGCTGGGCAGAGACTACTCGCAGCAGTGAGGCCGTGCTGAGGTTAACAGCTAACCTATACAGAGACTACAAGAGACAGGCCGACTGTGCTGAGACTACAGCATCAATGAGGATGTGAAAAGAGAGAGGGTGCAATGTGCTCGAAAGACTGTGCAAAGACTGCAAGGAGCTGTGAGACAGCACAGAAGCAGTCATGCTGGTGCAGAAGTGTAGGCAGTGCTGAGGCAATGCAGGAAGAGGCAGTGGGGCTGTGTCTGACTACACGACCCAGAAGTGATACTGGACTGGCGCCCCGGGTATCAGTGATACTGCAGTGATTATGCATCGAGGCTGACTGGGGACTACATGAGGTATTTGGCCTCCGTTGATACTACAGGAGGTATTAAGGCCCAACTTGGACAGCGAGTCAATGAGGCTTAGCAGAGACTACATGACTGTTTAAATATTACAGAGAATACCTGAGTCAGTGGGGCTTATGAAGACTACAGGAGGCGTTGAGGCTGTGCAGGTACTTCAAGAGGCAGGCAGTAAGGGTGCATTGGGATTACAAGTGGCATTGAGGTAAAGGAAGTGACCCGATTAGGGCCACCCGGGCCACTCGCGACCACCTCTCAGCCTTTCATACAAATGAAGAGTCGGTCAGACAATAGAGAATACAAACTAAAGTTATTGTATTAGTATTCTCTCAAGCGGAGTCCAGTCTGACCAGCCTCCTTAGATAGCTGCAGAGGGACTGACCCCCGTTCACACAGTAACACAAAATATACATTTCGTACAACTATAAAGTCCCGCCCAGACTGGAATTTTCCAGCCTGGGCACTAACAAACAAAGGGAATACAGAAAGGCAAGCTACCATCTTGAGAACAAGTACATGCTATCTTAGTTTCAAGGTTACTCTGCCCGTACTCGTCTCTCTAGAGTGGGAGCAGGGCTTACTCGAGAGGAAAGCTATGCAGAGACAGAACGATTTATTCATTAAGGCAGTGGAGCTCAACCTTGGATAGTACTAAAGTGAAACAATTGAGGCTGCTTTTCTGCTGAGGCAAACATTATGAGACAGGAGCTTAATTTCGATCATGGTACAAAATGGCGGCTGAATACATAATGGTGCTGCAAATGCTATCCTAACTTGCATAATGCTAGAAGGAGTCCGCTAGATGCATTCTCAGTCCAACAGAGACTCTGTAGAGAGAGCCAGCTGAGCTGCTGAGAGACTGCAGAAGTCAATAATGGAACTCTGCAGAGACTACAGGGGGCCTTTCAGTCCTGCAGAGTAGTGTGTTATTTATACTGTGCAAGGATGATGAATAAAGGCTGATGACAAATACAAGAGGCATTTAGGTCTCCGCAGCTGCTACTTTGGTTAGACACTTAAGTGACGAAGACGTAGCAGAAAAGTATGCAAATACCTTAGTCAGATTTCCCCACCTGATAACATAGCAGTGCCAGAAAGGTTGGCCTATAAAGGCCAGTGTGGGTTTTATGTTCTAAAGTGGGTTGGTTCCTTAATGTTCAGTGCCACTACTGCTGTCAAATACTAAAGGAGAGAACACAGCACTCCCAAAAGAGAGTGTCATGAAAAGACTTGAATCACAATTTACAAAGGTGGGCCATTCTTGTATTTGTCCCAGGCCGACTTGGCAGAGACCATTCTTTGAGACTCAGAAAACACTTAAACCGCTCGACTAACCTTGATTTGTAGGGCTTCACCCTGCTTAGCAATTGAAATGTCTCCCATAAACTTCAGTTGCATTTTGAACCCTCAAATCTTTCCTCACCCTCCAAATCATCCTTGCTTATACATTGATGTCAACGAACTCGCCTCCCAAAAATCCCTCAATCTGATTCCTTTGGGAACCCATAAGAGTGAGCTGTATGAATAACATAACATAAGTATTTGTAAAGTGCACATTCACCCAGTGGGGTATTTTGGCTCTGAATATCGAAAGATTATTGTTACCCAACTCCATGCTACTAATTTTATCGACCTTAGATGGATAAAAGGCTGAGTGGACCCAACAGGATTTGAACCTGTGACCATGAGGTCGTACACAGGCCTCTGCAGTGGACGCAACAGTCCACTGAGTCACCAGACCCGCCCACATTGCTCAATGATCCAAAACCATGAAGAGATCATATGTACCTCAGACCTTTGCAGGGGCATGGCTACTGCAAGGGACTATCATAGGTACTGGACCTCTTCATATACTGCAGGGGGAGAGTTATCCATGCGACTCGCTGGAGACTCAGACTACATAAGATATTTAGACTGTGAACACGATGCAGGAGGCATAGTGGCGCTGCAGATACTATAGAATTTAGTGATGAAACCATGCATAGACGACAGGAGGAATTGAGACTGCGGAGACTACATGAAACAGCAAAACTGGAGTGAGTTATGTAATGTCCAAGGAAGGAGAAGTCAAGACTGCTGAGGCATTGACACTGTGCAGAGTCTCCAGTAGGCAGCTACATTGTGCACTGGCACTGTGCACATACTATGGATCAGAATTGTGTTGGAGCTACAGAGGCACTGAGACTGCATTGGGAAGAGTCTAGTCACACACTTGTCATGCATTAATGTTACAGTCCACGAAAAGAGCTTTGAAAGCATACCCCCATCCATCAAGAGTTCGGCACCATGACAGCAAACACTATGCCATCGGCCCTATGCATAGATGCTGACAGAAACTGTGTTTTGGGACTTCCACAGAGACTGTTTATCTCACTGTAACTCAGCAAAGATCATCTATCGAGACTGTGCATTAAGATTATCTACCAATAAGATTCAGAAAAGCCTTACATATGAACTTTGCATAAACGCCATTGCTCGAGAGCATGCAGAGATGCGACACCGAAGCGTTTCAGAGAATCTCCGCAGGGACTGCGACACAGAGGTACTTTCTGTAGTGTCAGGGTGGAGAAGCCCTGCACACTCTCTAAAGGCACCCCTCACACAGAGTAACAGAGACTGTCAGGAACACTACCCCAGGAGAGAGAAGCATTGCACTGAGAGTCTGCACATGCACTACTGGTAGCAGACTTAGAAATGGCCGCCACTACGCAGCTCGATTTCAGAGCAAAAATCGATAGTCTGTGTATCACGTCATTAGGTCGTCACACTTTCCCGTGTTCCAAAAATGAAGACCTGCACATTAGCCCAGAAGTATGACAAGTCAGAGCCCATAGGTGAGGGAGCAGCAGGGTAGCTTGTGGCAGTTGTGATGCTTAATGGGAAACTGTGACCCCTTCCCCACAGCAGGCACTGTAGAGACACCCCATGGTCGAAAGTATTGAGAGCTGATATTATATTTGTAATCAATGAAGAGTTTAGTTGCACAACTGGCCTAAGGAGACATCCGGAGATGTCATAGTAGGCCACTGTCTTTGCAGTGCAATCAGATCCGTGGCAGATTCTGTCCTTAGTGTGCACTGCCCATGGTTGGAAGATGAGTAAATGCATCTGCGGTCCCAGTGTAAGCGCGAAAAGACAAAATGGTCACTTTTGTTCATGGATCCCAAACCTGACGGGGTCTCTGGTCTTCTACTCTTGCCGGGACTTCCTCGGGTTTCACCGAGCCCCTGGAAGGCCTTAGGAGAAGGTGCTAGCAAGTGGTTTGCTAATCCAATGAGCAGGAAGCTGAGTAGAACAAGTTGATTGGTAGGAGGTAGGTAGAGCATAGCCAATGAACAGATGTGTGGGCTGGGGCAGGAAGTTGTATGACACTTATGGTAAGCTTAGTTAACTTTTCTAGTGTTGGTACTGGGAAGTAAGAGTAGATCTCAAGAGGCTGAAAAGCTATGCTAGTAACATACACGAGACATTTTTTATAAAAAGCAGACGAGAATGCTATTTAGTAGTAAAAATAAGTAGGGATTTTGAATTGCTCAGTCTTAGCAGCCACAAGGAAAGGAGAACTTATTTCATATGGCCAGTAGTTTCAAGCTGTTTGAAGAAATATTCGAAATGGTGGAGGCACACTGCTTTTCGCTTTTAAAGTAAACCCATTGGTTGACAGCAAGATTGGTGTTGAGAATAGAGTCAAGGGCATAAGAGATGGAAGATGGACTCTTGTATGAAATGGACGAGGGTAATTAATTAATTTATGAAATGACTTGTTTGGACATTAGAAAGTTAATGGCTGATCAGTGTAGAATGACCGAGGCAGCAACAAAGGTCAGTACTGAAGCTGTGGGGAAGGGAGGTGAATGACCAGATTTGGGTGTCAGCGAGAAGGAAAAGGTATGAAAAGCTGAAAAATACATGCCACTATGAAAGGTTGTTGATTAGGAAAAGAAAATGGACAAAAGGCTAAGCCTTGGAGGATTCTCATTGAAAATGAAATAAAGGGGGGCCAGCATACACAACTTGACTAGTCATCAGTACTGAGCGTAGTGTGGGCATAGAGCCTTGGCAGTAATGTCTGAATGTGTAGTTTTTGACTAGCTGGGTTAAACATGTATCAAACACAATTGAGGGGTGGAGGAAAAATAATGAGAGATGGGTGTGCTCTGTAAGAAAAGTAAGCTAGAGATTGGCAAGAGATTCCTTTAGAATATATTCTGGAGAAACCCAAATGCTGAGGTTAGTATTGACCTAGTAATGCTTGCACTTTTAGAGGCCAGCCTTTCAATTATTAGCACAGCAATGCAGTTGTGCTAGTAGAAGTAGTGATACACGGAGGAGAAATTAAATGTCTTTCTTTTTTTAGGGTAATTGTTCAGATGGAGTAAATGAGGGGTTAGCAATTTGTGCATGGAAATAAGCTGCAGAGGTAGAAAGTTACACATGGAGCAGTGGAGTGCTGGCAGGGCTCTTGTAGAGCAAGTGAGGAGAAGTGCCGAGCCAGAAGGAGTAGTGGGGTGGCTAGATAATGTGTACGGTTACAGAGAACAATGTTACAAAGACATTTTTAAAGAAGGGGAAAGATGGATGAACATATGGGCTAGGGAGAGGAGAGGTTGCATGGTAGTGGGGTGGTCGGGGGGGGGGGGTAAATTAATGAATTAATGTCTGACCGTGGTTTGAAGTCGGATTAAAGAAAGCATAGATTAGAATGGTACCAGCAAAAAAATACTTGTGTCTAAACTATACGAGGTTCGCGTTCAGCCCAGGCCAGGCAAAGACATTTCACTCCCATTTGTCTCGTGCATTTCAGAAATTACTTATTTCTCGATTAACATACATCTTAAAACCATTATGCTTGAGTTAGCTTGCCACACCTTCTTGTGTTCCGCATTCGAGCTACATGCCTAGATAAGGATGCCTGGCTAGAAAAAATTCTGTACAGCCCAATAATAAAAGGCAGTTATTCGACACACCCATCCATACCAATAACAAAAAGAATGCAGCATTATAAAATGCATTTCACTTTCACATTAATCAACACGAAACATTACTACACTTGACTCCTAACAAATATTTCCTAACCGTGCAACACAAAACAACCCTTCACAACCTATCGATTAAAATGCCAGACCTGTAGGAAAAAGGTGAACAGGTCAAGAAGGTGACACAGCACTGTACTCGCAATATAAATGGTGATAACATAACTAGAGGTTATCCTGCATGTGGGTCCTCAAATTATGAATACTTTGAGTGATCCTATGCGGCATGCAGGGGCAGTAAGAGGTTGAATGTGCAAACGTGTTTGGATTAATCTGAATTCAGGGATGTCACTCTTGTTTAAGAGAAATGTATGGCCTAAGGTCCAGTGCTGATTTTCGTTAAATCAGTTTTTTTCTTTTGTTAATATCGAATTTCCATTTTCAAGTATGGAGGAAGAACGACACACGATCAATCACTTGTTGGGGAAATAAAGTAAGTTGCCCTCCGGGTTAGCGGGACACCTTGAGCTGGCAGTGAGTGCTGGTTTGAGGGACAGCAGTGGCAGCGTGCCTGCTATGTGCACTTTCTGTGTTATTCGCAGTAGAGTGCCCCACTCTCCAGTGGCCCTTTGAAACTTGCATTTTTAAATGTCTTTCCCTTAACTTTATCCCTGATGGACGCATTTCTAAACTGCACATCTGTGTCAGTGAGCAGGGAGCCGGCGGCTGAAAGAGTGTTTATTGATGATGCAGGCTGCTGACCCATTAACAATCTTTAAAGACCAATAATTGCCCAACCGGCCATTGAGGCCTAATCCTCTACTGAGGAAATGCTGAAAATCTGGAGCCTGGAGTGTGCACGCGCTAGAGAGATGGATGGGAAGAGCAAGCGCATGGGAGCTTTCGTAGTAGGAAGAAAGAGAACGAGGGAAGGAGTTTGCTGAGGAAGCCGATTATAGCAAAACAGAAACCGAACCAAAGGAGAGACATCAGAGAGTAACATTTGCTTATGCAGCAAAACAGGGAACACTGGCGTTTAACTATTCATTAAAGACCACAACGCGTTCAGCTCGCAGTGCAGAATGTGAAGTCATTAACGATAATGAGGCCCTCTGACAATAAGAAGAGAGAAATGTTGCAATAAATGGGAGGTCCCACCTAGAGCTGCAGTGCAGGATGCGAAATATTGTACATCGGGTTCGTGCAACTTGAGACATTTACTGGCTATATGCTATTCCATTTTATGCCACTCCACATTACGCTGTTGCACTCTACAGTATTCTACTGTAATCCACTACACCTCACTCCTCTGTACGATGCTCCACTCTATGCCACTGCACTCTACGCTACTCCACTGTAGGTTATTACACTCTACTTTAATCCATTCAGCCCCACTCCACTCTTCACCACTCCATTGTATGCTATTCTATTGTACGCCACTCCACTCTACGCCACACAAAATACACTCTACAACACTCCCCTGTATGCTACTCACTATAAATTACTCCACGTCACTCCACGATACGCCACTCCACTCCACTGTACCAAGCTCCACACTACTCCACTATACACTATTCCACTATATGCAAATGCACTCTACGCCACACAACTCTACACTATTGTGACTCTGTGCCACTTCACTCTAACCTACTCCACTGTATGCTTCTCCACTGTATACCACTCCACTCTATGCTACCCCACTGTACACCACTCCACTGTATGCCACTACACTCTTCACCACTCCACTGTACACTTTTCCAGTCTATGACATTCCAGTGTACACCACTCCAGTGTACGGTATTCCACTGTACACCACTCCACTCTACCCCACTCCCCTGTATGCCACTCCACTGCATGCTAATCCACTATACACCACTCCAATCTACAACTCTCCACTGTGTACTGCTCCACTCTACACCAATCTACTGTATGCTATTCCACTGTACGCTATTCCAGTCTACAGCAGTGCACTGTACGCCCCTCCAATCTATGCTATTCCACTGTATACCACTATACTCCAATTTATGGCACTCAACTGAACTCTAGTCTGCTGCACCCCACTCTGCTGTACACTATTCCAATCTACCCACTCCTCTGTACGTTGTTTCAGTTAAGGACACTCCAAAATACGCAACTCCAATGTGTGCAACTCCAATCTATGCCACTCCAGAGCACACCATTCCACTGTATGCCGCTACACTGTAAGCTATTTCATTGGACGCCACTTCACAACACTGTACTCTATACTATTCCACGGTATGACACTCCACTGGATGTCACTCCACTTAACAGACTTGTATGCCACTACAGTCTACAACAGTGTATGCCACTCCTCGGAAGGGTAACGTACCACACTTTAGTCTACTATACCTCCCTCCACTGGACAACACTGTACTCCACTCTCTGCCACTACACTGTACTCCCCCTTATGACAGTTTCATACAATCTACAACACGGTATAGCACTGCACTGCATGATACACCACTACACTGTACTACACTGCACAACATTGTACTACTCCAAACCCCACTCCACTATATGACACTTTAGTCCACACTGTAGTACGTCATTTCACTCGTCTACACTGTACGACAGTTTTGCCCACCTTATGCCACTCCAATGTATGCTGCTCCACACTACAACACTCTACTGTACTCTATAAAATTGTACTCTACAACACTACTACAATCTATTCCACTGTACGACACTATACTACTACACTGCACTGTATGTCCCTAAACTGCACTGTAAACTCTATTCGACTCTGCCATTCTGTGACACTCTACTAAACTCTGTGGTACTTGGTGACACTCCACTCGACTCTATGACACTGCAGTCAATGATGCACCACTGAACAAGATTCAACTGTACTGTATGACATGCCACTTTACTGTACAACATGCCACTGCACTCTACACTACTCCACTCCACTCTACGACACATCATTCAACTGTATAACACTTTACTCCACCATACGCAACCCCACTCCATTCTACTCCACTGTATTGCACTCCACAACACTATACTCTATGACACTACACTGTACGCCACTGTCCTTTACTGTACTCTATGACTTTGCCCTTAACCCTCTATTAATCGACACTGGACACTATGATTTGAAATAAATTTTTATTAAAATATAGAAATCTTTTAGATTTATTGAAAAAGCAAAGGTTAAAGCTAATCTATGGAACAGAAAATGTTATTCATTATATACAAACCTAACTTAAACTACACTACCGGGAGAAGAATATAAAGTTATAGTTATAATTAAAATTTCTAATTTACTCAACACTAGTTGAACTTACATTTATAATTCATGTACCACCTTGAATTTACTATACATCGCGCACCTCCATACACATTCTCCTCATATCAATTGCCACCCTACATTATAGCTTACCAATGTATCATGAACTGTGTTCTGAGAAATGTCATTTCTGATGTCATAATTCTTATTATGACTGCTATGATTTTGCATGATGTAAGTTATATATATATATATCTGTAAGGGTATAACCAGTGCATGGAGAAAGGGCAAGTTATAGTTAGTATAGTGTGGCGAGTGATGTAAGAAGAATGTGTACAAAGGTGTGTGGCGTAGAGTAAATTTAAGGTGATGCGTAAATTATAAATGTAAGTGCTAACTAGTGATGAGTAAATTGTATAACTATAACTTTATAATTTCTCAGTTTGTATAGTATAAGTTGAATTTGTGTATAAAGAATAACGTTTTCCTAACTATAGCTTACATTTAACTAAAACATTTTTTTAAACTTTCTTTTTGCAAATGTTTCCAGACAATATCACAATAAGTCATGTATAACAGTGTCACAATGATATAGCACCCAGATGTCGTATTCCACCTCCAGCTACTCTCCTTGCATAACATGTCAAATAGATATCATACAATGAAAATGCACAATCGAGACCTTGAAGTAATCCTATCGAGGGTGGCAGCATTCGGCACAAAGTATCATAGGGTCCATATATGGCCAGAGTCCAAGGTCTGCAGGCTTCCTGTACATGACCATAAAAGTTCACATATTATCACATACTTGGTTACTAGTTAATGCAGCGCCCTGCAGCATAAGATACTCCTGTAAAGGCCCCCAGATATCTCTGGACCTGCAAGCCATTGGCAACAGTTCAGCATACGTAGTATTTTGCTCCTTACAATATATTAAATCCGCTATCCACTCCTTAAATTTCGGGGCACGACCCCTTTCCCATCTGCATGCCACCCTCCGTTTGGCTAGTAGTAGTGATTTAGCTATGAACTTCCTATACAGCGTAGGTATCTGTGCCGTATATACCAGCAATGTGAGCAGCTAGTCCCTTTCCAAGACACTACCAGTCATATTGTCTAACGCCGTTAGTACTTGCACCCAGTATGCATGTACGGTCGGCCACTCCCACACTAAGTGTAGGAATCCGGCTCCTGGCTGTCTACACCGCAGACACCTATCTGTGTCTACCAATTTGAACCGCAATTTCCTCACCGGAGTATAATATAATCTATGCAGATATTTATAATGTATAATTCGCAACCTGCAGCTGGATGAGATTTGTGCCGTTTGCACACAACAGTATCGCCATTGTTCATCAGAAAGTTCCCGCCCTAAGTCTTCATTCCAATGCGCTCGGGACCGGCTAACTATCGTGCCCTATGCACACGGATGCTATTATATCCTCCTGACACAAGGTGTTTCCCATTTGTTGACCTCAACATGTGATGCAGTGGGAGGAGGCATACTGGTTAGTGGGGAAAATCGGGGAGAATAGACCGCATCACCTGTCTAAGTTGAATATAAAGGAATGTGACCAAGGGCGTAGTTTGCACTCCTGACAGAAGATGGTCTAATGGGCGAAACGTCCTATCTTGGAAGAGATCCCCCCATGTGGTTACATTTGTGTACATGCACAGGCCCTAAAAGCCTTTTTCCTGTAACAACGATAGATCACGAAGATATGACAACGGGAGCCGCGGGGAGTAAAGAAGAGGCAACTCAAGCAATGTAGTTATCTGGTGCCATGCATTCACCGTACCAGTGACAGTAGTCGGCGGTGTCTCCCGCGTGTGGACAGGCCCATGTATCACGCCATTCAGCGACACTGGATTGGCAAACCAATCTTCTGTGGCTATCTGTGACATGTAGCGAGGAGGGTATATCCAATAGTAGGCATAATGTGCCCGTGCGCTTAAAAAATAGATCTCAAAATCCGGAACATCAAAATCCCCCTGTTCATAAGGCCTCGTTAATACCGACCAACTAAGCCTCGCCTGTCTACCCCGCCATAATAGTCTGAGCAGCTCAGAGTGCAGCGTTTTAAAAAAGAACCGTCCCGGATTATAAGGGATTTTGAGGAACAGGTAAAGAAACTGGGGTAGGACGACCATCTTAATAAGGGAGGCTCTTTCGAAAAGCGAGAGAGGCAATGATATACAGCTAGTAACATTGGCATTAAGGTGTGTTATGGCCGTACCAGAATTTGCTCGTATGGTGTTGTCCTTATCTCTAGTCACCTGTATGCTGAGGTACCGCAACTCCGTTTCACACCATTCTATCGGAAAATCCAGTGGAAATTGCCTTACCGCTGGTGTAAGAGGGAAAACCTGGGATTTTCCCCAGTTAATGCCAATGCCAGATAGCCGACCAAACCTTATAAAATCCAGCAAAATGGGGTTAACATTCTGTTGGGGATCCCTGATATAGAGCGTAATGTCGTCCGCGTATAGCAAGACTGGAATTTGTCGTAGGCAGCAGTGGAACGCTTTGCCTTGATCTAATTGCCGTAGCCTACAAGCCAAGGGTACTACCTCTAGGGCAAAGAGGAGCGCGGATAGTGGGCACCCTTGCCGAGTGCCTCTTGAGATAGTAATGGGTTGGGATAGGTGGCCATTGATCAATTCCTTAGCCATGGGACGATGGTACAGTAGCGCAATCCAGGACAGGTACACCTCAGGGAAACCCATCCTACGCAGCACCCCAAATAAATATTCCCACTCCACTGAGTCAAACGCCTTAGTGGCATCTAAAATTAATATGGCGAGTGGGAAGTCCGGCGCTACATTCTGGATAAACGAAAATAAAGTCCTAAGATTATGGGAGGTGGCCCTACCAGGCACAAATCCCAACTGATCAGGCAGTACTAGCTTATCTAATAAAAGGGACAGCTGATTAGCTAAAACTTTTGCCAATATTTTCGTGTCGCAGTTCATCAAAGACTGTGGCCTATAGGAGTCACAAGACTCCAGAGGTTTCCCAGGTTTTAGCAACAATGTAACTATCGCCTCTCTCATTGTGGCGGTGAGTATTCCTACCTCTAGTGACTCCTCATATACTTCCTTCAAGACTGGTGCCATAATATCAATATAGGCCTGGTAAAATTCAGCCGGAAGGCCGTCTGAGCCCGGCGCCTTCCCATTCTGAAGCTGCATAATAGCTTCCCGAATTTTGTCAATCTCGAACGGGATGCTGAGGAACTTCTGCTGTGTATCCCCAAGCCATCCAAGCGCCACATCCCCCATGTAATCTCTAGATCAATTGCATCTTCCCTTTGAGAAGTATATAGTGCTGTGTAATGTATAGTAAATGCCTCCAGTATGTCTGGCGAGTCCCTGTGCGGCGCCTTGCCCGACTCCTGTATTTCCAGCACATGTATGTTGAATCAAGGGCCCTTAGTCAGTGCAGCTAGCACCTTCCCTGGTCTTTCACCCTCCCCATATTTACGTGCTGTCCAGTACCACCCCCTTGAACTTCACCTCTCTGTTTGCAGCATCTTCATATACAGTTAAAATTGCCCAAAAATCTTTCTGTATCTGCCCCACCTCGTCCCGCCTCTCCAGCCCTCTCAGATCTTGCTCCAGCTTACGTATTGTGCGGTGGATATCCCTCAGAACTCCAAAACTCTTATATATGCAGCACCCACGAATCGCTACTTTAAACGCCTCCCATATCAGTTCAACACTATCGACAGAGCCTTTATTCCAAACAAAAAAATCTTTGATCTCCTCGCCTAGCTCTGCTCGAAAAACTATATCCAACAGGGCTGTGGGCTAAAGCCGCCAGCTCGGTCGAGGCCTATCATACCCCAGGGGGTGACAATGAGACCTTGACCCGGCAATGATCGGAAAACGTCCGGGCCAGGTGCACTACTTTACTGATAGTCGGCTCAAGACCCCTAGTGAGTATACAATAGTCTATGCATGCCCAGTTTCCCCAATATGACGTAAAATGTGTACCCTCATGCTGCAGTGGGTGCATGTATCTCCAGCTATCAATCAGCCCACCCTCTATTATTATTCCCTGCAGAACCTCCTGTCCCCTGGTGTAGTGTTGCGTTCCTGCATTGGATCTGTCTAATTGTGGGTTTAGAGCCACATTAAATCGCCCCCGATAATGTGAGTTGATCCAGTCGCCCCAGGATTTTACCCCATAAATTGGTAAAGAATTCTGGGCAATCTGAATTAGGGCCATAACAATTAGCTATTGTAACAGTGTCTCTGCCAAATCGCCCCCAAAGTATGACATATCTACCCTGTGGGTCCTCCATCACCCCCATCTGTTCAAAGTGCAAGGATGTACTGCAAAGTGTGACCGTGCCACGGGCATAGGAAGAATAGGAGAGAACACTCGGCAACTCGCCCATCGGTTAGCAAATAGATTAGTGGCACTTGGTGCAATGTGGGTGTCCTGTAAAAGTGCAACTTCAATCTGCTGCCTATCCAGGTAGGCTAAAACTTTCCTCTGCTTTCTCGGATCCCCAAGGCCCCGGACATTCCATGAGATCACCCTGATGGTGTCGCTATCCTCCCGTGTCATCGAACCAGGGATTCTTCACCTGACCCACACATAGTGAGTGTGTACATTCCATCACACGTATATATATCAAGACATAATTGGTAGCACATACCTGTGTACTTGTATCACTGTGACAACCAACATCCCCTTCCACCCCTCCCCCTCCCACTGAAGCATCCCAATCATGCCAGTAGTAGGCAACCCTCCCCCCTCCCAAAAAACCCACATCTTCTCAGATAGAGCAATTGGGACTAAGCCATCCCCTCGTAGCCCTAAGAGATGACTAAAGAGAAGCATCAACAAAGTAACAACAAAAATGGGGTTCTCATTGGTGGGAAATGCGCCTAGGTAGCCCACGAATACCTCTTGCTAGCCCGAGTGTCACATGGCTCGCAGCGGCTCACCAGGTCCAGCTCGAGGGCGACTGGCAGTTCAGTGTACTCTCTCGCCCTCTGAAATACCTGCAAGTCAAAGGCCATGTAGTGGGCTTGCATAATGTCTCATCCCATTAGCCCATTATCGTTCATTCTACTGGCCATGTCTACAAATCATGAGGTGCGTCATCATAGTGTAATATAAACTTGTGCCTGAAGCCTCAGTCTTCTTCCGGTGATTGCGATCTAGGGGAATCCTCCAGCTCCGACCGTGACCTCTTCTGCTTCTTAAGATGTTTCAAGTAATCCTCTACTTGTTGTGGATTTGTGAAGAATTTTTGCGACTCCTGTTAGGTAACTCGAAGGCGAGCAGGGTATTGTAGGGCATAATCTATTTGAACTTGCCTGAGTTTTGTTTAACTACCAAACATTTTCGGCGTTCCTCCTGTACATGAATCGTAAAATCCAGGTACATGGCGAAAGATATGCCACTATATGACAATTGCTTTTTCTCCCGAGCAATACGTACAAGCAAAGTCTCTGTCCCAATAGTTTAATAGGCGAGCAATAATGGGCCTAGGGATGCTGCCAGGGGGAGGTCTTGATCCAAGTCAGCGATGAGCTCTTTCCACTACAAAGTGAGGGGACAGCAGTTCAGTACCCACCACAGCCTTGAGGAAGTTCTCAATATACTCCTCCATCCTTCCCATGTTCGTACTCTCCGGAAGGCCTAGGACGCGTATGTTATTTCTTCGACTCCGTGCCTCTATGTCCTCGTTTTTTGCAGCTATGATCTTGAGTAGTATATCCCTTTGCGTTGTCTGTCGCCTTTTTCAGCTGGGTAGTGGTGTCCTCCACGTCTGAAACACGATGCTCCATCTCCTTAATTCGCATCTCATGCCCTTCTATGGTGCGTACAATGGCGTCCATTCGCGTTGAGATCGTGTTTATTTTATCTGCTATGGTCACAAATCCTTGCCGAACTTCAGTGAGAAGCGACTTGAGGTAATCACTCGGTGGTTGTAGATGATCTTGTTGAAGGGCCTCCGCAACAGCATTCTCATCTGCATGCTGCTATTTGTTAGACTTTTTAGTATCAAAAGTGAGTCTCAATTGACGGGCATCTAGCCTCCCCATCGTGGCCCTGGGCCAGGCAGTGGTCCCAGTACAATATGACATTGCAATTTCCTTGGCAATGCGTATTTCACTATGCCTAGCCAATCCGCCAACATTCAGGTGTGTCCAGCAAGTCACCCACCTCTATCCAGCAGCAAGCGAAGTTAGGACGTATAGGGCCACAGAGCCTCGTGCCGCCCAGCTCCTGATTGCGGCAGAGAGTAGGAGCAGTCAGAGCAGGCCCTTGCCCTGACGTTTCAACCTGGATTCAGCCCTTCCTGGCTCACTACTCGCCAATTCGCAACTCAGCTCCTCGGTCCACAAGTGGATCTCCACTCCACTACTATTCTCTAGGCCAGTAGAGGTGCTTCCCCTTCACCGGGGTCAAGGTATGAAATCTGTGTTCGAGAAAAAAAAGGAGGACCTCTGACGGACAGTGCAGTCACATTCACAGCCGCAGATACCAATCACAGAGATGATGGTCTTATGAAATCATCCACAAACGAACCGAAACGTGGACCGCTGCGTCTAAATCCTGCTTGTTATGTTGTAACCACTTTTGATTTTCAATTATTGTGTTGGAATCATTGTGTTTTTAGTAGTTAAGCAGCTTAGACCCATTTTGTGATATAGTACAGGAATATTTAAAACACATTCATTTCTTATCGCACTTGCATTGTTTTGTACCCTATGCACTTTTTTTGCTATAAAGAAAATACCAATCTTTTGATACAACAATACCTGGTTCTTTCATTCTTTTCGATTGTTTCAATATGTCAGTGTGGTAACATTATTGATGTTTTTTCTAAAAATATTTTAGTCACTAATTTGACAAAGTGTGGTAACTTGACTTAGTACAGTTCCTTTCATTCTCGCTAAAAATAGTTTCACAAACAAATCCCTTGCTGGCCTATTTTCTAAACATGTCAATTCACAGGGGCAAATGAGTCAGGTGAAAGACAGGCCGGCCCCAGTGGGTGGCTAAGTGGTGAAAATCACTTTTTGTACCAGTGTTCCTCCATGTACCCACCCAGGTCAGCGATGTATCTACCCAGGATCGACACCTGTCAGGGGGTGGTGAGGACAAAGAGAGCTTCCATCCGGGTTAGGAAGGGAGCAGAGGCCCTCTTGCCCCTGCAGCAGGCCTCCAATAGGACGTTCAGGCCCCACCAAGCAGATAGCCACAGCTGCATAATATAGACCGGCGGCAGCGATCAACATGCTGCCAAAAAAAATGGCACGCACCAGTCCAGTGCCCACCTTATAAATCCGACCCTGAGTACCGGTACTCTCCTTGACAGTAGAGAAGTGTCCGTACTCGGCTCTGTAAATTTAAGAGGTGCTGGTACTCAGTACCGGTGAGTACTGGCCCATTTAAAACACTGATTATATACAAATATATGTTAACATATGCCTGTATTTAACACATTTTCACCCTGTTTTCAAATCCCCATAGTGTATATCTACTTAATTGGTCTGGAATTCATAAAGGTCCACAAGGAGAGTTACTCACAAGAAGCACAATTTTCTGTATTTCCCATCTCATAATATGTGCTATTGTTCCGACTCTGACCTCCATTAGTAAACCACTTGTTACCCAGCTTAAGCATCTTCTTGCTGGAAAAGAACATTGTTGGCTCCTTTCATGAAAAAACCTGCTGCAGATCCTTCTATCGATAGTAATAATCATGGGATCTCTTTACTTCCTTTTTTTATGTTTTAGCAAGGAATGTGGAGAAGCAGGTGAACAAACAACTTTCATAATTTTGTGAAGCTAATACTATATTTGATGGAGCACAGTCTTGCGTTTGTTCCTTTTTTGGAACGAAAGTAGCCCTACTTGCAGTCATTGATCAACTTAACATAATTCAGATGAGAGGCCATGGCAGCATATTTCCTACTAGATTTGTCAGCTGTATCAAACATCGTGTCACATTCATACCAAATACATGACCTGCATGAAGCCAATATTGGGGGTAAGGCCTTGGACTGGTTCATATAATTTTTAACTGTATGTACTAAAGTATTAAAGCTCCTCCTCCATTTAGCTCTTGATTTCTAATTTTGAACTGAGGTGCGCTTCAGGACCTCTTTGAGCCAAATGCTTTTTAACATCTATGTCACCACACTTGCTAAACTTATCAGATCGTCTAGCTTGGAAGTGGGAACCTGCAGGAAGTGGTAACAATATCTCACTTGATAGATCTTTATGGTTGACTGAGAGGCAAAAGGGAGTCAACATTCAAATAAACAATTTAAAGTTTGTGTGACCCATTTCGCCACAAAATAAGGGCCAGGAATCAGTAACTAAAGTTAAGTGTGCTTATTACAAGTTAATAATCATTGCAAAAATTAGGAGCATGTTATAAATGTAAAGAATCACGACCAGCAAATTAAAGCACAAGTAAATTCCGACTCAATAACATAAAGCATAGAATAACAACAGTCAGAACAATACAGATGCCAAGAATTTGGAACTGATGTTCTCTCAAGATTCTCCGCTCCTCAATATTAAACGTGAATAGATTCTGAAATCATCTAATCTAGCTCTAAATTTAAAATAAGAATGGGTTGGAATAAAAGGTCTCAGGGAAATTTTGAAATGCAGGAAGGTATCAGCATAGTCAAAACTTCAGTAGAATTCTTCTAAACAGAGAAACAAGTTTTAGCATAAAGCCACACTCATGCTAGAATAAAAGGGAAGCAGAGAAGTCTGTACCTATTAAAGTCCAAGGGATCTATTCTAATGTCTAACAGTGTGAACACTAATTCATACACACAGATACCTCATTATCAGCCATATCTTGCACCACCCCTCTAAGGTCCAGTGATGTTCAATTCCACAAGGTATAATTGCAACATCTTCAGACTTTCCAATCCCACAGAACTCAAGCTCGGCAACCTTGAGTTTCCCTCCTCTCCTGAAAGACGATGAATAGGAGGCGTCTTCTGCTCATAAAATCATCCAGTTCTTGCCAAGATTTCTCTTCTCAAGCCTCACTATCTCTAATGCATAATACACCTTTCTCTAGCTACGAAATCTTGAGAACGCTCCTGCAGAGGAGAGAACATGCAGTGCAAGCAAAATACATTTCATGTGAAGAAATAGAGGCCTATTTTGCTAACTTTCATTAAACATATGTAATGGCACCTCTAATACATGATTATATGTGCACGTATAACTTTAAAAAAGGTGCAACAAGAATAAATGCAATCATGGTTACATATGCAATACAACTTGAAACATGAGTGTAAATATCCATAAGAACTACACGTTTTCATAATTAAGCTAAACATTAGTGTGCACACGTTCATGAGTCTCTAGTTTCTATAGTGAATACACTTCAGGAGTACATTTAAATGCTTCACCCCACTTTAATAAAGTTAAGGCACACAGAGTGAATAGTACTAAGTGCACAGAAATATTGTACTTCTGTGACATATAAGGGTGGAGCCTAAATTGCACTGCTCCAGATGTTATGACTTATGCTGCTGCCATGCGAATTATTCTTAAAATCGATGAAAAGATACACACATTGCAAACTAATTTGTGGACATTTCAGTCCTAAAGCTGAATTCTGATGAAAACCAATGTCACAGTTGTTTGTGGGACTAATTCGATCTGATTGTAAGACTTGTGGCCGTCCTCTTAGGGCACTTGCTCTATTCTACGATCTTTGTACACATTCTGCGTTTTATTTTCGACATTAAACTAGTTTGCTGAGGCCAACTCATCAAGAGTACTGCCTTGTGTCTTTTCCATCTAATACTTTTGTGACTGGTCCTACCTCTCCTGGTTAGATCTTGAATTGATTACTGAAATGCTCTATTTGACCTTACCCAAATAACTTAGACAAGGGTTAATGAGAGTCCTGTAAGTGAGTTCCTGTTAGTGAGTACGGGAATTACGCAATTAAGAGCAACTAATGCTAGAAGTATGCTTGTGGTGATGAAACATGCAAAATGGTATAGAACTCTGTGAGTGGTGTTAAACCTGCAAAACTAGCAGAAAGCTAGTAGGCCACTGGTGTCAAAAGCAGAAAATAATTTAGCTAAAAGGAAAGTGGCAAACGCATGCAGTGGTGAAGCGCGTGTGAAAAACAGTGAGCTCGCAAGATGCAAGTAGGTAGGATGCTTTTGGGCGGAGAAGGAAAGATAGTTACAATAATACTTAGGTCCAGGTCAGAGTGACTTGGAGGAGGTTCGTTCCAGGCGAAGCCCGATTAGAAGTCTGGGTCGAGTAAGAAAGATGCAGAGAGCCGCAGGTGCGGTCTTTACAAGTAGAGGCTGGGTCAGAGTCAGCCTGCGTGAAAGAGAACCAAGTGATGTTGAAACTGAGAAAAAGGTCATAGAGTATAGCAGGATGCCGAAAGAGGGATGGAGCTTAACTAATTAGAAAGGCTGTAACATCTTAATTGAGCTACTGAACGGCGTCCGGTGTATTTCGGAGGCTGAGGGGTAATTATTGCATAGCCTAGGCCTAATGAAAGAGAGTGGCCAATTAGGAAAGGTGGAGCTACATTGGTAGGGCAGAGATGATTCAAGTCGCAACAAGGCTTACCTATTTCAGATGGCTGCAGTGTATCTGGGATGGTAACCCAGTGAGCTGTGAGCCACATCTGCGGTCTCAAGTATCAGAGGAATCTAAACAATGAGTTTATGGAGATTTAGTATCAGGGTGGTGAAGAATTGAAAAAAGGTGGATGGGATGCAGGGCGCACTTACCTGTGATTAGCCGCTGTTACAGCATGTCTCGTCTGTCGGAATCGTGGAGGGGAGTTTACAAGTCGCTGGTAAGATGGCAGGTTAAATAGTCAAGGGGCTGATTGGATAATGAGATCATATGATACAGTCACGGAAATAAAGGGCAGATAAAGTTGCGTAAAGGAGGCGGCCATTTGTATTGGTGAATGAAAAAAGGAAAGAATTCAGCATAACTGTTAAGGGGTGACGTTTACGCTTAGATTTGTGCGAAACGTTTCGTAAAGGAGTCAAGAAAAGGTGTGAGATAATTAGCAGAAAAGTATTTAGACACCATGGGGTTTACATAGCCATTACTAATATCAGAGAGGGATGAAAAAGCAGCACAGTAAAACAGATTAAATTAACGTAGTCCAGTCCTCCTGGTGATTGAAGCCGCTGTGTATGCTACCAGTTCGTAAAATCCACTTGAGTTCCTCCTTGTTGAGGAGCTGTGAGAGATCCGCTCCTCTTGGAGGTGGCTTGATCACGCTGATTATGGTCCAACGTATCTCGTCCTGAGTATGGCCTGATGACAGGAAATGTTCCACAAGGGTGGCCTTTGATGTCCTTCAACGTAATCGGCTGCGATGTTGGTAAATCCTTATTCGGGCTTTTTGAGTGGTTTTGCCGATATAGATTTTATTGCAGGGACATAGAATTGCATATATACCATTGCAAGTGTTGCAGTTTGAAAATTCTTTCAATCCAATTATGATTTTACCAAAGATAAAATCCTTGCATTCAATAGTGAATTTGCATGCAATACAGTTCCCACACTTGACATGCCCAGTGAGTGGGGCCAAGCCAAGCCCCATTTGTCATTTAGTGTTCCTGGGGATGTTGTAGTGGGCAAGGCTGCTCTGATCAAATGATCCTTTATGTTTTTGTTATTTTTAAATGCAAACAATGGGAGTTCAAGGTTCAATATGCCTGCATTGATGACCTCCCAATGCTTTAGAATCACTTTGCGTACAGTATGTGAAACAGGGGAAAAAGTGGTAACGCATACTATGCAGTTCTGTGAGTGTTTTGGGCTCTAGGGGACAGTCCCATGGGCAGTACCAGGCTCTTTTCGGGGAGTTGCGAACTAATCTACAAGGGTAACCTCTAGCTGTTAGTTTGTTACTTAGGAGTTTGGCTTCGCGAAAGTAATCCTCTTTCAGAGTACAATTCCTTCTAATACATAGGAAATGTGAGTAGGGCAATAAGTCTCTGAGGGCGCGTAGGTAGTTGCTGTCGTAACTCAGGAGCCTGTTACACTCAGTGGGTTTCCTGAACAGGCTTGTGATTAGTATGCCTTCCTTGTGTTGGATGTTGAGGTCAAGAAATGAGATCATGGTCTTGCGTGAAATTGAGCCCCTCACAGTTATTGTTTAGCCAATGAAGGAATTGTTTCGTAGTGGTCTCCGATTCTTGCCAGATCATAAAAATATCATCAATGTATCTTTTCCACACTGAAATAGCAATGATGAAAGGATTCATTGGCGATAGAATGCATTTGGTCTCAAGGGAGTCCATATAGAGTATGGCCAAGTTAAAAGCAAAAACGGCCCCCATTGAGGTCCCTTTAGTTTGCTGGTAAAATTGGATGTCGAAGAGGAAGAAATTCCTCGTGAGGCAAATTTCAATAGCTGTAATATAAACATTGTGGGTAGCAGATGAGGGCGGGGACGTGTGTTGAGCATTTGTTCAATGACCAGTAAGGAATCAATTTGGGGATGTTTGTATAAAGCAACTCTACATCCAGAGTACATGAATTGTCGGAAGCAGGGTGAAATGGGTAATTTTCAACAGGATTGATCTTGGCCATGCTGTCACGGATGTAGCAATCAGTTGGCAGAACAAAATCCCTAATGAAGAAGTCTACATATTGGTCGAGTCATTCTAGAATAGAACCACAGCCCGAAGCTGTGGGGCAGCCGGGTGGGTTTTCTTGATTTTTGTGTATTTTGGGTAAAGTATAAATTACAGGCATACGGGATGACTTGGTGTTGAGAAACTGATGCTCAAGTTTTCTCAAAAATCCTTGTTCTAAGCCTTCATTGGTCACTTGAAAGATCAGGTTTTGGAGTTCTCTGGTGGGGTTAGTAGGCAGTTTACACTAGTGATCTGTGTTAGCCAATTGCTTATGTATTTCAGTTTTGTATGTGTCTATTTCTTGAATAACTATTCCACCCCCTTTGTCAGCTGGTTTGATGACCAGAGTTTCATTAGATTTCAGTGTGGTCAACACTGCTTTCTCCTCCAATGAGATAATTTATGTAATGAAGTGGCGTACATTTTCAAGTTGTGTGACATCATGGAGGTCCACTTTTTCAAATGTAAGTATCTCAGCAGGAACCATGCGTGAGAAAGGTGAGAAAGTGGAAGGGGGTTGTAATGGAGTATGAATAGACTCGGGTTGAGCAAGAAATAGTTATGCAGACTTAGACTTATTTTGCGAAAGAATCTCAATAATTCGGTTTGTAAGTCCCAAAAGTTGGGTTGGGTTGTGGGAACAGATGAAAGACCTTTACTTAATAGTGATTGATCAGGGTCTGACAATTGGTGGTTAGAAAGGTTAAACATGGGTATCAGTGAAATATAACTCATAGTTGCTGTTTCCTTTGGGTTGGTTACCACTGGTAATATTTGGAACGCGTCTAACATTCCCCAGGCGTATTGTACCAGCACTGGTTCTGTTTGACCTGGCCTCTCTTTGGGGGTTCGGGTTGGCCTCGTCCTAAAACAGGAGTGTTAGGGGTTCTGTTAGACGTACTCAGACCTTCTCCTTGGTCAGAGTTGTCTGAGTCAGCAGAGGTATCGGCAAAGCCTACAAGGTTATTCTGTCTATTGAAGCGGGCCCAAGGTCTGGCGTTTTAGGGATTGTTATAGGATCTATTAGTATAGAAATACTTGATCAAGTAGGAATATACCCTTTCTTGTGTGTAAGATTTTATATCTTTCTTAACTTTTGTGGATTTTTTGTTTTGTTCTAAGCGATGAAACTCATTTGCAGTTTTTTGCAGTCGGACAAAAATGTTTCTTGCATTTTTCTAATTGTTCAGCAAAGGAGGTGTTAATATCTACTGAAGGGTAGTGGAGGGACCACAGAACACAATAGTGAGTTACCGGGCTGATTTTTAAAGCTTGGCTGTAGGTCTTCCCCTAGTGAGAGTACCAGTCTTTACAACAGTTCTGCTGTGGCACCTCAGGACAGGTTAAACATTTCTTTTTTTTAAAAAAGCAGCTAGGGCAACGTCCTCTTCCTTCCTCTTCTTCAGGAGTCTTCTCAGTCTTTCCGTGTTGTGTAGCGCCTCCTGGACTCGGGGACTCTCGCTCTCTTTTCTCTTTCTCAGGTCTGGGCAGTGAAGGCAGAAAAAAACAGGTTGGGGTTAAAACTCTCGAGCTCTCAAGGCTTATAGTGATCTGTGCTACCGTCACCAGGGAAAAAGGGGACCGTGAGGGTGTAGTGCGTGCTCAAAACAACACTTGTGTGTCTCAGTTCCCAGTGTTTCCCCACTAGAACAATCCCCTAAGCGGTACTCGCCTTAAGCGACGACCAGTCTCCAGGGCCATGCCATAGGGACCCGGGGTGTCTTCTCCCTGCAGCAGCCCACCGGGTTCTGGCGTTATACCGCCGATGTTCGTTGGGCTCCTCGTTGTTCCGCTCACTCCGTCCTACCCGCTGTCTCCTCCGTCGCTTGCTGCCGCCTTCTCTGTCTGCTGCCTTTGATTCGGCTTCCGCCCCTCCCCTGGTCCGCCTCCTGGGATATCCCTTTCCGCTGAATTAGCCGGCTCCCCTGCTGACGTCACCGGCTCCTCCCAGTTAGCTCAGAGCGCGGCTAGACTGCTCGATGGCATCGGCTGGGTGGGAGGGATTTGTCCGTACGATAGCTGTACCGGGTCTGTGACGCACTTGTCTTCCTCACAGACCTCTCCCCTCAGGAATGGACGTTGGGGACATTCATTATATGGATGTCGGGACAGGTAATCAGCGCTGACTTGCCTGGCTCCAGGAATGCGCACTGTCTGAAATGAAAAGGGTTGTAATGTTAAGAACCATCGGAGGATTCGTGGATTGGTGTTCTTTTTCCTTACAAGCCAGTTGAGAGGGGAGTGATCCGTGAGTACAAGGAACGGTCGTCCCAACAGGTAATATTGTAGGGCTTTCACGGCCCAGTTTATCGCTAAGCACTCCTTCTCTATCTTAGAGTAATGTCTTTCTCGGGGTAACAGGAGAGGTTTGGGGTCACCGTCAGAGTCAGGCTGATATAGCATGGCACCGAGCCCTAGGCCAGAAGCATCTGTATGCAGGATGAAGGTCTTACGGAAGTCAGGGCAGTGTAACATGGGGGCTGAACAGATGGCTTTTGTCAAGGCCTGGAAACTACGTTCTTGTTCGGGGTCCCAGGTGGGTATATGGGAAGGGTATTTTCTTGTTAGCAGATCGGATAGGGGGCTGGCTAGGGAGGAAAAGTTTGGGATAAACCTACGGTAGTATCCTTTAAAACCTAGGAAGGAACGTATGTCTCATTTGGTAGTGGGGGTAAGGATCGCCCTGATGGCTTCCAGTTTACTGACTTGCGGTTTTATGAGGCCCTCCTGTAACGTATACCCCAAGCAGTGGATAGAGTCGGTCACTAACAGGGACTTCTTTGGGTTTATAGTAAGACCGGCGGCTCTGATAGCTGAAAATACAGCGAGCAGGAGCTCTTCTCAAGAGGGGCTGTAAATGACAATGTCATCAAGGTACGCAACGGCGTATTCCTGATGGGGCCTCAGTATCCTGCCCATCAGTCGTTGGAATGTCGCGGGTGCCCAGTGTAAGCGGAAGGGGAGTACCTCAAATTAGTACAGACCCGAGGGAGTCGCAAATGCAGTTTTCTATCTGGCTTGTGGGGTCAAGGGTATTTGCCAATACCCGTTGGTAAGGTCAAGGGTTGACATGTACCTAACTTTTCCTAATATTTCAATAAGCTCATCGATTCGAGGCATAGGGTAGGTGTTGAATTTGGTGATCTCGTTTCCCCGCCGGAAGTCTATGCAGAAGCGCAGGCTGCCGTTGGGCTTTGGCATGATTACAACAGGGGAGCACCAGTTACTCTGGGAGGGCTCTATAATGTAGGCCTGCAACGTGGCAGTCACTTCCTTTTCTACGGCTTCTCTTCTTGCTGCAGGGATGCAATATGGTTTTTGTTTTACGATGGTACTGTCCAGTGATATAATGTTGTGGTGTACCAGAGTGATCAACCTGGGGGTGGAAGAAAAAAGGCCTGGGAAGTCCTCTAATAGAGAAAGCAGTTGTGCTTTTTGTGAAGGGGACAGGACATCCCAAGTTGGTACCACCTCGGTCTTGAGATCTTAAGTACGTGCCAGGGAAATGTCTAGGTGTTTGTCTGTACTCACAAGGAGGGCAGGCGTAACTTTTTCCATGCGCAACGCGGGTTCCTCCCATTTTTAAGGAGGTTTACGTGGTATATCTGCTTTCCTCCGGCTCGTTGGGGTAACAGGGCACTGTTGGTGACCAGGGTTACCTTTTTACGATAACATAGGGGCCTTGCCATTGGGTCAATGGTTTGTTTTCCGAGGACGGGAGCAGAAGGAGTACCTTGTCGCCGGGCTTTTTGTGTGGTTTTGCCGATATAGATTTTATTGCATGGACATAGAATTGTATATATAACCTTGCAAGTGTTCCAGTTTGAAAATTCTTTCAATCCAATTATGATTTTACCAAATATAAAATCCTTGCATTCAATAGTGAATTTGCATGCAATACAGTTCCCACACTTGGCATGCCCAGTGAGTGGGGCCAAGCCAAGCCCCAATTGTCATTTAGTGTTCCTGGGCATGTTGTAGTGGGCAAGGCTGCTCTGATCAAATGATCCTTTATGTTATTGTTATTTTTAAATGCAAACAATGGGCGTTCAAGGTTCAATATGCCTGCATTGATGACCTCCCAATGCTTCAGAATCACTTTGCGTACAGTATGTGAAACAGGGGAAAAAGTTGTAACGCATACTATGCAGTTCTGTGAGTGTTTTGGGCTCTAGGGGACAGTCCCATGGGCAGTACCAGGCTCTTTTCGGGGAGTTGCGAACTAATCTACAAGGGTAACCTCTAGCTGTTAGTTTGTTACTTAGGAGTTTGGCTTCGCGAAAGTAATCCTCTTTCAGAGTACAATTCCTTCTAATACATAGGAAATGTGAGTAGGGTAATAAGTCTCTGAGGGCGCGTAGGTAGTTGCCGTCGTAACTCAGGAGCCTGTTACACTCAGTGGGTTTCCTGAACAGGCTTGTGATTAGTATGCCTTCCTTGTGTTGGATGTTGAGGTCAAGAAATGAGATCATGGTCTTGCGTGAAATTGAGCCCCTCACAGTTATTGTTTAGCCAATGAAGGAATTGTTTCGTAGTGGTCTCCGATTCTTGCCAGATCATAAAAATATCATCAATGTATCTTTTCCACACTGAAATAGCAATGATGAAAGGATTCATTGGCGATAGAATGCATTTGGTCTCAAGGGAGTCCATATAGAGTATGGCCAAGTTAAAAGCAAAAACGGCCCCCATTGAGGTCCCTTTAGTTTGCTGGTAAAATTGGATGTCAAAGAGGAAGAAATTCCTCGTGAGGCAAATTTCAATAGCTGTAATATAAACATTGTGGGTAGCGGATGAGGGCGGGGACGTGTGTTGAGCATTTGTTCAATGACCAGTAAGAAATCAATTTGGGGATGTTTGTATAAAGCAACTCTACATCCAGAGTACATGAATTGTCGGAAGCAGGGTGAAATGGGTAATTTTCAACAAGATTGATCATGGCCATGCTGTCACGGATGTAGCAATCAGTTGGCAGAACAAAATCCCTAATGAAGAAGTCTACATATTGGTCGAGTGATTCTAGAATAGAACCACAGCCCGAAACTGTGGGGCGGCCGGGTGGGTTTTCTTGATTTTTGTGTATTTTGGGTAAAGTATAAATTACAGGCATACGGGATAACTTGGTGTTGAGAAACTGATGCTCAAGTTTTCTCAAAAATCCTTGTTCTAAGCCTTCATTGGTCACTTGAAGGATCAGGTTTTGGAGTTCTCTGGTGGGGTTAGTAGGCAGTTTACACTAGTGATCTGTGTTAGCCAATTGCTTATGTATTTCAGTTTTGTATGTGTCTATTTCTTGAATAACTATTCCACCCCCTTTGTCAGCTGGTTTGATGACCAGAGTTTCATTAGATTTCAGTGTGGTCAACACTGCTTTCTCCTCCAATGAGATATTATATGTAATGAAGCGGCGTACATTTTCAAGTTGTGTGACATCTTGGAGGTCCACTTTTTCAAATGTAAGTATCTCAGCAGGAACCATGCTTGAGAAAGGTGAGAAAGTGGAAGGGGGTTGTAATGGAGTATGAATAGACTCGGGTTGAGCAAGAAATAGTTATGCAGACTTATTTTGCGAAAGAATCTCAATAATTCGGTTTGTAAGTCCCAAAAGTTGGGTTGGGTTGTGGGAACAGATGAAAGACCTTTACTTAATAGTGATTGATCAGGGTCTGACAATTGGTGGTTAGAAAGGTTAAACATGGGTATCAGTGAAATATAACTCATAGTTGCTGTTTCCTTTGGGCTGGTTACCACTGGTAATATTTGGAACGCGTCTAACATTCCCCAGACGTATTGTACCAGCACTGCTTCTGCTTGACCTGGCCTCTCTTTGGGGGTTCGGGTTGGCCTCGTCCTAAAACAGGAGTGTTAGGGGTTCTGTTAGACGTACTCAGACCTTCTCCTTGGTCAGAGTTGTCTGAGTCAGCAGAGGTATCGGCAAAGCCTACAAGGTTATTCTGTCTATTGAAGCGGGCCCAAGGTCTGGCGTTTTAGGGATTGTTATAGGATCTATTAGTATAGAAATACTTGATCAAGTAGGGGTATACCCTTTCTTGTGTGTAAGATTTTATATCTTTCTTAACTTTTGTGGATTTTTTGTTTTGTTCTAAGCGATGAAACTCATCTGCAGTTTTTTGCAGTCGGACAAAAATGTTTCTTGCATTTTTCTAATTATTCAGCAAGGGAGGTGTTAATATCTACTGAAGGGTAGTGGAGGGACCACAGAACACAATAGTGAGTTACCGGGCTGATTTATAAAGTTTCGCTGTAGGTCTTCCCCTAGTGAGAGTACCAGTCTTTACAACACTTCTGCTGTGGCACCTCAGGACATGTTAAACATTTTTTTTTTTTTAAAAAGCAGCTAGGGCAACGTCCTCTTCCTTCCTCTTCTTCAGGAGTCTTCTCACTCTTTCCGGGTTGTGTAGCGCCTCGTGGACTCGGGGACTCTTGCTCTCTTTTCTCTTTCTCAGGTCTGGGCAGTGAAGGCAGAAAAAAAACAGGTTGGGGTTAAAACTCTCGAGCTCTCAAGGCTTATAGTGATCTGGGCTACCGTCACCAGGGAAAAAGGGGACCGTGAGGGTGTAGTGCGTGCTCAAAACAACACTTGTGTGTCTCAGTTCCCAGTGTTTCCCCACCAGAACGATCCCCTAAGCGGTACTCGCCTTAAGCCACGACCAGTCTCCAGGGCCATGGCATAGGGACCCGGGGTGTCTTCTCCCTGCAGCAGCCCACCGGGTTCTGGCGTTATACCGCCGATGTTCGTTGGGCTCCTCGTTGTTCCGCTCACTCCGTCCTCGCCGCTGTCTCCTCCGTCGCTTGCTGCCGCCTTCTCTGTCTGCTGCCTTCGATTCGGCTTCCGCCCCTCCCCTGGTCCGCCTCCTGGGATATCCCTTTCCGCTGAATTAGCCGGCTCCCCTGCTGACGTCACTGGCTCCTCCCCGTTAGCTCAGAGCGCGGCTAGACTGCTCGATGGCATCGGCTGGGTGGGAGGGATTTGTCCGTACGATAGCTGTACCGGGTCTGTGACGCACTCGTCTTCCTCACAGACCTCTCCCCTCAGGAATGGACGTTGGGGACATTCATTATATGGATGTCGGGACAGGTAATCAGCGCTGACTTGCCTGGCTCCAGGAATGCGCACTGTCTGAAATGAAAAGGATTGTAATGTTAAGAACCATCGGAGGATTCGTGGATTGGTGTTCTTTTTCCTTACAAGCCAGTTGAGAGGGGAGTGATCCGTGAGTACAAGGAACGGTCGTCCCAACAGGTAATATTGTAGGGCTTCCACGGCCCAGTTTATCGCTAAGCACTCCTTCTCTATCGTAGAGTAATGTCTTTCTCGGGGGAACAGGAGAGGTTTGGGGTCACCGTCAGAGTCAGGCTGATATAGCATGGCACCGAGCCCTAGGCCAGAAGCATCTGTATGCAGCATGAAGGTCTTACGGAAGTCAGGGCAGTGTAACATGGGGGCTGAACAGATGGCTTTTTTCAAGGCCTGGAAACTACGTTCTTGTTCGGGGTCCCAGGTGGGTATATGGGAAGGGTATTTTTTTGTTAGCAGATCGGATAGGGGGCTGGCTAGGGAGGAAAAGTTTGGGATAAACCTACGGTAGTATCCTTTAAAACCTAGGAAGGAACGTATGTCTCATTTGGTAGTGGGGGTAAGGATCGCCCTGATGGCTTCCAGTTCACTGACTTGCGGTTTTATGAGGCCCTCCTGTAACGTATACCCCAAGCAGTGGATAGAGTCGGTCACTAACAGGGACTTCTTTGGGTTTATAGTAAGACCGGCGGCTCTGATAGCTGAAAATACAGCGAGCAGGAGCTCTTCTCAAGAGGGGCTGTAAATGACGATGTCATCAAGGTACGCAACGGCGTATTCCTGATGGGGCCTCAGTATCCTGCCCATCAGTCGTTGGAATGTCGCGGGTGCCCAGTGTAAGCGGAAGGGGAGTACCTCAAATTAGTACAGACCCGAGGGAGTCGCAAATGCAGTTTTCTATCTGGCTTGTGGGGTCAAGGGTATTTGCCAATACCCGTTGGTAAGGTCAAGGGTTGATATGTACCTAGCTTTTCCTAATATTTCAATAAGCTCATCGATTCGAGGCATAGGGTAGGTGTTGAATTTGGTGATCTCGTTTCCCCGCCGGAAGTCTATGCAGAAGCGCAGGCTGCCGTTGGGCTTTGGCAAGATTACAACAGGGGAGCACCAGTTACTCTGGGAGGGCTCTATAATGTAGGCCTGCAACGTGGCAGTCACTTCCTTTTCTACGGCTTCTCTTCTTGCTGCAGGGATGCAATATGGTTTTTGTTTTATGATGGTAATGTCCAGTGATATAATGTTGTGGTGTACCAGAGTGATCAACCTGGGGGTGGAAGAAAAAAGGCCTGGGAAGTCCTCTAATAGAGAAAGCAGTTGTGCTTTTTGTGAAGGGGACAGGACATCCCCAGTTGGTACCACCTCGGTCTTGAGTTCTTAAGTACGTGCCAGGGAAATGTCTAGGTGTTTGTCTGTACTCACAAGGAGGGCAGGCGTAACTCTTTCCATGGGCAACGCGGGTTCCTCCCATTTTTAAGGAGGTTTACGTGGTATATCTGCTTTCCTCCGGCTCGTTGGGGTAACAGGACACTGTAGGTGACCAGGGTTACCTTTTTACGATAACATAGGGGCCTTGCCATTGGGTCAATAGTTTGTTTTCAGAGGACGGGAGCAGAAGGAGTACCTTGTCGCTGGAACTGAATTCCCTTACTTGGCTGTCCCGGTCATAGTACCGCTTTTTGGTGTGTTCCTGTGCTTTTTCCATATTGTCGTGCAAAAATCCCCAAAGTTGGGTTATTGTGGACTTAAGGTCAGCAGTGTAGCGTGTCATAGTTTTTCCTTCTTCTTCCTCCCCCTCCCATTGTTCTACCGCCATGTCCAGCAGGGTTCTAGGTTTTCTTCTGAACAATAATTCAAATGGAGAGTAGCAGGTGGACCTTCGCTCGTGTGCCCGAATGGCAAAGAGGACCAGGGGCAGTTTTTGGTCCCAGTCCCTCCCTGTCTTCGAGATTACCTTGCAAAGCATGCTCTTAATGGTCTTATTGTAGCACTCTACAAGGGCATCCGTCTGGGGGTGGTATATCGCTGTCCGGATCTGATCTATACCCAGGATCGTGCAGACCTGTGCCATTAGACGGGACATGAAAGGGGTCCCCTGGTCTGTTAGGATTTCAGACGGGAACCCTACTCTTGAAAAGAAAGATATCATGGCCTGGACTATGGTGGGAGTGGGCATTCTCGATATAGGAAATGCTTCTGGGTACCTGCTAACGTAATCGACTATGACCAGGATGTACTCATGGCCTCTGGCTGAGGGGGGCAAAGGGCCAACCAAGTCCATGCCAACCTGTTTAAATGGGATGTCTATGATGGGCAACGGGTACAAGGGGGCCTTTTTTACTGCTCCTGGGTTAGTGTAGTGACACCGTACACACGCTGAACAGTGTCTTGCTACATCCCTATAGATGCCCGGCCAACGAAACCTACCCAACAGGTTCTTTAGGGTGTTTTCTTTTCTGTAGTGCCCACCCCCGGTTTGGTTATGTGCCAAATGCAGAACGTACTCGTGGAAAGGAAGGGGAACTAACAGCTGGGTGATAGTGTGCGTGTCCCCTTTCACGGCCCAGTATAATAAGCTTTTTTTAATACAAAAATAGGGTCCAACCTGGTTTGGCTCTCTCTCTTGGACCTGCTCCCAATTATGTGTACGGGTGTTGTCCTCTTGCTGGGCTGTATGGAAACTAACTGGAGCCGTCTTACTCGTGTTCACAAGAGAGAGAGGAAAAGCAGGGTGTGATAGAAGTGACTGTGTAAAGGCGTTCTTCCCCCTCTGATTTTCCTCTTTGCTCTTCTTGTCCCTTTCTCTTGTGTGTTCAATGTCGCTCCTGCTAAATGGAGCATTGTGTAACTAGGCTGTGGTGTTCTCTTTGGTCTCTTCGAGGTACTGTTCCAATCTAGGATGGTCGGTACCAATAATACCAGCCTCAGGTAGAGAAGAAATGACACCCACCTTCCGCAGGTGGGGATCATGCGCTATGTCAAACAGTACCTCTGCTACCGGATAGGTCTTCGTGTGCCCGTGTACACATGTGACGTTCACATGTTCAGCTTCCCTTAATTGTGGTTGGGATTCTAAGGCCTGGTCTACCACTGTTACGTGACATTCTGTGTCCAACAAAGCTTGTAGTCTTTTTCCATTTAAGAGTACCTCCCTCCTGTACTGATGTGAGCCTTTCCCTGTTAGACATATGCGCTCTCTGGAGTACCCCACTTCCATAGGTTCTGCCGCTGGGACCCGATAAGGACACTGTCTGGCTATGTGCCCCCATTCAGCACAGTGGTAGAATTGCGGTCCGGGTCCACTTGGACGTTGGGAAGTGGAGGTGTATCTATGAGGCATACGAGGAACTGTCTGTGGTTTGATGTCTGGTCGAGGAGTATTCTCAGAGGGTTGTAAGGTACTCATGGTATACCAGCCTTAAACTCAGGGGACTGGTGAAAAGCGCAGGCCAGGTCCACTGCCATTGTGGAGTTTACATTAGGGTGCTGTTTTACCTATGCACGAGTGTTCGTCGGTAATGCCTCCAGGAATTGTTCCAGGAATACCTTTTCGGCTAGTTCTTCTATGGTGGAAGTATGGGGTGTCCACCACCTATTACCCAAGTCCTTAATCCAGTAGTAGAGAGCGTGTGGGTTGTCTCCTGCCATCCCTTTTTCTTTTCGGGACTTCATCCTGTAGAATTCTTGGTTGCAAACCAGGCGCTCCAGGATAGCCCTCTTGACCTCTTCGTAGGCCATAGTGTCAGCGGGATTGGCAGCTTGGTAGGCTGCCTGTAGTTCTCCTGATAGGAGGGGCGCAATATACTGACTCTATCATTCTGGGGGCCAAGCCGCGGTGGTAGCCACCCTTTCAAAGTTTATGAAAAAGTAATCGGGGTCCTCCCCCTCTTGAAACTTTTGTAGTACTGACCCGAGACATTGGGATGTACCTTGGTGCTTACAATAGAGTCTGTGAGCCTCAAGATTGCAGTGTCCTGCACTTGTTGATTAGCCGTGAGCAGGGCGGCCTGTCTCTCTGTGCGGTCTGGACCTGTTGTTCCAACACCAGCTGCAGGTGTCTTTGTCCCTCCGCTAGCTGAGTGATCATGCTCTCCACGGTCACGGGTTGTGTCATGATGCAACACTTTGGGATGTCAATACCACTTCTGACAACACCTTGTAGGGAGTGGGGGGTGCGACCAAGAAGGTTAGTGGAGGGACCACAGAACACAATAGTGAGTTAACCGGGCTGTTTTATTAAAAAGCTTGGATGTAGGTCTTCCCCTAGGGAGAGTACCGTTCTTCACAACAGTTCTGCTGTGGCACCTCAGAACAGATCAAAACAAAAAATACAAAGCAACTAGGACAACATCCTCTTCCTTCCTCTTCTTCAGGGGTCGCCTCTCGCCTTCCGGGTCGTGTAGCGCCTCCTGGACTCTGGGACTCTCGCTCTCTTTTCTCTTTCTCAGGCCGGGACAGGGAAGGGAGAAAAAAACAGGTTGGGGTTAGAACTAGGCTCTCCGTGCTTATAGTGATCTGTGCTACTGTCACCAGGGAAAAAGGGGACAGTGAGGGTGTAGTGCAGGCTCAAAACAACACTTTGTTCATCTCAGTTCCCAGTGTTTCCCCATCACCCCCACCACAACGATCCCCTAAGCAGTACTTGCCGTAAGTGACGACCCGTCTCCAGGGCCGTGGCATAGGGACCCGGGCCGTTTTCTCCCTGCAGCAGTCCGCTGGGTTCTCGCGTTATACCGCTGATGTTTGTTGGGTTCCTCGTTGTTAAGCTCACTCCGTCCTCGCCGCTGTCTCCTCCAGCGCTTGCTTACGCCTTCTCCGTCGCTTGCTTACGCCTTCTCCATCTGCTGCCTTCAATTTGGTTTCTGCCCCTCCGCTGGTCTGCCTCCTGGGATACCCCTTTCCTCTGACGTAGCTGGCCCCCCTGCTGACGTCACCGGTGAAATGAAGAATGAATTCAGGATATGAAGATAAGTATCCTTTAATAAATCAAAGAGCTCAATAACAAGTCATCCAGCAAGTTCAGCATCACAGGAACAACTGTCCTTTACAGATGATGCACAGTATCATGACATGCATAACATTCCATATTCTAACAGTGACATAGCTGGCACATGCACAAAGAAGAAACAATATTACATTTAAGAATGCAAACACAACAACCGGCTTCTTCCCGTTAGCTCAGAGCGCTGCTAGACTGCTCAATGGTATCGGCTGGGTGGGAGGGGGTTTTCAGTCCGACAGCTCTACCGGGCCTGTGCGGAATTCGTCCTCCTCACAGCCCTATACAAACAATTTACTCTGCCTGAGCCTTTCTATTTTCATGTTGTACGTCCTTCCCACTAAGTTGGATACAGGCTTGTGTCTCACTTTAATTGTTTCTTGCTTTATTTTGTATATATTTAAGCAAATGCATATTTAAAAAAACCCTGTCCGTCTGGACAGCTGTAAAATATAGTGCTGATTGGGTCTGTAATTATTATATAGTCACAGTAACCCTTGTCTAAGGCCACTGTCTTTAGAAATAATAGATTACCCAAGGTCCCTGACCAATTGTATTTGGATTCCCCTTGTCTTTTATAACTTGCCCAAATAACAACATAAACTTTATGCAATCCAAAAATTGTTGGGACTGCCTCCATGTACTCCCATCTCACAACATCTGAAACTAATTCACTAGCTTCTGATAAACAGGGGTACTAGTTGCATTTCTGTGTTTTTGTTCATAAGGCTTTGTTTGGCAAGTGCCACGCCACATTATTAGCTCACTATGCACCGACTAGAACGCTTCACTATGCTACTGTGGGCTTATTTGTGCTGCTTAACATCTAGACATGTAGGGCTATGGGACATACCTTTTCCAATTCAGATACCAAAAAATGGCATACGCTTCCTCCTTAACTACGTCTGACTTGCGACTGCTGTTTAGGAAACTGTCAAATAAGATTTTGTTCAACACTTCAACTGTATGGTCTCACTGCACTTGAGGCAAATTTCGTAAGAATTTTGAAGTTTTTTCTGCCTTCTCTTTCTCACCTTCTATCCTATCATATGATTTCACCATTGTCTAATTTTGCATTAGAGCCAGGATGCCCATAAAGGAAACAGAGTGCTTTAAACATTAACAAATAAATAATAAACACATGGATGTGGCTTTGCCTCTTCTTGCAGTGGCACAGAGACGTTCCATCTGATCGCACCTGAAGTTCAGAAGAAGCAAAGACTTGCATTCTTACGTTGCATTGTTTTGCTCTGCTTCTCCAAAGCACCTATGCTGGGTGCCAGTGGGACACTGAGACTGAACTCAGCTCCAAGCGCCTCTCCGCCCTATACTCCATTCTATTATTCACCGTTCACTTGTTCCTCCAGAATAGATCCATGAAAATTTAAAGCAAGGGAATATCGCTATACTTGAAAGTGGCTTGTTAATTTGTAAGTAATGATTCATTAATGACATTTAAAGGTCCTTGTTAGCTTTGGCATGGGGTTGTTCATCATCTGTCGGTCAACAGGAAGAGAGATCAATGAACCTAGCATGGGAGCTGGAGGGGTTGGGGAGGGCCCCCGTCATCAGCACTCCACTGGTTGTTGAGAGATTCAGGTATACAGGAGGCTACATGAAGGTATTCCCCTGTGCTGTACCTAATGCATCATTTAATAAAATGTAATTGGCTTACCAACAAACCATCAAATGAGATCAATCAGACTGTTAGCCAAATGAAGTTGTCTTTGCCATGCTGTTACAAAGTCATCCTGTGCCCTGGGCACCCCTCAACAACTTTTTGGTAACTGACTCTGACTGACCCTGGGCTCTTTTTAACCTGGCCCAGGGCCGGTGTCAAGCTGAAAGGAACACATTAGAATACAGTTAAGACACCCAACATACACTAGGGTACACTATGGTATGGTGGGGTACCCCTGTAATTGGCATGCCCTACCCCATAAGCCCTTAGTATATAAGAGGGCAGGGGATTGAATGTTTTTAATCTAGCATGTATGAATTTGAATGACACCCCCACTACTTGGTCACACTCAGTTATTATTCCAATTTTTAAGAAGGGGCAAAGGGGTGACCCTAGGTGTTATAGACCTATATCGTTACTCGATGCTTCATTTAAGATTCTTGGCAAAGTCATTTTAAATAAAATCAACTTATGGGAAAAGGAAAATGCAATTTTATGTGATACTCAATATGGATTTAGAACAGGGAGGGGTACTGAGGAGCAGTGTCTTAACTTATACATGACTGTTTCTAAATATACTGCTGCTTCTAGCGGGTCAATCCACCTTGCTTTCATGGACCTGTCCACAGCGTTCGACTTAGTAAATAGGTCGAAGCTGTGGACAATTCTCTCTGAGTTGGGTCTGGACCCCGCCCTGATAAATTTCTTAGCTTTTTTGCACAGCGACCTGACGGCATCGGTCCGGATGACTACAGGTGGCAAGTGCACTAAGGGGTTTAGATCAGCCAGAGGGGTGAGACAGGGGTGCATTTTGGCCCCCATGTTATTTTCCTTGTACATTAATTCCCTGTATTCTGTCTTAAAAACTGCTACCCCAGATATACCTATGATGGGAGGATCACCGTTGCCCGTACTGATGTACGCCGACGACACGGTCCTCATTGCCAGAACCCCTAATGGTCTACAGCTGCTCCTTGACTCGTTTGGAGCATTTATGGAAAAACTAGACCTGGTTGTAAATATGGATAAATCACACGTTATGTCCTTAGGGAAAGGAAAGAACACCACCAAAACCCTGCGATGTAATGGAGTGATTTTAACTAAAGTTAAAACTTTTACATACCTAGGAGTCATTTTTGATGACAGGGGCACCTGGACTCCACAGGTGGTTAATAAAGCAATGGCGATCCGACGGTCATTTGGAGCGATACAGAGGTTCGCTAAAAGACTGGGGGGTAAACCAACGGAAGCCATTCTCAAGCTGTATAGAGCCAAGACCTTGGCTCTGGCTAGATACGGGGCAGGGATTTGGGGTTTCAGGGATTTGGCCCTGATACAGAAGGAGGAGAATAGGTCCATGCGTTCATTATTGGGCTTACCACAGTCCACACCCATCTTTTCTGTTTTAATTGAATTAGGGCAAGGTTACATCGAAGACACCCTTAACCTGGCCCCACTACTTCTTTGGGTGAAAATGTGGTTGAACCCAAACCTGACGTTAAACCGCCAAATTATTACTGACTGCATGGGGAGAGACAGAGCTAATGATATTAAATGGCTGAGTTATATTAAGGCTGCTGCTACCCTCCTGGGTCGTGTTGACCTGTATAGCAACCCTGAGAGGCTGTGCAATGAAGATGTTACATGGATCAAAACACAATTTTTAGAGTCTAGGAACATGCGGCGAGAAGCACAAGAAATAGAGAAAACTACAGTGAGGGCTCACTATATTGTTGTATCCACCATGTCCATCCAGCCGTATTTAAGGGTAGTGAACAGGCCGTATCATCGGTGGCTTCTCACCAAATTCCGTTTCAACCAGATGCACCTTCTTCTGGGAGAATACCAGAAATGGAATAAACCAAGGGATAATACCCCATGTAAATGTGATTCCTTTTCCGACCAAGACCTGACCCATTTTGTATTTTTCTGTCCCTTTTTTGCGGAGGGGAGAAAAAAATACATACTACCACTGATGAGAAATAGGGGATTTATGCAAGTGAAACCTGCATTGCTGTTTTTACAAATTATGGAGACCCCTATTGTGATGTATGGGGTGGCAAGCTTTTTGGTGGCAGCCATGAGAGCTAAACGTCTCAGATCAATGAATTCCATAAACATTGATTGAATCACGTAAATTTAGGTGTAGTATATTACACAACCCATGTCTGTAGATTTGTATAAATAACTTGCACCATATAGTTTTTTAATTGTTTTCTGAAATTGCCAATGAATGAATTACTTATAGAATATAAATGTGATGTTGAATCAAGGGGTTTGAATTTACTTTAAAAAGTAAAATGAAAAAAGTAAAAAGTAAAAAGGAAAATGAAAAAGTAACACCTGACCCCGATTTCCCCGTCATAATTGTTCTTTTTAATGTCTTTTAAAATGCTTTTATATGTATACCACATCCCTGAACCGTATTGTTTAAATATGAATGAAATGCCATCCCCATCTTTATATTTCTTTATACATTTCTTTATATGTTTTGATATGCTTTATATGCCTTATATGTGTTGATATGTGTTTATGTGTGTTGTAGTATACTTTTATGATTTTAACTAATCGAATAAAGTATTTTTGACTCTGACTCTGACTCTAGCATGGGAGCTGGAGGGGTTGGGGAGGGCCCCCGTCATCAGCACTCCACTGGTTGTTGAGAGATTCAGGTATACAGGAGGCTACATGAAGGTATTCCCCTGTGCTGTACCTAATGCATCATTTAATAAAATGTAATTGGCTTACCAACAAACCATCAAATGAGATCAATCAGACTGTTAGCCAAATGAAGTTGTCTTTGCCATGCTGTTACAAAGTCATCCTGTGCCCTGGGCACCCCTCAACAACTTTTTGGTAACTGACTCTGACTGACCCTGGGCTCTTTTTAACCAGGCCCAGGGCCGGTGTCAAGCTGAAAGGAACACATTAGAATACAGTTAAGACACCCAACATACACTAGGGTACACTATGGTATGGTGGGGTACCCCTGTAATTGGCATGCCCTACCCCATAAGCCCTTAGTATATAAGAGGGCAGGGGATTGAAACTACCTAAAATCCCCAGTATCATGGGGCATGGCAGTTTAGAGGCCAGCAGATTTCCTGCACTAGCATGTGTGCAGTGCTGAAGCCTGAGGTCAGTTTAAAAGCAGCACTGGTCGCCAGGACTACTTTTAAACAGTAAAGTGTGCCCAAACTCGACTTTGGTGGTAGGGGCACTTAAAAAATGAAAACCTACAATGTTTGGCATATTATGATACCCAGGGTCTCCCCTAGGTATCCCAGGGGTGGAGTCAGTTATCTATAAGGTACACCCTTATAAAATGAGTTTTTATATGCCTGGGTAAAATGAAATTTCACATTTCACCCCCACATTATTTTACAGTGCTGTTCAAATTCGACTTTGTTGCTAGAAGCACTGGGTAAGGAGGATCTGCAATATATGTCTGCAGATTCAGAACCCCTGAAGTCTCCCCTAGTTGCACAGGAGTTGGGGGTCCCGTAGAAACTTGGGAAATCCTTATAAAATATGTTTTTATAAGCCCTGGTGCTAGAAAACTGGCCCAGCTCATTTTCCCCATAGCAAACCCCATGGTCCATAGGTTAACATGGTGGGATATTATTGTTTAATAAATATTGATAGGAGAGGACTAGCAGGACCATTCAAAGACTTCCCAGAATGGAAGTAATAAATCCCACAATATTATACTGTTGAATTTCTCCAAGCTATGGTTCAGCAAAGGAGTCCAAGTAAAGTTCGCTTGGCAAGGTGTTCCTGCCACTAGCAAGAGCAGGAGTCAGTCTGCAAGAGTTCTCCAACGATGGGCATAAGCAGAGTCCACTAGCGTCTCTCCTCCAATAAAAAGAAAGAAAGAAGAATGAACCACACCACCTTCCTCACCGGAGAAATCGATAATACCGTTTCAGTCCGGATGTAACACCCCCTGTGTCACACTATCATCGTTCGATTCTGCATAACGTGCAAAAGTGGCAACACTAGCATTCTTTCCCACACAGATCATGGGAATCAATTGTCCATTCCGGGCGCACAGTTTCCAGGGCCGGACTGGGAACCAGAACCGGCCCTGGCAAAGTGCTCGGCCGGCCCCCCTCCCCCCGCCCCCCCCCCCCCCCCCCCCTCCGGTAGAAGGGGGAGGTGTGGCCGCGCTCTGTGCCAGGGCCGGTTTTCGGCCGTTTTTGTTACAGGGCCGTTTTTGCAGCATAACGGCCCTGTAACAAAAACGGCCCCCAGGGGGCCAAAACCGGCCCCCAACCTTGCGGCCCACCGGGGGATTTCCCGGTGCCCGCAACGGCCAGTCCGGGCCTGACAGTTTCCTTATTCAATACTGATGCATCCTATATGCCAGTAGCAAAAGTTCATGTCACACAGTAGTTGCAATATATATATATATATATATATATATATATATATAGATAGATATAGAAGTAGGGGGGCGTGGCTTGGGCGCCGATGGCGATGGTCGCCTGAGAGCTCGGCTCCGGGACTAAGCCCGGAATTATCCTGAAAATCGGAGGCTGCGGGGCACCCCAGACCCCGCATTCTGCTGAGCGTGCCGACGGAAACCTGCCGGGGCCCCTGGTGAAGCTCGGACGAGGGTAGTTTCGGAGTAAAACCGAAGTTTGCGGAGTTGCGGAGTGCGACCCAACATGGCGCCCGGACCCCTTTGTCCTCCTATTCGGAACTACTGAGTTGAAGAGGTGCCGCGGGTGGCGACTGGCGCCCTGCTTCGCCTTCCCCGGCTGTTCTGGACATCGGACATTACTGGATTGGACCTCTTGCAACGGATTTGCACTCGGTTGGACGGCCGGGCGGATGCCCACGCAGTGGAGGGCACCGGGAGCGGACGCCCTGTGATCCAAGCGGTGGCTCGCTTCGCGACTCCGCGACTAGCTACGTCTTCCTGGCCAGTCCACCTACATGGGAGGCGTGACACTCTGGCGCCACAGATCACCCGAGGGAGTAGGTGGCCCGGCCTCACCCCGGGGTTATAGTGGGTGAACGGGTCTGCCCGACTCGACGACGGCTGTCTCCGCCCCCTCATCGGTGCCCTCGGACGCCGTGGCGATGGCGTGAGCCGAAGCGGCGGAGTCTCCACAGGCTCTGGAGAAGGAGGTCGCCCGGACCCGAATTGAGGACAAGCACCCGGGAAGGTCGTGGTCGACGCCCGCACACGGAGACGCCTACTACGGGACCCTCACGGAGTGCCCCTGGAGGCATGGGGAAACCCAGAGGAGCCAAGGGATCCACCCAGACCGCCTCGGACTCTGAAGCCCAGGACAAAGAGGAGCATGGGGACCCAAAAAGTTCTGGTGGCGCGCCGATGCAGCAACAGTTCGACCGTGTCCTGGAGGCGATAGAGACTACGAGATCAGCCCTCCAACAGGACATTGCTCAGGTGGCGACGAGCCTGGGCCTCCTCAGGGCGGACCATGGCAAACTTTCAGACCGGGTCAAGGAGGTGGAGGGCACGGTGAAAACCTTGGAGCCGGCGCAGCGAACCTTGGCTGCGACGATGAAGGATGCCCTATCCCGAATTGAGACCCTGGAACGGAGGGCGGAGGATGCGGAAGGCCGCAACAGGAGGAACAACATCCGAGTGGTGGGCCTGCCGGAGAAGATCGAGGATGGCGACATGGTGCAATACTTGGAGACCTGGCTCCGAGACACGGTGGTCCCGGAGGGACTGTCCTCCTTCTACACTCTGGAACGGGCCCACAGAGTCCCAGCACGGCCCCTACAGCAGGGACGCACCCCGAGGCCGGTGGTGGCGCGGTTGCTGCATTTCCGAGACAGGGACTTAATCCTCAATGCCGCCAGGCACAATGGCCCGTTCAAAGTAGCGAACAGTCAGGTGAACATTTTCCCAGATTACACCTACGAGACGCAGCGCAAGCGGTTCTCCTTCCTGGCGGTTAAGCGCGAGCTCAGGAGCGAGGGCATTCAGTATTCACTCCTATATCCTGCAAGGCTCCGCATCATTGTCGATGACAAAACCCAGTTCTTTGACACCCCGGAGGATGTCTGTGTCTGGCTCGACCTGTACAGGACAGGGAAAGATGGCTTTGGCTCCTCGTCCCAACAAGCAGATGAGCCGGAACAAAGGCGGCGATCCAAGAGGGTCAGGAATCGCCGCGGCCGCACGGGAGGGCCCTCGACTGCGGAGACATCATCGGAACGGAGGGGAGTGCTGGAAGTATTGTCGGAGTTGTCGGGAGCAAGGGAGGAAGTCATCGAGGAGGAAGAAAACCCGGGTGATGAGGGAGCACCATCGGACTCGGAGGGTTCAGTAGCAGATAGTGCCCATACACCGGTGATCACACCGAAATCGGTGGAGGACCTTTTGGATGGACAAGGGTAACGGGGTATACTGCTTTGTTTTGGGTGGGGGCCCGGCAGGGGGGAGGCGGTTGCCGTTCCTTACTGATGACAACGAGGGGGAGAGGGTTGGGGGGCCTCTGCTTTTGCCCCGGGAGGTCTTGACACTGTTTGGGGCTTGTTATAGTCCTGGTGGCCTGGGCGACGAGGGCCCACTGCCTCCGCCCAGCCCGCACCTGGCCCATAAGGCCTTCCTACGGTGGCGACCGTAGGATTAGAGGGGGTTCTGGGGTTGATGGAGGACGAGGTTTGGATGGGATCTAGATGGTGCAGTTTGGGTCCTGTTCTGGGGTGGGTGGGGGGGAGTTTGGTTGGTTTTTGGGTTGCTTGGGTTGGGTTGGGGAAAATGGCCGCCATCAGCGCTGGGAGGATTGATGTCTTTTCTTTGACGGGACCCGGATGGGGGGACTGTGCAAGAACAATCTGGGACAATGGCTGATGTTGCTAACTTGAAATGTGTTACTTGGAACATAAGGGGGCTTCACACTATGTCCAGGCGCCACAAGGTCCACGCTTATTTAGTGCGTAGGGGAGTGCAAATGGCGCTGCTACAGGAAACTCATCTGAACAAGGCGGAAGGGGCGGCGCTTCAGCGTAGGTGGCGGGGGCAGGTCTTCTCCACGTCGTACTCTGCTTATGCCAGGGGGGCGCTAATATGGATCAGGGCAGGGGTCCCCTTCCAAGTCATGAGGACAGTACTGGATCCAGAGGGGCGGTTCGTGGCCATCTCGGGCACTCTAGGGGGGAGGGACCTGAACGTTTGCTGTGTATACGCTCCTAATGTAGACCAGACTGCTTTCCTTTCCAGGTTATCGGGCTCGTTGGCCCACTTTTTCGCCGGGCCCCTCCTGCTGGGGGGAGACTTTAACTCCGTAGTGGATGTGGACATAGACCGCTCGCATCCCCCGCTTCCCGATTCCCCGGTCCGTCGCACGGCTAAGGGTCGGCAGGATTGGCAGACCCGCTGGGGTTTGACGGACATTTGGAGGGCGCATCACCCCGCAACTAGGGATTATTCATATTTTTCGAGCCTCCATGAGTTGCATGTCAGACTAGATGGATTTCTTGGATCGCCCGAACTGGTTTCGGCAGCGGTCCGATCGGAGTACTTATCGAGGACCATCTCGGACCATAACCCCCTCCTACTGGACCTTCGCTGGTTTCCGGGGACGCCGGCGGTGCCCACCTGGAAATTGCGACCCGAGATCCTCGAGGACAGTGTCTTCAAGGCGGACTTGGGGGAGAGAATATCGGATTATTTTGCGTCCAACGGCGGCTCCGCGAGTACTAGGGCGTTAGAATGGGACGCTTTTAAGGTAGTGGTGAGGGGCTACTGTATCTCCAAGAAGGTGGGCATGAGGCGCGTCATCCTGGCTGATCTAGACACAGCGGACCGGGAACTCCGCGAGTTTGAGATTCGACGCCCCGGACACCCGGAATTGCAAGCACAAACGGCGGAGGCGAGGGAGAAGGTGGCAGTGGAGGTCGAACGGCTCCGCTGTTTTGATTATAAGGCCTATACGGTCCGGTCTATCGCGGAGGGGGACAGGGCGAGTGCGTTGTTGGCGTGGTTGGCCAACCCTACGCGCCAGTCCCAAATGACGACAAATATGCGTGGGGCAGACGGAACCGAGGTATGCACCCAACCGGAGATTCTTAGTTGCTTCCGGCATTATTATGAAGGTTTATACCGCAGTCGCTCCGCACGTGACCCAGACCGGCTTGATAATTACCTTCGCCCACTGGAGCTCCGCACGGTGGAGCAGGAAGTGGCGAAAACTCTGGGTTCCGACATTGAATTAGGGGAGATCCGCGGGGCCATTAAACGGATGGCGAGAAACAAGACCCCGGGCCTAGATGGCCTACCAGTGGAGTTTTATGCAGCTTACGCTGACCTACTAGCCCCTCGATTACTGGTGGTCTACAGGGAGGCGAAGAGGCTGGGGCGACTCCCGAGCTCGATGTGTGAGGCGCTGGTGGTTCCTCTCCTCAAACCGGGCCGAGACTCATCCGACCCGGGGTCCTACCGCCCCCTATCGATGTTGATGGTGGACTACAAAATACTGAGCAGCATCTTGGCCTCGAGGCTGCTGGGACACATGAGTTCTCTGGTGCATGAGGACCAGGCCGGTTTCATCCCACGGCGGAACACGACTATGAATATTCGTAGGTTGTTCCGTTTGCTAGGGGAACCATTTGTGGATGCCCCGTCCCCGGTAGTCTTATCGGTGGACCTGGAGAAGGCTTTTGATAGCCTAGAGTGGGACTACCTCTGCACGGTGTTACGGAGACTCGGCCTAGGGGAGGGATTTGTCCGATGGACCACGGTTCTTTATGCTTCTGCTTCGGCCAGGGTCCGAGCGGGCCCATTGATTTCATCGCGGTATCCGTGGAACGAGGCACGCGGCAAGGGTGCTCCTTATCCCCGCTTCTTTTTGCGCTGGCGGTGGAGCCACTGGCGCTGCACCTTCGCTCGGGAGCCCACTATACGGGCTTATGGACGTCTGCGGGCCCGCATTATGTCTCGCTTTATGCGGACGACCTGTTGCTCTTCCTAGAGGACCCGGTCGACGCTTTACGGGGAGCGGAATTGGCGCTCACGGAGTTCGGAGAGGTCTCGGGCCTCCGAGTGAATTGGTCTAAGACCTGTCTTTTTCCGGTAGGCAGGGGTACCCCCGCCCCTGCGCTGAGTAGGGAGATTAGATGGGAGCCCGACTGCTTTAAGTACCTTGGGGTATTCGTTTACCACGAACAACCCGACCTCCTAGATGGAAACATTGCCCGCTGCATTCGAGCACTCCGAGGTTGCATGGACTTTTGGGCCACGCTGCCGCTCTCAGTGGCGGGACGTATCGCCCTGCTCAAAATGGTGGCCTTCCCCGGTTATTATATTACTTCCGGACTTTGCCGATCTGGGTCCCACCGGCCACGTTCCGTCGATTACGCTCTATGGTGGTCGGATTCCTCTGGGGAACGGGCCGGCGGCGGGTGGCCCTCAATACCTTGATGAGGCCGAAAGACGAGGGGGGGCTCGCTGTGCCGGACTTCGAAAAGTATTATCTGGCGGCACAGCTCCAGACCTTTACCCAGGAGATCGCTAGGTTATTCCGGGGCCCGGAAGACGGAAGAGGGACAGGTATGGCCAGGCATGTTCTCTCCTTTATAGCGCTGCGACAACGCTTAGTCCTGCGGGACTTGTCGATGGAGGAGCGGACTGTCCGCCTGTGTTGGAATCGGGCCCACGCCCGAGGCCAACTGAGAACACCATATGCGCCTGAAATACCGTTGGGGATGCTGACGGCCCTCCCCCACGGAGGGGATTGGTCACGCTTGGCGGCCTGGGAGGATTCCGGTTTACAGCTCGTTGGTGATATGTACGAGGACGGCGCGCTCTTGTCCTTTCAGGATCTCATTGACCGCTTCGGGATCTCCCGAGGTGACTTTCTGCTGCACTCGGCCATTGTACGAGCGATCCAGGCACACTGGAAGAACGGGCAGGAGGAACCCCACTTATCTCTGGTGTGCCAGTACGTAATGATGTCGGCGGGCACGGTGAAGGCGGTCACTTGCCTATACGGCAGGTTGATTACCGAGGGATTGGCTCCTCTCACCACTTTGAGGACCCGCTGGGAGGAGGACATTGGTAGGGAGATCCCGGAAACGACCTGGTCCCAGTTGGTGAGACGGGCCTGGAAGGGCACACGCAACGCCCGTTTCCAACTGGTCCACTATTATGTTCTCCATAGAGCGTACCTGACCCCGGTGAAAGTCAGGCGTTATTTTGCCACGGCCTCGGCGGAATGCCCTAGATGCCCGGCTCAGGAGGCGGACCTCCTACACATGTTATGGGCCTGTCCAGGACTGACATCCTACTGGCAGGAGGTAGCGACGACCCTGGAGGAGGTGACAGGGAGACTCTTATCATTGGATGCGGCGGTGGGGCTCCTACACTGGTTTCCCCATACCCCCAGGAATAAAATCTCTAGTAAGTTTATCGACCTGGGGCTCCTCCTTGCTAAACGAGAGGTGACTAGGAACTGGAAGGCACGAGCTGGTCCGGCGGGCAGCAGATGGCACAGTGAGCTTGTGAAGTGGGCGGCGGGAGAGAGCGCACTGAGATATCAACTGGCTTGGAGGCAGGGTAATGAGAAGGCGCAGGAGGCCGCGTTGGAGTGGGAGATATTGGTGCAGGCCCTCAGAGATTATAGTGCCCCTAGCGACTCTGAAAGTGAAGAAGTGACTCACCCCGAGTCCCGGTGAACGTTAGTACTGACAGTCCTATTGCCTTCCCCGTGGGTCCGATAGCAGATCCTATGTTGATAGCTCCCCGGCGCTGGTGGTGGGGGGGGGGGGGTTCTCTTAGTTAGTAGACATTTATGGGGAGGGGGTTTATTTTGGGGGTTTTAGGCTTGTTTGGAAAAGCAGATGAAGGACAGTGCATTATCCGGACCAGCTCCAGCATCCTACTGACCCCCATTGCAATTCGCCGCCCGACCCCAGGGTTGTGGGCTGGTTGGCTGTGTACAGACTTTATGGAGAGGGGCCAGAGGGCTTTATTCTATTACTATTGCTTATGATACCATGCTGGTCGTTACTGTACTGATTTACTGATTCCTGCAATAAAAATATATTTAAAAAAAAAAAAAAAAAAAAATAGATGTAGAAGTAGCCAGTGACAAGGTGGCCCCTTTGAAAAAAAATCCTACTTAAACGCCTCCACGACGCCCAACGCTGGTTTTCTGACGATCTAAAAAAGAAAAACTGGCACTCAGACAGGCAGAGCGCCGTTGGCGGCGAGCCTATGCATCTGAGGAGAGAGCAGTATATGTAGCCCTGTTAAAAAATTACAAAGATTCCATTCTTCAGACTAAATCTGCTTACTTCTCCCAAAAAATCACTAATTGATCCAAGAAGGCTAAAGACATTTTCTCAATTGTCGATGAGCTTGCTCAACCTGACAGGGTGACCGCTAAATCTGTCATTTCACAAACACTATGTGATTCATTGAATTCATTTTTTATTGACAAAATTACCTTCATCAAGAGCAATATCCCTACCCCCATTTCCACTACCACCTCCCCCATAACCTGTAAAAACCCCTTCACGTTTGAACAAATCCTCCTGATTTCTAGAGAAGAATTCCTGACCCTACTGAATAAAGTGGGATCTGGCTCTCCTAATGACCGCTGCCCCCCCCACATTCTGAAAGGGGCCTTTCCTACCTGCCCTGACCCACCACTTTCACTCCGTAATAACTCCCTTAAATCAGGCATTGTTCCGGATACCTTTAAATGCGCCGTAGTCATCCCTATACTAAAAAAAACCCAAGGCAGATCCTTCGCTGCTGAGTAATTTTTGTCCTATTTCTCTGCTCCCTTACCTCAGCAAAATATTAGAGGCTCACGTCACGAATTGCCTCAGCTCATTTATTGAGCATTCCAAGTTTCTCAACCCCCGGCAGGTGGGTTTTAGGCCAGCACACTCCACGGAATCTGTCATCCTTGCAGTTATGGATGAGCTTAGGAGAGGAGCCGATAAAAATATCACCCAGGCCCTGGTGCTTCTGGATCTATCGGCGGCTTTTGACATGGTCGATCATGAACTTTTGATCGACCGTGTCAGCAATGCCGGCATTCAGGGTCTGGCCCTCAAGTGGATCACCTCCTTTCTACATAGGCGCTTCCAGGCAGTCCGTTTGGCCAACTTCTCGGCGGGGAATACAAAACTGACCTGTAAGGTCCTCCAGAGCTCTGCTTTATCGACCCTCCTATTTAATTTATATATGCAAACCTTGATTGTGTCTCTACGTAATAGCCCAGCCATAACCTTCAATTACGCCAACGATCTCCAGTTGGTATTTAACATAGATTCCTCCAATACATTCATTAGTAATTTCCAATCCACTATGACCTTCATTAGTGAATGGAGGTATTCTAGCCAATTAAAACTTAATCCCGATAAAACAGCTTGTTCTAACTGGAGGGTCCACCAACCCCTGGAACCCCAGCTTCTGGCCTTCATCTCTGGGCACCCCTCCTCGACCAGTAAATTCTGTAAAAAGTCTTGGAGTTATCATCTGTAGCGACTTGTCCTTGAAGCCACAAATCAATGCTGTAGTTTCCTCCTGCTTTTTCCATCTCCGCAGAATTTGGAAGATTTGTAGGTTCATGACCACAGAGGCCCTTACTCTTGTGATCTTGGCCCTGGTCACCTCTCGCATTGATTATGCGAATGCTTTTTATGTTGGCATTCCAGCATACCAACTTCATCGCCTACAGCTCGTACAAAATCAGGCAGCTAGGCTCATTTTTCGCCAACCCAAGCATCAACATGTTAGACCCCTGATGAAGAGCCTTCATTGGCTCCCGGTAGACAGACGCTGTGTATTTAAATTAGGCTGTACCATCTTCAAAGCCCTTGCTGGTCAAGGCCCTGCTTTCATTTCTTCCACGATCCAACGTTATGTCCCCTCACGTGAACTCAGTTCCTCTCACCTTCACTAAGGGCCATATGTATCAAGAAAACGATTTGCAATTCTGAAATTGCGATTATTACCGAATCGCAAAATCAGAATCGCAAATCGGGATGTAACAACGCAATCACAAATATTTAGCGATTCGCCCAAAATCGCTCAATATTAGCGCGATGGATATTAGCGATTCCTTAAACGTCAAAAATCGCAAATTAGCGAGTTCGCATCCAGAAAAATCACAAAATAGCGAGACCGCAGGCCGAAAATCGCTAAATTGCGATGTTCCCACGCAAAAAATCGCAATTTAGCGAATTTCTGGAAACATCCAATCGCAATCCTGATGCTTTATGATGACATCACCATCCAGGAAGTGAGTGATTTCCCATGGTGCTTCAGGATTGAGACAGAGAGTGTTGTTTGGTACTCAGGAGCCATGGCAGAAGGTGGAAACCAGGATGTCCCAGCAAGCCAGCAGGAGCAGCAAGAAGGGGAAGCAGGCAGGAAGAGGAAGCTCAAGTTCTCTGAGGCTGGACTAGAGACCCTCAATACCGAAATGGTGCCCCACCATGAGGCATTATTTGGGAGGAGTTCCCACAAGGTGCCAGAAGCCAGCAAGAGACGGATTTGGGAGGGCATCCAAGCCAAAGTGAATGCCCTAGGAGTGACCCACAGGACAGTAGAAGTGTTGCGGAAGCGTTGGTACGACCTGCGCCAGCGCTCCAAGGAGAAGTTGGCTGCCAGGCTGGAGCATTCCCAGCTCACCGGTGGGGGAACCTCCAACGTCCCTGACTCTACACCACTGGAGGAGCTGGTAGAGGGCACACTGCCTCCACAGAGTGTTGCGGGCGTGTCCGTGCTCGACAGCTCAGCACAACCAGCTGCAAGACCAGGTAAGAAGGATGCCTCCCCACCCTAAACCACCTCCAGCAACCCCCTGCAGCGACCTAGAGATTAGGGGAACCACATGTCAGGCTAGAGCAAGTACACAGGCAGTCACAGCAATGCATTATGGGAGATGTAGTCACAATAGTCTGTAATGTTGAATGTAGCATCAGAATTTCACAATTTACACATGTGCAGGTCAGGAAAGGTGAATGACACAAGTAAAGTCAGGGAACACTGTGAAAAAATGTATTAGAACATCACATGTAATGATAAAATAAGTAATGTGTGCTGTTCTATCCACAGCACCTGCAAGTGGAAAGGCTACAGCCAGTGCAACTGAGACAGGACCCCAAGCCTCAGGAGAAGGCAGCCATGGCCATGATACAGATGGGGAGGACAGTCCTTTCATCCGACCACAGGGACACAGTAGGAGGAACGTGAGGCCATTCAGAATTATGGATGATGAGGATGAGGACAATGAAAATGTGCAGTCTGATGCACCAGTACCCCAGCAGCAGGAGTCCAGACCACAGTCCAGAGGCAGGCGTAGACCCCGCACGGCCATCAGCTCCAGTGTGCAACAAGAAGAATCAGTTTTTGCCGGCCTAGAAATGCACATGCTTCAGGTTCACCGCCTGCAAGCGAAACAGGCCATTCAGAGAGAGATCAGGGCAGGGAACAGAGGAATACGCGAGGAAATCAGGGGGGCTGTACAGGAGCTGACTGCAGAGTTGAGAGCTGAACGTGCAGCCAGGCGCAAAGAAATGGCCCGCATGGAAAACTAAACACGTGCTAATAACCGCCTGGCCTCCTCCACCAATATGCTGGCAAGGCGTGCCATAGAGACCCAGCGTGAGTTCTCGCATGGTATCCAGGACATAGCCACTGTGGTAGTGCAGTCAACTGCCACCCTGGATGAGCTGTGTGTGCTGCGTACTGCTTGACCCGGGGTGCTTACCCCCAGTGAGGAGGACTCACTGTCGGTGCTGAGCTCCAATACACCACCACCCACTGTTGAGAGGTGCCGTAGTGGCCGGAGCACCAGGCCTGCCACACAACAATAGGGACTGCAGCAAAATGACTATTCCACACAGGGGAGATATCGGGCCAGCAACAGTGTAGCACTTGCTGTACTAATGACTGATTTTGTTGCACTGTGATTGAAACATGTGCTTTGGTTTAGGAGAGTTCATCCATGTTTTTTTGGATGTGTGACATTGTTGCTATTGGGAATTAAACACGTTTGCAAAGCAAGAAGTTGTCATTGTATCATTTTCACTCACCTAGAAGTAGTTACGCATGATCTCATCACGCCTCTGTCGCCCAGCTGCAGCAGCAGCTACGCCAGCTTCCTTGTGTATGGGTCCAGGTCCCTCCACGTCAGAGGATTCTGAGTCACTCAACTCCATAGGTGTCCCTTTCCTGGTTGCAATGTTGTGGAGCATGGCACAAACTACAACAATTTTGCAGCACGTCTCAGGGCTGTATTGGAGGGCTCCTCCACTTTAGTGAATGCATCTGAATCTGCTCTTCAAAATGCCAAATGTTCTCTCGATGGTGCCTCTTGTTGAAATGTGTGCCCGGTTGTAGCGCCGCTCCCCAGCAGTGGCAGGATTCAGGTAGGGTGTCAGCATGAAATCCCAGACTGCATAGGCACTGTCCCCTGTGGGTGGAAATGTTTAAAGGTCAGTCACTGTGATGCACATGCTGGCCATGAGAAATATGGGCTGACATTGTGTGCTGTTACCTAGTAGGTATCCCTCTCCAAATTCCCCTCTTGAGAGTCTACGGTATAGCCCACTGTGACGGAATATGAAGGCGTCATGTGTGCTTCCTGGGTACTTTGCCACTATATCGGTGATTATGTTTTTGGCATCACACACCATCTGTATGTTCAGTGAGTGGTAGCATTCCCTGTTCCCGAATACATACTCTATGTTTGAGGGGGGTGAAATGGCAACATGTGTTCCATCTATACATCCTATGACGTGGGGGAATTGGGCTATGTTGTAAAATTCCTGCTTGGTCTGTGCTAGTTCCTGTGGGGTGCTGGGGAAGTGTTATGTGATGTTGCATCCTATGTGTCATGGCGTCGAGGAACGCATGGAAAAAGCACGACAGGGCACTTTGTGACACCCCTCCTGCAGAGGCTATGACCCCCTGAAACTACCTGAGGCCAGCAGGTGTAGTGAACAGAGGACCTGGATATGTGTGGGTATGGCTTGTGTCCTGCGGGTGGGGTGTTCTAGGTGGGGCCTGAGTTCCTCAATCAAATCAAGTATGCTCTCTTCCTCCAGTCTGTAATGGGTGTAGATATCCTCCTCAGTGCGTTGGAAGATGGTGGTGCGCAACCGGAATATCCTTTCCTGCCGTCTCCTCCTCTGCACCAGAGCTCTCACTCTTCGCCTCCTCGCTATCATGTACAGCCCGGACATTGTGGTAGGGAGTGTGTTGCATTCTGGGCTTCAATTTATACCTTGCACCTGGTTACCACCTGCTCCCACTTGATGGTAATTGCGATTCCTTATTTTGCGATTTTGCCTAATTCGCTATTTGCGATTGGTTGATACATTCCATTGCGATTTCTAAATTGCGATTTCCAGATTTGCGATTTTCGCTAACAGGTTTCATCGCAAATTTGGAAATCGCTATTGTAATCGCTATTTACCACTTTCGCAATGTTTGTGAATCGCTAATTTGCGATTCCTTATTTAGCATGTGTTTTTTGCTTGATACATTGGGATTAGCGATTTTTTTGTCGCACACGCTATTTTTAACGAATCGCAGCATTTGCGACTGATTTTTGGCTTCATACATATGGCCCTTGCTCACTATCCCCACTTTCAAACGAAAAAAACACGGTGGTCTTAGGTTTTCTTTTTTGGCCCCCCGTTTTTGGAACTCCCTTCCTAATGAGCTGAGATTGGTAACATGCTATACTCAATTTAGAACTCTTTTGAAAACTTTCCTGTTCTCACAAGCTTATGAATAATGTTCCAAGAATCTCTCTGCTGCAGTCCTTCCGTTCTTAGCACCATGAAACCGCCTGGTGTAAGTGCGCTTTAAAAATAATTTTAGCATAACATTTAACATAACATTACAGAATGCCAGGGCAAAGTACAGATATTTTATATGAGTGTGCTGAAGTAGAATTCCATCTCCTAGTCATATTGAGAATGTACAGACTTGGAGAATAAAGCCAAGTTACGTTAAGGCATTAAAGTCAGCATATCATAATATTTTAAATGCATAATTATATTCAAACAGGAGTATTTCAATTAAGGCATTTATTTGTCATAGGAGTCAAGTGTAATAGATTGTTTCATGAAATTGTACATAAGTTGATGTGGCCTACTACCACATTTGAAAAGTGTATACGTGCAACATGTAAGTGTTTTTCATTTAATCATTTTCGTTTTAGAAAATCTAAAACCCTACACATATCGAGATTTAGCATTGGAAATGTCACCTTTTAAACTAGTTGCATAAAGATTTTGCACCAACTTTTCAATGTCAATGGTGCATTACAATGAGAATAAAAGAAAATGGCTTCTCAAGACATTATACATTCAAGTTCAGCATATAAATTTGTACAGCAATTAATGAAGCTCATTATTGCATATATATACTCATTTCTTGTTAATTGTGATATTACAGAAAAATGAATTTTGTGAGTTGTCTTCGACATTATTTAAAATCTTTATACGAAATCAACTGTTAAGGAAATTAGAAACACAATATATGGTATTCTTCTATTTCTACATATGTAAGCAGCCTTTTACGGTGCTTGCACTATGCATTTTTTCATGAAGATTGTCATTTTATGCAACAGTGCAAGGTGCATATGCATCTCTATGTGTTTTCGTTCTCATGTTTCGCTTTTGTGTTGTGTAAAGAAAAACAGCTTCTAAGCTGGATCACTGCCACCATTTCAGGCTTTGGCTTTGATGGTATCATGGACCCAGGACTGCTTCCACTGTCTTCCTGCCCGATGGGAGAGTGAACCGCGTACACAATATTGCCCTACTGGGAAAGGAAATAAGCAGTTCTATTCCCTGGCAGCACACTTGCTGAGCTATTTCAAATTAAGTCAGACTCCTTCTCAAAGGCCACTTTCTTGGCAAGAACCACTGTCCTGTATGACAGTTTCTTTTTGACGTCTTAGTTTACAGAGAGATATGGACTCTGTGGTGAGCAGATTCATGATGAGGGGAAGAACAATGCACCATTATCTATCAATATAGCAACCTGTTGGCAATAAGAAATATTGAGTAAAGCTGTCATTGCAGTGAATGCGATATATGACAAAATAATGCATAAATATAATACCTTGTGAACTCGGAACTAGTACATTGGGTCCTGAATTAGACTTAGATTCTGCATGAAACGTCAATATTACAGAAATATGTGTTTTTAAACCTTTACAGGTACACATTTGGGTATACCTGCAGAAAACCTGTACACCCAAATGTGGCCAGGACACTCCACAAGCACCTACACTTGCAGTGCAGCAGCAGAGTAAGAAAGCGAAAAAAAGATGAAAATCAATAATCTCATCCGCGCCCTCCAAACTACAACCACCAAGCTTCATCTCTCAACTGTACTAACAAACGGTTTGACAAAAACATCAGTAGAATCAGCAAAGATATCTGTGGGCACCAAGAGAATCCTAATGGCCCCAGCAAAAGCTTACAAAGTTGCCAAAAATGAACATTAATCAACTATCTCACACGCAGAAAAATTGGTTGAAGTTTACAGCTGACACTCCCATGTTTTGGGGACGGAGAAAAAGTTAGGAAATATATCCCAATGTCACCACTATTCCACAATTACGTTACCCTTACAATTCACAGAGCACTTTTGTACCAACTTCTTTTCTCGCTCACAGACTCCTCCTACCCCATGCCTGCATCCCCATGTCCCATTCCAGCAGCTCCAAAAATAAAGAAATAAAAATATTGTGCAAAGGACTCCTGCCTGCTGGGCAAGACCTGTTTTAAATAAACGCTTGAAGGATCGAATCAAATCAAATGTTTTACTGTGCAGTTATTAAAAGCCATTGCAATTCCAGAATGAATGAAAATAGCACAAAAACACTGATGTTTTAGGTGAACCAAGCAATATATGTCCAAACACTAATTTCACAAGAGTTAAAAATGATTACATACGAGTAAAGTGACTGAGTGCATATCTTTTCCAAAGTTATTAGCTGGGATTAAAGTTATGAATCAATGCAACTAAGTCACTCTTATACAGTTTCTCTATTTTATCAAATACGTTTTTCAATTTGTTTGTAATAATCCGCTTGCCAATTGCATATCTGTTGTATTAAAACACTCATCTATGGCCAATGCTGTTGCTCTTATGTTCATTTGTCTAAATGAAAGAACTAGGAGTTTTGCTCACTCTGGTGAGAACCCCTGGCAGCAACAGATGATGTACAAGTGATCCCTTCCAATATTGCCAGAAACAGCAGTTCTGAGATATAAGTGCATGCTTCCAAAGTTGTCTGAGCTCACCCACATCGAAAAACCAAATTTTAGCCTCACTTGGGCCATATGTATCAAGCAACTTAGCATTCGCAAAGGCCGAAATTCGCATAATTTCGGCCTTTGCGAATGCTAATTTGTTAAATGGTATATATGACACATTTTGGCAGCAAAATAAGGAATCGCAAAACTTGCTATTCCTTATTTTGCGATTGCACTTAAGGAATCGCAAATTGTGCGATTCCTTAAAAGCAATGTATCAAAGGAAAATTAATTCAAAAATGCCCATAAGGATTCGCAAATTACCACCAACTTCTAGTTGGTGGTAAATTGCGAATTCTTTTAAAAAAGCAATTTATTTAAAATCCAAAGGTGCCATATGACGCTCATACATGCCCTTGTATGGGCGCCATATGGCAACACATGTCATTTTCAGGGGTGCAGCAGTGTGTACTTGTGACACCCCTGCACCCTTGCAAATATTCCTAAATTGCGATTAGCAAATTGCTAATCGCAAATTTCCCCTTCATTCCTATGGGCCTCCTGGCCCATAGAAATGAATGGGAAATTTGCGATTAGCAATTTGCTAATCGCAATTTAGGAATGTTAAGGAATCGCTAAAAAGAAGCGATTTCCTACATACATACCATTCTGCAATTTCTAAATAGCGATTCCTTAAAAATCGCTATTTAGAAATCGCAAATGGTCATGATGATACATAGGGCCCTAAGGGCCACGTGTACAAACGAAAAAATATGCGATTCTTTAATTGCTAATCCATGCGATTCTCAAATGAGAAATCGCAAATTGGTATATATGTATGATATGAGATCTAAAATTGAGAGCCAGTAACAAGTAACAGGGCGGCTGTGGAGACCACGAAACTGACCGGAATTAGTATTTTACTAAGAACTAGAGAGCTAACATGTAAAGGAGCCATATACTCTTCAACTAGACGATGTATAACTACTTCATATCCCAGGCAGAAATAGCGTCAACTATGAGCTTACGTTTCATTTACGGGTACCAATGGTACAGCAGGTTCAGTGCACTGGGGCCCGAGTACTGATAACTGCTATATTTATTACCCAAACAACAGTGAAAGGAACAGTTTCCTTGATTGCACCTGGGCCCATGGCCTTCTTGCTACGCTACTGGTTTCATTTTATTGTTTGTCAGTCACTGATTTTCCCGATGATTCTAACTCCGATTTTTTAGACGCTTATCCTTCTTACACCGTGTAACTGCTGTAAATGTCTCTTTTACGCAGAAAACAGAGAACTCTCACACCTCGGGGAATATTTTCTATTGTCTCAGTTTCTTAAAACCTTACATAATACAAGGCAACCACGAAATAATAAAAAAAGTCACATTGCAATTTAGGCGTTCGCAAACGTAGATTATATAGGGGCACATGTATCAAAGTACAGTTTTGGGAATCCTTAATAGCGTTTTTTTGCGAATCGCTATTAAGGACTTGCAAACTGCTATGTAGGTAGGAATCGCATTTAAAAAAGCGATTCCTATACATTCCTTATTTGCGACTCCCAAATTGCGAGTTGCAAATAAGGAATGGCTTCCCATTAATTTCTATGGGCCAAAAGGCCCATAGGAATGAATGGGAATAGCTTGCGCAATTAGCGAGTACCCAATAGGTACTCGCTAATTGCGCATGCAATTTCAAGGGTGTAAGGGTTCCAAAAGGACACCCTGTTGCACCCCTGAAATGTGCATGTGTGCACATGTGGTGCACAAACATGACCTAATGGGCATGTATGTGTGCCACATGGCACTTTGAAAAAAGCAAAAAAGTATTTTTTTTCTAGGAAATAGCAAAATACCACCAACTTGAAGTTGGTGGCATTTAGCAATTCCTTTAGGCAATATCGCAATTTGTGATGCCTACAACATAGCATTTAGTGAATCACAAATTGTGATTCTCTAAATGCATGCTCAAAATAGGGAATCGCAAATTTTGCGATTACTTATTTTGGAAGTAGGTTTATGCCTACCTACATTGCACACAGCTAAATTGCGATTGCAAACGCTGAAATTCTGCGAATTTCAGCGATTTTGAATCACAAATTGCAGATCTATTTGCCAATTACGACCAGACTGAAAAACAGGGAGAAAACACTTCCTGGTCATGGGTAATCACCTCTGGACCAGGAAGTGCATCACAAGATTAGCCTGGGAACCAGCCTGAGTGAAGGAGGAGTCCAGCTGGCTCACAGAGCAGAGGCCCAACAAGCTGAAAGGAGCACAAACTTCAGTCAAGGCCATTTAAATTGCCGAAAAAACACCTGCAGGGAGGAAAATCAAAACTAAAGTTTGCAGAGAAGGAGCCATGGATAGATACCCACAGAGGAGTTCTGTAAAGCCCTGATCTTTGGACTGGGTAAGAGTGGTCTGCTTAATTCAGACACTCTGTTCATCACCACCCCCTTTTCTGAATCGTTTTTGGACACTATAGGTGTTGCAGGGTATACTCAGACATGAGTCCCTTTCTCACTGCACCATCAGGATTCAAGCAAGCCGGGCCGAAGACGGCTGAAATGCCAGAAACCGGTCCCCGGTAGCTTGTCTCCTTTCTGGCGAAGAATTGGCTTGGTAGTTTAGTCTGCCCTTTTCCCATGATGCACTGGGCCAGGGAAAGACTGATTTGCATATAGCCAGGTTCTGAGCTGGGATGGTGCAGTGAGATAAATAACGGTGATGGATCAAGCCCTGATCTTTGGACTGGGTAAGAGTGGTCTGCTTAATTCAGACACTCTGTTCATCACCACCCCCTTTTCTGAATCGTTTTTGGCCACTATAGGTGAGGCAGGGTATACTCAGACATGAGTCCCTTTCTCACTGCACCATCAGGATTCAAGCAAGCCGGGTCGAAGACGGCTGTAATGCCAGAAACCGGTCCCCGGTAGCTTGTCTCCTTTCTGGTGAAGAATTGGCTTGGTAGTTTAGTCTGCCCTGTTCCATGATGCACTGGGCCAGGGACAGACTGATTTGCATATAGCCAGGTTCTGAGCTAGGATGGTGCAGTGAGATAAATAACGGTGATGGATCAAGCCCTGATCTTTGGACTGGGTAAGAGTGGTCTGCTTAATTCAGACACTCTGTTCATCACCACCCCCTTTTCTGAATCGTTTTTGGCCACTATAGGTGTGGCAGGGTATGCTCAGACATGAGTCCCTTTCTCACTGCACCGTCAGGATTCAAGCAAGCCGGGCCGAAGACGGCTGAAATGCCAGAAACCGGTCCCCGGTAGCTTGTCTCCTTTCTGGTGAAGAATTGGCTTGGTAGTTTAGTCTGTCCTGTTCCCATGATGCACTGGGCCAGGGACCGACTGATTTGCATATAGCCAGGTTCTGTGCTGGGATGTTGCAGTGAGATAAATAACGGTGATGGATCAAGCCCTGATCTTTGCACTGGGTAAGAGTGGTCTGCTTAATTCAGACACACTGTTCATCACCACCCCCTTTTCTGAATCGTTTTGGCCACTATAGGTGTGGCAGGGTATACTCAGACATGAGTCCCTTTCTCACTGCACCATCAGGATTCAAGCAAGCCGGGCCGAAGACGGCTGAAATGCCAGAAACCGGTCCCCGGTAGCTTGTCTCCTTTCTGGTGAAGAATTGGCTTGGTAGTTTTGTCTGCCCTGTTCCCATGATGCACTGGGCCAGGGACAGACTGATTTGCACATAGCCAGGTTCTGAGCTGGGATGGTGCAGTGAGATAAATAACGGTGATGGATCAAGCCCTGATCTTTGGACTGGGTAAGAGTGGTCTGCTTAATTCAGACACTCTGTTCATCACCACCCCCTTTTCTGAATCGTTTTTGGCCACTATAGGTGTGGCAGGGTATACTCAGACATGAGTCCCTTTCTCAATGCACCATCAGGATTCAAGCAAGCTGGGCCGAAGATGGCTGAAATGCCAGAAACCGGTCCCCGGTAGCTTGTCTCCTTTCTGGTGAAGAATTGGCTTGGTAGTTTAGTCTGCCCTGTTCCCATGATGCACTGGGCCAGGGACAGACTGATTTGCATATAGCCAGGTCTGAGCTGGGATGGTGCAGTGAGATAAATAACAGTGATGGATCAAGCCCTGATATTTGGACTGGGTAAGAGTGGTCTGCTTAATTCAGACACTCTGTTCATCACCACCCCCTTTTCTGAATCGTAAACTCCACGATGTCCTATTTGGGAGTGTACATTAGTGGTGGTGGGATACACACCAATGTACTCCATTATACAACCATGCTTAACTGCTTTAGACATATATAGGTGTGCAAAAAAGCGAAGGTTTTATTTAGAGATACGTGATGCTTTCCAGAATACAGGTTAGTTTGACAGAAATTAATGTTTTAATGCAGACATGACTAATGGTAGATTACTGAAGATTGTGGTATTGTGTTGCTTAGCATGCAGTGTTTTTGAAATAAAGGTTTTTTATAAAGAAATGGATGAGGTCTCATGTTTTTGCATTGCAGTTAGTTTTATAATATTTAGGCTGATGGTGTGTTTATGAATTTTTTATAGATACCCCTGAGGAAGGGAAATATCCTGAAAAGCATTGGGTGAATTATAAATAAAGTTGTGACATGTGGAAACATCTCTTGTTTATGGATATTCTTGAATGTGATATTGAAATGAGTATTTATAAATAGATGAACCATGAAAAAGGTGAAAGATAAAAAGCGATTGAGAAAACAAGTGGATGAACTGAAGAATAGAAATATGAAATTGATATATTCGATTCATTGGTAACGGATATGGCTGTGCAGCTGGAGAGGGATCGACAAAGGTCCCTGTGTATCTGTCCTATTTGGGAGGGCATCAATGACACTGCCAGAGTCCCAAAAAAAGAAAATCCGGCAGGAAATACAAGCCAAAATAAATTCCATTGTAGTCAGCCACTGCTCCATAGATGCAATCTGCAAGAGGTGGTATGACCTCAGGTCACGGACCAAGATAAAGGTGGGTGAGTGACTGAAGGACTCCTGGACAACAGGTATTACCCATCTACAGTACTGCCAACCACTGCACTAGAGACCATGGTGGAGACCACACTGGAACGGGAGGCTGTTGTGAGTATTGGGGACCTCGACAGTTAAACAGCAAGACCCTCCAAAAATAATTGTGACATATTGCCTCTTAGCACATCTCAACTCACACCCACATAGTCCAGCAGCATGCATTAGACAGCTGTACTCCAAAATGCAAGTACCTTGCCAGTACAGTGCATTATAGGTGATGCAGTCCAAAAGCCAGCTGAGGAGTCATACGTACTTTTATTGTGCTACACTGCATAATAGTAAGCAAAATGTATCTCATTTGCCACCCAGATCTCCCTCCGGTACATAGTGAGGACACCAGTGTGAAGGGGGTGAATGATACCATCATGGCAGCAGAGGAACTGATCCCCATAGACAATCAAGGTGGCACCACCCATTAAAGAGTAGCAGCAACGGAGGATGATGATATCCCTCTGCCGCAAAGTCCCATTGCACAGCCAAGTGTAAGCCAACACCAGCATCTTGCCGGGCGTGCCCACAAAAGGCATAATGAGGCACGTGATGCTGGTGAGGATGTTGGCTGCACTCAATTGTTTTTTTGGCCTAGAGGCATCTCTGCTCCAGAATCAACACCTGCAAAACAAGCAGTTGTGAATCATTAGTAGGAACATGCACCACATGCCGCAGAGCATTAGTGTGAGCTTTGATAGTGCTGGGGCACATTTGGCCACAAAAAGTAACAATGTAGTAGGCCTTACCACTGTCATACTGGACTTACGCTAAGAAAAGATGGCAGACCATGCCGATCGGAGGCACCGTGATCGCAGTGCTGCTGTAAGGATGGACCGGCTAAGTCAATCCATTGGTTGTGTGGTTACTTCCACTACATGCCTGTCCAGATGAGCTGTCACACTTCAGGTGGAGTTGGGACATTTCAGTGGTGATATGGTGTGACCAGGGGCTTAGGGTGGATAACGTCAGCTGTTGAATTGCTACAGAACTCTCAGGTAGCAAGAGGTACTGGAGATACCCCACTGGACAGTGAGAGATATCGAGTGGGAACAGTGTATCAACGATTGATGTCTGTGCCATGGGCTGCAGCAATAGCCGCAACCCAGCTGGAGACCAAGAAGCATGGTGGACGTAGCCGTAAGAGAGTCGATGGACATGTACGAGTTTGGCATGTACATATGGCTATAATGTGTATAGTGATGTACCCTACATTCTGTTGTTTTATTTGCCACTTGGTACTCATATGCATCAATATTTGAATGACAGGTGAAAAGCCTTAAAATAAAAGTTATTTGTGATTGCATTTTTGGCTATGCATACATCATTTAAGTAATGTGTTGCTGTGTCATCCTGTCGCCCCTCCATTGCTATGCTACCGTCTCCATGCTGTTGTAGAGGGGCCTCTGGCTATTTATCCTCTGAATCTGTGTCATCCACATTGGGGTGTAGCCTACACCTGGTCCCGATGTTATGTAATATGGCACAGGTTGCCATTTTGCAGGCCATCTCTGGAGCATATTGGAGTGTGCCTTCACTTTTGGGAAGGCACTGGAATCTTGTTTTGAGCGTGCCGAAGGTCCTTTCAATGACAGCTCTGGTGTGTTGATGGGCAATGTTATAAAGCCTCTCATTATGGTCTGTGGGGCTAAGTATGGGGTCAGAATCAAAATATTTAAGAGTGAGCATGGCAGGACCTGATAATAGACAGGCACATATATGTCCCTAATGTTACAGCTACACATCACCTAGTAAAACTCCATCATCACTCTCCCCAAGTTCCAAGTGTTGTCCACTGTGCCTGAAGATGTATGCATCATGAGTGCTGCCTGGGTATTTTGCCACTATATCTGTGATGACATTATGGCCATTGCAAAGTACCTGGATGTTGTGGGAATGGGTACTTTTCCTATTGCGGAACAGATATTTGAGATGTGCCGGAGGACAGATGGGAACATGCGTTCCATCTAAACACCCTAATACAGGGGGTAAGTTGACTATCCTGTAAAAGTTCAGCTTGGTGTTGTGTATTTCCTCTGCATTCCTGGTAAGGTATATGTAGTTGCTGATGTATAAGAGCATTATATCTAGGAACCCTCTAAAGAAACATTGACAAGGCACTTTGGGACACCCCATCAGTGACAGCAAGAACCCCTTTGTAGCTACCCAAGGCCAAATAGTACAGTGAGCACAATACTTGCACATGAGTGGGGATGGAGCAGCTGCACAGATTACTACTACTCTAAGATAACAGCGCCACTCAACCTGTATTTCTCATATATGTCCTCCTTTGTTGGAATATGAAGAGCCTCTTTCTATAGATCCTCTCCTCTCTCTGCCTCTTCTTGATCGAGTGGGCGTCCAGGAATCGCCTCCGCACTGCAATTACATAAAGTTCAGCCATAGTTGAAAACCTCTGATGCATTCTGGGGCAGCTTTTATCGTCTGAATCTACTCAGCACCTGAACGGAATCAGAGCTAAACGGCAGGGACACAGGTATTTTTGCGACCAGTTGCAAATTGTGACACCCTTGAACATATGGTTTGTGACTTGCGAATAGCAAGTCTATATTTGCGAGTCATAAAATTCTGTTGCAAAAAATACTGGCTCGCAATTTGGTCTCATCGCTAGTGTGGATACCGAAAGGCGTTCGGACATACTGAAATGCCTCTTTTTCATCGCAAATAGGTTAGTGACCAATTTGTGACTTGCAAATCGTATGTATATGTTGCACTAAGTTCCTTTGAATGGCTTTGTGGCCCCAGATAACACTGCATTTCATTTGAATCGTGTGGAGTTAATAAAGTGCCGAAGTGTTTTCTGAAAGATCATGAAGTCTGATCTAAAACACAGGAACTTGAAAAGTATTAATTTTCTCACAATTACATTGTATGGCCCTTTACAGGATTGCACTTCCCTCCACATCACTGTTTAATTGTTCCCAGCTGAGCTGCCTAACCGTTGTGCCAACAATGTAAGATGCTGCCAGCTTGTTATATAGCCTGGTTTTTAATTAAACTCTAAATAAATTTGTGCTGGCGAAGCAGATTTTGGAAGAGTTATCGTCCGTTTGAACAAGTTGTAGTTCAGCAGTTCTAAACTCTTGATTAGGGAACACAGAAACATTTCATCGCCATATCCTTGAGGTTGTATGAATTTGGCCTTGAATATGCCAAACAGTGGTTTCAAGAAAGGCTCAAAGAGGTGGTCTGCGACGATTTTTAGTAGTGCATGTGTTGGATTACTTGATTTCTCTTTATGTTTTTTAATGGACCCGGTGTTATTAAACCAGAGACCCGGATATTTATACGAACTTACCAACAAAATGCTATTGTTGTTTATATACCATCTACTTTTTTGCTTTTCCTATTCCCAAACTGCAACACATTCGATTTGACATCATTTAAAGTTGGGTAGTTTTGGCGCAATAGATCTTAAAGCATTTCAGTGTGTCTTCCACTACCTCCTATTGTTGGAAGGCAGGCTTTTTCATTTGGCAAACTCGCTAAAATATCTGTGATGTACAGGTTAAAAAGTATTGGTGTTATAACACAACCTTTCTTGAAGCTTCTGGATGTTATGATCTGTTTTTTGACAGAGCTTTGCCATTGCCCAATGTTACCTTAACCCACATATCAGTATATAAAGCTTGAATAGCTTTCAACAGACTGGGGTCAATTCCCCAGCTGTTTCATTTATGCCAGATTACTTTACGATCTACTGTGTTGAAAGCAGTACTCGGGTGAATGAAACAGGTGGAGAGATCCGGTGCAATTGCCAATAAATGTTTCTTTACTAGTAGTATTGCCAATCTCCTAATACTGTTTAAAGTACCATGACCGTCTCTGAATCCTGTTTAGTTCCATGGAATCAGTGCCTGATCATCCATTAAAGATTGTTCAAAAGAAGTGTAGCATATTGTTTGGCCTCCACATCTAGCAGCGTGATCATATGATCGCTCACAGGATTGAGCCTTGGCCCGTTCTTGTGAAGGGGGGCTAAGAATTGAGCCTCGCCAAGAAGATGGGGCCAGTCCTGTGAACTAACATGCATTGTATAGTGGATAAAGCCAGGTCGACCAGTAATTAATACCTGATTTGAACACATTTGCTGGAAGGCCCTTAATGCCACGAGCACCATAAGCCTGACTGGCTTTGATTGTGCTAATCACTTCCTCCCTGGTGTACCATGAAGGTGATAAACTAATTTCTCTCGTGGAGTCAGTCATACCAGTTTTGTGATCCACTTTGCATTTTATTCCACAGTATAGTAGTGTAAGGTTCTCTTCCAAAGCACCAGATGGAAAGCCATTTTCTTTTGTTTGGGGCTGGTGGAGTCTCGTGCATTAGCATACTCCCAAAACGTCCTTGAATCTTTGGTTTTACAAAATTCCAATAATGTAGTCCATTCTTTCTCACTGTGACATTGTTTGGCCTCCCAAACCTCCTTTTTGCTTGTTTTACCCAGGTTATGTAAAATTCAATTTCTCACATCACCTGTTTGCTATGCTTCACAGCACGCCATTGTTCACTTAATTCTCTCTTCTTTTTCTTCATTCTCAGGCAAGAACCAGTGGTTTGGTTTTTTTGTTGGCCATTTCTGGAAATGTTTTACTATTTATTATTGTTAAAAGGTAATATGGTCAATGTTAACTTATTCCATACAAAAGCCTGAGTTCCTTTTCTTCCTTTTTGAGTGGTTACCAAATCCTTGTCAAATATTGAGGTCATGGTGTTAAGCCATTTCTTTATTTGTAGGTCGGTCTTCCATTTTACATTTATATCTGGATTTATGATTTCTCACTTTAGCCTTTTTAATTTATGCAACCATGTAATTTCTCAAAAATGTAGATTGCTTGCGTGGCCTCCAGTCAACTGCCCTGCTTTTTCTGTTTCTTGAGCGGGGGTATAGATTACCTGGAACCAGTCAATTGGTGAAGGCTCGGTGTCCCACTTTTACTGGCAGCAAAAACATGTTGTTTGTTTTAATATATCTGAGGCTGCAATCCTATTTGTTATCTTGTTGAACCCAGCTACTTTCCAAGACCAAAATCTGACTGCAACATCAATTCCTTGGTGCATTGGTTACGATAATTTTTGTTAGGGACACGTATTTATTTGAATGTTGGTCCTGACAAGTGATTATCCAATGTGCCAGATTTGCTTGTGTCTCTGTTGAAACCTGAATTTGGGGCAATTATTTGGCAGGATCTTGTTGTATCTGTCTTCCAATGAACTTGTATACCAATTGTTACTGGTGCCATGTTGTTGTCCGATTCACCTTCTGCTGCCCTCAGGAGACCAGACCACATCTTTGATCTAGCCGCACATGGATACTCTGGGTTAAAAGAGAGGGGTATAGTGGCTATGGGCCTTCTCAATGCTTAGACTTCAGTTTGCAAAGCCAACCCCAGTGAGAGTAGACTAGATTGACGTACTCATAGGTATGCCAAATAACAGGTGTTGTTTCAAGAGAGTTGGCGTTTAAAGGGAACGGTAAAACCAACCTTGTCTGTATCTGAAGTTATAGAGCTAGAAGAGCCTTAAAAGGCGTAAGAAATTCCCTTTATTAGAATATCAAAATTACCTTTAAAAATGTATAGAAGAGAAAAAAAACAAGGCGCCTGCTTTGTGGCTCTCTTTTGTTTTTTGCATCCTTACTGTTACATCTTGTGGCATTTCCCTCCATGCCAAGCTTGAAGGTGACCTAGAGGGTCTTGCCAAAATTCCATTATTTAAATCTTGATATCTTGAGGGCTTTGAGATGGAGATTTGTTCTGGGGCAGAACATCCTCCAAAGGAAACCCACGGCTCACCTTACCTATGTTGAATATAGGAAACTTGCTAATTTCTTTACGCCATTCCTTTTCTATTTGCGGAATTCCATAACTTGTCATGATATCCAGTGCTAAGTTCTGGTAAGATGCCTCCTCTTTGTTTCCATTTTCCACATGAATGTGCTGTGCTTTGCAAAGTTTCTGAATTATGGTTTCTGAAAATGATCACGAGCTACAGTTTTTTCTATTCTATTGATGATTTCTCGCCGATCTGTTGGAGCATTTTCCACAGCAGCCAGTTTTGATTTTCGATGCCCTGCTGTTGAGGTAGCCTGTGTAGATTAGACAACTCCTCTCTTTTGCTTCTGCACAAGTCTTTTTCTGGAAGACAGGTTCTGCCGGCAGACCGGAACACCTTTATAGATTTGTTCCATCGTGTGCCTGTTTCTCTCTGATTCTTCCTCGACAGAGAACTCATGGCAGCAGTACATTAAGATAGCTGAAGGAGTTTACAGCCCTTCAACATTATCAGTAGAGGTTATTAATAACCCTAGGCGAAGCACTAAGCTACACTCGCGGAGTTTGGGAAGTTTGCGCAACGTCGCACTACGCGAGCTGCACGTAGCACAGTGCGAACATGCGTAGTGCAGCGTAGAGTAGTGCAGCAGTCATTTTTCGCTTGTTCGCGGTCCTCAACGTCATGTTCGCGACCGCGAGCAAGCAAAATGACATCCCTTCGAGATTCTCAAAGCGGGGAGGTCAGGTTTCTCATTGTGAGTTGGTGCGCATGCTCGCGACCACTCTCAATGAGAAACTACCAGTTTGCGTTGAGAAAGCTTCTGCTCGAGTAATGATCTACTCGAGCAGCAGAAAACTACAGCTCGCAGTGTGCAAGATGCCATTTTCAATGATTGCACAGTGCCGGATGCTTGTCCGCACTGTGCAATCATTGAAAATGCATCTTTCACAGTGCGAACATGCTACTACGCAGCTCGCGCAGTGCTACGTGAAGTTCGCGTAGTGCGAAGTGCACCTCGCATAGCTTTGCGTAGCGCTACTTCGCGAACTACGCCCACCCCTAGTTATTAACTTGTTACCCTCCTTAGAGGTAGTGTTACTGCTATCGGGATGCCCAAATCTGTCTTCGAAGTTGTTCAGTCTTTAAAGCTGTTAATCGAAGTGATATTAGTACCTTAGATGGAGTCTTTTTATGGTTAACCCACTTAAATAAAATTTAATTTTATTTTGTTTGTAGAGCTTTTTCAATTTCTTTTTACACCACTTTTCGGCTAGTCTGTGGCATTTTAGGTTGTTAATAGAGGGTTCACAGAGACTGAAGAGTGCCAGATGTACTGGCCGGCCAATCTAGCTTTGGTGCAGCTCCAAGAGAATCTCCTAATATAACAGCAAAGCTAGTGATAAAATTTAAAGTGTGCTTGTCCAAATATCCTTTCAGTTCCTCACGACTAAGTTTCTTTTTTGGCAGAAAAGGATAGTTCAACCTTTATAGGACCCACTATATTTCCCCCTCCTGTTTAGTTCCAGTACCATTATTTTTACTCACCCTTCTCCCAGAATTTAGATCTGAATGGTTTGATTGTTTTAATTAATCTATTTTGTGATGACATAGCATTTTGCAGAAATTGAAGCTCATCCAATATGAGAGAGCACATCCAGGGAGCTTGCCAAGAATTTACCCCTGGATGCCCTATGAATCCAGACAGACATGATATTTTACTTTCTAAGTCAAGGGTGACAGGCCATGGCTTGCAGAAGGTCTACTTGCACCTGCTTTTTGTGAGAATGTTGCATCCAAGCAGCAATAATTAGTTCAAGAGATTTAGGCGCTTCGTACTAGTGTAGGCGGTAGTCTTTTTGCTCCAGTGTGGCTGTTGTATCAGAAATGTTTAAAGGTATGGGGCATATTTTTAATGACGTTGCTGACTCTGTGCTCCCACCGACTTGCGAGGTGTAATGATCAATGTCAACTGGTGTTTGAAAATATTTTATGTCTGAAGGTTTGACAGATGACTTTGGGGTGGCAAAATAAGTATGTTCCAATTAAAGCACCATTTACTTTGAGGAGTTTAACCTTGGGATCCCAAACAAACCTAGTAAATTAAATTGTCACACTTGTGCCTTATGACTCTGTGATCCACCACATCCTGGAATTTGAGGAAATGTTTAATCCTTATGTTGGCACTCTCTTATTTTACCCTTAGCTTCCAGGTTGATTCACTATCTCTATACACAATGTTGTCACACTTTTTACCATAACACAGAATATATGCTCTATAATTCCACAACCCCCGCCTCAAGATAAAGCAGATTAAAGCAGACAGGCAAAAGGGGCGAGAGCTCCAGATAATACCAGGCTGTATCTGCACAACACTGGTTGCATGCCTCTCCTCAGGCTGCTCACTTGCCTCCTCTGCCCGTTTGATGATGCAATCACTCCCTCAAGTTCGCTCAGTGCTTTTGCACCTGCCTGCCCTCCTGCTCCAGTCCCCTGAGTGTGACAGGAGTCATGTTTGGCTTGGTTCAAACTTCTAAATGCTTGCCAGCTCAGGAGAGTCTCGGCAGGCACCGTAGAAGAATCTGGGTAGCTCAGTAGCTAACCCAGACCGAGTCGGGCAGTTAAGTGAGTCTATAATAAAGAACATAACTTTTGTCAGCTCGCTCGCTCTACTCTGCCACTTACGCTCTGCTGCTACTCCACATCAAGTCATGTCACTTTCTGTATGTGAGACAACCTTGGCAACTCTTGAAGGATGGAAACATCAATCCACCACACTACATTCATATTTTCTATAATCATAAAACGAATTGTAGCCACTGTGGTCTCCATTAACCTTCTCTTCTGGTTTAAGCCGCATTTATTGTAAAAATATGTCTTGTCACATACACCTATACAGTGGTCGAAGTGGGCGGAATCGGAAGGGCATGGCGTGCCCCTAATTTTTTAATTTATCACAATCTGTTCCCCTACTTTTTTATTTTAAAAGTGTGTCCAACGGCGGCAGGAATGGTCCGTACTTTAGAAAAATTACATGATCAACCAGCCCTTTAGGATGGCCCGCTGTGTCGGGGGCAGAGCCCTTCCCAGCGACACTGCAGGGGCCATCAATCTAAGGTAAACCCATAAAAACAGCTACCCATGATGGCCCTGCAGTGATTTACACCTGATCTAGTGACGCTATCTGCCTGCCCCCACAGTGACCAATACAACGGTCACATTAGGTTGCATTGGTGGCCCCGCCCCTTATCTTATCTGCCTTTTATTTTTGGGCACACCCAGACTGACAACACCACCAGGAAAAGAAGAGGACTCCAGGGTGGAATTCGTGGCAGACTATGTCCATCTGCTCTTCACCCTGTTTGACCTGGAAAACAGGAGAAAAGGAAGCTGCAGTAAAAGAGGCCCCCACTGGTCTCTGTAGCCTGTGCCAAACTTAGCCTCTGCTGGATATCATTCTTGGTACCTGCCCAGAGGTCCCTAGCTCCTCCTTTACAGTCTGCTCCTTTTTCAGTACCGGGGTCTGCAAGAGTAGCCGGGACTGCCAGGATCTGAACTTGGTGCTCTATAAAACAAATATCAATTAAGTTGGGAAAATGAAAGAAACCTTGGTGGTTTTTTTATAACTATGGTTATATGCTTCCTTCTATGTCAAAAGTGGAGGAGCACCAGTGAGAACTCGACCCCAGTTCAAGTCCAATCTGTTGCTACGAGGTGTAGGGACATAGTTTGGTTTGGGTCTGCTACTGGCCATTGATCCTTGTGTATCAACTGATAAACAGGCACCATCCATGATCAGTAGGTTGCTTAACTTCACTGCTGTTTGTGGAGCACTCTTTACACATAATGTTAATGACAGATAAAGGACATTACCAACTGCAAAGCTGTAGGTTTTAAGACTAGAGATATTAATTCAGTTAAACTCATTTAAGCTTTATTCGATGTTGACAAACAACTATAAAGCACAAGTTACAATATTGAGGGTACAGTACAATAAAAGAAGGATCACGATAAAATGGTTTTGCCAGCAAATTTCATAAAATCATGTCCTTGTCAGTTACAGCATGTTATCTTTAAGAGATGATAATTTTCCGTACACTTATTGCTTTTAAAATGAACAAGGCAACATTAAACCAGGCCCAAAGATCATTAAACTCAGCCAGAAATTTAATTGCAGCTATATGGGTTCTCACATTTTGAAAAAAGCGGTTTTAAATAATAAGACCTAAAATTTGAATAAATATCACAAAAGAGCAAAAAGTGAATAGTGCTTTTGTTTGGAATGCCTGTCACAAGGGCAGGGGGTTGAATCTGGAGGACAAGATGTCATTACAAGGAAAGTGACTAAATCAAGCACAGTTCCAAATCTACGTCTGGTTAATACTAAGTGATGTGTTGGGGTTTTAACCTGCATTAAATAACTTTGATAACCATTCTCAGACTGGATTGATTGATAAAATATAAAAGCCTATTTTCCCCCAGCCAAACTCAGATTCCTTTTTTTTTTTTTTTTTTTTTTTAAATTTTTATTAGCATCATGAGTAACATCAAATACATATATATACAATGTCAGATAACTCATATAAGATAAGGCATCAATCAAAAACAGTACTGAAAATCAATATTTCTGTTAGATCGTTAAGACATAATTACTCCCCAAATTTCCTGTATCTTCCGTTTTTGCCTCAGTCCCTTAGTCATCGCTAAAGAGTTTTCCATATTATAAATGTCTTTAACCAAAAGCCACCATTCCATGACCGTGGGGGGATGATTTTGTATCCAGGCCCCGGCAATAGTTAATCTGGCACATGTAAAAAGTATATTCATCAAATCACGAGATCTATTGTTTACCCCAACAACTCCAATCAAAATATCCAATTGCGTGAGTATAATTGGCCTAGCCAATTTAGTCGAGATAACACCAGCTACATCCTTCCAAAAAATGGATAGCTCGGGGCATGAAAAAAACATATGAACAATGTTTGCCCCCTTGAGTGCACATTTAGGACATTTTGTACGATCATTCGAATCGTTCAATTCATTATTAGAAGCCCATTTTAGAATCCTGTCTGGTGAGTAATACAGTTGAAACAAAGTTTTAAACAGCTGTAGTTTCAGACTAGATGATTGAACTGCATTATTTAGGCTATTTAGTGAGGAGGTTATTAAGTCTGGTGTTACATTCACATCCAACTTTGTACTCCACTTTTCTGCCAACTTACTAATATCATCCTTGTGTAAGATAGAGAAAGTCTTATAACCACAACTGATCAATGCCTTGTCAGAATCCCTATACATACAGCTCCAGATTTCGGATTCAGATATACTATCAAGGCCTGTTCTACGGGTAATATAATCCTTGATCTGATTATATTTAAACCAAGCCCTTTCTGGTAATTTATACATCATCTTTAGCTTTTCAAAATTAGAAAATCCAGTATGGTCATACAAATCTCCCAAATTATTTATGCCATTATCCGAGAGCGTAAAAGTAGCTAGATCGTGAAAAACACCTGGTAACCCTGGATTATACCAGAGTGGTGTTTTGGCGTGAAATAGGGAGATGTTATTCCTATCAAGGATAGATCGCCAGATATTTACTGTGTCTCGAATCGTCTTGAACCGTACTCGTTTAAAGTAATTGGGGTCATTGAGTCTGTACAGAAACATAGTAGCATCATCCCCTAATATGAATTTGTGAAAATAAAGACATTTGTCAGAAATAAGTAGGCTGCGAAAGCGAGTTAAAAAAGCAGCCCAATAATATAATTTAAAGTCTGGTAACCCAAGTCCACCTTGGTCATAGGGGAGTTTAAGCAGAGATATCGCCCGTCGTGCTTTCTTATACCCCCATATGAAGCTGCTGATGATACCCTCCAGTCTGCTAAAGTAAGTGTTACATACTCTTAAGGGTATAGACCGGAAAAGATATAGAAATCTAGGTAATATCTTCATTTTGATTAAGTTAATTCGCCCCAAGATCCCCATTGGAAGTTTGTGCCATTTCTTAAGAAGAAGAGAAGTTTCTTTTAATAAAGGTTCATAGTTGAGTGCAATTATTGAATCAAGATTAGAAGAGATATTTACCCCGAGATATGTTGCCACATTACATATTCCATCTATTGGTGTTAGTGAAGTAAAATTTGTAATTATTTGTGTTTTGCTGATATTTAACCTATACCCTGATGCCATACCATATTTATCTGCTTCGATACCTATACCTGATATCGCTTCAGGGACATTTGTAGAGAAAACCGCTACATCATCTGCATAAGCAGTTATTTTTAGTGCATTAAGGCCATTTTTAAACGGTACAATCATCTCTTGCTTGTGCAATGCAATCAAGAAAGGTTCTATTGCTAAAGCAAATAACAGAGGAGACAGAGGGCACCCTTGTCGAGTGCCGCGTTCAATTGGAAAGATGGGTGAGCATAGTCCTGAGTAGCATACTTTACCCCTTGGTTGATCATATAGGGATTTAACCCATTTCAAGTACTGACCTTTTATGCCGAATGCAACCAAAACTGCCCAGAGGAAGTCCCACCCCACGCGATCGAATGCCTTTTCCGCATCTAAAAGGATCATTCCGAGTGGGGTGGGACACGTCCTAGCAACATCAAATGCCGATATAGCAGTATTAATGTGAGTGGTAGTATCCCGTTTGGGGATAAACCCATGTTGAAATGGTGAAACCATCTGTGGCATTAGTAACGCAAGCCTTGTTGCTAGTATTTTTGCAAATATCTTTGCATCAGCATTAATTAATGATATAGGTCTATAAGACCCTCTCTCTTGTGGGGGTTTCCCCTTCTTAAGAAAAAATATAATTTGAGTGCGATTCCAGGATTTTGGAGCTTGTTCGCCTTTACCAATAGCTTTGATAACCATAATCAGGAGAGGAATAAATTCTTCCATGCATTTTTTATAAAGTTCTATGGGGATTAAATCTTCGCCTGCAGCTTTTCCCAGTGCTAGGGAGTTGATAGCTGCCTGTATTTCTCCTACTGTTATATCTGCTTCTAAGTGATCAGCTTGCTCATCCTCTATATTCTGTACAACATTTTCTGTCAGATAGACTTTTATATTATCTCCTGTTGGAATTGTTTCAGGCGTATATAACTCTTGATAGTATGTGGCAAACTGATATAAAATTGATTTAGAATCTTGATGTAATTGTCCGTCGTCACCTTTTATTTCCTTGATCAGCGTTTGGGCTCGATCTTCTGCCACTTTATATGCCAAAATTTTTCCTATCCTCTCCCCACTTTCATATTGATTCAGCCTATATTTAGCTAATTTAGAAATGCTTTTCTCCCTAAAAATATTTTTCAAAACTAATCTTGATTCCATCAGTTTTGAATTTAAATCTTCGATTTCTTTTGCCCTTGTAGTGGTAAAATTAGCTAGCATCTTAGATAGCCTCTCTTCGATATTAGATATATCATCTAGTAATTTTTTATTTTGAACCCTATTGATTTTATTTTGCTGCCAAACAAACTGTTGTGTAAACCCACGGATGCTGGCCTTACATGCATCCCAAACCATCAGAGGAGATGTAGAAGACCCATGGATATCGATAAAATCTTTTATATGTCCTTTCAACAAACTCACAAACTTAGCATCAGAGAAAAGATATCGGGGAAAGGAGAAGGGCCTAGGTGGATGCCTGTCCGTTTCAATTTCTATTATGAATGAAAGCGGGTTATGGTCCGATGTCACCCTAGGGCATATTGACATTTTACTAGTTGACAATATAGAGTTAGAGGCAAAAACCATATCGATGCGTGAGCAGAGTTTATGGGCGGATGAGTAATAAGTATACCCTGTTAAGTGTGGGTGAAGATACCTCCAAGCATCTTTGATTGCATGTATATTAGCCAAATCTAAGATGGCAGCCCTCGTCTTACGCATCCTTTGCATCGCACCCTTTCTGGTTGTGTCCATATTATAATCCATAACACAATTAAAATCACCCAACACTATACGTTCCCCTTCCCAAGTAAGTAACTCCATATTGACCTGATCACTTATTCTTGGTTCGTCCTGATTTGAAGCATAAACCCCACAAATTATATATTGGAGACCTTCCAAAGTCACTTGTACCATGGCCCACCTGCCCGCTTTATCCGTCATTTTTTTGTTAACTTCTATTTTAAGCTGTTTATGTTTCAGTATGGCCACACCTCGAATTGAGGCATTGAAGTCTGTGCAGACCAAAAGATCATAGCCTAACTGATTCAATAAACGTCTATCCTTATATGCAATATGAGTCTCAGTTATAACTACTATCTGTGGGTTATGTATCCTGAGTTCTTCATATACTAGTCTCCTCTTAGTCCGACTGTTTAGGCCAGCCACGTTCCAAACTAGAAGTTTTAATTGATACATTTAATTGGTGTTATTATTAGAAATTCTGACAAGGCTTCTACCCCAAAAAAAACATAGCATTTTTGCAAACCATATAAGCTTCTCTTAGCCAAAAGAACATAGATATATTTATACTCATGATGCATTTTTTTTATTTTTTCCCCTCCCCATTTCCCACCCAGTGGCTCCCTTCTGGTCCCCCCATTCGGTTGACTGCCGTTCCCTTGGCAGTCGGTGAGCGGATAAAACACTGATAGGGTCCAGGCATTCAACACTAATCGTAGCAATACAAAAGCAACACAAAAAGAAAAAGAAAGAAACCCGTGCTACCCAATGTTCGTTCATAGGAGCAATCGCTTAGTTACCACATAAACTTTTAAAGCTAACCAAAATATAACTGAAGAATCAACAAAACCGTATACGCTGAGCATTAGACACTAACTTAGTTGTTAGCTTAATCATTTCCCCTGTCGCCAGGAAGCAATAGCACTTTCAACCTCATTTACTTCCAAAAAGAAATAAGATCGGCCATTCTTAATCACTTTCAGCTTTGCAGGTTCCTGCAGATAAGCTTGATATCCAAGTTCTTTTATCGGATCGATGAATTGCTTCAGTTTCCATCGTCTTTCTAGCGAGAGTTTGCTTAGGTCAGATCTCACAAAAAAAATAATAGAATCAATTGTGACTGGAGTGTTAGGCCGTGCTTTTAGAGAAATAGCTTGTCGGAGCAGGTAGTTACCTATATAAATCAAAATCGGTCGTGGGAATTTACCACTCTTATCTTTTTGAAATAGGGGTAAGCGATGAGCCCGCTGGATCTGAGAGTCCCAATCCCAATCTGAAAGGTCGGGAAATGCCTTTTGGAATAGTTGGGTAATATATGCTCTCGGGTCCGCCCCCTCCGCTCCTTCAGCAATACCAAAAACACGGAGATTCTGTCTTCTCTGTCTATTTTCTAAGTCTTCCAGTTTATTTTGCATCTGAAGTAATTGAGAGGCATGTCTATTCACCGCTATTTCAGAGCGCTGTGATTTCTCCTCTGTCACCACCACTCTTTGCTGTAGTTCCTCTATATCTTGAGATACTGACCCCAATTTGCACGCCATCTCTTGCAAAGAGGTTTGAGTTCTGTTATTATCCTCCCTCATTTGCTGATAGTGATTTTTAGCTTCTTGTTTCTGTTCGTGTAGGAGTTGTAAGATTGTCTGAAAAGAAGCAGACACCTCCCCTTGTGGAACCCATTCTGCTGGCCCGCTAGATAAAGAAGAAGCGATATTTTCCGTATGTATTTCTTGTATAACCTCTTCTGTCGGAGTAATTAATGCCTCACCTGTAGACCCAATTGGAGTATCAGGCAAGTCTTGAGTTAGGTCTTGGGTTATACTGCCACTACTGTTATTGTTGCTTTTGCTGCTGCTGCAGCTATTTGACAAAGAAGCGGAGTTGTCTTCCGTGAGTATCGTATTAGGTACTGAGGGTACTGAAGGTACTGAAGGGTGTGGCTGATCCAATAACCTTTCCCCCAAAGACTCTGCTGACTCCTTATTCAAGCCAGATTTGTCAAAACTATCGGTCTTTGCTTTTGTCACCTTTGTTACATTAGAAATAATAGTCTGTGTAGGGCTAAGTGGTACAGTGATCTGGTTTAAGTCTTTGGAGATAGTGTTTTGATCGTTGGGGCTGTTACCAGACAATCTCATTGCCATAGATTTTACACCACCCTTGGCCTGTACCCATTGTCTAATTGGGCTGTTCTCAGCAATCATTTTCATAACATTTGTTTTGGATTTGCTTGTGATTTTAGTAGCTTTATTCTTATTTTTGCCCTTTGATTTCTTTGTGGTGAGTGTTTTATTTTTGTCTTTGGTCGCTTTTAACATCGTATTGCTTCCTATATCGTTAAGATCCACATATTCTTCATCTGTCTCAGCGATATCTGTATTGTCAGTAGATGGCGGATTGACACCGCCGGAGTGGAGAACACTGAAACGGGTCCAGGCGGGTACTGAGCTAATGGTCTGAAACAGCATCGCAATACTGGAGCGGCGAAGCTGCAAGCCTACACTGCTTTCTGAGTCATATGCCATGTGAGGAAAAAACCCGAATAAAGACTTACTTGAACCGTAAGGACAGAGGAGCACTCTGAATGTTGCAGCTACGGCTGATCGGCAACCGTATCCGGAGTCGGCTACGGGCTGCTAGCGCAAAGAAACCTGCAGCTTCATCACGTCAGGAACCCTTGAGTGGCTGGCCGAGCTGGCTGAGTCTGACGAGGTGGACGAGACCGAGACTAACGGTATTCAATTGGTTTGGCCTGCGTTCCCCCGCAACACCGGCAACAGCACAGCCAGAGGAGACGAGCGGCAGCGGGAGCAGCAGCGGGATGGCGCCGAAACCTCCTACACGGACAACCCGCACAACAGCTGCTAGCGGGAGAGCGACGGCCCCCCTGCTAGTCTCAATTGCGGCCACAAATGAACTTACAACAAGTAAGAAATCCTCATGTATTAATAACGCGATGGATGCAGCCTTAGATGCGGAACAATTGCATTCAGGTAAACTTGGGGAGAAAAACCCAACTCGAAAGAAAAGTTATGCAGTAGATAGCGCCGCTGATAACACAGCAAAGAATCCATTAGTAATCGAGGGCGCTCAAGTGAGAACAGAGGAGTCTGAGAACTCTCTTCAAAGCAGTAGTGCGGCAGGACAGAATGATGATATCTTAAATAATGTAACTATGTTATCTACATCAGACACTACTGAGCTGGCTGGCGCAGAGGAAGAGGTAACTAATCTGTCTACTACTCTAGCCAAAGAAGATAGTGAACCTTCAGAACTTTTGAATAAAGTGACTAATTCTGATATTGATACTAATGTGAGCACCCCTCACATTGAAATAACTAACACGACCAGCATGCCTGCACACAAGGGGAGCGCTGAGGGCGTGGAGGAAAGTGAGGGAGCTGAAAATACAGCCAAACTCAGATTCCATTTTGTAATTCATGAAAAAATCCTTAATTGACAGTTTGGTTAGGGCAGTCACCTGTACAGGATTCGACTGAATTGATACATTGAACAGCTTGCTATATGTGTTAATAATATATCTAAGCCAGGGGATACACATTGTCTTATCAAGGGATAAGCAATCGATAATATTTGACTTGATTAGAGCTATCATTAAGTAAAGCAGGAGCTGGCTATATTTTCTAATACCCATTTTAATTTATTTTATAGGAAAGAAGTATAAGTTCATTTGAATGAAACTTACTTGGTCTCAAGTTGATAAAGTTGGAGAAGGAGTGACTTCCAAAGTTAGGGGTTGGGTGGGACCTGAGAGAATGGATGATTTGCCACCGGTTTGCACTTTTTCAGTTGCATGTACGGTCGAAAGGAGATTGAGAAATGACAGGAGAGAACTTAATGAAATAAAGTAAAAATACTACAAAAACACTCAAGCATTGGAAGACTGCCTAACAACCTTGGTGAGCTGGTACCTGGCTAGTCAGCTGCATTAAAGGCTTTAGGCCCAGTCACATGGTGGTTTGCAGCTGCTTGTCCACAGGTGATTCTGAGGTGCTCTGGATCCCAGAAGTAGTTGGTGGTTACTGGGCAGTTTCAGGTGTGTATACTGTTGTTTACCACCGTGACATGAGGCACAGTACTAATGGACTCTAGTTGATTAACTAATTTACTCCTTTTGGGCCCTTGGCTCTCTTATGGTATGGTTAATCAAACAGATGATAGGAGTTGGAAAGGCAAATTCAGTAAGACACAATAAGTAACACCTATTAATAAGGACTGTATTCAAAAGGTAATTAAAATAGCTCAGTTAAAATACATCAACAAAAAAACAAATGTACTACCATCTTCTGGGGGCTGAGATCTAATCACAAACGGTGTTAAACTTCCTTGGCACTAAGGCAACGATGCATTTTAACATTTGCCCTAAGGCCTGCATTATCCCATGGGGTTTGGTTGAGTTACACACATGAGATACCAACAACTTATGTTTTTACGTCCAGGTAGCAACCGTAACTTTAACTGGAGAGATCTCTGCGAACGAAGTCTAGACAGATGGTTCAAACTGATGGGTTAAGCACTCCCTCCTCAAGCCAACAGAACCAGCCGACATGCTGATGTGGAGTTTGATGGCCTTGTGCTCTCTGGCATGGAATAAGGGGGAATACAACTCCCCATAGGCACAGGATGAGGTGGGAACGGGACTGGATCAACATTTGCAATGACATGAGATGCTGATTCTGCTCCTTGCGGCCAGCATCTTTAGCCACCCCAGCCTGTATGAGCCAGGCCCGGAAGCCCCTGTACTGCAACCTATACGCGTATATGGGACATTGTAAAAGTATCCAACTTTGTGAGTGTATTTTAATGTTATTAACTCATAACCTTAAGGGGCGTGGCTAAGCGCGCAACGGGAATGGCCGCCTTTGGGTAGAGCTCCGCACCGAGCTCCCCTTCCCGGCGCATTTACCCGTGAAACCGCCGCTTGCAGCCGGCCGAAAACCGCCGGCGCCGCACTGGGACGTCTCCCTTCACCACCCTGCCGATTCTGGGACAGATCGGTGACGGTGAAAATCACCGAGACTTCTGCGGCACGGAGGCCGCCCGCGAGGCACCCAACCCGGACTGGCGATCAGGAGAGACCGCGGCTTCGCCACACACGGTAGGCCTGAACTCGTGGCCCACGCACTAGGTGATCACGAAGTGCAGCGGGGTGCTGGCGATATCTGAGACTGGCCCTGACCCGACCTGCAGACCCACGCAGCAGGCGCCTCCCACCCCCGTGCCCCGACCGGTCAGCAGCCCAAGACCGCCTGGAGGGAGCCGGCTGGACTGACGTGCACCAAAGGTAGGCGGGGAAGACCTGCTTCACCAGCAGCGGGGACCTGCAAACACCCCCCCACACCCCCGGGGACCCTACCCCTCCACACAGCGGCTGGTGGACCTGGCCCAGAACTGTCATCGGCAGGAACAGGCGCGCAATTGGGTAGCGGACACGGCTGACCCTCACTTAGCTCCAGTGAAGTGATCTGCGCCATCCCGGCTGTAGGAACAAGCACCTGCCCACGGCCGGACCACGACACGCCGAGGGCACACGGCGCCCACAACACCACTTGCATCAAGTGTGCAACGGCCCGCACAGCTCATTGCGGCACCCAGACACGACGAGGGGAGGCACGCCTAGAACCCACGCCGCCCGCTGCTGGTGAGACATCGGCCCAACAATCCCCGGAGGTGGAATACCACCGACGAGAAGCCACGGACGCAGACGTCTGCACACACACACACTGTGCACACCGGGGGATACTCTACTGCCCTGACACTCGGTGAGTTCACACATCGACAGGCCCCCAGGAGGTGGGACACACCACCGGCGCGAGAGCGACACCGTGGTGCAGATGTCTAACGGACCTAGGACGCGCGCTGGGGCTGGAGGCGCAATCTCGAAAGGCAAAATGGATAAGTCCGGGAAAGGCACAGACCCAGACCACACAGCGGCAAAGCTCGACACAATGCTGGCAGCAATGGAAAGACTGGAAGAGTCCATGCAACTGACCCGCACCTCCCTGGCCGCCAAAATAGACAGCGTGGCCGTGGACCTGACGCACCTACGGGCGGACCATAAGAAGCTGGCGGAACGCACCACAACCCTTGAAAGCAACATACAGGAGCTTCAACCCCGGACAGACCAGTCGCACAAGCAAATACAGGACTTACTGAACAGGGTGGAATTCTTGGAGGACAGAGCTGAAGATGCGGAAGGCAGGACACGCAGAAATAACGTACGCCTTGTCGGGGTTCCGGAGAAATGGGAGGGGAGGTCCCCGGAGGAACACATGGAACAGTGGCTGAGAGACATTCTGCCGGAGGGGTCTCTCTCCCCACACTTCGTAATAGAACGAGCTCACAGAGTCCCCACCAAGCCCCTGGCGACGGGCTCCAACCCGAGGCCCATGCTGCTCCGCGTGATGAATTACCGAGACAGGGACTCCATACTACGCGAGACGAGGAAACTCCATGAGGTCCGGATTGACAATGCAACGGTAATGTTCTTCCCGGACTATACCATACAGGTGCAACGGCAACGACAAGACTTCATGGCAGTGAAGAAGCGCCTGAGACAGCTGGGCTTGCAATACTCCCTGCTGTTCCCCGCAAAACTGAGGGTAGTGGCTGGAGAACGGACTCATTTTTTTACGGACCCAGCGGAAGCAGAATCATGGCTGGACAGTGGAGTAGACACAGTCCCAAGAACAACTGCGGGATCCGCGCCCCGGCGACAACCCGGAGGCTATAGGAGAAGACGTCGACCCCGCCAGAGATCACGAGCAGGGCCGGACTCCGAGACGAGGACTCCCCCCCCAGCGGACACCACGCGCCAGGAGAAGCAGGACGCCCTTCGCCTGGTGATGGAACTTAGTAGATCCCCAGCGCAGAACGACACGGCGGAAGGCGGCACACAGGAATTTCCCAGCGACGACGAGGCCCTTTATGGAGTACCGGACTCCCCAACATCGGAGGGGCGACCGGATGTCACTCCCCAAACGGCGGACTACATCAGCTGACCAAGCAACGAGCAAGGCGACCCCAGAAACATTTGCTCAGCGCCACCAAGATGGCCCCGGAGCCACGCACTACCAGAACTGACGGGGGGCGACCCCCTCAACCCTGAGGGATAGACTAGCAATGGATACACACCAGGGGTCCTCCCCGATGGGTGGGACGCTGCTGTCTGACACTGGGTGCCTGACCAGGATACGACTGCAGAGACTCTTCGCCTAGCAGCGGCTCAACTGGATCAAGTAACGTATAATGCTTGCTGCATGTATGAATGGGGCTCCCTGCGCGCCAGTGCGGTATAGGCCGGCACGCTCTTCCCGGGAAGGCAGTGGGCTTTCCCACAACGCCATCACTGACTTGATCTTACTGACTAAGTGCGCATAGCACAACCACCCCCTTAGACTTACAAGTTGGTTGCTCTCCTAGAGAGCATGGACGGGAGCACGTTTTGCATCCGACCTTTTGGTATTCTAACTGTTCACGATGTTCGCTGGCTAGTTGTTCTTTCAGCCATGTCCCCTTTTCCCCCACTGGTCTTAAACGAAGTAGTGTGCCAATTTATTCTGATTGTTCGCAGGAATGTTTGCTCGATGGCATGTGTGGGTACCATGTGGGAGCGGCGGTCGGTTGGGAGGGAAATGCTATTGTGTACATGCAATGTTGGCCTATAAAGTTTGTACGTGGAATGTGAGGGGTATGCATACACCGTCCCGGCGTTACCAAATTTACTCATACCTCAAACGCCACCACATACAAATCGCCCTACTGCAGGAAACACACCTCAGCGGCGCTGAGACACCCACGCTACGCCGCAGGTGGCGCGGACAATTATATGCCACAGGTTTCTCGTCTTATGCCAAAGGGACACTGGTATGGGTTAAGCCGGGCACCCCATGGACCACGCTGGACGTACACATAGATCCTGGGGGGAGATACGTAGTAATCCACGGCAGGCTAGATGGGAATCCATTGGTGTTGGCATCAGTGTATGCGCCCAACACAGGCTTGTCGGATTTCCTCACCCAGCTGTCACACGCACTAGCCCCCTGGCATGGGGTCCCCTGGGTACTCGGTGGGGACTATAACAGCTCACTAGACCTAGCACTGGACCGCTCCCACCCTCCACAACCTAACTCGCAGGCATATAATACCGCGAACACACTCCGGGCCTGGTCCGCACAATGGGACCTACACGACGCATGGCGCACCCGAAACCCGCACTCCAGGGTCTATTCATATTATTCGGGAGCGCACGCCCTACATGTACGCCTGGATAGGTATATGGTCACCAGCGAAATCCTGCCACATGTCACAGACACCACCTACATGGGCCGCACACACTCTGATCACAACCCGCATACGTTAGAGTTACTGTGGGAACAGCCACGGGCCCCGATCCCAACGTGGAGGCTACAACCCGACCTACTGTTAGACGGCCAATTTCGGGACTCCATAAATGCACAAACTGCACAATATTTTGAGGACAACACTGGCACAGCGTCAACACCACAAATAGAATGGGACGCTTTCAAAGTGGTCCTTAGGGGGCAATGCTTGGGCACTCAGGCACATTCCCGACGACAATTGGAAGCTGACCTTAGACGCTTAGAATCACGCTTGCTGCAAGCGGAACAGGCAGCAGCCGCGGGCGCGCACGCTGACTTGCTGGAGATGCGGGCAGAACATGACAGATTGCTCGCCAGGTTGAAAAACATTAACTACACGGCCCACTCAGCCCGTACACACCACACAGGTGACAAGCCTGGTAAGCTACTGGCTTGGCTGATACAGCGAGAGGAACGTACCACGCCTGTGACAGCGATACAACCCACAGTCGGCCCCACAGTATTCACCCAGTCGAAAATCCATGAGGCCTTCGTGACACATTACAGGGCGCTCTACGAGTCCCACCTTCGGACGACACAACCCACCATAGATGCATACTTAGATGACATAACACTGCCGACCCTAACAGACGACCAACGGGACGACCTTGGGTCACCACTGGCAGCGGACGAACTACGTGAGGCCATCTTCGCCCTCTCGAACGGCAAGGCCCCCGGCCCCGATGGGCTGCCAGCGGAATATTACAAAGCCTGCTCTAATATCCTGATCCCGGAGCTCCTCAGAGTATACGCAGCAGCGGTGGAGGACTCGGCCTTGCCCCTGTCCATGAACGAGGCGACCTTAGTGTCCCTACTAAAGCCGGGACGAGAGGGAACGCTCTTAGGTTCGTACAGACCCCTAGCGCTGCTAAACACAGACTATAAGATTCTGGCGTCGACTCTTGCTCGCCGCCTGGCGACCCTAGTACCTGCCTTAATCCATAGTGATCAAAACGGCTTCGTGCCCACTAGATGCACCTCCCACAACATACGGAGACTCTTCAGGGTGCAAACTTATGCAACACGGGATTGGCCAAGGTCGGGTTGCTTGATTCTAGACTTGGAGAAGGCATTCGACTCAGTCGAATGGCCCTACCTGCTGTCGGTACTGCACAAGTTCGAGTTGGGGGAGGAGTACATTGAACTGGTTGGACTGTTGTACAGACATCCCGTGGTGAGAGTCCGCACGGGCAAACTACTTTCAGATGCCATCAGGGTACGCCGCGGCACCAGACAAGGCTGCCCACTGTCCCCATTACTCTTTTCGCTTGCGATAGAACCCCTAGCCGAGATATTACGCAATAGGGGCGCGCAATGGGGCATTCCACTGGCAGACGGCGCACACATTGTCTCGCTATATGCGGACGACTTACTCTTGTATATCAGAGATCTCACTAACATACCGCCGGGACTCTCAGATATTTTCCGGTCCTTCGAGGCCATGTCTGGCCTCAAGGTGAACTGGGCCAAATCTGGGGCGTACTCCTTCAATCCCGACATTCCGGTCCCAGACATTAGGATCAACGGCGAACAGCTGCCATGGCATCCAACTACGTTTAGGTACCTGGGAATATATATCTACAGAACACCCCCGGATGTTCTGGACGGTAACTTGACACGCGCCATCACATCTATAAGATCCCAAATTGCCTTCTGGAAGACCCTACCGCTCAATGTCCCGAGCAGAGTCACATTGACGAAAATGATCGTCCTACCCAGACTACTGTACTATTTTGCCAACATCCCGATATATGTGCAGGCCCGCGTTTTCAAGGACCTGGCATCCATGCTCAGGGGCCTGATCTGGAACGCCGGGAGACCCAGGGTAGCCCTTCAGAAATTGTATGCGCCGGTCAATGAGGGCGGCCTCGCAGTACCGAATTTGGAATTGTACTACCTAGCTGCGCAGCTACAGTGGGTGACTGCTTGGCTCGCGGGAAAGAACCTGGAGGAAACGGCCACAGCAACAGACGTGCTGACCACCACACAAGTACATACCCTATTCCACCCCCTGGCTCACTCGAGGAGATCGTCACAACCACATGTAGAGGTAGCAGCGCGGTGCTACACCAGGAGCTTGCGGCTCACGAAACACACCAAGCCATATGCCCCAGCACTCCCACTCCTAGGCACCCCTAAGACCACTTCCATCGTCACGGAGGCGACACTAGAGCACTGGACACGCACAGGGGTGGACACCATGGCGGACCTCTATGCTGAGGGCACCTTGATACCCTTTGAGACTCTGGCCGCTGATACGGGCCTCCCAGCGGGACAGTTCCTACAGCATGCCTCAATTATCATGGCATACACACAGCGGTGGGGAAGCATTGCTGAGGAACTGCCTACACATCAACTGATCCAACATCTGCATGTCATGGGGAACGGCACACATGTTGTACACTGGCTGACTCAGGCACTCCTGACACACACGCAAAATACTCTGCAGCCACTGCGCACCAAATGGGCACTCGACAGGGGACGGGAATGGACGGACAAGGAGTGGGCAATGATACTCATGGGCCCAAGAAACATTCCCCGCAACGCACGCTTCAAACTGATTCAATTATACATTCTACACAGAGCGTACCTTTCGCCTGATAAAATTAACCAGTACTTCCCGGGCACTACGGCTAGCTGCCCCAGATGTGCCCTGGTGGGAGCAGACCTGCTACACATGCTGTGGCAGTGCCCGCAGATCCAGACATACTGGCAGACGGTGCTACAGATTTTAGAAAAGTGCACAGCTATACCAATACCACACACCTGGGAGGCGGGCCTCCTCGGCCTGTACAGACGGACCAAACAAAATAAAGTACCCTCTCGCTTCTGGGACCTCGGCCTCCTCACAGCCAAAAGGCTGATAACGAAACACTGGAAACGAGCCACTCCACCCCTGACGGAGCACTGGAGCACCTCCCTAGACAATTGGGCGAAGGCAGAAAGTACCACCCTGCACAGTGAGGAAACGGCGGGACGGCGACAGTTCCCGATTGCGGCACTATGGGACGCGACGCTCAGCTCCTTTCACAAGGAATGCCAACTGGTGGGGCACTCCCAGCATGACCCCCCCCCAGAGGGGACCAGGAGACACAGGGTGGAGAGGGGGACACATAGGCCACAACCTTGTTACCACCGACAGAACCACACACGATCACCCCGACAGCATAGATACGGCGTAGGCAACCGATGCTCCATGACGACCACCAGGGCGCTGTCCCGCCCAACACTTTCCACGCTCCTGACGCCCACCCACCCCCCCGCCAGCCCGCTACCCTCCCTGACACAGGACCCGCACCCATAACTGCGCCCTGATAGCCATGAGCACCCTTAACATCGACACTCCCTCCATGCAACACACACACACACCACACTCTCGGAATTAGTGACCACACCCTCCCTTTACCCTATCCCCCCTGGTTCTTTCCCCCTTTCACTGTTTATAAAGTTATGTTTTCTCCTTTGCCACGCAAACATGGGTGGGAAGTATGTAGCACACTACCAGCGTGATGTATGAAGTAATACAATGCTATGTGATATACTGTGCCCCGCAACCATGACAGACATCCCCGGGATGTAAAGATGTGCAAGACGAATCTTGCAAATGTTCTTATCTCCTGTGATTTTCAATAAAGGATATTTAAAAAAAAAAAAAAAAAAAAAAAAAAATTAACTCATAACCTTAAATAAATATGTATATCCATTGGCTGAATCAAATAACGCTATACGCTGTAACTGGTCAGTGAAATGCCAAAATAATTACAAAAAAGTGGGAGGTTTTTGCTCTGTCCAGCCACACCTCTGACTCTGCCCACTGACCTAACTCAGGGTTATTCCTGCCCCCTGATTCTCCGCCCACAGATCCCCTAGATTTTATTCTCCACTTCGACAATTGCTCTGAGTAATAAAGTAGCTTGTTTGGATCCATCATCATTTGGTCGAATATCCTCTAAAATGATGTGGTATGGCCGTGGTCAGTTTTGTGAGGCTTTTTGCAGCAAAAAGTAATTGTAATAAAGCAGAACTAATTCGTACGCATAATCAAATATTTTTTTTCTGATTTCCAGGCTAACATTAAGTAGAATATAGGTATTAATAGCATTGCTTCATATATTCTCAGATCTCCTGATCCAGAAAATTATCATAACCAGATTGAATCAATAAATACATTCTTTATTCAGCCTGAATTGGCCATAACAGCATATAATATAATAAAACATCCATGTTGGAAAGGGGGTTATTAGTAGGCGCAAAGGTAAATCTGCCACTGGTAATAAGGCAACTATCACATGATAGGACTCAGCGTAGGTCTTAGAAAATTATTGCTATGCTCAACCCTTGGTAACGTGGCTGTGAGCAGACAGGCTTAACTTCAAAGACAGGTATGTAAAGCATTTAAAAACACAATTTTAGTAAATGATTAGGACACAACATATTATAAAAATCCAACATCAATTTATAAAAATAGGAAATATTTGTATCTTTAAAATGACACCAAAACAACAAATATCCAATGTAGGGAACTGGAGATATGAATTTTCATAATATTTTATTAAATATACCACTTAGAAGATTATAGCACCATATTGTGATACCAGCTCGCAATAGACCTGGCAAAGTCACAGTTTCAGGCTGGGCGCAATGGAGCCCTGAGCGGCTACAGCTCTCTGCAGGTCCCGGTCTCAATTTCTACCTTTACACCTAGAAACATTTCTGGAGATTTTCTCTTTAACCCCTTCGATGCTCATGACGAGCTCAGCTCGTCATGAGGCACAGTGGAGCTGTGCTGATGACGAGCTGAGCTCGTCATGAACAATGGGAATGAGTCTCAAGCAGCACAGGAGGGGAAAATGCACAGCAGCGATGTGGTTAAGGCCCCTCGAAGATCCCAGCCAGTCCATATTCAGTGACGGTTCGCCAGCTCAACTTCCCTGGAGTGGACTTCGAAAATTTCTCAAGATCGCTTCAGTGGGGCAACCCAGGAATCCAGGCCGCAAGCAATGGAAGACAGGCGGCTTGGCTCTCGCTGTTGCTCCCGGTCACCTTTTGTACGAGCGGTCTCTCGATGCTCCTCATGTAGCCGGAACTGGTGAGGGTTCATCAGCTTCAGATTGCTCTAGTCCCGGTCAATCTCTGGAAGTTGAAGCAATGGAGCTTTTAGCGGGACGAACCTGGTTGGCTTGGCCAGCTCGCGGTTGAAGGCAGGCGACCTGGATGGGCAGGTTGAGTCGGTCCCTCTATAGAGCTTTTGTTCAAAGTTGGTCCAAAGCTCTTCAAACTTATTGAACTTCTTCCTGAAGTTCTTCAAGGGATTCCAAAGTGTCTCAAACTCACTCCAAGGGTCTGGAGGCTCCAAGATGGTCCTTGAAAGTTGAGGACTTCAGTTCCCACAATCCACTGGTACAAAACCCTTACAAATCCCTTGCTGGTTCTTCAAGGTGTTGATTTAGTTGGTGATGTTCCAGATGAGCTCTTTTAACCTGTAGCCTTTAGGGAGTCCACTCTTTAGTTCTTTTTCAGCAAGATAATCCACAGGGCTGTAGTCTCAGATGGTGCAGTCTTCAGAGGTCAGGCCTTAGAAATCTTTGCACAGCAAAACTTCTCAATAGGGCACTTTTTGCTTCAGTAAGTTTCAAGCAGCAGATCTGGAGGGCTCTGCCCCTCTCAGAGACTTATTCCTAGTTCTCTGGGTCAAGCAGGAGGTCACTTCTGACCAATTGGAGCAGGGTAACTCCTCCAAAACATGACTACATCCTCTAAAGTGTAGCATTATTATTTCCCTGAGTGCATCAAATCTTCCAAATCCATAAAGGCTGATTTTCCAGCAAGGAGGTAAGAGCTGGCTAAACACACCCCTAGGATGGCTCATTTACTTAGACTCTCCCCCTGCATCTGCTCATACCTTCCTTAATCCTACCATCTGCCTAAGGTGTGAAGTTCAGAGCTCTAAATTACAATGGTCTCTCCTATCCTCTTTGAAGAACATAGTTTATGACTCTTCCCCCTGGCCTGGCATTCCTAGGGAACAACACACTGCCCTGCCAGCAGAGCCGGTTAACCCCAGGGGCTCTTTATCACGGCAGCCTGGCAAATCCACTTAACTCTGACCAATCAGAGCAGACCACTGGAAGGCTGAATTTGGACTTACAAACAAGAAAGTCTTATAACTTCTTGTATTCAACAATATGACATTGTTGGAATTCTTAATACCATTCTGGGCAGTCTTTGAATGGCATTTCTATCCCTATCCTATCAAGAGTTATTAATCAATACCTTCCTTCCATGTTAACCTATGGAACAGGGGATTTGCAATGTGAAAAATGACTTGTGCCATTTTTCCAGCACCAGGACTTACAAAAACATATTTTATAGGGACTTGCTTTTTATCTACAGGAATCCCACCCCATGTGCAACTAGGGTAGACTTTAGGGGTTCTGAATCTGTAGAAATATTGCAGATTCTCCCTCCATAGTGCTCCTAGCATCAAAGTCGAATTTGAGCAGCACTTTACCACAATGTGCGGAGTGAAATGTGAAATGTTACTTTACCCAGGCATATAAAAACTCATGTTATAGGGGTGTACCTTATAAATACCTGACCCCCCACCCCTAGGATACCTTGGGGAGACCCTGGGTGTCCTTAATATGCCAAAACATTGTAGGTTATTCATTTGTAAGTGCCCCAAACACCAATGTCGAGTTTGGGCACAATTTACTTTTTAAAAGCAGCCCTGGCACTCAGGGCTGCTTTTAAACTGACCTCAGGCTTCAGCAGTGCACACATGCAAGTGCAAAAAGAGCTGCTGGCCTCTAAACTGCCATGCCCCAGGGTACTGGGGACTTCTAGGTAGTTTCAATCCCCCTGCCCTATTATATACTAGGGGCCTATAGGGTTGGTCATGCCAATCACAGGGGTACCCACCATACCATTGCGTACCCTAGTGTATGTAGGTGTTTTACGTGTATTCTAATGTGTCTCGTTCAGCATAGCACTGGCACTCGGCCTGGTTAGACAGAGCCCAGGGTCAGTCAGAGTCAGTTACCAGCAGTATCAGTTAGCAAAAAGTCGAGGGTGCCCGGGGCACAGGATGACTTTGCAACAATCCACAAATCATCTTTTATCAAAATTACACTCACAGACTCTACATTAAAATACAGCAAATGTTTAAAGTGCACCCTATGAAAAGATAAAAATACATTACTAAAAATACATACATACAGAGAAAAACATTTTAAAAATAATGTATAAAAGGGCGTTGAGAGTATCTTAATAAAACCTAACAAAAAAAACGACATATAAATGTCCGCTATATAGGTAGGGAATAATAGAAGCCAGCCAATACCAGTAATTAATTAGTGCCGCAAATTTGGCTCTACGAATCGTAGACTTATAATGGCCTACGCTGCTACTGCGACTTAACGTTGCCAGTCACTATTTGTTAAAGCCAGCTTAAAATGTCCCAATTCATGCCTTGAACATTATTGGGTAAAACTTTCTGGCTCTTCAGAAATTGGTCCATATCTACTGACTTCTGTCGTTGGGGCTCCGAGGTAGAATGATTGACGTTCTGATCGCACGATGCACTCTTCAAATAGATGCATTTACTCAAGATTTCTTGAGCCTTTAAAAAGTCGTCAAATACGATGAAACACATGTCAGCTGTTTATTCTTGGATCTCACAGAAACTGAATATCAAAAGAAACAATACAAGTGTCTGGTACACTTAAACCAATCTGGTGTTTTGTATACTTTGGATCTTTATTCATTTGACTTTCATTGTTTTGCTTTGGATGACACCTTTGGACCTGTTGGATTGACGGACCTTATACTTATTTGTCGTGGTGCTCTGGAAATGCTTTTTATATTGTGAATATTTGAAAATTTCTTTCTGATATTTGTGTACACTACTTTGGTGACATAGTGTATTTTTGCCCATTTGAGCACACGCTACTTGTTTCTGATCACATTTATCCCAAATTTGTGAGGTGTTATCATTTGGGTTTGACCACTGTCACCTCTGTGTGTTTAGCATAGTCCAATAGATAGTAGCAGCACTTGTATGTATCTATGCATGACAGTTCAGCAGTAAAGTACCACCAGTTAGTTGGTTTAGAGGATTCTGCATGTAAATGTCAAGATGCTGAAGTGGCACGAATCATTAGAGCACAGATCTGTATGTTGTCTTGTTCAAAAATCCCAATATTTTACACAACAAAGAGTGCTAGCATATGGTCAGCCTTTGTTCCCATTATACCCAGTTTTTTAGGATGACAAACTAAAATCAATATATACTTGCGTATATTTATCCTTCGCTTTCTTTTTTTAAATAATCTTTTATTTTTTTAAGTCACAGGTATATCAAAAACAAGAAAGCATATATGGCATAGAAAACGATAGGAGAGACAAAAACAACACAAATTATCGAGCATTAGAATATCGACATAAGTCATATCAGACAGTCAGATAAATAATAATCTTAGTCCAGGCCAGGTAAAATGGAAATAAAAATGCATACATTTAAAAAAAAAAAGATGAAACCAAAATATAGTAGGACAAACCAAAATATTACTAGAGACTTTGAGCATACAACAGCAGTTAATCCCAATGCAGGCTTGACCAAACCCTCCCAAATTTCACCCTTGACAGTAGACCCCAAGCTTTTGCTAGCGCCAGTTCCATTTTCAAAAACCAACCAAAAGTCAGTAATCTTGGGACTAGCTGCCTCAATCCAGGCCCTGGCAATGCAGAGCTGCGCAGAAATAAAAATAATTGAAACTAGAGGTTTAGATAAACAACCTGAATCGATGACCGACCCCAAGACTATTTCTTTCTCCGTTAAATGAATCAGTGTACCTGATAACCTGCTCAGCACCGAAGCAACCTCAAACCAGAATGTAGTTAAGGTGGGACACACAACAAACATATGTCTAAGATCAGCAACATACATGTTGCACTTAGGGAAGTATAACTTCGAAGAAACCTGGGAGGTTGCCCATTTTGAAATTATCTGCGGGTGTAATATGGCATGAACATACTACGATGTTGATGCAACTTTAAATTAATCGAGGAAACAGCAGAATTGATTGTAGCCAAGGAATCAGAAAACTCTTCCATACTAATTCCAATTGCGAACATATGATTGATTTTGGCTACCATCGCCAAACCGTCATCCACCTTTGCACGCATAAAGCTCTGGTAAGCTTTCCCAATCTGACCCTGAGCAGAGGTGTTGAAGATAGCCCGCAGTGCATCAGAAGTATGGGGGAGAGCAAACAATCCTTTCCCTTGTAAGACATAATTCCTGACTTGCAGGTACTTGAAAAATGAGTTCTGGGGTATCCCAAACTCGTCTTTTAAGGAGGAGATTGACCTAAAACCTCCTTCATCAAACATCTGCCCGAGCCGTATTATTCCACCCTGTTGCCACCTTCTACAGACGGCATCCGAGAATATGCCCGGGAACCTAGGATCATCCCATAAGAAAGTATATTCATGCAAGTCTGGCAGAGCAAAAGATTTAAACATATCTTGCCAGACATGATAAATTTGCCTAACTACCTTAAAACAAACTCTCTTAAAATAGTTTGGGTCCGACATATAAACTAGAAAAATCACACTGTTAAGACCAGATGTAAGCTGATACGCTAACCATATTTTAGCCACAGTTGGTCCAAAAAGTAAACTCTGAATACGATTGAGAAAAGTAGCCCAAAAGTAAGTTTTAAAGTCGGGGAGTTGGAACCCACCTTGCTCATACGTCAGCTTAATATATCTAAGAGCTCTCCTAGCTCTGCGATAGCCCCAGATGAAGCTACCGATGACAGGATCTACCCGCTTAAAAAATGAGATTGGGACTCTTAAAGGTATTGAACAAATCAAATAAAGAAATTGGGCAAAAACATTCATTTTCACTAAGTTGCATCTCCCGATGATAGTCAGGGGCAGCCTGTGCCATCTGCGCAGAGCTGCAGTAATTTGTTTGAGCAAGGGTTCATAGTTCAAAGATATGAAATCGTCAATACGGCTACTGAGACAGACTCCAAGATAAGTAGTGGTGGCAGTGACACCAAGCTGAGGTAGAGGAGATGCAGAGACATCATTGAGAATAGACTGTGTTTTGTTTAGATTGAGCTTGTAATCAGAGAGGACGCCAAAATGTTGTGCCTCTTGTGTGATTGCAGCGATAGCCACTTCTGGCCCAGTAGTAAATACAGCGATGTCGTCTGCATAGGCCGTAATTTTTAAGGTTATACCATCAAAACATATAGGTGAGATAGAATTATTATGAAGGAGATGCCTAATATAGGGCTCAATGTAGAGGGCAAATAATGATGGGGAAAGCGGGCAGCCCTGGCGTGTACCCCGCTGGATGTTGACTACCCCAGATGTACAACCGTTAAGTTTAATAACGGCAGAAGGATGATAATACAATCGCTGGACAGCCGAGACAAACCTCCGACCGAGGCCTAATGAATGCATAGTACTCCATAAAACCCCCCAGGCAACTCGATCAAAGACCTTCTCAGCGTCCAGCATTATCATCCCAATCAGCTGACCCAGATGACCTGCAACATCAAAAGTTGCAAAAGCTGTGTCTATATGCGCAACCGTATCCCTACCTGGGACAAAACCATGTTGTTCTTCAGAAACCAATAAGTAGACACTTGGGGCAAGGCGAGAAGCAGGAAGCTTCGAGAAGATTTTGGCATCCGCAATAATAAGGGAAATTGGTTGATAAGACCCAAGATCATCCACAGGTTTTCCCTTTTTGGGAAAGACCACAATATTAGTTCTATTCCAGGAAGGGGGAGCATCCCCTCCCGGCAGTATATCGTTGACCAACTCGAGAAGAACTGGTAACAACACTTCCCTAAACGTTTTATAGAACTCCAGCTGTATGGTGTCCTCTCCCACAGCCTTACCGCTGGACAGAGCCTCTAAACCTAAGTTCAGTTCCTCAAGGTCAGCATTGGTCTCTAGGCCCAAAGAATGAGAAACATCCAAACAAGGGAGAGCACTCTCTTGCAGATAAAGCCTAGCCGCTTGTTGGTTGTATGTACCAGTTTCCTTATATAAACTACAATAAAACATCCTCAACTGTTCGGCTATATATTCAGGTTTTGTTTAAGTAATAGAGTCCACTCCCTTGATGGACTTAATGTAGGAATTATCCTGCTGATCTGAAAGTTGGTAGGCCAGTACTCTTCCCTCCCTCTCTCCGTACTCCTGTTGCTTTATTCTATGCTTTAGGAAGTTGTTGGCAACTTTATCCTTCAGTCTTCTGTGAAGTTTAGCTTTAACATCAATAATCTGGGCAAATATCTGTTGTTCACCCGTATCCTTTGGCGCTATTGCACAGGCATGTTGCTGTTCTAGCAGAGTATACTGCCGATGTTCATTGGCCAGCTGAGTAGAGTTTAGTCTATTTGCTTGACTACCTACTGGAGAGTAGCCCCTCTCACACATGCTTTTAAACAGTCCCAAACCATGGCAGAGGACGAGGTGTGGAGATTGATCAAAATAAATTCCTTCTAAACCTTCTGCATATGAGTAATAAAATCCGGATTGCTTAACAAATGCAGAGGAAAAGAAAACTCCCTAACATGATACTGTCTAGACACTCCAAGAGTTACAATAATCATGATGGGATTGTGATCCGAGGTTACCGTTGGACATACGGGCATAGCTGCGTTAACCAACAACCCATAATTAATAGAAATCATATCAATCCTGAAGTACTGTTTATGGGGGTGAGAAAAGAATGTAAAGCCTGGTGTTGTAGGATGCAGTGTCCACCAGGCATCATCCAATTGATGAATATGCAATAAATCACGTATAGCAGCCCTTACCTGGACCATTCTGGCTCCTGCACGTGTATTGGTCAATTTTATTATCCAAAATACAATTAAAGTCACCCATAACAACAAGGTCACCATCCCAGTCTAAAAGTTTGGAATTTAAGTAAGAAACAACCTCAGGACAGTCAACATTAGGACCATAAATCATACAAACTGTAACCTTTTTTCCAGAGATCAGAAGCTGCGCAACTGCCCACCTGCCCCGACTATCAGCACGGGTTCGAAGTACAGTTATTTTAGAGTATTTATCTTTCAATAATGCAACACCCCTTATAGATGCCGTCTGTGAAGTGCAGGTGATCAGGTCATAACCTAATTGTTTGAAAAAGCTTCTGTCATTATAAGCCAGATGTGTTTCAGCCAGTCCCACTATTTGGGGCTTAAATCCTTTAAGCTCTTCCGCCACCAATCGTCTTTTACTGGCTGTATTAAGCCCACAGACATTCCAACTCATGAATTTGACTCTAGACATTACAAGAGTTCATATTGTAGAGTACTGCTCTATCCATACCCACATATACATTTTCACGCCCAACAGAAGCTCATTTTTATTTCCACAAGTCACCTGTGCTAATTTCAGAAATCTGTGAATATTTAACCCCCTCCTTCCACCCAGCCCCTTCAAACCACCCGCAATCCCCCCCGTTTCTTGGAAAAGGAATCACCCCCATAAGGCTATCCTGACCGACAGCAAGTGAAAGACATCATGACCACCCCTCGCTAAGGGCCCCCAGCACACCCACGCACCATCCCCCCTCCGTCCACACCACCCCAGCAGATAAAACGTAATGAACATCCGGCAGCTATTACTGGGAGTAGCGAAAGAAAACATTTGACTATTGCACAGTTGTATCCTGTAACAGCATTTCCTACTACCCAGTGCCTGAGAAAAACCAAATAAAGAAACAAAAAAAAAACCCTAGACAGAGATAAAACCAGAACACTAGGTTAATCAAGGATTGGGGGGCGGTTTGCCAACTGGCCAATGCTTTTTTAGCCTCCTGCTCACTTAAAAAAAAGTAGGAGCGACCATCCGGAACAACTTTAAGCCGAGCAGGCTCCTCCAAAAAAACCTGAGAACAGACAGACTTAAATGAGTCCATGAGCTGGCGAAGCGGCCATCTCTTATCCATGGATGACTTGCACAAATCAGATCGCACAAAGATTGACATAGCATCCACTTGAACAGGAGCCGTTGGCTGGGCCTTAGAGAAAATAGCCTTACGGAACAGGAAATTTCCCAAGAATACCAGAATAGGATGAGAATAGTTTTTTTTAGCTTGCAAATTAGGTGGCAGAAAGAGTGGAAGACGGTGTGCTCTTTGGACCTGCGTGTCCATATCCCAGTCCCCTAGGTCTGGGAAGGCTTTCTGTAGCAGGTTTACAACAAAAGCACGTGGATCAGAGCCTTCTTTTCCCTCCGGTACCCCCGAAAATCCTGAAATTATGGCGCTGCTGGCGATTTTCAAGGCCATCGATTTTAAGTTGCATTGAGGCAAGCTGTGACTCTTGTGCGGTAACCACCTTGACCGTGTGGGAATTGATTTGCCCCACGCCAGCCACCCGCTCCTGCCAATCAGTGACCTCCGCCGTTAAGTGATGGACCATAGTGGTGACCTCAGATAGTGCTGTTTTAATTTCGATAGAGTCCACCCTTGCCTTTTGGTAGTAGGCTTGTGCTTCTGCTCTATGAGCAATGAGAGCATGCATGATACTAGAGAGTGAGGGCTCATCTCCCCCTTCATTCTCCCCGCTCAAGTGATTCTGCTCGTCATTGGGTCTTGTACGCACTTCATTGGAGCCCTGAGAAGCGAAGGGAGAAGGGAGAGGGTCCAAACACTGTGGATTAGTTATTAAGTCCAAGAGGTGTTAACTCCTTTGAATGAGGAGGCACCCCGTCAGCAGCGTTTTGACCATGACAGTGCACAGTGCCTGTTTCTGAAGCTTTTGGGCATTCCACATTGTTTGGGCTGGTATCAATGACAGAAAAAAAAAAAAAATCAATGACAGAAAAATTGCTAGTAATTTGTTGTACTGTAGAGGCAGCAGAGGCCTTTGTGGCCAACGGGTCAACGCCTCCCTTCAGAGGGGTAGGGGCAATACTGTCCCCCTGTGACCTTGCAATAGAGAGTCTGGAGACAATAGATCATACTTTTCCTTTGATGATACCCATTTTCGAAGAGGACTGACTCCCGGAGCGGGTTTAGAAGTGCTTGCAACACCCTTCAATTGACCGAGTGTCTCATTAATCTGCGCCGTGTGGCCAGTCCCTCCACGGCCTCTGGCACCTTTCCCAGTCCGAACGGTTTTAGGGCCTTTTTCTTTTCCTTTTGGGGTTCTCCCCCAGGGGGTGATGCCCCCGGAGCTGCAAGTAGCAGTGCCCACATTTAGTGAGGAAGGGTCCTTAGGCGAATCCGCGCCCAGAGCCCTCCGTATTTCCGCAATTTTGTTTGCCTGTTCCTTACTTCCTCCAACTCCATCACCAAAACAATCGGTAGGACAGTTGTCGCTCCTACCTGAGCTACTCCTCTGTATTAATACAATCAACTGACACAGGGGTCTTTCGTTATTTGGGTCCTCTGTTTGAGGGAGGAGGCTTGACAACCCAGAAGAGAGAGTTCCTGTCTCACTAACACCAGCCACAGGGAGGCGGATTCAGCTGGGCCCTGATCCATCAAGCATATGCCCCCAGGAGAGAGAGGAGAGGCATGGGAAACTACCATCATAATCTTCCGTGCTCCCCTACCCCTCATTAACTGCAGCGTTCAGAACTTCTGCCATCTGGGCGAGGGGGACAGCAGATTCAGATCCACAGGACCGGAGAAGCGCTGTGTCCTTCCCTGAGCGTAATAGTTTAAGAATAGGTTTCCCCACCTGTGGGTCCATATGACAATTTAAGACACCATTGCCTACTAGAGCTTTCCCAGGCATTATAACATTGTCTACAGGGGAATCATCTTGAGTACCCATCTGCCCATCTGTACCTTCATTCGCTATAGGTAGCGCGTTCTCTGCCTGTGTCACAATGCACCCTCGTCGAGTTGAGTGAGGCGGGGCCATCGCCCTTCGCTTTTCCTTCAATTTCTCCATAAACTGAGATGCGAAACCCAGCATCAATGTCGTGATGTCCAGCCGCGTGTCCCCTACTCCGCTAGTAGTGCTGTGACAGCCCCTCGAGGCAGCAGATTCCAACACTGAGAGCCGCACTAATTTTGCAGTTCCCCCCTAGCTGAAACCAACCTTGCAATGCAAGCGGAGCAAATCAAAGAGCGGGCGTGAGTAAGCCGGCACATCCGTCAGTGATCAGGCACCAAATCCGGAGGATAAACCAGGAGACTGCCGCTGGAAAGCCGAGAACACTGCTAGTCCGTGGCCGTAGCCGCACCCCACATACTGAAGCAGGGACGAGGGAAAACACAGAGATTACGGCTGGACATCTACAGAAGCAGGAGCTGTTGTAGTCCACACAGCCCGCAGCCGAAAGGCGTCCGATACCGAGCACCACTTCAATATTTCTCTGGTAAAAGTTCAGCCATCGGAAAGCTTTATTTCCAGCCGAGCTGGGAGCTGGGTGTCAGGGAGGGCATCGCGGCGGGCAGCTAGAAGCTCCGGAGGAGTGCGGCCGAGCGTCTTTTAGTCGCGGCGTCCATCCGCCATCTTCCTTCTCCGAAAAACTCATATCCTTGGCTTTCATAAAAATCCTAAATTGAAGACCATACACACCTGGCGCAGGAAATAATTTTCACATTTCCACTACTAAATGCATGTGATTAAAATTTTAATTTGTCAATACATTCTATCCTGAATATCGACAACTTGTAATTTTTTTTAACAAAACCACCTGGTACACTTTATACATTGATCTTTCCTTTAAACTAAAAGACAGTACTAATGTATTTAAAATACATACTGTAACCCTGAGAAGTCCTCGTTAAAAATGTGTTAAACAAGCCATTTCAACTTTATTATAAGCTACAGAACCTTAGCGGAGTATGAACGAAACTTGCACATTTGTTCCAATGCGTGGGCACAAGAATAATAATGTGAAATAGTAAATTTACATAAACATTTCAAAAAAATCGTCAGAGTGCAAAGCTATCAATTAGGTGCTTAAGTTAGATTGTTGAGTCAATTGTATTAAGAGAAACAATACATGCACTAACTTGGTCAAAAGAAACTGGCCCTTCTTCAATTGAGGCATAGAAATAGAAATTTGTATAGTCATTGTGAACAAGCATTTAACCTTTTATTCCTTTGGAACCATCCCCTACTGCAATCTAGTGCTTAACGTGGATAGAAGCCCTCTTCATATGCGGCCTCTGCGAGGTCTTTGATCTAGCAGTCAATCAATCAATCAATCAAGAGGTATTTGTAGAGCGCGTCTTGTCACCCTGGGAATCCCCAAGCACTATGTTGCAGAATCCATTCGAAGAGCCAGGCCTTGAGTTCCTTCCTGAAGTGGTTCAGGGAGGGTGCTGTGCGGAGGTGAAGGGGAAGGGTGTTCCAGGTTTTGACAGCAAGTGGAAAGAAGGAGCGTCCTCATGTCTGGCTACGGTGGATTTGTGGAATCTATGCCACGGCGAGGTAGGTGGAGCAAAAGTTTCTGGATGGTTGGTGAAAGTTCAGGCGATGGTTCATGTCTTGTTGGTCTATGATGTGGAGGGCTTTGCACGCATGGGTCAAGAGCTTGAAAGGACATCTCTTCTGGACGTGGAACCAGTGGAGGTCTTTCAGGTGTTGGGAGATGTGGGCCCTCCTGAGGAGGTTGAGGATGAGTGTGGCTGCTGCGATCTGGATTGTCTGGATTAACTGGAGTCTTTGCATGAGTTCGGAGGTTGTGCCAGTATACAGTGCATTGCCATAGTTGAGTCAGCTGGTGATGAGGTCCTGTGCCACTAAGGCACTCCATCAGTACTACTCTCAGAGACGCTGAGACTGATTGCAGTCAAGACTCTGCAGGACACGGGCAGTCTCTCTCTCTCTGGGTCCCCGCCGTTGGTGCAGAGCTAAGTAGCGAATCAACAGCAAGCGCCAACAGGACTCTCCACACCGGGTGTCATCCCGGTACACACCGGTGGAAGCTGTCGGTAGAGACGCACAGGAGCTCGGCTATGGGCGGCCACAGAGGCCCCTTGGGGGCAGCACCCATGCCCACATAGAACCAGTGTTGCTAATGGCCGGTGTAAAGGTACAGCTGTATAATGGGGACAAGTTATAGAGGCTTAAAAGCTAACTGACATGGCTTCAGACAACTGCTAGGCGGATATCGTGATAAGCAGGAGCAGTCAACATTCAAGGGGCCAGAGGACATTGCTTGATATAGTAAGTGGCCATCACTGGCACAATTGATCCTGTTGTGGAGTACACAAACAGGGCGATCCAAAATATCCATGCACCAATAATTCTCGTCAATTAAGCATAAAGCACGGCTCAACCATTTCTGTATGAAAAAAAACACTTAACCTCCAAGCACACCTGGTTGTGTGGTGTCAGGCTGTATGTCAGATTGTAGCTGAACCTAGGGAAATTTGGCAGGTTGCAGCGGCTCAGGCGGAGAATGGCTAGGTAACTAACCGCCTTCTCCATTGCCTGGTCCAGACTGCGAGCCGTGTGTTGTTGTTGCCGGGTAGAGGGTACTCGCTGCCGCCCACGGGTCTACAGCGGTCTGCAGTAGCTGTGGATAGGGCAGCGGGCTGCAGGTGGAGCAGTGGTTGCCACTACCCAGAATACTCTGATGCTGTTGGGACTGGAGCAAAGACTGTCAATGCTGCGTGAGGCCGGGGTCTTCAGGGAAATGCGCCGCTACACAGCTGATGGGACATGCACAAGCTCTAGAGTGACCAGGGGGAGAGTCCAAAGCTAATATAGAGATTTGTAAGGATTGTGTGTGACCCAGAAGCTAACTGCTGGGTGAAACCAGAAAGAGGAAACACATGATTCAAGAAGGGAGGGGCTGATTAAAGGCAAAGCAAGGGACTCAGATCTGCATGAACTGAATCAATCAATCAGTCAATCAACCAACAGGGACCCGGGCAGCCAAGTGAGCTGGTGAGTAAAGTGAGCTGGAGAGTGGAAAACTTCAATTCGGGGTGGGTGCCGACTGGTTAACTCCTCTACACGACGTTAGCAGTGTTTTTGCAGAACTCCCTGCCTACGTCCCGCTCCTGACCTCACCGAGCACCACCTAGCGTGGAGCGTACACACGGTCAGGAAGTCGCGCCTCCGGCCGCTTTGAAAGAAGCGAGGGCACCAAAAGCGAGTGGGACAGAGGGCAGGAGGGCACCAAAAACGAGTGGGGCAGAGGGCAGAAGGGCACCAAAAGCGAGTGGGGCAAAGGGCAGGAGGGCACCAATAGCGAGTGGGAAAGAGGGCAGAAGGGCACCAAAAGCGAGTGGGGCAAAGGGCAGGAGGGCGCCAAAAGCGAGTGGGGCAGAGGGCAGAAGGGCACCAAAAGCGAGTGGGGCAGAGGGCAGGAGGGCACCAAAAGCGAGTGGGACAGAGGGCAGGTGGGCACCAAAAACGAGTGGGACAGAGGGCAGAAGGGCACCAAAAGCGAGTGGGGCAGAGGGCAGAAGGGCACCAAAAGCGAGTGGGGCAGAGGGCAGGAGGGCACCAAAAACGAGTGGCATTTGGCACCGCAGACACGCGAGGTTCGGTTCCTGGCGCTCCACTGCCGCACACAGAGGAAAGAAATTAGAGGGAACATTGCTCCCTGCTCGTGTAGCAAAAAGTCCACAAACTCCACCGGCGGAACGGAGTTACATCCCAGGCCTAGTTTGTATATATAAGCAATGCTACAAACACAAAAGAGAATGTAGCAATTATACAAGCACATATACATTTGCGTGTTGATAATGCTGCATTAGACGCTATAGCTTCTTTAGAATCTGACCTCTCGAAGTCTGATAAATTTGAATTTAAATGTTAATATTGTTAGCAGCAAAGCAAGTTCCTGGAAGATTGTTACTCACAAAAATGTCAACTATGTTATTTCTCAGAACAGTTCACACTTTCCTTATTTGAGTAAGGCAAATTCATTAACAGCTATACAGTTCTCGAGACATGTAATTTTCTCCAGCACAGATTGACTGAGTTCTTTTTATTGGCAAATTTATTTCGAATGCTTCAGCAAGAAAATGAAGATTTCTCACCCTGGGTCATGCAATCTCATATTATTATAGCAAAAGGTGCAATATGCTTTTTTCCAGCTATTCATTGCCAAAAAAGTCCATTCAGGGGCAGTGTATTTTTGACTTGGCACGCTGGCTCTTTTGGACCTTCACACTGACGGTCCTTCCTCCTTTCTCACAGTCTTTCCTCCTCACTGCTGCTTTGTTCTGACTGACTAGAGGCTTCTACAATGGTTTGTGGTACTCTCCTTTCCTTTAGAATGTGTCTCAACATGTCTTCTTTTCTGGGCCAACAGTCTCCGGGTGCAACTCGTTTGTCAGGTGCACCGTTCCCTGCGGTGAGATCAATATTATTCCTACTCAGCTCCTCTTCTTGTGACCCTTCAATATCTTCTTGTGACCCTTCAATACCTTGTGACCCTTCAATACCTCAGAGATACCTGAGGGACTCTTTCAGATTTCCTTAAGAGCCAGTGCACAAAGTCCCAGTAACTGAGCCCTCTTTACAGTTTGGCTGACCTGAGACAGCTGTCTCTCTGTAACCACCAGCACACCCGAAACAGGCATTGTATCTTCAAGAGGACATGGGACACTGCGAATTTGGGCAGCATGCACCCAGTTCGGAAGACCACCACACTTAACAGCAGTTTTTGTTACCAGGATCACCTTGAACGGCCCACGCCAACGAGGTTCCAAATACGACTTGCATATGTGTTTCTTCACCAGGACCAAGTCTCCTGGACTAAGGTCATGGCGCTGCTACTGTTGAGATGAATTAGCAGCTTCCCCAACCTGCTGAGACACAGAACATTCCACATCAGCCAGTCCTTTGCAATAATCAAGAACGAAATCATCTTTAATGTTAACCAATGCATTAGCTGGAAAAGCAGGCTGTCTCATAGTTCTCCCCATAATGATTTCATGAAGAGATAATCCGGTTCTTCTGTCTGGGGTGCTTCTCACACTCATCAGTACAAGAGGTAATACATCAGGTCATCTTATACCAATCTGCATTTAAATGCTCAGTTTATTTCTCCACAATTCCTGAGGCTGCTGAATGATATGCACAATGGAGCTTCTGATCAATTTGTAATACTGCACATAACATCTTTAGAACCTCATTGTTAAAGTGTGTCCTTCTGTCTGACTCCAAAGGAGTCGGAAATCCAAAACATGGTATTAGTTCCCTCAACATTAGCCTAGCTGCAGTAAGACTGTCATTCCATCTTGTTGGGTAAGCTTCTACCCACCTTGAGAACACACACACAATCACAAGAATGTATCTCAAACCATTACAATGAGGCATTTAAACAGAATCAAGTTGCATTCTGTTGAAAGGACTCCTCATCTTCCAACATGACTCACGGTGCAGGAGTACTTTCCCCTAAGTTTTGTTGTTGATGCACTATGCAATGATGACACAAGATCTGAATCTTGATTTGAACCATTTCAGATACAAGAGATGCATCATACCATCCCGCCTGATCTGAGCAGGACTATGATAGTACGCGCCAAAAGGAAGCAGCAAACTATCTGGTAAATCAGGTCCCCCATAAGTGTACACTCACATCTCATCTGTACATCCTGCTATGACTCATCTCACAATATTTTGCATAATGAAGTATTTCATCAATGGGTTTACTTTGAAATCAAATCAGATGTTGTTGAATCATGGTACTAACCTCCGGCCTTGATCCATACACAAACCGATAGTCAAAATGTCCGAAAGCCTTCTCTTACACATTCTCCATTCCGCTATACTTCTTGAATGCCTGCAAAAGTCTTTAACATTAAATGTGAACTGTATCTTTCAGTTCTTGTGTATTCTGGTCAATTGTTACTCAATTGATTTCTTTGGGGGAAATTTTCCCTTTCAAATAGTTGATGATTTGCTTATATTTCATCCGCACCTCAGGGGATGGTGCACGTGTACAAGAATATCTTGCTGGTTCTGTTTCAGGCCAAGCAATAGCAATTTTACATTCTACCACAAATCACTCCGGAGTACAATGTCAAACAGGGTAGCTAAATCCTTCCGCTAGATCTATGAAACTTCACAAACCGTTTAACTTGTTCATACCATTCAACAGGATTCTCTCTCAATTTTAGGAAACCGTTAGAAAAGGAGAAGATGTCTGGTCTGGTCCAAGGGACATGTACATATCCTTCTTCAGGTAACTTTCTCATAGGAAACATCCTCACTCCCATCATCCTCGATGACTGGAAACAATTGCATATGGACTCTTTTCATTTCTTTCTTTTTTGCCCATCTACCTTCCCATTTTTCTAGTTCTCCCAATTTCCTGAGAAGAGCCAACAATTCTTTAATCTGTAATCTCTTTCCTGGGGGTCTCATATGTTTGATGTCTTTGTCACTGAAATCTAGCCTATAGGTTAGATTTTAAATTCCTGTAAATCCACTCCAATTTTTGTGCAACTTTAGATAATTTTTCATGTGTGTTTTGAGTATGTCTAGTAATATCTTTACATACAAACAGCAATTCATCACCCTGATGTGTAACTATTTTAGTAGGGTTTATGGTTCCTACAATCAATTCCTCTAATTCAACCTTGAGCCTAGCAATATCAAGGGACCTATCTTTTTCCGCTTCCCAGATATTTTTCCCCCACTTGTGTCATTTGCAGAAGTAGTTATACCCTTAAGCCAATCATCAATTTCTTGAGAAGTGTGTCCAGTTCGTCCTCCTGCCATGTTCCCTATCAAAAACTCATCTTGATCTTCCGTTCTTGCAAATAGGGGTAGAGTGGAGAAGGAACACACCAGAATCTGGCATTTCCAATTGGAGAGTATTTCCCATCGTACACTGTGTTTCTCTGGGTGGAGTCAGTATGCCATTGTCAGGTAAAAAAAAAGTCTTACTCTGTCCTGCCCTTCAGCAGAAGAATGTAATCGAGTGTAATGTAAACGTGATCCATTACTGGCTCCACAAGGAGGATCAGCTGGAGTCGAAGTCTAGGGGAGCAGTATAGGCTGTCTTGATATCACATCTGTAGAAGTAAAGGTTGAACCATTTATCCCAGAAGAAATAGCCACTGTATGTACATCCTTTACCCTATTCCAGATTATTACAATGGAACAACAGTACCTATAGCCAAAGCATTAGGTGCATTTATACCTGTCTAATTGTTTGTATCAGGTGCCTCTGCATTGCCACCCACTGGTATAAAAGGGGTGTATGGTACTGGATCTATAGGTGCTGCAGATGCATCTGTAACTATCCCTGAATAAGAGTTTGTTAAACTCTGGGATTGATCTTCATCATAAAACGGTTGACGATTCAGTATCAATTAATTCAGAAATTCCTTAGGGAATTCCTGCTCAATATCTCCAGCCAGATCTAGTGTTTTTGTTTCTTCTCCATGTTTTTTCTTTTCCTTATACTTCCCTCCTTTTTCTGCCACTAGCACAGGAAGCAATCTAGGTCTGTCAGCTATATCTATTCTCCAAGCCTTCTGTTGAGCAACCCACCTAGCCTCAACCTATTGGTTCAAAGTACTCTTATACCTTCCCTGACATTTCTGTTTCTCTTTTTGATGAGCTGTATGTTCTCATTCACTAATTGCCTCAAACTGCATAGGTCTAGGAGAGGGCTTCAGCTCATATAAATGCCTCCTAACATTTTCAAGGATTCGAATGTTAAATTATCTGTATTGTGGGAAAGGTAATGGCCCATCATTCTCAATGTACTGCATTGAATTTCTGAGCCATAGACAAATGTGATAGCATCTCTCCTGGGTCTTATACAATGTTGGGGTACCCTGGATGTTATGGGTACTCCTTCCCTTGTTTCCTTGTAGGGATTGGTGAATTCCCCTATATCAAGCTTTTAAAATTCTTTAGATTTTTTTTTCCCTAAATTTAATTTTGTCCTTTACAAATAATTCTCTTTAATTAAATCGTACTACACTTCCTTGTGTACTTCCTGTACATCCAATACCAGTGCGGCAAGCAGTGACATAGCCACCCTATCTCAGCGCAGAGTTACACCAACCGACCAATACCAGTGTGACATTCTATGGCTTCGATCTCACTCCTTGCAGCAGCTACCCCTCCTTTACAATCCTTTGTGCGTGTTTTCTGTAAGCAAAACATCATACAATGCAATTTCAGTTACTCTGTCTGCTCCACTAAAGAAATAACAGATCCTTTCACACAAGAAACCTAACCTACTACAATAATCTAATCTAATTTCCCATACACTTCAAGTGAAACCTCGATGAGCACGATCTCACTCAAGCTCATACAATATGTTCCCTGTGCACTGAAAACAATTGTAACAACTGTAACCCTCATTTACCAATCACAAAATTCTATTTACTTTAGTGGGACTGCCGAGGAGATCTCACAAACAGCAACTTTGAAACACAGCAGACAACTTACTTAGCATATGCCACATTGAAACTAGCTGTAGGTGTGTATCCCAGGATCTTAGGTTACGACTGACCCAATTACAGCTTCAACTTTTCAGCATAAAGCGCATCACTCAAATGTGAACTCTAACCACTTCACATAACCTTAAACAGCCATTTTACAACACCACAATCTAAGCTTTGCAACGCGCAACCCTATTGATACTCACACCACTGCATTAAACCATCTTTGTCGCCTTCTCTGTCAATACCAGCACTTGGCCTTCTTCAACCGGACACAGGCTTTGAGCTTGGGGCTGGGATGAGTACATTTTAAATAGGAAGTTTCGATAGGGATCTTGGTAGGGACCATCCTCTGTTACAGACAAATTACTGCCATAGCACCACTGGCCTATTCTCTATTGATCTTTCATTTTCCTGGCACTACACCTCAGAGGCATTTGTTTTGGTACTCCGAGGGATCTTGAACCATGCCGGGAGGGGTCAGATATAGTGCATGGACCAGGAATTGGACAGCTGACTTATACATTAGTAATTAGATTCATGTATATGATTCTCAATATTACGCTATACAAATGCAGACTTATTACCGCTAGGCCAAATCTCCTAAAGAAATTCAGACAAACTAGGATAATGAGTAGCTCATTTAAAGCTATACAAAATGAAAACATTAGGACCTGCTGACTAGAGACCTCTCTATTAGAATTTCCATCCCTCATTAAGACTATGGAAATGCACAATCAATCACTGGAGTACAGGCATAAAGAGACAAATACAGGATTTATAAATGGCTAGATATTATTAGAGATTTAGGACGAAAATACACCATTATTAGGCATTAAAGTAGGAATACAGAATAATCACATTTATGTCCTTGGGCCATCAGTTACCAAAGCTCTAGAAGGAAAGTTCAAAGATTTTCTCTCATGTGGGAATGTTCGAAAATGGTGCACACAGAGTATGCACCAACCAGGAGAGTTCGCCAGTCCGAAAGTTGTCTCTCAGTCAGATAGGAATCCATCTGCAAAATGAATGGATGAATGAAGTCCCCTAATCATCAATCCGGGGGTTAATATGTTTTTCTCAGTTCCGAGGTGTCACCTCCTAAGTTGCTTCATCCGATCAGACCACTTAGTCCATTTGTCAGTTCAGATAGGAGGCATTTCATGAGACATAAAGAAGACACACATTTTACAGGAATATGGGTGTTTCAGGTTACATAAATGATCAGATCATCTGGTAGAGGTGGACCTTTCAACAAGGCACATGAACAAGTTTGAAAGGGCAGTTTCCCAGGCAGATGTTTCTGGTGTAACCAAAATTGTATCAAATGGTCCTTGTGAGTCCATGAGAACTCCTAGAACAGGATACAGTTGCAAAAGATTAGTAATTTTGAGATATTCTCCCATGGAGACAGAGTCAAGCAAGAAGAAAAGGGAAAAATATGCATTAAGAAACTAACAAGCCTGTTAGAATTTAAGCTCATATAATCATAGAATATAAGCCTTCAAATATGCCTGTTCATTATAAATTATGACATTTGGATATGGTTTACAGTGTAAATATGTACATAATGTAAGTTAGTCCATTGTAAATGACCTGTGTAACTATAACGTACTACTGCATTTCAAAAGTACCAACATGTAACTTTATCTCAAAGTCTATGCAGATTATTCTGTGAAAGTTTCAGTAAAATCAGAATTAGCATTTACGTGCAACACCATTACTTCTTCTCGCTTGATGCACACCGTAACATGAGTAAACATGAGTAAATTGTCACACTTCAGAACAGATTGACCGACCTGTAGCTCCAGACACGGCGGGAGCGAGGCAGATGCTAGATTCACTCCTCCCTAGGGAAGGTACTCCAAGTGAGTGATTCAGATAACACACCACCCAGAGAACCCCACCCAGGGAAGGGGAAAAGTGGAGAAATAAAATATAAAGGACTGGCAGCCAGAAATCATCTACAGCACAGAAGGACAGTGGGACCCTCACCTCGGGGCTATGATCTGTGTACCTGAAGAAATACACAAGAAACACTGTAAGTACTCCCCCCCCTTTCTGGTCTGGACATACACTATAAGTGTAGCTTACAATGACACTCACTGATAGAAGCTGCCACAAGCATCCAATAAACACAGGTGTAGCAAAAAATAAAGTAAAAATAAATGGAAAAAACGAACCAGCAGCACTTCACAGTTTTGTAGATTGAAAGTCTAACAGAAAGCCCAAAAAAAGCAGAGGGCTTTAAACTTTTCAGCTACTGGTGCTTCCAGAGAAGAGAAATACCTTAATAGGTCCAATGTTCGTCCTGAAAGCAAATCACTTGCCTCCTTAGTGTTCGTCAAAGTTCCAATCCTGAACTGACACACCTCCTGGAGGTCCACCCTAATTGCAAGGGTGAGGCTTCGGAAAACAAACACAATCCGGGAACCGTTGATCCAGGGAAATGTCACGGCTCCCACAATAAACAAAAGGAAATCTGAAAGCGTAGTTATCCGCTCTCAGCGCGACTTGCACAGCGCGATTCTTCCTGCTCCAGAATGGCAAAACAGGTCAAAGGTGAGGAACGCCGCGCTACTCTGAAGGCGTCTCCTCTGACTCCCAGCGCGGCTCCTGCCAACGCGGAGAGAACTTAATCCAAGGTCGGGGACACCGCACACGTAGCAAGTAAGAATCACAGGCACACAAAATCTTTCCTCTGAACTCGAAGAAGGCTAACACTCCAGGTGACAAGCCCCGAGTGTACAGGAAGTGAGGCACTTATAGGAAAGGAAGGGGAAACCACAGGACAGACACAGAGAACGGACACACCCGCAGGCATTCTGGGACATGAAGTCCTAGTCTACCACACCTAAATCGTGACAGAACCCCCTCTTAAGGACCGACGTCTCGGCGGGCCACCAGGCTTGGTAGGATGCCTCGCGTGAAAACGCCTCAGGAGCCCTGGACAGTGCAGATTGGCACGAGGTTCCCAGGAGCGCTCCTCGGGACCATACCCTTTCCAATCTATCAAATATTGCAGAACACCCCTCACCCTCCTAGAATCCAACACTGCCCGCACTTCATACTCCACCTCCCCGTCTATATCTATAGGCTGGGGTCTCAAGGATGGTCTAGTGCCTTGCACATATGGCTTCAGTAGTGATACATGGAACACCGGGTGGATGTGCCAAGAGGAAGGAAGTTGCAACTTCATGGCCACAGGATTAATCACCTCAAGAATGGGATATGGACCTACATACTTAGGTTGCAATCGAGTGTTCCCCTTAAATTTCAAGTACCTAGTGCTCAACCACACTTTGTCTCCAGGAGAGTATGCTGGTTCAAGGGTTCTTTTCCTATCTGCCTGCACTTTGTCACGATTTCTGGCTGCCTCCAGGCACTCCCTGGCGTTCTGCCCCACTGATACAAGATGAGCGTGGTGTTCCTGAACGGTAGGGTGAGCGGAGGGACTAGGATTTTCAAAGGGCAGAAAATTGGGATGATACCCCTGAACACAGAAGAATGGTGAACAACCCAGCGAGGAATGAGTAGCATTGTTATAAGCGAACTCCGCCATCCACAACAATGTTCTCCACTCCTCTTCCTGCTGGAGAGAGAAACACTGTAAATATTGTTCAAGGGTTTGGTTTAACCTTTCGGTTTTACCATCTGTCTGCGGGTGATAGCTTGTGGACAATCTCGCATCGATTTTCATAATGTCACACAATGCTTTCCAAAATCTGGAGGTGAACTGTGTTCCTCTATCCGTAATGAGAACAGAAGGAACACCGTGTAACCTGACTACATTTTGTAAAAAGACTGTAGCTAGTTCTCCTGATGTGGGTAACTTAGTTAGAGCAATGAAATGACCCATTTTTGTTAGATGGTCTATTACCACCAATATGGTATTGTTGCCGAGACTGAGAGGCATCTCCACAATGAAATCCATGGACACGGTGTGCCATGGGGCCGGAGGAATAGGTATGGGACGTAACAATCCGCTGCTTCGCTGGTGGGTGGCCTTCCCCTGAATGCAGATAGGACACCTTGCTATGTACTCCTCGATGTCCTTTCGGAGGGTTTCCCACCAGAAATGTCGTAACGTGGTCTGCAACGTTTTCTAAACTCCCATATGTCCGCTCAAAGACGAATCATGTGTCCATTGAAGCGATTGATTCCGTAACTCATTCACAGGAAGGTATAGTTTTTTGTCTCTGAAGAGTAACCCATCTTTTAATGTTCTTTGCAAAGGTTCTTTGGCTATCCGGGTCCGCACGTCCATGACCGCCGTCCTCTCTTCCACTTCTTTTAGCAATGCTGAAGGACATGTGATCGCAGAGGCCGAAGGCAAAAAGGTCGCTTTATTCAGAATGATGGGCGGATCTTCTGTCTCTGTTGTGTACTCCTGCATAACAGATGCAGGTCTTGAAAGGGCATCTACTTTCCCATTTTGGGGGCCAGGACGGTATTTAATAACGAAGTCGAAATCAGAAAAGAACAAAGACCATCGTAATTGTCTTGGTGTTAATGCCTTTGCACTTTTTAGGAAAAGGAGGTTCCGGTGATCTGTGTACATTTCGACAGTGTGTCTGGCTCCTAACAGGTGGTGGCGCCACTCTTCACACGCCCTCTTAATGGCCAGCAATTCCTTGTCCATAATACTGTAGTTGATTTCACTTGGTGTCATTTTCCTAGAGAAATATGCCACAGGATGTAGTTAGCCAGTCTCGGGGTGTCTCTGCGACAATATTCCACCTAAAGCATAGTACGAGGCATCGGTTTCCATCACAAATGGCTGACTGGCATCTGGATGTCGAAGGATGGGGGCTGTTACAAAGCAGTGTTTTAAGTCTTGAAAGGCCTGGTCAGCAGCCTCCGTCCACTTGAAGGCCACTCCTTTCTTCAGCAGCTGGGTTAAAGGCTGTATTATACCCGAAAAGTTCTTAATGAATCGCCTGTAGAAATTCGCGAATCCCATAAAGCTCTGCAGGGACTTCACAGAAGAAGGAGGTTTCCATTGAAGTATGGCTTATATCTTCTTTTGGTCCATTTGTAGCCCCATAGGACCGATAACATACCCCAGGAATTCCACTTCGGTTGCATGGAACAAACACTTCTCCAATTTCGCATACAACTCATGCTGCTGCAATCGTTCCAATACTTCAGTGACATGCTGGGCATGGTCTTCAAGTGAGGCTGAATAAATCAAAATGTCGTCAATGTAAACGATACACGACACATCCAGTAAACCCCTCAGCACCTCATCCATAAAGTATTGAAATGCCGCAGGGGCGTTACACAAGCCGAAGGGCATAACCTGATACTCATAGAGCCCATATTTCATGCGGAAAGCAGTCTTCCACTCATCCCCTCTGCGAACTCTCACTAGGTGATACGCTCCCCGCAAGTCCAATTTGGTGAATATTTTGGCATCTTTCAACTGGTCCAGAAGGACAGGAATGAGAGGGAGAGGATATCTGTTCTTTCGGGTGACTCTATTGATGGCCATATAGTCGATGCAGGGTCGCAATCCCCCCTCCCTCTTCGGGATAAAAAACAGAGGCGAGGAAGCAGGGGATGTAGAAGGGCGAATAAAACCTGACTGAAGCATTTTGTGCAGATACTGTTGAAGATAGGTGTTTTCAGCCTCAGTGAGGGCGTATATTCTGCTACAAGGGATACTGGCTCCTGGTTCTAGCTCTATGACACAGTCATATTCCCTGTGTGGAGGTAGTTTGCTAGCTTCTTTTTCACTGAAGACATCCCGAAACTTCTGGTAGGCCTCTGGGAGAGTCGTGATGGCGTTAACTCTCAAGCTTCTTCCTCCGCTAGCTAGGGCATTGGCAGGAGTTTCTGTGTTACTACATCGCACATGTGAAGTAGGGTACAATGCTCTGTACAATAATGCGAACTGAGAGTAATGGTACGATCTGCCCATTTCACGACAGGGTCATGTTTGGTCAGCCAGGGCATTCCTAAAATCAATTTAAACTGAGGAGCATCGATTATGTCAAAGGAAATGTACTCATAATGGTTTTGTCCTATTTGCATGACCAGTGGTCGCGTATGGTAACATACTGGCCCTGATGTCAAATCAGATCCATCCACGGCCTTAACAGCTTCAGGTGTTTCTTTCTGGATGCGTGGTACCCCAATACTTAATGCATATTGATGGTCAATAAAATTGCCCGTAGCTCCTGAATCGAGCATTGCGTGTACCATTACAGGCATCTTTTCTGGCCATTTTATGGTGACACACAAGTTCATGTGCGGCACAGAAGGTTGCATGGTGTTGGCTACTGCATGGTAGACCTCTTTTTCTTGGTCTGGGCTGAAACAAGGGGTCTCTAACTTGCTTGAGCATTCTCGTTTCCCGACGAGGAGAGAGGGTAATCTACGGCAGGTACATTCCGTGTGTTTTTTGTTTTGGCTTTGCAGTCTTTGATGAAATGCCCCGCCTTTCCACAGTACATACAAAGTTTCTGATTGCGTCTCCGGGTTCTTCCCTCTGGACTTAAGGGGCCTCTTACCCCTCCTATTTGCATTGGTTCAGTTGTGTCGGGAGTCGATGCACCCTCTGTCACTGTTTTGGGTTTTGACAAAGGGAATCTCAGTTCGTAACGATGTTTGTCGCCTTTCCGTTCTTGCAGTCGATGGTCCAACTGAACCGTGAGGTCAATGAGCTCTTCACACTAAGACGGCATATTCACCACCTGAGCCAGCACATCCTTTAATTCCCCTCTCAATCCCTGATAGAACAAGGAAACTCTTTTGGCAGGAGGCCAGTCAGTCTCAACAACAAGACGATTAAAGTTTGTTATATAAGTTAACAAATCCTGTGACCCTTGTTTAAGTGTGATAAGCTCTCTGTCTAAGGATAGCATATGGGCCTTCCTGTCAAATAACTTGTGCATCTCTTCACAAAAATCATCATACTTGGCTAGGACTGGATCATTCCTATCAATAAGAGGGAATGACCAGGTGGCTGCGTTGCCGCCTAAGTAAGATAACATGAAGGCTGTCTTGGAATAGTCGTCAGGAAAGACAGCGGGTTTACACATGAAGTGTAACTTACACTGCCCTAAAAATGTACCAAATTTTTTAGGATCCCCTAAAAACCTCTCAGGGGGAGCTAAAGGTAATTGCACTGGTTGAATAACCTGTATGGTGGAAGGGCCTTGTGTCCCCTGAGCTAAGAGGGAAGGGGTTTGAGAGGGAGGCTGTAGAGTTGCGGGCCTGATGTATGGGGCGCCTTTAGAACTGGAGGGGCTAGTCCTAGTTAAACTTGATATTTCTCCTCGTAACTGACTAACCTTGTTCCGCATTTCCTGATTCTCTCCTCTGAAAGTATCCACTTCCAGTCTCAATGCTGTAAGGGACTCCAACAGAGTAGTCAAGACCGTATTAGTATCCATCGCTCAGGCCGTTTTGTATACTTGGGCTTGTCACTCTGTCACACTTCAGAACAGATTGACCCACCTGTAGCTCCAGACACGACGGGAGCGAGGCAGCTGCTAGATTCACTCCTCCCTAGGGAAGGTACTCCAAGTGAGTGATTCAGATAACACACCACCCAGAGAACCCCACCCAGGGAAGGGGAAAAGTGGAGAAATAAAATATAAAGGACTGGCAGCCAGAAATCATCTACAGCACAGAAGGACAGTGGGACCCTCACCTCGGGCTATGATCTGTGTACCTGCAGAAATACACAAGAAACACTGTAAGTACTCCCCCCCCTTTCTGGTCTCGACATACACTATAAGTGTAGCTTACAATGACACTCACTGATAGAAGCTGCCACAAGCATCCAATAAACACAGGTGTAGCAAAAAATAAAGTAAAAAAAATGGAAAAAACCAACCAGCAGCACTTCACAGTTTTGTAGATTGAAAGTCTAACAGAAAGCCCAAAAAAAGCAGAGGGCTTTAAACTTTTCAGCTACTGGTGCTTCCAGAGAAGAGAAATACCTTAATAGGTCCAATGTTCGTCCTGAAAGCAAATCACTTGCCTCCTTAGTGTTCGTCAAAGTTCCAATCCTGAACTGACACACCTCCTGGAGGTCCACCCTAATTGCAAGGGTGAGGCTTCGGAAAACAAACACAATCCGGGAACCGTTGATCCATGGAAATGTCACGGCTCCCACAATAAACAAAAGGAAATCTGAAAGCGTAGTTATCCGCTCTCAGCGCGACTTGCACAGCGCGATTCTTCCTGCTCCAGAATGGCAAAACAGGTCAAAGGTGAGGAACGCCGCGCTACTCTGAAGGCGTCTCCTCTGACTCCCAGCGCGGCTCCTGCCAACGCGGAGAGAACTTAATCCAAGGTCGGGGACACCGCACACGTAGCAAGTAAGAATCACAGGCACACAAAATCTTTCCTCTGAACTCGAAGAAGGCTAACACTCCAGGTGACAAGCCCCGAGTGTACAGGAAATGAGGCACTTATAGGAAAGGAAGGGAAAACCACAGGACAGACACAGAGAACGGACACACCCGCAGGCATTCTGGGACATGAAGTCCTAGTCTACCACACCTAAATCGTGACAGTAAATATTGTAATAAGCAACTCTTCAAAAATCATTCATAATGTCGTTCTAATTGCATTTAGTTCTGGTAATTCTTCACATATATCATTATCTACAAAAACTATTCAATAATACTTCCACACATGAGTCATCACTTTCACATTTCTAATTAACTTTAAAAGAATACCATAGAATATTGATAATTTCACACCTATGTTATTCAAATGAGCACCTTTACGTCTACTCTATTCTTTCTCTGCATTATTTTACGACGCAGTAACTAAGGGCCAGATGTAGGTAGACATTAACCGACCGGTAACGGCCGATTCGGCCGTTACCGACCGGTAAATGGCTATTCTAGATGTAGGTGGCCTATTTTACCAAATTGGTAAATTTACCGAATTGGTAAAATACCGAATCGGTATTTTTACCGATGCGGTAATTTTGAAATGTAGGTGGGACTCTTTTGAGTCCTGCAGGCCTTACCGAATCGGTATTTTACCACCCAATCCAATTGGGTGGTAAAATACCGATTCCAGGTGTGCATGCACATGTGTGCATGCACACCTATGGCATGTGACAGATGGACATGCCCTTAGGGCATGTCTGTGTGCCACATGTCATACATGCCTTCAATCGGGGTGCTAGAGGGTGTCAAAGTGACACCCCCTGCACCCTTGCAAAATTCGGTATTTACCGAATCGGTGAATACCGATTCGGTAATGCCCATTGATTCCTATGGGCTTTAATGCCCATAGGAATCCATGGGCATTACCGAATCGGTATTCACCGATTCGGTAAATACCGATTCCTACAGAATCGGTAATTCAATTACCGATTTTCCCTACATCTTCACCCTTCTATTTTACCGATTCATAAATACCGAATCGGAAAAATTCGGTATTTATGAATCGGTAAAATATACTTAACTACATCTGGCCCTAAATATCTTTATAACTATGCCTCAAAACACTTCATGTAACTGAGCATCAACTGTGCACGTTTGTCATTTTCTTTTATAGGGTGTCAAGATTTTGCTTTCTACGTTAGTAAATATTAAGCAGTTTATCTGCTTCATCGGTTACTTTTGCTTTACATGATCAAGATTACATTTTTCGTCTGACTGCTACTTTAAACCGCAGCCTCCTGATCTGCTTCTCCTTATCTTGGGGATTATACATTTTTGTTAGCAGATGAGCAGAGTGTGTGAGATGGACAATACACTGTGAACTTCTTTCTTAGGTAGAGAGGACTGAGATTGTTCACTGTCTCTAAGTGAAGCACAGGGCTTTGAATAATACATGCTTTTGAAAGGGGAGCCAGTGAACGTCTTGACATAGGTGCGGGAAGGAATGTTAAGCAAACAATCTGGCTGCATCATTTTGGACTATTTGGAGGAAATGGAGGAAATGGATGATGTATTTGGGAGCCCTCAGATACAGGGAATTGGCGTAAAGTGAGAAATTTTGAGAGCTTAAACTAGGGAATGTCATTAGGAGCAGAGGAAGTATCTTAAACAACATGTGCAGGAAATTAAAATTGGTTGTTGCCATATGGTTGTCTCGTTAGGAAAATAAAGGTTTGCTTCAGATGAATACACCTAACTTCCTGGCTCAGGGAACCAGCGTAGTGAAGAGGCCAAGTCCTGTAGGCCACCAAGCTGGTGAGTAGACTAATCAGTATTGGGCAAAAAAGAAAACCTCTGTTTTTTGCCATTTACCTTTCAGCAAATGGTACTCAACTAATCAGCAACTGCTCCCATGCAGACTTTTACATGTGTTTTGGGTGTCTAGAATGTTACAAGAGGTGGAAAAAAATAATTCGGAAGTTGTCTGCATGTGAGTTGACCTCAGAAACAAAACACCTAGGGACAGATGTAGGTAAATATCATGTACTGATTCTAAAATACCGAATTTTACCGATTCTGTATTTTAGAATCGGTAAATGATATGTAGGTAATGATGCGGTAAATTTTACTGAATCGGTAAAATCCGGTAAATACGGTATTTACCAAATCGGTATTCCCAATTCATTAAGTTACCGATTCGGTAAATTACCGAATCCTACAATTTAGCCACCTACATCTGAAAAGCCTAATTCCGGTCGGTAACGGCCGAAATTCGGTATTTTCGGCTGTTCCTACATCTGGCCCCTAATGAGCAATGTTAAGCAAGGTAGATATGACTCCTGAGAGATGCCAAATTTCAATGGGGTAACAGGCGGTGAAGGGAATGCTCTATGAGAAAGGAATGTACCCATTTTTAAATCAACCTGCTTATCAATGCCAATGTTATGAAGTCTCAAAATAGAGAGGGTGCGAAACGGTATTAATTGATGTAGAGAAAGTAAATTTGATCACAGTGGCAGATCCAGCCTAGTCCTGAATAAATCTAACATAAGCGGGCTTAAGAAGAACCGATTCTGTACTGAGCCATTTTCATCTTAAGGACTTTTGGTGCTCCAGGCAAGACATATTTTAGAGGCCGCTGTTAGGAACAACTTTGGATTTTATTATTCATTTTCAGCTAGTTACAGCCTGCATGATGCCAAACAAGCTTTCGGAAATGGGGTCATACAAAAACAGTTAAAATATGTCTTTGCTGAGCCCCAAATATCCTTAAGATGACAGTGGGCTAAGAGAGACAGAGTCCGAGGTACCAGGAGCGGAACCCAAGCCCCTGCAGCCCAGGGGAGCCCCAATCCTTTGGGGTTCCCCATTCAGCCCAAGGTAATGAATATCTTTGAGATATCTGAGACTTATTGACCCCCTCATCACATTCAACAGGGTGGGCTAAAGTTTGCAATACACCACTGAGAGGTGCAGGTAGGTAGACCGAAGGAGAGAATTTTAGATATTGAAACAGACAGAGGTGAGAGAGAGAAAGTTACCTTTTCAAGGGGGGCCCGTGCCTTAACACGTCTCTGTTATGCATAAGACGGAAACCGGATTGGAAAAAAAACTAAATGTTTTTTTCTAAATAGTAGGATAATCAAAGATTAACTGCCTTTTCCAAAATTTTCAAAGGAGAGAAATCAACAGGAGAGTAGAGTAGAATCAATGGTGGGCTTCTTTAGTAGTAGGAAAACCCGGACAGTTTTTCAGGAATTAGGTTCAAATGGTTGTATGAGGGAGAGATTTACCATATTCGCTAAGGTAGGAATTGCTTGTTTATTAATGAGCATAAGAATTAAAGGTGAACACAAATTGGAGGAGCGGAGCCATGAAGTGATGGTGTCCATAAAACATTACAGAAGATCAACATTTTCTAGGACCATTCCATTTCTTTAATGGACAAAAAAAACAAGTGTTGTCACAAAGTTATCATACATTTTTTAAATGTTCTCGGCAAAGAAATTAGAGAGCTTATTGTAAAGATCTTGCAATGGCTCAATCGAACTAATGCCTCGTGAGGGATTAATACACTTCTTTCCGATAGCAAAAGATTTTTGTGAAGAACGATTGACTTTGGACAGAGATGAAATCAACGAGGCCAAGATGGCGACCGAGGGAAGTCGGTCGTAGGTGGTTTCCTCTGTGATGGCGAGTCGGAGCTAAATCGTAGAACGTAGAGGACTTAGCAGGCCTGAATGGTGCACCCCCATAGAGAATTACTACCACGAAAAAGTTTGTACTGACGGAGCAGTACTTACCTGGGATTAGGCGCGGGGCTTCGGTGCTGATCACTGGCTGCTGGGGTCTGGAGTTGGAGTCGGCCCGGATTGAAAGCTGGAGCAGGAATAGTGGCGGCCGCGCCATCATGATAGTAGGAGTGGATGTCCTGGCTCCAAAGACCGGCAGAAAGGGAAAAGCAGGACCAGTGCTGCCCACCGCGGTGGAATGCCACGAAGCAGCACTTGCAAAGCCTGCCGGATCCAGACTCAGTGTTGGCCATGCCTGCGCAGGGAAGACGGCAGCGAGTGAGGCCGGAGAACCCTCTGGATGGCGAAGGGAGGGGGCGAGCGCTCAGCCCCGGCCACCCCGCCCACCACAATCACCGACATGTTCCGGGGCACAGGGAGCAGCTCAGTCTCCTGTTTAAAAAAAGAGCAGTTCACCGTTACAGAGCTTGCCGTGGAAGATGGTTCTAATGGACAGAGTATAATGGGTAAGCCACCGCTGGGCCATGGGGGAGTGCCAGAACCGGAGGATGTAGAGATAATAACGCTACAGGCACAAGCTATTACTCTGGCCAATATTGGAAATGAGAGTCTGGGTGAACTAGGGCTAGCTGGTGGTTTAAAGCATGCTGACATCCCAAATGAAATCGCGTGCCAGCAGGAGGAAGGGACTGGAAGCACCAAGAAACAAGGGTGATAGGAAAAGAAAAAGTATTTAAAGGGCCCCCCAAGCCGCGCAAGGTACTCCGATGCCACTTGGTCTGGTCTGGGCTCAGGCCATGGGACTAACTCTGAATCAAGTGAGGAAGAAAGCATCTCCAGTACGGAAGGGAGAGGCAGGGATAGGTTTACACCTGCTAGGAAGACATACCTTCGGTTTGGGAGAACGGGTAACCGCAAACAAGCTGTTCTTAGAGGGGACTATTCTACGGGAGATCAAACGGTGGGGGGCAGCAAGCAGCTTAACTCAGAAGAAGATCCAGCAGGGTCCCCGGTACTCTCTCTGTAACTCTTTCCCACCCTAGAGTCCATACTGCAGTGTGTAATGGCACATAGGGAAGAAGCCCTTTTAGAAAGCAAGCGCTCTTAGAACGCGAACCGGAAAATTCAAGGTGCTATCAGAAAAATTGCTAAAACTTGTAATGACATAAGCAACCAGATGACTGAGCTAGAAACAAGGATGGCTGCATTGGAAGAGGATATCGCAGGCTCAAGAGGACAAGTCACTGCGCATGAAGAGCAACTCACTGACATTCAGTGGAAACTCGAGGAAGGAGAAAACAGCCAAAGAAGGAATAACATGCGTTTCTTTGGAATTCCGGAGGGGAAGGAAGGTTTCGATGCACGTATTTTTATGGTCCAGCTCCTCAAAAAATCTTTTCCTGAGCTGGCAGGATGGAACTGGGCGCAAGAAGTGCAAAGAGCGCATTCTGTTCCCTTTAATATTCGACAGCCAGTTTGCCCAGACGCCAAACCTCGGGCAATTCTGGTGTACTTTGGGAACTTCCTGCTGAGGCAGAATGTATTTGAGAAAGCAAGACCAGAAGCACAGTGGGCGGCCGATGGATTTACTTTTTTTACTAGGCCAGATTTCTGCCACTTTACAGTGGAGCGAAGATGGCGTTTGCGGCAAGTGATTACCCAGTTCCAAGAGAAGGGAGCTCAGGCCTTTCTTCTCCAGCCAGCTAGACTGAAAGTTTTCTGGAAAGATTAAACTCGTTGTTTTATATCAGAAATTAAGGCCAAGGAATTTCTGGACACAGGGGGTGAATTTTAGTGGCTTTTGTCTCTTTTCTCTGATAGCTAGAATAGCCTAAATAATGTCTAGAGATTGGATCAAATGGTGTTTTTCTCTAGTTTCTTTTTGTTTAGAACAGGACTCTTTACAAAATGCTTTAGGACCACGGCGGTGATTATATGGAATTAGGAGGGATATAAGGGTAAAATAACCTAAGCACAAAAAAAGCAAAAAAATCTTTCAAAAAGTAGGGTAAAATACAGCAGTTTTGGGGGTAGGGTGCTCGGTTGGGTCCAGATATGATACATAGGTGAATTTAAAGTATAAAATGTTATAGCAGCCATTATAAGGGAAGGGGACACCATTCATCGCACACAGACCTACAGAGGTCTGCGGCCTTACTTAGCAGGGGGGGGGATGGGAGGGTAGTAGGGTGAGGGGGGACACAAGGGGGGTAAAAAGCAGAAATTCCAGGAAAGCAATGTAGATGGACAGAAGTTACGATATACCAGCGGTAGTTGTTATATTAAAAGGAGGACAAGAGTGGCTGAAAGGACAATACAGGAATCAAGTTACTCATAAATATTGGTAGGCTGACTATATCCACAATTAATATTGGTGGGCTGAATGATAGGGGTAAAAGAAACAGGGCTGGGAAAATGCTCCGAGCATTAAGGGCTGACATTATATGTCAGCAAGGGACACACATTCCATGGCAGAAAAGAGGGATTAATATCATACCAGGGTATTCACAAGTTATTTGTTCAGCTCAGTCCACCAATACTAGAGGTGTGGCTATGCATGTCTCTCAGCGACTTTTACCTATTAGCCAAGTTAAGTCAGACAAATGGAGTCGATGTGCCATTGATTTTATACCAAATCAATTTACTATCTGCACAGTATACGGCTCTAATGTCGTCTAATGTCGACAATGCAGAGATGTGGTTAAAACTGGAGATTGCATTAGCGTTAATCATATGTGGGGACTTGAATATCCATTTAGATGTAGGGTAGTGGGGTAGGGGAAGGTATACAGGAGGAAACCTCAGGTTTATAAGGCTTTAAAAACTCTTACTGAAAGTCATGGTCTGATAGATAAATGGGCAGGTAAAAATATGGGGGTTCCCGGCTTTACTTATTTTTCGTGCCCACATAGGAAATATGTCAGACTGGATTACCTTTTGGTATCAGTCTCCCTCTTAGAGGCCAAACAGATTAAAAGACTCCCTAAGGTCCTGTCGGACCATAACCCACTAGTAATGAGCATCTAGATCCCGGCATATATAAAGAGTTCTTTAAAGTGGACGTTTTATAAAAAGCTACTAGCTATAGAAGGATTTTTAGAGCATATTATGGGGTGGACTAAACAGTTTTTTGATATAACTAGATATATAGCACATCCAGAGAAAATGTTTGGGATGCATACAAGGCAGGGCTTAGGGGCGAAATCACAAGTTTTGTCATATTCTACCAGAAACAACAGAGGGACGAGATACAGGCACTTACAGAAGAATTGAGTTTGAATGAGAGGCATCATATGGCTGCCATAGCACAAAAGCAGAAAGACTTACAAACCAGTTGAGAGCTAAAAGTGATTAGGATTAAGGCCAAATTAATGGAATCTACAATCAAAAAGTGGATGAAAGATTTCAAACGGCGACTCGGGATAAGTACGAGAATGGGCAGAGGATGGGGAAACACCTGGCACTACGGATAAAACAAAGGGCAGCGGCAAATGATATTCTACAATTAAGAGGGAAAGATTGAACAATAGTTACAGAACTATCAGGAGTATTAAAATTACTCAGGTATTTCTATCAGGATCTCTACTGCTCCAGGGATTCTACAACAGATAGAATGGGGGTAGGAGTGGAGATTCTGTCTCCTTAGTTGCAGAGCTAGAAGCAGATATCTCAATGAATGAGGTCCTTGAGGCTTTAATGACAATGGCTTCAGGCAAGGCATCGGCCCGGACGGGATCCCGATGGAGATTTATAAAGCTCTACAGACAGAGCTGACCCCTTTAATGTTGGATTTGTTCTTATCAGTACAACAGAAGGGGGTCCCGCCGCAATCTTGGCCAGAAACCAACATCGTGATATTTTTGGAGAAGGGAAAGGACTCAAAAGACCCAGCTGCATACAGACCAATATCTCTAATTAACACTGACGAGAAACTATATTCTAATATTTTGGCTCTAAGAATGTCCAGGATAATTGAGACCCTAATGAGTCCATGGCAGCATGGCTTCATCCCTGGCAGAAGTACAACGGACCATGTCTGAAGGGTTATCTCTTTATTTGACATCGCTGAAGCCACAGGGACACAGATGACCCTGATAATGTTGGATGCACAAAAAGCATTTGACCAAGTGGAATGGGCTTTCTTGTGGCAAAACTTAAGAGCAAATGGATTTTATATGCAAATAATAGGGGCAATCAGGCTATTTATGTTAAAGCACATGCAAAAAATCAGCTAATGGGAAAGGAAACTGGTAGGATTAAGATCACTCGGGGGCGAGGCATAGGTGCCCATGCTCCCCTATTTTATTTGCCCTCTACATATACCCTTTGATTAGATCCATGCTGGACGATCAAGCAATTAAACCAATAGTAACCCTGGGCTATAATACAAAAGTACAGGCCTACGCGGATGACATCGCCCTCGTTACCCTGGATCCGCAAGGTGCTATAGATAAGATCGAAAGACTTGCAGCAGAATTTGGGAAACAATCGGGCTATAGCCTGAACACCAACAAAACGCAGATTGTATGCTCCATAAATATGCAATTTCAGGATCCACGTAGGACAGATTCAGCTACTTATCTTGGTATAGTCATCATGGCGGAGGTAGGCAAGACATGGGAAATAAACTTGGCTCCTCTTTTGAAAAAAATGGAGGGGGATCTGAAGAGACTGGAAAATTTACACTTATCTATTATTGGCAGAGCAAATGTCATAAAAATGACGATGTTTCCTAAGGTGTTCTATTTATGTCGTTGTATCCCTGTGGAGCCGGAAAATGTAATATTAAAAAAGGGCCACAAGGATGTGATCAGGTCAGGGTAGTGGAGGTGGATAGGGAGACCCCACTATCTATCTATGAGCTAGCAATTGGCAAACTTGCTCCAGGGTTAGTATTAAGCCAGTTGGAAGGCAGCTATTATAAGAAAACACGCTTTAAGATTATAAGAGCTGCCTGGAATATATGGCGGAAGATTAGTAAGAACATGGAAATACCTAGAATTCAAAGATATATTTTATTATGGCGCTCTTCGGCCTTCCTGGCCTCTTTCTATGATATTATAAGCAAAATATGGGAAAAGGCAGAAATAAAACAAATCGGGGACATCGCCGACCCGAACGGGGTTGTTTCATTTAAGGAACTCCAGAGACGATATGGGCTGGATTTGAGCACTATCTTTAAATATAGACAAGTGAGGGTGATTATAAATAGGCTAATTTTGCAACCGATTCATCTGGCTCGCATCCCATTATTAGAATTACTAACAAAAAAACTGTTTTTTGTTAAGGATGTGTATATAATGCTGATGGAGGCCACTCCAGATGATATTTCTAAAGTACAAACTGCTGGGGCTGTTAAATTGGACAACCCGGAGGTAGATATCTGCAGATCACTAAAGCTTTCCAAAAAAACCTTTCTAACTGTAAACCTCAAGGCCCAAACTTTTAAAACACTGTTTAGACTCTATTTTACTCCGGCTAAACTTTGGGCATGGGGGAAAAGGGATAACAATAATTGTCCATGGTGTGATCAGGGCCCAGCTGATATAATTCATATGTTTACCGAATGTGGTAAATTGGTGGGCTTGAGGGAAGGTATTGAACAGTTTTTATGTCACAATATGGGGTGGTCTGTATCTTTAACATCAACTTTGTTGTTAGTTGTATTTGATGAAAGGTTACAATCAGAACTCCTTCAAGTGTACTTATGTTTCATGGTGACAGCTGTCTATCGCATATTGATTGCCACTATATGGAAGGATGTAGACCCACCAACCTAGCAGGCTTGGTATGCTAGACTTTATCATATATATAATTTGTAGATTGCACTGTATAAATGTAAAGGTCGGAGTGGGAGAAACAGGGGCAGGCAGATATGGGGGTTACTGATGGAACAGTAGGGGAAATTGAGGGAGAATTGGGGGTGATTTATTATGCTTCTTTGTTTTTGGAATACCCTTTATGCTCTGAGTTTTCCCTGCTCGTTTTTGTTTGGCTCTCCTTTTCTTTCTTTTGTTGTTTAATGAAGTTGGACTTCTTTTTTTGGTATATGTAAAGACTGGTATGTCGGATATCAAATAGTATGTAATTATTGCTTCCTGGGGGAAAGGAAAAAAAAAGCGTTCAGCCTCCTTTATTTGAACGTTGCACCATGGTGCAGAAAGGCATTTGCAATGAGATGAGCTAAATTTAAATCAATTGATTATAATATCAAGGGCTGTGGTTAGCCATGTATTTAATTCTGACGTAAATAAATGTATGTCTTTAGCAATGGGCTAAGGTGCACATCATGGCCTTTAAGAGAGTGCTTTGAGTGGCACTGACCCATGGGCAGCATGTGTGTAGTAATCAAGGGACTAGGAGTCATTATGTTTGGAGGTTGTGTAAGTTGAATGGGCATTGCGCAATAATCATTACCAAGTGGTAGCGGTGCTGACAACCAGAGCCAAGTATGGTTGATGAACCCCGGGTCTAATGTACAGCCTACTCTGTTTTTTTTGGTAAATATATCTTTATTGCAGCAACAACAGGTATTCATGACATAATGCATGCGCCATTCCAGACATAAATCAGTGTACATGTAGTTCCCCATTTCTTCCCTCACACAGCCATTTAGCTCACACCCCGGAGGTTGAGCGGCGCCATCGTGGAGAAAGGTCCGTCCTGGGGGGTGTCACATGGATCAGCGTTATTCTGTTGTCTGGAAAATGGCAAGGCTGCTTTTCGGTCCTCACAGTCCCCCCCACGTTTGCCAGGTACAACAGTCCCAACCAAACTTCGTCCCCCTCCCCAAGCAAACCCCCCCCGCCCAACTCTCCCAATCTCCCTCTCCGTCCTACCTTCTCCCACCCCCCCTTCTCTCCCCCCCACCCCCCCAGGCGTGTCAGAGTACCACTAATGCGAATCTGCATACCATATGTACAGCCTACTCTGTGTGTGGTATATTGACTAATTGCTTGATTCCTAAAGCCTCAAAATCTTCATGCAAATTAGTTGTGTCAATAGAATTTTTTTTTTTTAGGTAATAGTTGCAATCACCAAGTATAATACAATCAGCCTTTTTAAGTAAATAGGAAGCTGGGATCTCCATGACCTCTTGATAAAAATAAGGTCAGTGTTTGATGGGGATAAATGAGGGGTCCTGCAAAAGAAGGGCCAAATGGGTGTGAAAAAGCAGGGTCTCTGAAGTGTTATTTCGGATATCCATGTTAACCCCTTGCGTGCTGATGACGGCTCCCGTCCGTCATGCGTCACAGTGCTCCTGTGCTGATAACGGCCGGGAGCCGTCATGACCACGCCCACGATCGGAATGTCCAGCACAGGAGCGAATTCCGGCTGCGGGCAAGGGGTTAAAGCAGGAGATACAAGTGTGAAAAACAATGGCTAAACCACCTCCTCTTTTATCGTAAGGTTTGGTCCCTGAGCTTCACACCAGATTTGGCTTAAGAAAATGATATCCGCTATATTTGTACTTAGGAAGTTAAAGATTTCTAACTGAATGTTAAGTATGGGAATTGTTCACCATATAGTAGCTTTCCCTGATATGAAAAAGAGTTCTAATTCCGCATGCCCATGTGATGGTAAATCTTTGCAGAGTTGCTGTCATTTTTTAATGTTTTGTAAGTTTTATATCTTTTTATGGAAATTTTATCTGAAATATATCTTTTTAAAATATAATGTTCATACCACCAAAAATGCTTTGAAGTTAATATCATCTCTGGAAGGCCCAGATATCTGTTTTTATGTTGCTTCATATATTTTAAAATGTATAGCAGCAAGGAAATCTATTATTATCTGAATTTGCACATGTTACCTCCTAAAGCTCATTAATGATTAATTTTAAGATATCTTAGTTATTTAGTTAATCGTACTTGCGCTTTCGCAAGTTTTTTGTACAACTGTATGCTTCTGGAATATGGCACTTTATTGAGTAATTTGCACATGTTGCATATAGCACTTTTTGCGGGATTTTCCACTTAATGTAACCTTGCACAAGAAAAGATTTTATGTAATGGTGTGAACTAATGTATTCATGTGGACAAAATTGTATCATGTACTATTCTAAAATGACTGCTTGTATGGTTGTGTTTCAGAAACCGAATAAAAGAATATGAACTGAACTGAATGTTAAGTAGAAATTAGTTAGCTAGGATATTTGGTTTATTAGGTTAATTGTCATTTCCAGAGTCTTTGGTTAGGGCTTAAGGGAATGCATAAGGGTAAATTGGTAATCTGGGCAGCACAAATCAGTGCCTAGTTCTTCACTCAGATTTGCTAGAGCACGTCTTGCCTACTGCTTGCTGCTGTCACTGGAGTACGTCTTGATATTCGGATCTGTCACAGAACTGACAAAGTGCCTGGTGCTAGGTGTTGTCCACGGCTGGAGGGACTTGTCTTTAGCATGTCTACAGCACGTGGTCTGTGCAGATGCACTGTCTTATAGTGTAAGTAGACAGCAATTTGAAGAAGTGGCATAGCCAAGCAAGACTGAGGAACACTGGAGTATGATCTTTGCAAAAATCAAGGTGGGAAAAGTAAAAGAAAGAAATAGAGCTCCACATCTCCTGTACTAGAAGGCTCCCCTTCTGACACATGAAATGAAAAATAAAATCTAATAAAAATAAATGTGAGTCAAAAACTTGTATATTCGATGAGAGCTGTCAAGGTTCAGAGGAAGGCCAGGTAAGCGTCTCTGTACCATAAACAGACTTAATCTGTTGCAGATGTGCTGCCTATTTGTTTAAGAAGCCTGCCTTTTGAAGAAGGTGAGTGGCTAAGTATGCCTGAGCAACTCTGGAGGGTTATCTCAGCAAAAAGCAAGGAGGTCAAAGAAAAGCAATTTGGCGACAGCAGCAATACAGCAATTCCTGGAGCCAAGCAACTCCAAAATACAAGAACAGAATGAAGAGATCTCTCAGTGTTCAGAGGAAGGTCAGGAAAACATCTTAGTTAAAGTAGCAGACTGTATCTAGTACAGAAGAGCTCCTTATTGCTTAAATATTCCCAAGGCGAGAAAGGGGTGTAACTTATTGAGACCGAGGGAACGCTGGAGTGCAATCTGGGTAAAAAGCTAGGACTCTTTGCGGGCTCTTTTTCCATCAGATAAACACCGCGTGAAGGAGTCCCACGCTGTCTTTACCGAAGGGGCGTGACTATGCCTCTAAGGAAGTGAGTTTCCTAACTTTCACGACAATTGTAATTGCTTCGTATTTCTCCCGCTTTTAGAGGGGAGTTCCCTGTCAGCTCCGTGTTTTTGATCCTAACCATTTGGGAATGATAAATATAAAACATCTTCCAACACTGCAATTTTAACCTAACGTTTCACGATCGAGAAACAACTAGTACATTGCTTGCCATGATCTAACAGCTGAGCAATTACTTGATGCCGGTTCTATCACATGGACGGTCATTCAAGTTGATCTAGGTGCATCTAACCCCAGAGCCTGGGGCAGAACCTCACAGTTGGTGGGGTATAAATCAAGTATTACGCCAATACCTGCGCATTCAAGACTGATGCTAAAATTGCATCTCATCGAAGAAATTAATCATTTAATTTCTCTTCATGTATGTTTTTTGTCTGTCTCTTTTCTCCCTACAGGTTTTTTATGTATCCCTACTAAAATTGTAGTGGGTAACTCACAGAAACTATCCGGATATTCAACACTGTATATATTTTTCACATTTTGAGCCTCCCGGGAGGGTACGCCTTAGCGCGCGTACACCACCGGAGGACTTTTGCGTAGGTCCAGAAGAATGCTGAGCTAATTGCAAATCTACAGCAGAAACATGTTGACCAACTTCTGATCTTTACTAGGACTCCGGTTCCTTAACTCAGAACCTGAGGAGTCTGTCCACTTGTTTTTATTCAATGCAGGTTGGCCATTATTAAAGATTTTTGTAAAGGCACAACCTCTGCATTTTGTAATACACTTACACATTCAAGTTTAGTCACCTCCTAATTTGGGCACTGTTGCACTGACCACATCCTGCTCCGCTGTAACCAGGCGTCGTAGCACGCTGGGGAGACATTCGGTCACCCCAGCGGGGACCCAATGATGAAGCATGTCACCAACTAGTGGTGAGTGAGGGTCCTTCTAATAAATAAGGTTCTTTCCCTCTTTTTAACACTGGGTGACTACTAAGCCCACCAGGTTTCATCCTCAGAGGAGGACCCAATGGGCGTGCATAGGGAGACAGAGAGATTTCGCTGTGTGCATGCACGTGTGTGAGCATTGATCACATTTGCAGCACATAGCGGAATAACATTACACCTCACTAGCTTATTTTGATAGCACTTTTATCACAGTCACTCCTTTGTTGTTAATTTACATTTGCTTGGGGTACAGGAGTGCCTACTCATGCCCTTCCTCTCTTGTTGGTATTGACTAAAAAGCTAGATGGGCAAAGCAAAGAAGGGATTGGAACTCAGCAATCCCTCTTATGACAGAAGGCTCCCCTTTGGACACAACTATGAGAAAATCTAATTTAAATAAATTTGAGTAAAAGAAAACTATTACGTTCTTAAAAAGATGAATCCACTGCATAGCAGTATCATGACTCCTGCAATCAAGGTGCCTCTGGCAGCCAGACTACTCCAAGTACAAGGAACAGAATCAGGTGGGATCATGATGTTCAGAGGAAGGTCAGGCAAACATTTATGTGACATGAACAGACTGTATCAGTTATTGCCATGGTCAGTTGCATTTTAATTTTGTTGAATATGATTTTAATATCAGCATTTTAATTTAATCAATGTGATTGTTGTTTCTTTAGAATATCTCAGGTAAGCTGCGATTAGGTCTAGCCTACTTAACATTTTGTCTAGTAGAAGTCTATTGACACCTTAAGTGGAGACCACTGGACTTTGTTTCTGGTTAGCGTCGGGGGATGGATTTTAAGCCCCACAGTTCAGCTTGATGAAAAGAGGAGCGGAAGCACTTTAAAACATGTTTTACGGTCTCGCAGCACAGGCGATAGCTGGACTTTGTTGCTGGTCAGTGTTGGGGGAGGGATTCCAAGCCCCACAATGCTGCTTGGTGGCAGGAGGATTGTAGTGCTACCAAAGGGCATTATGCAGTCTCGCGGTGCGGACATGCTGGGCACTATCAAGGCTAAGAGGGGGCTTGTCTCCACCATGTAGAGCCCGAATGAGGCTGGGTTGGGCTGCCACTCTTGGCTCTACAACAAAGGTTTGAATTGGATCATTTGTTGTAGGTAAACCTCGTCCCTGCCTTTGACCATGGGCAAGAGAAAAGCTAGCTCGCTTAAAGGTGGCAAATCAAATGCTTGCAACACCTCTTCATCAATAGCAAACTATCTAAATTCACTTATAGGTGTGATACCTAATGAGATTGGTATAGTAGATCAAACGCCAATCTCGGCGAGGACCGAGGCCACGCCCCCTGAAGGCCACGCCCCCCTGTCGTACTATTTAAGCGCTGACTTCTAGCGCCTAAATTCAGACACATCGCGCACTCCTGAGGCGGAAGCCGGGAGACTTTTTAAACTTTGTTAAACCTGTCACCATTTTCTCTGTTGTTTTTTTAAAAACACTCACAACGCGCTAGCGAAGCGCCAGGGCACTTACCCTCACAGCGAGCGAGCAGCGGAACTAGCGCTGACTCGTTGCACAACAATCTGGAAAAAAACGCCAATCTCGGCGAGGACCGAGGCCACGCCCCCTGAAGGCCACACCCCCTTACCCCTATATCATGTGTTGCCACCGGAAGCGCAGCGGACGAGCGCAGCGGGAGCGCCTAAGGCAAGCCCGTCCGCGCCCGTCATCGCCAGACCATCGCCTCTCGCCAGTCCCCCTGGTCCGTCCAGGCCATACCCACGCATACGTTATGACGGTAAGGAACTCTTACATCTGAACCCTAACCAAAAATGTTCTAACGCCACTGGCATTTTAGGTCTTACGCATCTCCACTGCAACCGCTGCCATTTCTCCACCAACATGCCCACTAGGGTGCGGAGTGACCCCCCCAATACAACACTCCCGCCACTAACGATACTCCAACTCAACTGCAGATCCTGAGGTTAATACGCTTCTTCAGGAAGAAAACCCTGACGTGCTGTTTCTGTGCGAAACATGGCTCCGAGACGACATAACTACCATCCCCAACCTAACGCTCCCAGATGACTTCCACCTGGTTACCATTAACCGTGAATCTCGTGGCGGCGGAATCGCTATTATCTATAAAAAACACCTGACTTGTTCTTTTATCAAAGAACCTCTCCAAGACTGTGAATGCGCCCAATTTAAAATTAGCGTGACCCCCCAATTTACGCTATCTGGCCTATACATTTATCGTCCTCCAGGCCAGGCCACTAGGTTTATTAATGCCCTCCTCGAAACGGCCACAGTGCTCACTACTAAATCCGCCAACTTCACCATCCTAGGTGATCTCAACCTGCACTTTGACACGACTGGTGACCATACCATTACTAATCTCCTTGCAGACCTCTCGGCACTACAACTTAACTCTCTAGTCCACACTTCTACCCACATAGCTGGACATACCCTAGATCCGATCTTTTCTAACATCCAGGAGGCAGCTACAGAAACCCCCACCCCCATGGGATGGACGGACCACCACCTTGTTAAACTGAGGGTTCCGGCACCTCAACGTCAGTTTAAAACTGAATCCAACCAGCGTTTAAAAAGACCATGGCACAAACTCTCCCCCCTCGCCCTACATGAAACCCTTGGTGAGTTCCAATACGATGCTAACCAGGAAATAGACGCGACCTACACCTCGTTCACTAACTGGATCAGCAATGGCCTCGACACTCTCATTCCGGCTAAACTGACTAAAGGACGTAATACACCCTCTAACCCGTGGTACGACGATACCCTTAGAGCAATGCGCAAGGAGTGTAAAAAAGCTGAGCGCCTATGGAGGAAACACTATGATAACCAGGATAAGGCAGAATATCTATCCAAGCTTAAAACCTACCATAAAGCCATCAGATCTTCCCGCGCTTCTTTCTACGCCAACAAAATTAACTCTAATGCGAACCCATCTAAAATCATCTTCAAACTAGTGAAAGAGCTCCAAAACCCTAGGGCGCCCCCACCAAAAATTTCTTCCAACGAACAATGTGAGCAGCTTGCAACATATTTCGTTGAAAAAGTCCAAAAAATGTATGCGACCTTTCCACACATCGCTCCTCTCCTTGGAGTTCCTAAGACCACAGCTCCTAACATCTTACCTCTGTCCCAAATTTCTGCCATCACCGCTGCAGACCTGATCAAACTAGGTAAGAAAGTAAAGTCCGGCTCCCCAGCTGACCCCATGAGTCCCTCTCACTTCCTGGACTCGATGGACTTTTTTCTATCCCCCATGCTGAACATCCTCAACCTTTCTTTTACCACAGGATCTGTACCCATAGCTTGGAAGCAAGCGTGGGTATCACCGATAATTAAAAAACCTACCCTCGACCCCTCCAAACCGGAAAACTTCCGGCCTATATCCCTTCTCCCCTGGATTTCCAAAATAGCCGAAGCCCATGTTAATGGTATCCTCTCGAAACATGTGGAGCGTCACGGAATCCTGGACCCTTCCCAAAATGGCTTCCGCGCAGGCCATAGTACGGAGTCTGCCCTACTGGCCACCACAGAACATCTCCGGACGATTTTAGACTCCGGTCAAAGTGCTGCGTTGATCCTCCTTGATCTCAGCGCAGCCTTTGACACGGTATCCCATGACATCCTTCTGAAACGTCTGGAGATGGCCGGTGGGACTGGCCTCGCACTTGCATGGTTCCAATCCTTTCTCAAGGATAGATCCTTCAAGGTGTCGGCTCCTCCATTTCTTTCTAAATCCCACCCCATAGCTCAAGGTGTCCCCCAGGGTTCAGCGTTGAGCCCCTCCCTCTTTAATCTATACGTCCAGCCACTTACTGACGTGGCTAGAGAGTGGGGGCTCACGCTGGTCTCGTACGCCGACGACACCCAGCTGGTTGTCACCCTCTCGGAAAGCCTGTCCTCCGCGACATCCAAGTTTAAAGAGGGTATGACAGCAGTGGCCCGCTGGATGACGGACAACTACCTCCAACTCAACGCCGGAAAAACCGAGGTGCTCCTCCTAGGCCGTAACACCAGCCTTTGGAACGAGCACTGGTGGCCGTCATCCCTAGGCGCCACTCCACTCCCCAAAAACTGTGTTAAAAATCTGGGAGTCTGGGTGGATGCCAACCTTAGCTTCCAGTCCCACACTAAAAAGGTGGCAGCCACCTGCATAGGCCTCCTAAGGAACCTCAGGCCTATACTTGGGCTCTTCGACTCTGAGGCTCGCCAGCTAATCATCCAGGCTACCATCCTATCGCGCCTGGACTACGCTAACGTCCTCCTTTTGGGAGCTAACAAAGCGGAAACAACTAGGTTCCAACGTATCCAGAATGCGGCAGCCAGAACGCTGGTCGGCCTTCCACGCAGATGTTCAGCCAGAGCTACTATCCGTAAGCTCCACTGGCTGCCCGTGGAACTCCGAATTAAATTCAAGGCCTTAGTCACGATCTTTAAGATCGTTAAACAAGGAAATCCCCCTCTGCTGCGCAACCTTGCCCAACCTTACGTTCCTGGCCATGCCCTGCGTTCTTCCAACCAACTTCTCCTGACAATCCCTAGGACTCGACTCTGCCGAACTGGAGGCCGCTCATTTAGCGTCCTTGGTCCCAAACTGTGGAACGATCTCCCCCTCAGCATTCGTTCCATTGATTCCCTCCCAGCCTTCCGTAAAGCAATTAAGACTCACCTCTTCCCCGCTCCCTAGATTCCCCTTCCCCCCCTCCCCCTCTACCCTCAGTCTGCGTGCCTGTTTCTTAGCGCCGGGACACCCCATTGCTGGGGTAGCTGTTGCGCTTCACCAAACCCAGAAATAGAAAAAAAAAATATAGTAGATCAAAGGATTGATGCCATACAGCAGCAATCCGTACACCGGGCAACTAAGTCACAATATCATATGTCCAAAGTGTGCTGCGGCCAAGTAAAGAGAGTGGTGGGTGCCTTTATATCTGATACATCTATCATACCACAGGGTGCCCTTTTGAACCATTTAGAGAACCATAGTGTGCCCATTCCTAATTTGGGCACCGATGTTGGCACTCTGCCAACTTCTTGCACCACCGCCCACTCCACACCAATAGGAGAACAAAGGCTGGCCGTGATTCAGCAACTAAGAAGGCTCCGGAGGAACAAAAAATAGTGAAAGAATGTGATCGTCCCACAGGAATGCAATCTACTTCTATAGAGAGAATTAATGCTGGGAATATGGTTAAGGCTGCCTTAAATACTCTGGAAGCCAACCTGTGGAACTTTGTTTCAAAATCTTTTGTGAAGCTAGAGCAATTGCATATGGATTTCCAGAAAAACGTTATAAGCCATATTAAAGCCCTAAGTGAAAAAAAGCCATTTCAAGCCCAAACAACTCAGCAGGGCTCCTTGCAATGTACCCGCCTAGGCTACGACCACCTGGACCAATTCAAGAGGACTGAAGTTGTGAGGAATTCCTCTAGTATCGTTCGTTTGGTTGAATCTGAAAAGGCAGAGTGTTCTTCCTGACCCTCCCGTGAGATACAGTGGCAAAGACTTAGCTGTGGTGTTCAAGCCAGTCACAGGAATGCACCAGAGGTGTAATTCTCATTTTTAGATGCCCCCGGCTTCTATTCCATAGGTTATTGTGTTGGAAGAAGTCCTTACCTTAATAAATTGCAAGAGAGAAGATTGTTCTGACTTAAAATATAATGTTGTTCACTGACTGCAAATAAACTGTGGGAGCAGTGATAATTTATTTGGAGAAATACTTTGGGTGTGGAGAGTGGAGTTGGGTGAGTTATGGTTCAAAGTTAACAAGAGTGACTGTGTTGTAATATGTTTTTATAATCCTTTAGTGGTAAGAAACCTTTTGCAATGTTTAACTTATTTGTTGAATTACACTGGTAGAGTTGATTCCCATCCATTAGGCTACGACTATATATGCTGATGCGTTCAAAAATCCAAATATGTGTTGATCCTATTTTAAATCCGCAACCATAGAGTTATTATAAGTCACCATCTTACATTGTTGAAACTAGGAATCTGTTTGCACTTCTTAACAATTTAGAAGATAAGGATTGACTTCCAGTTGCAGATTCGCCAGCTGATGTAATGTCTTCTCCCTCAGGCAGTGCACCTGTGTCAATGCTGGAGCTCTCTCAAGGTGAATTTTCCCCTATGTCCTGTACTGCAGTGGCACCCTAAGCTAAATTATCTATTCAAGACTGGCTGGAATTTATAAGTGATTAAAATCTTGTCTTCTTCCAAGAGCCATGGATGAAAGACCCCTCTTCTATTGGGAGCTAGCATGCCTCCTGCAATCCCACAAGGGGTGTGGCGTAAAAGGTTGGTATAACTTTTATGTAGTGAGCAATGCAGGCAAGCTTAATGGACAAATGTGGGATCCAGGCTAGATCCTCCTCCTGAGAAAAAATGGAAAAAAGATTGGCAATGGTGCATTTTAAAGCAAATTAATTTAGTTATAATGCAAGGCTTACAAAGCAGTGGAAACATTTAGTTTTGAAATTTTAAACACCTGATCAACTCCCCTAGATCATACTGCATTAATATGTTCAAATGTTACTGTAATGTGCAAATTGTACAATGCAACAACTTCAGCCTTTTAAAGTGTGTGCTTGGCCAGTGTCTTGCACTGCATGCGGCATCAGCTTTGGAAGAAACCCACAGCTGCTGATTGCAATCAGTCATATAGAAATATGCAAAGACAGGTCTTTAAGTAGGATGAACAATGTGGGGACTCTCTAAAAGGTAACATGTAAAATACATTTCTGTGATTTCCTTAGTGTGCTACTTGACCTGTAATTTGGTTTCTCTCTGAGATGTAATTGCATCCAGATATAAAAAAAACTGACCTGCACCTAAAACCTGTCAGTACAATTGACTTTGTGAATGGTTGTTAGCTGTTTCACCTAAATAAGTAACTAGGATTTGTTATGAATAATTAACCTTCAAAATGTTTCAATTCAGAAATTTCAATAGTATTGAGACCTGTGGAAAGAATTTTGGCCTTCAGTTATTTGCACTTCATGTTAGATATATATGTTTCTTTTTCTTTGCACATCTTGTCCATCTGCACATCTTCAACCACCTCTATTTCCTCTTCAGCATCCTCTTTTCACTCTTCCCCGAATCCACTTCCTTGCATTTCCCTCACTTTACCACTTCCAAACATGCACTGCACTCACTCACATTTAAGCAATTTATTTACTTTTGCTTTTGCTCTGTAAATAGTTTGCCATTTGTGCACCCCCTTTACACTCATCTTCACAAAATTTGCAATTACAACTGAAATTCATCATCATTGTTCCGTGTGCTCTGCAGAGAGGCCTTTCCACTGACAGGCACTTTAATTTGGCATCAGCATCAGAACTCTCAATCAAAGCCTCTCATAAACACCTGCACGGTTAAATGTAAATGTAAATGTACATGTATTTATATAGCGCAAATCGCCCACATCGCAGGCATCTATGCGCTTGCTTAGGGAACCCGTCATGGTATTCCCCTGTGAGATACCCCGGCAGGGTATCCACAAGGTGAAAGCCAGGCATCCCGCCGCGAGGGGCCGTTGTGGAGATTAAGCAAGCTATTGCCCAGAGTCGCAGAGTGTGAACCCATGAGTCGAGTAGGCACCGGAGCAAGAATTATCGAGTCCGTGGAATTATTGAGCCCAACACCCGTCGGGGCAGGGAATTGAACCCTGGTCCGGGGCCGATCTCAGCTTCCGGGTCTGCCGCCTCTAACCCCTGAGCCACACTTCTCCACTCCAGTTGGAAGGATGCACAGAAAAAAATACAGAAAGAAACACAACAGGATAAAATAGCTAGCTCTTGAGGAAGACAAGATTAAGTAAAACTTGAAATAAGAGAGGAACTAAGTTGCTGACATGCATTACCTTAAAGTTTTTAACACTCATTGTTCGTAAATCAGTTCATGTTTTTGGCATTAATGTTGTTAAGGGCATGAAGATAGGGCCAGTTGTAATGTCATACAGCAGATGTCTGTCCACTGCAAGCACATATCTCTCACTTTGAGTTAACTCGGATATTTGGATCGACTTCACAAGAACCCTGACCTGCTTGTCTTTTGGATCAATTTTGTGGAGGAATAAATGCAACAGCTCCACTTCTAACAGGGCCAGCGATGTGCAGCCAGGGCCTGGGGTGTCACAGTGGTGGAAGTTAGTGTGCCACATGGTCTCAGAACAACGTACATAACAGAGGATTACATTGTAACACTTACTATTACTGAGAACAAGGCACCAAAACACACGTACTTGCATCCAATCCTACGTGTGACGAATGGGAAAGGGTGGTATCTATACCTGTGAATGAACGACGGCAGCTGTCACGCAGGGACAGAGACTCCAGCACCCAAAACCTTAACTCTGAAAGCATCACTGGCCTATAGTGGATACTGTCAATGGTTCATTATAAAGGGCTTTAGAACAGTAAGCCCCGCACCATGCATCACAGTTCAGACAGTTGATTACTGCCTGGCTTTTGTCTCCTGCTTCAGTGCGAGGTGGGGTAGGCCCCCTGAGACAGACAACCAAGACTTAAATACGTTGATTTGTTGAGAGATACAATGGTATCTCTAAACAAGTTGATCTATTTAATATTTGTACAGGAATGTGAAGGAATTTGAGGGGGCGCAGCCCCAGAGCCCTAATAGAGAATCTGCCCCTGACCTGTTGAATCATTTTTAAGAGGTTCTTAGTGGCGATCATGGTAACCACAAGCCCTATATTGATGGTGGAGATGCCATGTTCGATTACATAGCAGTGCAACTTTGAGTCAATCTGCAGATGTTAAAGAAATTATAGCTGCTATTAAAAAGACTTCCCAGGACCTGATGGTGTCTAGATGGATGTTTTTAAAGCAAACATTTCTCCACTGTGTCCAATATTAACTAACATGCTGAGAGAACATCAATCATTAGTCCAATTATCGGTTCCGTGAGGGAAGCAGTAATTGTACCCATCTTCAAAAAGGAGGAGTCGAATCATCCTACTTGCTATTGACCCATTTCTTTATCGGTTTAGACCACAAACATTTTTGGTCGAGTTCTACTATAGAGATTGGGGGCATGGGCCAATGAGCACAATATCCTGTCTGACATTTAATTTGGTTTTTCATCGTGGGGTTCATACAGTATAACTATCTTTTTACCTTTATCTCATCCTGGGGAAGTACACTGTAGCTCGGCACGGGCCTGTTGATATTGCTAGAGAAGGCAATCGCCAATAAAGCTGCACGGCTCTCCAGTTCCCGAAACCCACTCCAGTTACTAACTGCAGTCTGTGGTTGCTGACCGCTCTGCAGCTACACCGGGATCGGAGAGCTGCAGAGCGCATACATCACCGGGACACAGGCAGCGGTGTGAGCACAAGTGTGCGGCCGCAGCCTGCAGTGCAACAAACAATGCCAGACCCCCGCAGCTCTCTTCAACATATGAGCCCCAAAAGGACACCCGCGCTGGGAGGAAAATCAAAAGTGCTGGGGAATTCCCCACTTAACTTAAAAAAGATGCAGAGGAAGAAAACTGAAGGCATTGAAGCTGCACTACATACAGAGACAAGACCCCAAGCTAACAATAGATATACCTTAAGGAATTCTGAGTTGATTTTGCCTCTTTACAGCCAAAGGGGGAGGAACTGTGAAGGGCGAGTGGGTCCCCCAATTATTACTACTACGTTACAGGCTACCATCCCTGCATCAGACGCGCTTACTAAAGATCATATTCCTGAACATACATACAAGAAAAAAGAGGTGGCAATTCTGGGAACATACCAGACCCATGGAGGGGGAAAGTTAAAATTACGCCTTCATTATGGTCTTTCTTTAAGGTGCGGAGTGTGAAAAATTACCCATCAGCCGGACTGGTGGCTCAGGCCCTCTAGATAGTACCCTCAGAATGGAGCATCACCAAGTTAAAACAACTCAGGAGTTGTCTTTAAATAACAGGTTCCAGGCTTTGGCAGAAGAAGCAGTATGCTTCATAACCACATCTATGACAGAACCAGGGACACACCCACCCCAAGTAGATGAGGGCGCACAGCCACACCCCACGATGAAGGAAAACATCAAGGGGCTATTGCACACACTCTCAGAAGAGATTAAAAATAGATTTGCATTGTCAGAAGCAAATCAAGCAAAAATTTGCAAAGCCTGCGGGAGCCTTAAAATCAAACTAATGGACCTGACTAAAAAAATCGGAAACTTGGAAATATCTTTACAGGCCATGAAAGAGGAAGTAGCCAGTAACGGTAAAGAGATTCAAATTCTCAAGGTGGGCGAGAAAGCACTCCAGGAGAAGATTTTAACTCTAGAGAACAATTCCAGAAGGAATAATTTAAGGGGTCCTTAATATCCCTGAGGGAAAAGAAGGAGGGAACCTGAAAGAATTTATCGCAAACCTGATAAAAGAATTTATCGCAAACCTGATAAAAAGAATTTATACCGGCAGTCAGGGCATTAGATCTACAATAGGACATACAGCAAGTACATGGGGATTCCTTGAAAAGAAACCTGAACAGAGATAAGTCCAGAAAGATCCTTATAAATTTCAACACCGATTAGACTAAAGAAATTATACTTTCTGAAGTGTTAAAAACAGGCTCATGCACCAAAGATGAATGTTCCTCCAAATTCGCTCAGACATAGCGAAAGAAACACAAAGTCGACAATGGGAGTTAGGTAAACACATACAAGAGTTCAAATCTTTAGGAGCCACGGCCCAACTAAAATTCCCAGCCACTGAATAATGTAGAACAACAAAATGCACAATTTAACAGACCCTGCGGAAGTCGGGAATCTAAGAAAGCAAATAAAAGAAACCAGCATTAGGCTAATAGTCTACACACAAATTGAGAACATATATTTAATCCGGAGAGATTAGGGCTGATGAGCACATTGAAATGCTCAGTTTGGTCATAGGGAGGGTTCCCCTGGGTGGGATGGGGTAGTTCAGGTGGAGGAAGCACTTCACAATTAATGTAAATAGTACACCGGGTGGGGAGCAGTGGGAGCAAATAGAAAAATATATAAGGCTCTCATATGTGACAAACAAAAATGGAATAGGGAGTGCTGGAGTCGGGTGGACCTCAGAAGATAGCTGCTTCAAATAAGACTGATGGTTTTAAGTTGGAACATAAACGGCCTAAGGGTACCTGGGAAAAGAAGGAGAGTTCTACAATTCTTAAAGCAATCAAGCAATGACATCATAATGTGACAAGAGACACAGTTGCGACAAGTAGAGTGGGAAGGAATAATTAAGGGGCACAGATGGATTAACCAGTTTGGATGCACAAATCAAAATTGTAATGTGAAAAGCGTGGCAATTTTGATAAAAAAAACTCAGCCCAAGCCAAATGAATAAATGTGACCAAAGACCCCAAAGCGAGAAGGTTTATTGCCAGGGTTAGAATTAACAGCATAAAATATTCTTTGATAAACTATTAGGGTCCAAGCAGAGATGACTCACCCCACTGCCGGAACTTTTCCAACAACCTTTAGATAATGGGAATCTCATTATAATTGTGGGAAATGTTTATGTATTACTTGACGCTGTATTAGACAAATCCTCTCCCAGGCCAATGGTTAATTCACTTAAAATTAGGGATTTTATCCAAATCTTAATGTAGACGCTGGGCTTGATAGACCCCTGGAGACACAGGTGGTAGGAATAAAAGTTATACATATCATAACAAGAAATATGGCCACGCCTCTTGTATAGATTATTTTCTGATCTTCACTGGATTAAGGAACAAGGTTCAGGCAGTTATTCATCAACCAGAACAGTAATCAAACCACTCTGCAGTAAATCTTGAGTTGTCTCTGGATTGCGGCGTAACTGTGTCTAGATGGACAATAGATAGGCCCCTACTAGAGGTGCAGGAGATAATAATTAAGCTGAAGCAGGATGCCCTTAAAAATATTGAGCTAAATAAGGACTTTGCCCCTTACGAATATTCTGGGATGCTTAAAAACCATTATCCAAGGGAGATTGACTAACTTTGCAGTGTATAGGAGGAGAGAAAATAACAACAAAATCAGGGGGATAGAAAGGAAAATAACCGCCTGGCATAAAGATTTGTATAGAGCGGTCAATCCTGATACAATAACAAAAATAAAAACGCAGGTCAATCCTGATACAATAACAAAAATAAAAACGCAGATGGACGAAGCTAAAAAAGAATTAATAGAGTACCTGGAGGAGGTAGTACAAAAAAAATGGAACGCTAGTAAAGTCACGCACTACGAATATGACAAAGGTTGTGGGAAATTACTGGCTTTGAAGGCAAGGGGTGATCTGGTCAGGAACTAAATCAAAGAAGTAGTTTTGGAAGAAACTGGTGAAAGATGTCAAGACGATCAGGACATTGGCAAGGCTTTCAACGGTTTCTTTCAAAATCTATATAGGGAAGATTGTCTAGTGACAGAAGAACAGATTAACACCTGGTTGCAAATTAACCCTTTGCCAAAACTTGCACAAGATAAATAGGAATACCTCAACAAATAAAGAAGTTCTGGAGAAGTGTTTAATGTAATCAAACGATTAAAAAAGGAGAAAGCTCCAGGGCCAGACAGAATACCGAGTGAGCTATATAAAGTTCTGGCGGATGAAATTGCCCTGTACTGACCACTTTATTCAATACAACATATATAGATGAAGCACCAGTCCCAGAGACATGGAATTAAGCCATATTAACATTAACTTAAAACCAAAAAAAAAAAAATGTGAGTCATATAGGTCAATATCGTTGCTTAATAATGATTACAAGCTATACACAAACATCTTCCAGAAGACTGGACTTGGTAATGGGAGAGTTAATTAACATATCTCAAAAACGGTTTATGAAGAATAGACAGTTACATGACTTTGTCCATGATCTGGTGTGTGCTACAGACTTGGCTATAGATAAGGATCTTTCCTTACCTATTATGTCAGTGGACGCCTCAAAAGGCATTTGATAGGGTGAGCTGGTCCTTTCTATATGCAGTTATAAGACATAAGGGGTTAGGGAAAAAGTTTCAGCATGCAATAAAGAACATATATAGATGCCCTTTGGCGAGGATTTTAGTTAACGGTTTCCTTACTCCACAATTGAAGATAGGCAGAGGTACCGGGCAAGGCTGCCCCTTATCCCCTTTACTGTTTATTTTAAATATTGAGCCCCTGGCAAGAAGAATCCAGGGAGAGCAGAGAATCTCCCCTTTCCAATGCCAAGATTGGGTTAAGAAAGAGGCCCTTTAGGCCAATGATTTATTGGTTTATACAAAAGAACTTATAGGTGCCTTCCCTATCATGCATACGTTGAAATATTTTAGGAGTGTAGCAGGATACCTGCTTAATGAGGAAAAAACTGAGATAATGGCCTGGAATGCACCACTAGACACTACCCTGAAAATAAGTGAAAAAAGTAATCAGGTACTTAGGAGTCCAGGTGGTAAAATTTCTGGAAGATATGGCCAAGACAAATTGATCAAAACTTATGAGGGAAACTAAGAGGTTACTACAGCTTTGGTCTCATCTCCCCTTATCCACCATAGGTAAGACCTCCCTAAGCAAAATGATGATACACCCAAAGTTCACCTTTATATTTAACGTGGTACCCCTACACTTTGTGACCAAGTGGTTTAGGAAAATGCAGGGGGAAATGAGCAATTTTATAAGGGCTAATAATGGCATAAAAATTGACTGGAAAAAGCTACGTAGGTAAAGCATGGATGGTTGAGTAGCCTTCCCAGACTTTCAGATGTATTGTTGGGCCTTTGAACTGAAAAACTTTAGAATATTGTTAACAAAGAACCATCAACATGCCTGGCCCTGCCACGGAGCTTTAACTAATGATTTGGCAGAACAAGGGAGCTATTTCCTCTTTAAATTTGGCCACCCCAAATTCTTAAAAAATGTATGGTTAAGAGTGTTGAGTGCGGCTGGTAAGTTATGGATACAGGTCAGGAGAATCCTAGGTATGCCTTACTATAGCCAAATGGCCCCAATCTGGAAATCCCCTGGAACTCCTCTGTGCTTCCTAGACTCGCTGGCCACCCCATTAATGGATGCAGGAATAGAGAAATGGGGTCAGCGGGTGGATGAGGACAATTCAATTTTGTGGGACTACCTAGCGAAGAAAACAAATAACAAACTGTCTAGCTTTAAATATTTGCAATTAGCAAGCTAGGCTCGAAAATGGGGCTCACCACCAACTGGAACGAAAGAGGTGACCAAGTGGTATTGGATGCTGGTCCAAGAAGAAGTCGGCCCCAACACGCTGCCAGAAGAGAAGTGGAAAGATGCCTTACCTGAAGCAGACCTACCACCTCTCTGGCAAATATCTCTGACTACATTTTGATCTTTTGTTAGATATGCACCCGTAAGACGAAATGATCTGTGTACTTTACACAGGGCTTGTTGGTCCCCTAAGAAGTTATCTCAAATGAACGAACAAATTAAGTGCTGCTGAAATGTGAGTTGGAGAAAGCAGATGAAGTACACATGTTCTGGCAATGCTCAGGAATTCAAAATCAGCACAGTGTATAGGTAGATTGGCCTGTATAAATGGGTCCATAAAGAGGGTCAGCATCTGGGATCCCCAGGTATCCTACCACTCAAACTATCACTAGGTAATGGTATTTTAAAAGTCCAAGCATTTAGACATCCTCATCCAAGGAGAGGTATGGTGGGGTGACCCCACAACCTCTTAAAAATGGTTGAAGGAAGGTATATCAGGTGGAGGAAATGGCCAGCAGGCTGTGGGTATATGACTCCAGAACCTGATCATACCTGATCATACACTTTTCGCCTGTTTGTCACATATGAGGACCAAAAATGAATAAATAAACACTAACCATGGACTACGACAGTGTTGCAGATTAGCCTCTTTTTAATTTCCTATTTGTATTGATGAGCTTGAGAGTGACCTTCTAACTAAAGGTAAGGACATGCCACAAGTTGGGTAACGCTCAATTTCAATCTTTTTAAATGTGGATTATGCAGTACTTATAGTGACAATGGCCAATGGTCTCCAATTGTTGCTTGACCCTTTTATCTCACATAGGACCTTAAAGTTAATTCCTCCAAATCGTTCATTATGATTAGCAGACCCAAACCTGCTATCTTGATCTTACTTGAATGATGGGCCTGCTGTTGATCATGTTTAACACTTTAACTTCTTAGGGATTACTTTCAATACCACTTTAAACTGTGGGCACCTTCTGAACTGAGAGCTTCCCAGCTCCATAGAGCTGCTAAAGACATTTTGAGATTTCTTTCAAAATAAGATCATTAACCGAAGAAAAAAAGGAACACATATATAAGAACCCATGTATACCGGTAGGGCTCTATTTGGGAGGTATCTGGGGATATATCTATGTTGAAACCCTTTAAAGGGACAGAAACCTTTTTTCTGAGTGTAGGATTATGTCTGTTCCCCAGAGGACAGCTACATACATCTGCCACATGGAGATGGGGATTACTTTTCTGGAAGATGTGAAGTTGGGCCCATTGATGCTTTGGCTTAAGATTGGATGAACACCTGTGGCTGGTTTCACTAGAACAATCCTTAGGTATGGTCTATTAATGAATGGTATGGCTCAGATCCCATTTCACTCTTATATGAGACAGACATTTGTAAAGCTTTGTGTTTCTGAGCTTTTTAATAATCCAGACATTGTAATGTTTCGTCTAAATAGATAGTGAAATCCTTGTATGATATGATAATAATGAGCTGAAAACTATGCAGTCTGTAGTGAATGTTTTAGAGCTATCCCTTCTTTGATGATAGAACCTTATTGTATTTTACCAAGTGATATTGATAACATATTGCTTTATTACGCCCTATCACACTGCACTTTTTGATAGCATTTCCTTTACAAGGCATGTGTTATTTGAACATTCTGAACTGTCTGTGCGATACTGTGTCAGCCCAAAGTACTCCGCATTCTTTCATCTTCTGAACTTTGTGTAGCCATACACACAAACAATTTTTGATTCCGATTGTGTGGGCTACTCACAGACAATGCAAGACTGGTTTGCTATGTTTACAGCGATTGGGGGAACCCCAAATGTGCTTTGCTGTTATTAATTAGATCAGAAGTGGTTTAGCAATCCGGAAAATATACACGGCATCTTATTTATAACCACTAATGTATTAAAAATCAAGTTTTAATCATGCTTTATCAGAGTTCCTAGTATTTTTTTATATTGATGTTTTAGGGTTTTTAATTGAAATGTTTAAAACTGTGTTTAAATGATCTGTACCAAATGTATCTTTCTAATGAACCAGATCTGTAAAATCAGATCAGAGTGTATTTTGTGCACTATATTACTATGCGTTGTTTTTGTCAGGGCATGCATTTATATATACTGAACTTGAAGTTAATAGCGGTCATAAGACATTATAGCTCTTACATTTACCCAAGTCACTGATAATGTCGTTGGGAATCTCTATATGTGCCATTATTTGATAACCATTGTGGCCTCCGGACTTCCCCCAACCAAATTCTGTGGGCACCTGAGCCAAGAATTTGGGGGTATGGTTTGGAGAAGACCTTTGTTTCTCGACGCAAATTAAGAAACTCACCGGAGTGTGCTTTGGCACTCTAGAATCCCTAAAACGATTATTCCCTCTGCTTCCCAGGCCAGCTAAGGAAACGGTCGCTCTGGGTCTTATCCTTTCTAGCATTGACAACGCCAATGCTTTGTACATCGGCATTCCAGGCTATCTGGTAAAAACACTGCAGACCATACAGAATGCCGCGGCTAGACTTCTGTTTAACATCTCCAGAAGATCAAGCATAAGACAGCACCTGCGAGACCTACACTGGCTTCCTGTGGCCCTTAGAGTGCAATTCAAAGCTCTCACTCTGGCCCACAGAACCCTGCACGGTCTTGGACCAATGTACCATATGAAGCGCTTTGCTTTCTATGCTCCGAGCAGGGCTCTGCGCTCAGCCACCCAACGCCGGTTGGTGACTCCCAGATTCCGTAGGATGCGCTTGGAGGTCAGTCCCTCTCCGTGAAAACAGCTAAAGCATGGAATTCTCTTCCCTTGGAATTACGCTACAGTCATGACTCTAGGTAGTTTAAAAAACAACTCAAAACCTTCCTCTTTAACCTGCCAGTTTAAACTCCTTTGCTCCACCAGGTCACGGTAACTTTGACGCCAGGATACTCACTAGTAATTGTGCGCGATATAAAACTTTTATAACATAACATAACATTCTGTTTATTAACTTATTTCATATTTTATTAAGTATTTACTGTTTGGTTTTATTGTAAGTACATTTGTGGCTTTTTAAGCCAAATAATTAAATTTGGTTGACTGACACCTTAAACATAAGCCAAAAGATAGTTGCAAATACATTAAAAAAAAACATTTATATAAATCGCTCTCTGCATGTTTTTAAAATGAAATTTGAAGAACTTAGTCAAAGATCTTTCAAGATTTTCGTTCAGTAGGCATTTGGTTAATTGATCTCGGCGTATACAAATTTAACATGCCAAAATATAATTCTTTTAGTACAACTCTGCACTTCTTCTCTTTGGTGGGCTGACCTGATGTTAACTGGCAAGAATGTTTGTGTATGTGATAAACATTAGAGACGGCATTCATGGGGGCCTAATACTTGAGTGTGATAGTAGATTCAGATTAAGTTACAGTTGTTTTGACATATGTTTCTTGGTTGGAATAAGTAACATCAATTTTCTGCTGCGAAATATTTTACATTAATTCATTTTCTGTGTGTTATGTTGAGTGAAAGCAACTGTTGAGGCATGCTATGGCTTATTGCCTCTAAAGTTGACAAACTATTTAAAGTTTAGTTAACTGAAACTGGAGAGGTTACGATGCAGAAATGCGTGTATAATATTTATGGATCTCAGATATCTAGACTGGTTGAGAGCATATAACTGGTTTGAACTGATTTGTCAAGCTGCTTGTGTTAAACTAAATTGATGCAGTTTAAGTAATCTCCAGGGCCGGTTTTAGCGCTGGTGGCGCCACATGCGATAATCTTTTTTAGCACCCTACCTGTGAATCCTCCTCGGATTCCCTCACTACCACCCGACAAAAGGGCTCCTCATCACTCCATATTCCCTCTCTCCCATACATTTGATTTGTTTTAAAGCGGTGGTAAAGGCTAGCTTTACGAATCCCCTTAGCTATCCACTTTAAATACAGATCTGCTCTTTGCAGCAGGCATATTAACCCTCTGCGCTACTTTATGGCGAGTCAGAGCTGCCCCTAGACAAAACTCGGATCTCTCTCTCTTGCAGGAACATTATTCACAAGGGTTAGCTTAACATTTTTATTGCTGCCTGAAATCTGAACGCACAAGTAACTGCATGAGCTACTCTGAAATCGTAAGTTTTTGCTCAACACATCACCCCCACCTGCGGTCAGCCCCCCCCCCCCTATTTTCCAAGTAGGCGCCTAGTGCGACTGGTTCCCTAAATCCGAACCTGCTTATGTCAGATAGTCACATAACCTTGAACCTCTTGCCACATTGCCTCCTAAGAAGGAATTGGTGATCAAATCAGGAGAAAATAAGCCACGGGAGCGCTTGGGACCTTACCAATGACCCCACAGAATGACATCACTGTACAAATGGTTTTTATTATCCATAATTCAATGGAGACATCATTTCGTTCCGGGAATCCCTTTGCTATTCAACCATGTGCAGGTGGCAAACCTGAACAGCTTGTTCTTTACACATCTACTGTTGAAGTATTTCACTTGGGACTGAAACGCCTGACCCTACTCTGAGACCAGAACAGGACGTCCGAGCTTTTCTTGGATTCCTGATCCCCTGCCTTTTTAATCTCGATATGTGCTTTGTTTACAAGTGTAAACTTTTTATAACCTCATTTGCCATATCTTAAACTTATGCAAGTCCGTTGCCTCTGTAGAGAGGTTGCAGCAACACCGCCCTGAATAAAGATGTAGATAGCAATGGTAATAGTAATAACTTCGGTTACAAAGAATATTACCATAAAAGTACATTAAAGAGATACGATAAAGCAAGGTACATAGGAAATCAGAACAGTTAAAAATTATTGCACATCACACCGCCCGCTGTCATTAAAAATAGATCGAAGTGGCCATAAACTGTTTAAAAGAACAGATGGTTCCTATGATAGAAATGAGCATTCATGAACAGTAAAAATGATTGTGTGCAAGATGTGCAACTTTCTTCAAATTTAGGAACACAGCACTCGGTTTTACTTGTGGTTTCTTAGGCATACTAGAGATCTAGATAATCTAGTATCATTAGAAAAGATAATATTGCATTGCAGTAAGTAGACAATCATATAACCAGGACTCTTGCTGGCATAAAACAGAACATACATCAGTTTGATTATCAAAAAGACCCTCGTGGTTGTACAAGCTCTACGTTATACCAAAATCCAAAACCAATGTTGTAGAAGATCAAATACTCCAGTATAAATTGTTAAACACCCGTTTGCTGCTTAGAACGTTCCGCGCCATGTTCCGCGCCAGTGCAGAACGTTCTATTAAGCGGCGGGGGTGCGCTGGCCAACGGACGTGCGCAGCACTACCGAGGTAGTGCTTGCGACGGCCGTTGGCTGACAGCAGCTGCAAACGGGTTTACACCTGATGGTGACTCATTCATAACAACAATTCATCGAGGGGCGCATATACGGAACCCTCAAATAGCCAGCCTAGGAGAGTACAGGCTTTAGCAGAACAATACTAAAAGAAATATAACATCACAATTGTGCTGGTGGGGAAAGCGGCCAATTTAAGACTTCTGGGCCTCGATGACCATGCAAAATTTAGAAATCTGGAGGTTGCGAAGAAAAGAGCTTCACGTGTCTCGTGACTAAGAATACACAAAGGAAATACATAGGAGTAACTGTGGGTCTGGGTAGAAAGGAACCCTAATGTAAGTCTCTAATGCTGTCACCTAAGTGCATCCAAAGAATAGGTGTGGTATGCAACAGGACGTCCGCACAGCATGTCAGGTTACCATCAGTTAACCAAACCGTACCGCCTTTTCCATCATTTGGACCACTACACAGAGTGGAGAGTCCTCGTTGTAACCACTTCACCTGGATCTAATCGTGAAGTGAGTGGGACCTATTGGGATGTATGGTAGGCAGGGTATGGTTACTAGAAACAGTGCATAAAGGAAAAGTGAGTGAGAAAAAATGTGCTCAGTTAAAATTGGAGAGTGAACTGAGTCATTGCCATCACAGTATGTGGACTGGCCAGTAGTATTCGCGAATGTCCGGGAGCGCTATGCCTCCGTCAAACCAGCCCAGTGTGAGTTTGTGCAGGGAGATGCGGGGCGTTCCGGACCATAGGAGTTCCCTCAGTGCAGTTTCAATAGCCTTGAAGTAGGACTGGGGAACCAGATCCGGATGGTTCTGCAGGGCGTATAAAAATCTCGGTAACGCCATCATTTTGAATAGCGACGCCCTTCCTAGCAGGGACAGTGGGAGCTTCCTCCAGGAGACAGCGTCTGTCTTGAACCACTGTAGTGGGGGTAGGAGGTTCCTGTCAAACCTGGCTGCCCCATCTTTGGAGACAAAGAGACCCAGATACCGAAACCCGTCTGTGGCCATCATAAGTGGGCAGTTCCGGGGAACCTCCGGGGGTCGCCATGGAGGACATACATCACCGACTTGCCCCAGTTAATCCTATAGCCAGAATTCCTCCCGAAACTGTTGAAGATATCCATGGCCACTATTAGGGACTTATGAGTTCTGGTGAGATAGAGGAGGATGTCATCCGCATAGAGCGATATCCTGTCCTCCCAGCCGTCGGCCCACCTGATCCCTTTCAAGGAGAGGTCCTGCCTGATCCAGGCCGCAAGCGGTTCAAGAGACAGAGCAAAAATCAGGGGCGAGAGGGGGCACCCCTGTCGTGTCCCTCTCTCTAGGGTGAAGACCTCAGAGACCTTGTTATTGACTGTTACCTGTGCCAGGGGCTCGGAGTAGAGGAGTCACACCCAGCCGATGAATTCCGGGCCAAAGCCCAGTTTACGGAGGACAGCTATCATGTATGGCCACTCAAGCGTATCGAACGCCATAGTGGCGTCGAGCGACACCACCACCGCATCTTCCCCGAGGGCGTGACTGCGCCCCAGCACCCCATGAATAAGGCGGAGATTGAGCGCCGTATTGGGATGTGGCATAAAGCCCGACTGGTCCGGATGGACCAGTGTCGGCAGGACCGGCTTAAGCCTATTGGCCAATACCTTTGCCAGGATTTTGGGTTCCGCGTTCAGGAGGGATATAGGCCATGAGTCCCTCAGTTTACCGTCTTTGGGGATGGCCACTATGGTGGCAATGCGCTGATCACGCTGCAGTGTACCCTTCTCCCTGCTCTCCTCAAACATCCATTTCAAAAAGGGGCTGAGGCCGTCTGGGTGGAGCTTATAAAGCTCGATAGGTAACCCGTTGGGCTCCATGGCTTTCCCCGAGCGTAGGTCACGAATAGCTCGAGCCAATTCCTCAACCGTGAGTGGCGGCACTAGAGCATCACGTTCTGCGTCAGTGAGGGTAGGAAGACGGATGTCGGTGAGCAGGTCTACGGAGTCTTCCTCTGGCAGGTCAGACCCTGTACTATAGACTTTCCGGTAGTGCCGCTCAAATTTCCTGACCACCTCACGGGGCTCTGTGATAACAGCCCCGGATTCTGTCTTGAGCTCTACCACCACTTTCTGCAACTGCTGCTTTTTGTCCAGCCATGCTATGAGCTTTCCTGCCTTGTCTCCCTGGTCGTAGATTCTTCCCTCTCTGTCTCTGAGTACGTGTTTAGCTGCATCTATGGCAAGTGCCCTATATTCCGCCCTCTTAAGCTGCAGCTGATGTGGTGTTTCTGGAGCGCTCAGTGAGCGTCGCAGCTTCCAGCTCTTGGAGATCCTTCTCTAGTGTGACCAATTGTTCCTCCCTTTCCCTGCAGCGACCCACTATCACCGAGAGGGCCTCCCCTCTAAGCACTGTCTTGAAAGCCTCCCACAGCACCATCGAGGAGTCAACCGTGCCATCATTATCCTCGAAGTAGCGAGTGATCGCCAGAGTCAGTTTCTGTCTAGTATCCTCATTACAAAGATACCAAGCGTTGATCGGCATTGTGGTCCCCTCCCTCCATTCTCCTAGCGTGAGATGCACCATTAATGGGGAGTGGTCCGAGATACCTCGTGCCAAATGTGTGGCTGACTGCGCTGTGGTGCCCTGATGTATAGGTGCCAACATATAATCTATGCGAGAGGAGGTACTGTGAGGGCCTGAGAAGAAGGTGTACTGGCACTCTGTCGGGTGTTTGAATCTCCATATGTCAGTAAGGCCAAATGTCTCGGTGAAATCAGCTAACCACTTGTGGCCCTGTGGTATGTCTCTGGGGGGGTGTCTATCGAGGTGTACTGATATTAATGCATTAAAATCTCCTCCCAGTATAAGCTGCCCCTCCGGAAAGGATAAGAGCAGTTTCCCCAAATCCTGGTATGATTGAGTTTGGAGCCTGAGTGGGATGTAGCTAGTGACCAGATTAACTCTGAGGCCTTCCAATCTACCCGATATGGCAGCATAGCGACCAAGAGGGTCAGAATCTGTGCGGTCTACGACCCCCGGGACCCTGAGGTAAATCCGGCATGGAGCACTAGTGAGTACCCCCATCTGTTCAGTGCGTGGCATGAATTACCCAGTAGGTGAGTCTCCTGAAGGAGCACCACGTCTGGCAGGTGACGTTTTATAAATTGCAGCACTATGGTTCTCTTAAGTTTGTCCCCCAATCCATTGACGTTCCAGCTCATAATCTTGAGGCTTTTATCCCACCTCATAATTGTATTCACTGCTAACTGCAATAGATGCCCAGTGGATCCTGGTACAACTCACCCTGATGATAGCAAAATTCAGTCGTGACAACACCAAACATATCCCAATCCCTCCTCCCAACCCCCATCCCTTCATTCCCTCCCCCCCCCAACTCCCCTACCTCCCCCACCCCTGGCCTTTCTATAGTGCCCCAACGCTCCCAAAACAGGCAAAATCCCCCTCTCCCCAACTACCCCACCACCCTGCTACCCTGCTCCGCAGGCTTTGAGCTACCCACATCCCCAATTAGCAGAGCGCCTTTCGCCCCGAACCTACCCGGGAGTGAGGAAACCTCCCCCTCCCGCTCGAACTCTAGTAGGAAGCGTGCACCGGCCCCAACTCCAGCCGCCCCCGTCCCCCCGATCCACTTCTTGTTATACTGTAGTGACCACATTCCCGCAAAGTCCAAGTTTCAGTCATGCCGCAGCAGTGCCGTGTCCATTGCAGCTAGACTTCTAGTCCACCTGGGGCCTGAACAGTTCGCCCAACCAGGTAAGGGAGGAAAGAGGCTACCAGAGATAATGTACTACAGGAGTCAGCCCATCTCCCTTTAGGGCCCACCATATTGCACCCCCCCAAGCTCCTAGCTGCCTAGTAAAAGTGCATATGACCCGCCCTCCAGCACCGAGTCCCATCATACATTACAGTAGTAGATGTCCAAGTCGGCAGAACTATCACCTTCAGTGGTCTGCTCCCTCTCTCTGGGTCGCCCACCGAGGACTCATGGATCTCGACCTCCAGGAGCGTTCGCTCTGCTCATCCACGTCCGACCTTCCTGCTGCAGAAGTTGGCGACTCAACACGCTTGTCTCTCCAGTTCTCTCCCTCCGTCCGGTTTCCATCTCTCGTGGCGTCCTGATAGATCCATTCTTGCGCTTTAGATGGGGAGGTGAAGAATAGGGATTTGCCCCCATCGATGACTTCAAGCTTGGCCGGAAAAAACATCATGTATTTAACTCCGCGCTTCCTCAAAGCTGCTTTGACTCCTGCGAAAGAGCGCCGCTCCCTCTGTACTTGGAGAGTGAAATCCGGAAAGAACCGAATTGTGGCATTTTCATACTGCATGTCCCCCATCAGCCTGGCCGCCTGTAGGATTGCGTTCCTGTCCCGGTAGTTCAAGATCTTTGCGATTATCGTCCTGGGCGGCGCGCCTGGTGGGGTTTAGGGATAGGTGCGCGGTGGGCCCGCTCAACTGTCAAGATCTTTGACAGCCGTTTGGGCTTAAGATGGTTTAGTATCAAGTCCTCCAGGAAGAGTTCCACGCTGGGCCCTTTCAATTCCTCCGGTACACCCACCACGCAAATGTTGCTTCTGCGGGCCCTCCCTTCCTGGTCCTCGAGTCGCATAGCCATCTTTCGGTGTTGGTGCACCAGTTCAGCAATCGCTGTTCCATGGCTTTTGAAGATGTTTGGAGCACTCGGATATCCGCCTCGTTGGTTTTGGCTCTTTCCGAGGAGATTGACCTCTATAGAAACTTTGTCGATCTTGGTTTCCAGATTCGCGTCAAGCGTTTGAATGGCGGTCATAATGGACGCCAGCGATGGTTCTTTTTGCCTGGCCGCGTCCCCCGCCGCGCCTTCCGTTTGCTTACCAACAAATACTAGCAGTCCAAGACAGGTACTACTTGACAAATTAGACAAAGCAAAAAAGAAACATGTAAGAACAGACCTTCATGCACGTATGCTCACTGATTATCTTAGAGCAGGGATAATACCACAGGGTCTACAAATTAGAAACGTACCAGGGATCTTTCGTGAACATCCTACATTTAAGGGCGGTTTTTGTAATATTTCGGTAACTTGTTCAAGACATTGGATGGTCTTGGGCGTAGAAACCGGCAATGAGCATTCAAAAGCCGAACTTAAAGAAATTGAGGAGTTAGAGAAGGAATTACTGGTTGGTGACGGAGTAACAGAAGCTAAGGCCCTATTAGATAAATTGAATAAGACGATTGAGGAATTCAATTCTTTTGAACTAAAAAAGAAAGCAGACAAGGTGTCCAAAAGACATAAAAAACTACAGCAAGGAAAGAGCGTTTCCCTACTTAAAGGAAGATTACTACACAGATTTTCTGACCCAGAATAGACAACAAACGTGGGGGCGCTTCAAACGCAACCAAGCTGTAACTTTCTCTGAATCATCTGGAGACTCTAGTGACTCGAACAATTCAGCAGGTCCCAGTAATTTAAACACACACCAAGGACAAACTTTTTTAGAGAGGGGAGGCATGCCCAAGAGGAGAATATGGCATCAATATGCCGGAGAGTGGCAGACCCGCAACAAACACTATCAGTGGGGACCACAACCTTACTAGACCAAATCTTGGGTCCACAGAATATTGATACCATACCTATCTTCAAATTATCGGATCACATTTTGTCCACGGCTGAAATATCTTTATTAAGCAAAGGCTTATCATTTGTGGTAACAGAGAAAACCAACTTTTTCAATCTAAAATCTGAGTTATTCCAGTTCTTTAGAAAAATTTGTCTAAAAATATTCTTTAAAGACAAGATATACTCTGCCAAAGAATCAGTAACAGGGCTCAGACCCCCTTCAATCTTTTACCCAAACAACAGCATGATGCCGCCAGAAATGATTACATTTGAGAAAGTAATTTTACAAAATGTCGAGAGTATGAAGACTAACAGACAGTTCACCCCCTACAATATCACACTCCTGGAACGTCAGGCTTTGAATAATCTCAAACAAGACTCCTCAATAATACTAAAACCAGCCGACAAGGGTGGAGGGATTGTTGTCCAAAATCGTTCTGATTATGAAACAACTATAAATACACAGATTTCTGATCAGAAACATTATCGAAAATTGAAACACAATCCACTTAGTGATATTAGAGAAGAAATTCTTAATATTACTAAAAATGGATTTGATCTTGGCTTCCTAAGTAAGCATGAATTTGAATTCTTAAATTCCGAGAACACCAGGACTCCGGTCCTATATACCCTACCGAAAATACACAAAAGCATTACACACCCTCCCGGTAGACCAATCTTATCGGGGTGTGGCTCGATTTTGGAGCCGATTGGGAAATATATAGATTTTTCATCCGAGATTATGTACCAAGTCAACCAAGTTACGTTCGAGATACAATGCACATGATTAATTTGTTAGACACTGTGACATATAATAGAGACACTGATTCCTTGGCTACCCTAGACATTTCAGCATTGTATACGAACATACCACAGGATGACAGTATTAATGTCATTGAATGTCTCTTAGATACTAGAACAAGGCCTATGACTGTTCCAACCTCATTTATAATTTCTCTATTGTGTGTTGCCCTCCAAAAGAATTACTTTGTGCACAACGGAGTATATTATCAACAATGTTGTGGGACCAGCATGGGAGCAATTTTTGCTCCCAATCTGGCGAATATCTATATGGACCAACTCAAACGCACCTTTGCCACCCATGATTCCAATCCATATCGTGCCAACATAAAATGTTGGTATCGATATATAGACAATATCTTTTTGGTTTGGAGTGGCACAACAGAAAATTTTAATGCCTTTGTGGGATATTTAAATAATATTCAGAAACATCTTACATTTACATCCACAATTCAAAAGGACAACATTGCCTTTCTGGATCTCAGCATCATAAGCGAAGGAGATAAGTTGATCACCTCGCTACACAGAAAAGACACAGAAAGGAATACACTATTGTCATATAAAAGTCACCATCCTAGAGCCCTAAGAGATGGCCTTCCCTTCGGGCAGTTTTTGCGCATCCGTCGCAACTGTGCCCGAAGGGCCGACTATATAAGAGAATCAGAAATCTTGAAATTAAAGTTACTAAGTAGAGGCTATCCCAACAAATTGGTGAAGAGATCTTTAAAACGTGCGTGGTATTGTCCACGAGAAGAACTTTTACTGACACGACCAAAAAAAGACATGCAGAAAATTGTCTGTATGACCACCTTTGGCACACATACGAATAAAATTTGCAGTCTAATAATTAAAAACTGGCCTATTATCAAGAGCATCGACACATCACTAGAGGTCCCACTTTTCGCTTATAAAAGAGCAAAGAATTTGAAAGATCATTTGGTAAACTCCTCTAATGAAAAAATAAAAATGGCATCTACAACATTGGAGTCAGTATGGGGCCTACCACCAGTGGTTGGACACTACCCCTGTGGCAGTTGCGTGGCCTGCCCCTTCACGTCTAAAACCACCAGGTTCCAACATGAGGATGTAACACATACACTGGGAGCATTTTCAAATTGCAACACACGCAATGTTGTGTACTGCATATGGTGTCCTTGCGGCCTGCCCTATGTTGGACAGACACAACAGCCCATTAAAGCAAGGGTAGGCCAACATCGAAGCCGAATTAGGAAATCAGTTCTGACAGCACCATTAGTAGCACATTACAAAGATCACAATCACACCGCAGATCAAATCAAGTGGCAAGTCATTGACACCATAACTATGCCGGATAGAGGTGGTGACATCTCTCAAATTTTACAACGCAGAGAGTGTCATTGGATTGAGAGAATTGACTCCATTAACCATGGTCTGAACTCAGCAGATGAATGGAGAGGATATGTGTCCAGCATCAGAAATTAAATCGTTATCCCCATACATCGTTTGATAGGCATGTATTCATGTTTTTTTAAATGTGGCTATTATTTACCATTGAACAGTTCATTTTTAATACTCAGTTGGCTTGTACCCTATACAACTATTGTAAATGGAAAGTGTAAAAAAAGTGTTCAAGCGATGGAGCATAATAAGATGCACATAGAGTGCATGTATACACATCACAATGCGGTATGCTATAAATTTCATGAATGAGGTAGCCAAATATTGTATTTATTGTATGTTGACTCCGCGGTAATAACATGCTCCGCAGTGCCCTCCGTTGCCCCAATGAAATGCTGTTCTTACGTATAGCCGGCTACACCACAATCTGTACACACTCGACATTCCATTGATAGGCCTTGCGGTGGATCGAGTTTTCGTAACTCTTCCCGTCAGGTCTATCAATGGGTCTATCCGGAAGTGCATGCAGATCCCGCATTACCGAACCGCGGAGAGACACTGCTGGAATGCAATCGCGCGTTAGAAGATCCCTTCAGGTAGGATTACGTTACCAGGATTGTTTTTTAACAAAACCCGGGAATCCCTAGAAATTGCCTTACTCAGAATCTGTTCGCTTCTCCCAACAGGCATCGTCCTGTGTTTAAAATATATCCAGACTACGACGCTGCTACATCCTGCACTATTAGGTGCCAGCGAAATGCTTACAGGCATTGTCCTGTTTACATAATTAACTCCACGGAGTGAGAGCATCGTTATTGTGAGTCACTGACCACTACAGTGGTGAGTACCTTGCCTTCCTTTAAAAATGTCAGTAAGTGATTACCATTCTGTTTCCATGATACATTTTCCTATTTTGTCTTACATATGACAACAGTACCCGGCTGGGCTACCTGTAAGTCTATTTTTAATTCATCATCACGTCTGGGTGATAGCAAGTTCATATACAGGTATATTGGTCCCTTGTATATACATCGATTAGATTATAAATTTGTCACTTCAGACACTTATCTTCACTTCGTACTTTTTAATTGTAGATGTCCCCAAATGTCCTGTCCTGATGAGACCCATATCCTCAAGAGTTGAAACGCCGTCGACGCCAAAAGGAATTGAACCTATAATTAGTGCCTATGATTACATACGGTCACTAAATAGAATTATTTATTAATACTTTGGTCATTTTCCTTCTCTTTGGTCATCCTATAAGAAACCGTTGTGCTTATGTTTATTTGTGTGTTGTTTGAATTAGTTTTGGTTTCATATATACACTTGGGACACTGTGCACCCTTATGGTTTTTTGTGTTTTGTTTTTCACATGATTATGTGACAAATTTAATATCATTGTATAATTAAGCAACTATTGTTTTGAAATATAAACATTGCTGAGACTTACTCAAACTTGTCTGTGTGCCTCTTTTCGACATCTTTTTCCAACCTTTCTGGGTTACTGTAATCTGCTATCAAGCAAACATTTATATTTTCATACAAGTATCATACCACAGGAACCGTTGTTCTATGTTATAATATGATGCCCTGGGTCCGATGTGAGTAGGGTTCTCCTTGTCTTCTTTAGCGCCTTCCGTTTGCGGCGTTCCCTTCTGCACCGTATATTTGTCCAGTTTGTTGGACTGGGTGGCGGTGTTTTGTTTGGGCCTCATTGTGGTGTTGCACTGTACCTCACACACACCGTAGGATCTTCGGATGCTGCTCACTCTCTCCAGTGTTCCACCTGTGCCGGACACTCTCACCCCGGCTCGTATGCAGGACCACCCGGTCAACTGGTAAGGCACTGGCACCCCCGGCGGCCCCTGGCGGAAACAGGAGTCCCAATTTTGTCCCAGCCTCCACGTGGATCAGGCCCTCCGCTTCTTCCTCCACCAGTCGCCACTTGTAAAGGGAGGTAAGGAGGTCCCTCAGCTACCTATGCGGGGTCTCCCCAGCCTCAAGAGTGTGTTTTTCAGCCCTTCCACAGTTCTAATAGCGGGCAGCAGGTGCCGCCGCCCCGGGGGCCCGCACCAACTCTCTCCAGGGGTCCGCTATGGCTCCCAAGGCTGTTCGCTCCCCTGTCTTCTTCGGCCCCGAACAATACTTCTGGTGGGCGCTCATGATTTGGCGGAGCTCCCCTGGGGAGTGAGCAGTGCACCTCACGTTTGCACAACACTATGTGCTGCACCCAGGGCAAAGGTCCGCCCCCGATTTCAGGGCCTCTTGCCGTCCAAACCCTCACCCGGTCGCTCCAGGAGTTAGCACTGTACAGGACCTTCCGGCGGCTTCCAAGGATGGTTCGGGGGGCTTGTGGTGGACTGTCCTCCAGTTTGTGGCCCCGCTGTGGTATGGTTCACCTCCGGTGCTGATGTTTGGGGGACCCGACCCTGTTTCGACTAGGCCGCAAAGCTGGGGCGTCACGTAGCTCTCCGGCCACCCAGGCGGGCACCAGCTCTCCACTCTGGCGCCCGGTCCAAGGACTCTAGCCCGCAACGCGGCTCCAGGAGCAGGCTGCAGGACCGGGGCAAGGTCTATCAGCTCCGCTTCTCTTCGCCTGCAAAGCAGTGTAGGGGAATTGCGGACTCACCGGATTTTGCCGGATATTGTCGGGGTAAAGGGTTTAGGCTCCGAGGAGCTCTCGGGCTAAGCGGCCATTATTGTTGGCGCCTGGCCACGCCCCATGTATTTAACTTTTTTTATATCTTTTTTTGATGTGATTTATGATTGTCATGAATCAAATAAAGTGATTGATTGATTTATTGAACATCTTGACTACTTTCAATTGCCATTTCCATAGTGCCCTTCACCATCCTATTGGGGCTTTCGACCTGCCAGGGGGCTTGAGGGTTGTACAACGTTGTTTGATGCCACAGTTGTTCATGAATTCTTTCATTATTTAAGAAAGAAATTCGGTGCCATTGTATTTGATTAAATACGATGGCATATCTTTACTATAAAAAAAACTCCCTCAAAGAGGGAATGTTTGAATTGGCTGTAATTCACCTAAAGAAAATAACCCCTGCCCATTTGGAATGAATGCACATCCAATAAATGTAAAGGATATTGAAAAAGGTTCAGGTAAACATAAGACTGGTCCTACAATGTCCAAACAAACTCATTCTCATGGTAATTCTGTCTTTTTGATGTGACAATCTGTACCAGAAAAACAATCCAGACGCACACTGAGTCTTTTTTCCCCTTTTCTACACACAATACAATCCGCTACCTGTTTTGATATTTAGTCATCCATACCTGGTCACCAAATTCTGTCTCACACATTTTTTTTGTAAAAGCTTGTCCCAAATGTCCTTCTTGGGATAAAGCTATTAACTTGGTTCTTATTCTAGTTGGGGGTACAAACTGGTGCAACTATCAACTTGAGGGGTTTATATTGTGTGGTTAGTACTATTATTTCAATACATATGCATTTCCTCCTAAAAAATAAATTTAATATAAGAGCTCAGCACTGTTCTATAAAAATGTCCAAGATATTGCTGGAAATGTTAAATGGTGTAGGATTTGAAAAGAAGAGTTTTTTATTATCTTATCGTGATTTGACTTTTAATTCCCAAAAAATGTCCCTAAGATGGCCTGCTTGGATACATTTAGCCAGTGTAGGTTGCATATAACTTCATTTGTTGTTTCTGGTATTTTGTGGAGATCGATGAGGGTGAGAGGAGAGAGGAGTGGAGACTCTGCAGACTATAGTGGAATTCTCTTGCTTTAAATAGGATTTGATATGAATGCATATGGTTATGTTGAAATTATTTATGAAACTTTTAAACCTTTATGTCGATAGTATTAACCCAAACTCTCTATTGTTCCAATCCAATACAGTGATTGTAATTATAAAGACCACCAAGCTCAATGTTATTTCTGTTCAATTAATTTAAACAATACTGTTGTTGATGTAGCAAAGAATTGTTATGTCTTTTTTCAAACGTTCCACAAAGTTAGGGTTCCAGCATTTCACTCTGTTCAAGGCACTGAATGTCTCCCAACCCAATGGTAGATAGTCCAAGTTTTCCTTTTTATAGCATCAACATTTCGGCCCCCTGGTTCAGACTGTGTGAATTAATGCATCTATTAGGGGTCTTGCTGGTGGCGTGGAAGGAATTAGTTAGCGGCCCTGCCTTTGCGATCCGACTAGCTAGTTAGGACGCTTTGGAAGGATTGTAGATGTAGGCTCATCAATTGAGAGACCACCTGTTCTTTGACAATCTCGAATGGTGATGAGTAAGAATTGTTGCAAAGCCACCTGTTGGGGCATGCTTAGGTTACCATTGGTTTAGCATGGCATGCTCTATTATCTTGGGGCAGGAGACATTTTATGCCATTGCCCTGGAGAGAGTGGAATGGTTAACAGACAATAGACAGGTTATTAGAAGACCTTTGGGAATCTTGATTCAGAAATTGATTGTGACTGTAAACACTATCTCCTTTGTCACAAGGCACAATCACTATATATATCACTATTACCTTAGCACATCCTGAAGGTGAAAAGTTTATTGAAAATAAAATCTTCGTTACATGAATGATAATATTGTTTAAATAAATTGAACAAAACTAAAATTGAGTTTGGTGGTCTTTATATTTAAGTACAATATATTAGATTTGAACAATAGAGAGATCAGATTAATACTATTTCCATAAATGTTTAAATGTTTCATTCTGACAGAACCCTATGTGTTTATATCGATTGATTACCCGGGTTCTGAGGAACACAAGGTCTCCCTACAAGTAAATACTCTTAAGTAGGATTTAAGCACTAATGCACACTGTTCATGTGCTGTGTTATTTTATATGGTTGTAGTATTCTATACCCAGAGGTGGATATACAGTGAGGAATGCATGTGTGGTGTATTCCTGACACCGCAACATCACAAAACAAAATGATGGACGTAGTGTTAAAAAACTTTTCAAACACTCACCCCCAGTCACAGATCCGGGTTTAATACATTGTTATTTTTGCGCACCGCATCACCCCAGTTTGGAACCATTCATGTGTAAATCAGTCTTGACCCCGCTTCCCATGGGAGCAGTCCAGCTCGAACTGCAAAGTCAGGTCCTCCCTATACTGGAAACAAGCATCATGGGACCCGTTTTGGGGTATTCATCAGCGAGGCTGGCTTGAGTCCACTGGCACAGTCAGCAAGGGACCCACATCTGCACATAACTCTTGCAGTGTGCAATGCTCGCCCTAAGTGGTCAGGGTATGTCCAGACGAGGGTCCCTCTTTCGCTGTGCCACTGGATTCAAACTAGCCTGGATGATGAGGGGTGATACACCAAAACCAGTCCCAGGTTGCTTGCTTCTAATCCAGGTAGGACCTTACTCCACACCATGAGTCAAACTTAACTGCGGCCTTCACTACCCTGAGCATCTAGTCTTAAAGGGGTTTACTAGGTGCTTAAGTTTTTGATCCAACAGTAAGTTAAGCCCCTGTATACCTGTAAAAATGTATTTTACTGATACAATCTAAGCTCACTAACCCATGACTGCTCGTGGACTCCTGCATGAATTCCCACGAGGCTTAAATAGATCTCATTTAACTGAACAGTGAAATCCTACATAGGGGGTGAGATAGCATCATCTGCACCCCTCTCTCCACATGTAATTATGTCAGCCGCGTTCGATGCGGTCAACCATCAGATCCCGATTAAGAGGCTGGAGAAATTGGGTGTTGTGGGGGCTGGGGGGCAAGAGATTGTCTGCATTCCTATCTTTCCAACAGACAGCAGGCAGTGACACTATCGCGGTTTACTTCTCAGTTCAGGGACGTTGAACAAGGAGTTCCTCAGGGCTCGGCCATCATCCCAATCTTGTTTAACGTTTATCACCGCCCGCTCATCAGTTTAATAAAATCTTTTGACATTGATGTCATCAACTATGCAGATGACACACAGCTTTTCTTCGTTGTTGATGGCGATAATGTAGTCTCCCTGGAAATTTTTTATAATTGTCTGCATAGAACAGCAGCCTGGCTGAAAGAGAACTCCCTACAATTCAATGGGGAAAAAACTGAAGTTATGTGCTGTATGTCAGGCAAAATTCAACGCCCCCTTCCAGCAGACTTTTGGCCAGATCTGTCCAATAATTCTTCTGTGCCCGCTGTGAGAAGTTAGCCTGATATGTTATGTCCACTATTCTAGTGGGCACCCTGTATCAGTCCAAACAACCCTTATGGTGACGGTTGTAAAGTCAACCTTATAGACCGGCTATCCTAGTGGTAGCATGGACAAAGCAGTCGTAGGCTAAAACTTCAGAGAGCATGTGAAGCCAGCTTTTTACCATATGTAACCCCTTGAATACCAAATGAAAGGACACCACACAGGTTATATATAAAATATATATGTATTTATTACTAACACAACCCCTCTGAACTCTTTATGAGGTCAGAGGCACAAGCACATAACAAGCAACTTAATTATCATACAATAAGTTGCACAAAATACAGTAGGGCCCTAGGGGCACGCAAAACCATATACTAAAATAGTGGGTTAAGGACCAAGTCACGAACAAGGAATAGGCCTAGGGCCTAGGTAATCGCTGGGCCTACGCTGTACTACCAAAGGTTAGGAAGCAGGAGGCCCATGGGATGTGTGTGCAGTGTCTAAACACACATGCGAGTTACCATAGGGATACAATTGGAATGAAAGAATTGGAAACCAGTTATTTTAGGACACTTCCGGATGGACTAGGAGAAAGCTACTGAAAACTAGGACACTAGGATAGTCAATACCCACAGGAGCACCGGAGTACTAGCGTTACCTCACCCACAGGTGCCGGGTGCATAGGTGTCAAAGTGTGTCGGGTTTCGTCGCTGAATCCTATGGAAACCTGTGAAAAGATGCTGCAGGCGAACAGGAGAGAAGTGTCCGGTTGGATCCAAGGGCGGATCGAGGATGAAGAGTACTTGAAAGCAGAGAGGACAGAGTCTGGGTCACTAGCCAGTGACCAGGAAGGAACCAGGCGATGTCGTGAAGCAATCAGGTGATGTTGTGAAGCTTGTCTCTGCAGCCACGTGGACCAGGAGGTGTCGACAATGACCAGGAGCTGGATCCCACGAAGGATCTCGCTGTTGTTTCATTTCAGGATAATCTAAAGTCTCTAGACTCAGCTCCTACCTTTATACCAATCAAAGGGGCTGGATTACCTGTTAGGTCCCTCCTATGGGTGGGACCAGAGAAGGGGGTGGTTACACCCCTTTCCCTTTGTCCAGTTTCGCGTCAGAGCTGGGGCTGGAGTGCCCCAGCAATTGGTTTGAACCGGGCTATGCATGGGACACCTTGTGTACCCCAGGCAGTGTCTCATTTCATTCAGCCCTCCCTGCCCCAATACACTATGGCCTGTCTGGGGTGGTGCTAGCACCTCCCAAGACAGGAAACCTATTGTTCAAGCCTCCCTCGCTGGAAGGACTCCCAGCAGCAGGAGGTCAGACTTGTGTCTGTGGCAGCAGCATCCATTTTGTGATGCTGAGACTCTGGTTAACTTTAACCGGGATTAGTAGGAACAACATGTCTTCTCCCTCTAAAAGGGTGGAATGCTACCCCCGTCGCCAGAACTGGCAAGGGGGTAGTATTCCAAAGCGTATGACACCTTACACAACATGTTTTGATAAAGCCAAACCAAAGTTAGCATTCAACCGCGAGGATGATAATGCACTTAAGAGTATATGGTATGGCTATATCATAGAACAGCTATAAGGACATGGTTCCGAAAGCTGCAGACAGGCTCAGCTCATGCTAGAGCACCATCTCACATAAAACCAAGCACTCTGCCTCCAGGATTGTTAAGGCCTGCCATAGGAGTGACTTATAGGTGTATATGTGTCTATATATAAGGTTAGATATAGGTATTCTATATCTAAAGCAAAGGGTGATTACACCACCTTGCCCCAGCTGAGTGATCAGCCAGTTGTGTCAATTTGGAGGGCCAGCCAGGGGTGGCATAATACATGCTGCAGCCCCTGGTAGGCCTTGGATGCACCTATTCCCTGGGTACCTATTGTACTCTATACAGGGGCTCATAAGGTGACCCAATATTCCATTGGAGATGTACCTAAAGTACATGGAGTTCATTTTACAGTGAGAGCAGATAGCCTGGGGCCCTGATTAGCAGGATCCCAGGCCAACTAAGTGGAAAACCAGCTAAACACTAGGCAAAAAAATCTGGGGTAACCATAGTCAGGTATCCACCTTCCTACACCCGCCAATACAGTACGTAATCTGGGAGTGATGCTGGACAGCAATATACAACTGAACTCGCAAGTGAACAAAATAGTGAGCACTTGTCTAGAGCCCTCGGAAGATCCTCCCGTTTTTTCCCACGCTTGTTAGACATTTAGTGGTACGGAGTGTTGTTCTGAGCAGAATAGACTATTGTAATGCACTCCTTTTGGGTGCCCCAGGCTCTTTGTTAAAGAAACTACAAAGAATTCAGACTATGGTGGCTAAATTAGCATTGACCCGGCCATGTGAAGCTTTGGCCTCCCTGGCCTTAAAAGATCTCCACTGGCTGCCTGTTGTAATAAGAGTACACTTTAAGGCACTTTGTATTGTTCACCGGGCTGCACATAAAACTGGACCTAAAATCCTACAAAGGAAATTTGTATGGTATGCCCCGCCAGATCTCTGCGCTCCTCCTCTGCGAACTTGGTCCTCGTCCCCCAAGCTAAAAAAGTTCGAATGGGTGGAAGATCTTTTAGTTTTACGGCAGCCAAGCTATGGAATGCACTACCCCTGGAACTCCGGCAACTGAATGCCCTGTCACGGTTTAGGAAGGAACTGAAAACTAGACTATTCCCCAGATAAGTGATCTCGGAAAATGTTGCTCTGTCCTCGCTGTTCGGTAATTTAAGCGCCAGGATACCCTTTGGGTGACAGCCGTGCTATATAAGTGCAAAATAAAAAAAAAAGTAAAAAAAACAATGTTCTTTGCAACCCTCTTTCCTGAACCCAACCTCAGTTTCTAGTTTGCCTAGTTAGGCTGTTGCATCTGTATCTGTTGTACACGGGCAACACGTAATGTAGGTGCTGCGCCACAAGGGCTACCAGTGGCTCCTAAACTGCTCTGTCCATCATCATCATCATCATCATCATGGCATCTTTTTGCTATAGGATATGTGTTGTGGGGAGTGGCCCCTTCCCACTAACAAGTGCGCACAGTAATCAATGAAACATGCTAGTTTCTTCACTAGTTTCCATTCATTTTCTCCAAATGTATTTCGACATGTAGACAAACCAAAACTTCATATTTTTTCAATTTCCATATTTCTTGTGAACCAAATGTTCATATTTGTCTCAATTCATCTCCAATGATCAACAAATAACATCCACCCAATGCATTTTGGGTCAAATGAAACTGATCCTTCGTCAGGGGTGTATAAAAAATGAAACAGGACCAATTAATTCACTATCCTACTATTCAATATCACAGTGCTGATAGTATACAATGACAGAAAGGAAAATGAACCAGTGAAAATAAAACGTCAAAGTAATGACTGTTGCAATGAAGAGTTAACGTAGCATGAGTGACATTCTTGTGTGTTGTAGGTGATGACCAACATATTCAATATCTTTATCTTGTGTCGCTACAGTATCAACAAATAGCAGTAACTCGCATTCATGATGTCCTACTAAATACATGCATTACGCGCAAAAAATGCTATCTGGCACACATTGGTACTATCGGGTCTACTTACGAGAGACCGGAGGGTCTGAGACAGCGGATATACAAACTTCTCTGTTTCCAATAGTTAGATTACGCGCCAAATGTTACAGATTTACAAGAACCAAATGTCCGGTCACGTGATCGGCAAAATAACCAATCAACAGCGACCTAGCAATGACACAGATCACGTGATGAGGTATGTAAAGGCTTCATGGAAGTGCAAACGCTCTAATCCTTATAGAATGACAACGAATGTTACATATTGCGAAAACAGAAATGTAAGCGCACATAATTTAAAACCTAAGTATAGCGAAAGAAACATGGATACGCTGTGATACGTTTCAATAAATATCAAATATCATGAAAGAAGATCACACAACGCCGAGACCAGGATCCAATCAAACAAAGACTGAGATCAGAATATTTTTGGATCAAAATGTTGAACTCTGCCCATCCTATTGGGCTTAATGATCGCATAGAATATTCATGTTTTCTATAGATCCAAATGATCCAGCATTGTCCTTAAACACATTCTGAGCCTGATTAAGTAATGGTTATAATGTCATGTATTCTTATTGCATACTTTCGCTTTTTGATATTTCTTGAAACGTATCATAGCGTATCCATGTTTCTTTCGCTATACTTAGGTTTTAAATTATGTGCGCTTACATTTCTGTTTTCGCAATATGTAACATTCGTTGTCATTCTATAAGGATTAGAGTGTTTGCACTTCCGTGAAGCCTTTACATACCTCATCACGTGATCTGTGTCATTGCTAGGTCGCTGTTGATTGGTTCTTTTGCCAATCACGTGACCGGACATTTGGTTCTTGTAAATCTGTAACATTTGGCGCGTAACCTAACTATTGGAAACAGAGAAGTTTGTATATCGGCTGTCTCAGACCCTCCGGTCTCTCGTAAGTAGACCCGATAGTATCAATGTGTGCCAGATTGCATTTTTTGCGCATAATGCATGTATGTAGTAGGACATCATGAATGCGAGTTACTGCTATTTCTTGATACTGTAGCGACACAAGATAAAGATATTGAATATGTTGGTCATCACCTACAACGCACAAGAATGTCACTCATGTTACCTTAACTCTTCATTGCAACAGTCATTACTTTGAAGTTTTATTTTCACTGGTTCATTTTCCTTTCTGTCATTGTATACTATCAGCACTGTGATATTGAATAGTAGGATAGTGAATTAATTGGTCCTGTTTAATTTTTTATAGACCCCTGACGAAGGGTCAGTTTCATTTGACCCGAAATGCATTGGGTGGATGTTATTTGTTGACCATTGGAGATGAATTGAGACAAATATGAAAATTTTGTTCACAAGAAATACGGAAATTGAAAAAATATGAAGTTTTGATTTGTCTACATGTCGAAATAAATTTGGAGAAAATGAATGGAAACTAGTGAAGAAACTAGCATGTTTCATTGATTACTGTGTGCACTTGTTAGTGGGAAGGGGCCACTCCCCACAACACATATCCATTTATAAGACAAGGGTGGACGCCTTGTGACACGAGTTGCACCAACAAAAAAAGTCTAAAACATTTGGAGAATCTTGAAAAAATAGAGTGCACGGGGATACCACTTTCGTTATCTTTTTGCTATACACAGACGAAAATTAGGCAAAGAAAAATAACATCGAAAGGGATTCGAAGTCCTCGTACACTTGCCTTACATCTCATGCTCTGTTTTATAGTAACTATCTATGCCATACTGGCAGGTGACTGGCGACCTCAGCAGAGAGGCACAACTTGGTGCCTGCCTCATTTTTTTGAATTTTCCTGTATTATGCACGTGACACTTGACTTGCTGTCTAACTCAAGTCTGTCACCTTTTTTTGGGTAAATGTGTGACACGCAAAAATACAGACACCCATCACTTACCCCCCCCCCCCCACCCCCCCCCCCCCTTGTGACTAGCTGGCCATTCACACGACATGGGGCTTGGCTGACTTCTCTCATCTGTCCTATAAACGTTTACCACACGAATGACAAGCCGCTTTGTGACTAGCTCGTCTTTACGCTTGAGTGACACATTGTCAATTCGAGTAATTATGCAACATTTTAGAAAAATGATGTGAAATACAAATCCTTCATTTAGGGCTATATTTGTTTTAATGCGTCATCATTGATTTTTGATGCAACAAGGCATTTTGCGCAATGAAAAAGTGAACAAATGGACGGGAATTACAGTTGCTCGTGGTCTGTTCCTGCTCCGTGTACATTTTTATCACAAACAGGATGTTCACTGCACATTTTTGGTACGTTTTGGCCACGAATGGCACACAACTGTGCATTTTCAGGAATTTGGCTTAACAAGCATAGGTACAATTCCCTAAATCACGCCAATCACACCGGAGTCATATAAATTTCGCGCCGGTCTAGGCCAACTGACCTCTCACACTTGTCCTGTAATAAAGGCCAAGCATCCTTGACATTTCCGGACTACCAGTTACAGATAATTCTACTCAAAATACATTTCAGGCACTCTGTGGTGAAGAGACACAAACGTCTCCCTTGTTGCTGCCTCCGGAGAGATGTCACTAATTGACTGGGAAAGCATCTTCATCTCATACTCGGCTGCATCGATTGCCATCCGCCCTCCTGGTGCACAAACCACACAAAGCACGTCAAGATTCATCTGTCAGGCAGACATGACAGAGCATTACTCCCTCTGTCAGCATCCCAGCTAGTACTGGTGCCGAGAAGCCGCTTCAAAGGCTAGATATGGGGGGCCAAGAAGTCTCCAAAGCTGGGGAGCATCATCCAACGCGAGGCATCCAACCAGAGACCCAGATGCAAATGTGGGTACCCAGGCAATCAGGACAGCGAGCAAAAGCAAAGCTGACAGCCTGAGAGCCAGTGTACCTGCCTGGGAGGGAAAGAATAATGTAAAATCAAAGGTGCAGTGAACTTGAAAGACTGCGTCGGCACAGAGCCGTTGAGGCTCATTAGATGATGGTAGTGCAGTGTGCAGATGAGCACAAAATGGGATAAGCAAAGACAGCGTCACTGCCCAAGCCTGGGTAATGAGATTTCATGTTACAATATCTGAATGTATTCTACTTATGTAGGTGCCTTTATAGTAGACCAACGCGCCCCAGGTTCATGGTTCTACGGATGCATGTACCTGATTGTCTATCTGTACTGAGACGCATCCAGTGGGTGTCAAAGATAAGGGGTCATGACTTTAAAACTAAGTATTCATTTGTGGTTATGAAATGTGGCAGTGGTACAAACTGAGAATCCTTTTATTTTGTCACATAGCTGGTTCCGACATCTTGTCTTAACTGAAATTGTTGAAAGTGGTAGACAATCTGGGACGAGATCTTTATGGAGTGTAGATGAGCAGAGCAATCAATGAACAGAGGTAAGGAAATGGATCTCCTGTGTTACTTCATTGGAAATCCATATCTCCAACCTACTGGAGGCTTAACCTTCATGCATTCCACTTGCAAAGACGCATTACTAAGCTTTCATTCCTACCTGGGTGACACTGAGGTTTGACATTCCCCACCAAAGGCTCCGGGTACCACCCATACCAAAACTCAGACCAACCTCATGATTCACCACTGCAGTGTCCTGCATTCTGCTAACCATAACTGGTGAATTTCTGTGTATTTTTTTTTTCGCAATGTTAATGTTGTGACTGATATAGAGCCGGCGCGGATGGGGCAGCGCGAGGACGGGGATTGCGTGGAGGGTTCAATCAGAGACGCAACTACAGCCAAATTTCGAGGGGGGCTAAAAAAAAATTTCGGGGGGGGCTGAACCTTTAATCAGTAGGCAGAGTGGAGCTGCAGGGGCTCTTAGAAGGGGTGAAACAACTGCAAGGCCTAATTAACATTCAAATGGTCTTTTAAAGACCTGTAAAACGTTTGGGTGCGGCTCTGTGTGTGCCCGGTATCTGTCTCATCCCGGGCTGCCACACATGATGGGGGGGCTGAAGCCCGGTGAGTCCAATGGGTGGTGCGCACCTGAGTTTAATAAAAAACAAATTAAACTTAACTTGATACTGAGTCCCACGTCTTCTCGGCTCCTGCTCTCCTGCCTCCGACAGGAACAAGTAGCAAGCAGCCAGGCTCTCTCCCCCAAGCCAATGAAAATGCTGCATGCAGCACTGTGATTGGGCAGAACAGTGCCCAGCCAGGGGATTATGGGATGGGTATGCTCTCCATGCAAAGGGCAAAGAGCGCTTGACTGGTTTGACAGTCTATGCACACTCAGGAGTGGGCACAGCACTCCTCCGCTGCTCGGAGAACAGAGCCGCCCCGCCCGCCCGCCCGCAACGCAAACATGAATGGTAATAACTAAATGTTATTACCATTTTATGTTTCTGCTTCTCGCAATATGAGAAAGCAGTGGGTCGACGCTTCTGCTGCCCAGTAATATCGGAAATAGAACAACCAAGCCAGGCCTCCTCGGTACCCAAATCATAGAACCGCTTTGAGTTTTCTAATCTGTGATAATCAAGCTTTTCTATCATATGTTCATTCATCTGCTTTATTTTGGTGGCACTGGAAACTTGGGTGTGAAATGAAAGTGCTCTGATTGTGGGCCTTGGAGAAGACTGGGATCTTGTGTGTTGTGGCGTGAATTCCCTGACCCCTATCAAAGACCGACATTATTGGGGCGGGTTGTGAGCTATTTGATATTTTCTGTTGAGAGACTGAGGTACAAACACATTTTTGCCCGAGATCACACCGGATGTCAGCATGGAATCCAGACTTGACGTCATGGCTGCTGAATCTAATTAAATGGTCTGCCTATTTCCCCAAATCACACAGACCCACGGTAGGTTAACCATGTGAATTAAGAATGCTGTTTTCCAGCGTGCCGACTTGTCGCGAGGGTTCTTGGGAAATCCAGTACATAACAGCTGATACACTGCTGACTGCTTAGTTGTCGTAAACAACAATATCTGTTTGGGACAGACAAGGACCATGTTAGACAGCTGGCGCGAGTGAGTCTTACGCGCCCTAATAAAGAGCGGCGCGCAGCGCCCAGAGCGTTTCTCCATGCATGCATCCGCCCTGCGCCTGTTCACAGAAGACGTATCAGGGACAAAGGAATTTTGTCTCCACAGAGAAAACAATTTCACAGAAGACTAGGCAGAGTTAAGGCTGGAAAGTAGAAAAGAAAGCCAGGGAGAGAGATCCAACGTTTCTTCAGAAAAGCGAGCTATGAACCGCTGAGCAGGCGGCTTCTCAGATTCACGAAGGTGCGACCTCTTATGGAGCATACGGCCAAGAGCTGAATGAGTTGATTTTACATTACCTTCTGTTTCTCCTAGATAGTCTTTGGAGTCTATGGGCATAACAAACGGGCCTTGTTAATGGAACAACTCCCTATTTTCCGGACCCATTTCTGTGAACCACCTGCTTTCAGAATCCCTTGGTTGTTAGTCCATTACATGTAGGAATGGTCCGCCAACACCAATAGGCTTCGTCCTGTAAATGAACTCCTTCCACTGTTTCTCTAGCACCTCATTTTAAAGATGTAAATAGCAAAGTTTACCAGCTTTTAAGATTCAGACATACTAATCTTCGTGACGAGACGTGTAATATTCTTTGGGGAGTACACGTGTGTGCTTGACGGGTTCAAGGCCAGGCTTCTTAAGCCAATTCGATCTGGCTTGGGAAAAGCTTCCTAAGGTGGGCCTGCGATAGCCCTGCAAATAGCCACTGGGACCCCGAATAACACCTGGAGGAAGTTACTGTTACAAATGTTTTTACTGGACCAAGTTGCAGCTTGTGGGTTTTAAGACATTGATTGATACGAAGCTGATTTACAAAAAACGAGACTGAGGCAAATGTGCACTCTTCTTTCTTTGCTGTCCTAGTATAGGCAAACATAAATGTTTTGTAGCTATCAGTGCAAATGCCTGTCAGAAGAACCTAATAAGCCTGTAGCTGAGGATTGTGAGCAGAATATAACATCTACTATTGTATAGTCAGTTTAACAATGTATATGCATTTTTCTTTACATTTAAAACGTGTTTTTCCAGTGGTAGAAGTTTTTCTCCACTGCTTGGGAAGACATGGAAGTGTTTGCAGCAATTTACTCCAGATGTGAGTTTACACGATCAATGTGTGAGGGAAAAGGCATTGCAAATGTTTGTGAATGCCCACAACCTTACAATTATGTGGGGGTGCTCCATATTTGCAGGGGCAACTCACACTGGAGCTGGAGAGGTGTGGTGCAGCGGCCAGGGCAACTGACTTGGGAGCACAGGGTTCACAGTTTGATCCCTGGCTCTGGCGGCAGCTCAGCTTAGCACCATGTGAATCTGGGCAATAGCTCACTTAATTTCCACGACGGCCCTCAGCGTCTTGAGCCCCGTAAGGGTGAGTAGTTCGCAATTTACAAATACGGATTTACATTTACACCACAACACACATTTTCCTGCATCAATCATATATTGTTAATAACATGAAAAACCGGGGTCTAAAGGAAAAGCTAAAGTAAGCTCAACAAAGCTAGGACTCCTTACCAAGTGAGTCAGGACTCGACTTCCTATATAGCTTTTATAAACAGGAGAAGACCAGTAGACAAAAACGAAGGCTCAAGTGATTGTTGGTGAGACTCATAAACAAACATTGGATTCCCATCAAAGTAATATAATGATCAATTTTCTCATTTGGTCATCCAGAATGGGGTGGTATGTCTCTTGATCATTGAGACTATCTCCATGCCCAATAAATCAATCACAAATGGGTCAAGCCCACAATCACTTTCTGACCATGAGAATTGGATTAAACGGGAACATGTGCAGTGCAATAACAAAAGAGGAAGTGGCGAATTAAAATAGGGTGAAGAGACAAAAAAAAGGGAATTTTTATTGAATGTTGACTCTTCCCCTAATTAAAACCAAGAACAGTGCAAAGGTGCAGTTTAAAAAAATAACTGCAAATGGGCCGACATGTTTCACCCTACAGGGAAAGATATCCCACGGCTTTCTTCAGGGCCTCTGTTCTAAAACCTTTTGCTACTGCATAAAGTGAATATAAACATTTATACGTCAAAGAATAAGTGAAAAAATCAATTTGCAATAAAGGATATAAGTGAACAATCCAAGTTACTATTCCTCCGTGTCAAATGGTGTGTCTCACATCCAGTTTGGCCGGGGACTAGACCTCACCTCTCCTGGACCAAGCTCAGGGAGTAGGAGGCCACGCTCTGTCCGGCGTTGCCTCTGGCGGTTCCTGAGTCAAGGGGGAGGCAACGCACCTTTGCACTGTTCTAAAAATCTGGCATGGATCCTGCCCTCCAGGACTGACTTTGGAGAAACCTGCCCTAGAGGCTCTGAACAGCTGGGCACTCCCAAACTGTTTGAAAAAAAGAGGTTGTGAAACCTGACATCTCAAACATACTGGAGAAGAGTCATGGCCCATATTATGCAGCTGGTCTGTAGCATACTCGGTGTAGATATGGGAACTGGATTAAGTTATGCGGATATATCAACTTCACAAAGAGAATGAGAAATGTCCTAGCTAATGAAATGGAAAGTCTCAATTTTATTAAGTACCCGGAGATGAGGATTATGCTGTCTTTCTTCAATTTATCTCTTCACAGCAGCTATTTTAAAGATATAACAGACCACATTTCCCAGAAACCACAGAAAATTGGCAAAACAAAAAACAGGCAATCCAAGACTAGTCCAGTACATATACCAATTAGGAGGCAGTATCTCCCATGTGGTCCCTTGGTCCTGTCTTGGCACTCCACTTTCTACGCTCAAGTCACACCGATATCCCAATTCTACATGTCCTGCTTTCCAGAGTCTCTGCCTGGAAGCGAAAGAATGCCATCAGAACAGGAAATGGAAACAAGACAATAATCACAGTTGCCTAAGCATGCATATCTGCAAAAAATCTTGTCAACAAACATTTAGCCACTAGTAACATAGTAAATAACCACAAACACATTACTTACTAGGTACAGGCACTGTCTCGAATCTTGAATCGTCAGGGGGGGGGGAGGGGGGGAGATAATCCTCGCCTCTGAGTTCTTAAAGAATTAAAACTTTCCGTTAAGTTAGCTATGAAATCTTTTATTCTATGTCGGGACCAGAGGCTTCGGATAAAGCCAGTTTAAAGCTTACTTACCACCAAATAAGCCATATCTACGATAAGCTTAAAATAGAATCTCTTAAAAGTAGATTCTGCAGACAAATCCGCAGCATTCATAATATCTTCTAGCCGCGCACCTAGGCTAAAAGCCTTGGAGGCCATTGCCCCTCTAGCCGAGTGGGCCCCAAATATTTTCAGTTCAATACCAGCCTCTTGCATAACCCAACGCACCCATCGGGCAGTAGAGGGAGTTGACACTGCCTTGTGAGGTTTCCGTAGAGCAATCAGGAGTTGTTTCTAACCATTGGGGCCTAAAGTCTTCAAATATCTCTTCGTAGGCCTTCAAACACTGCACCACGCAAAGTTTAGGTGATGCAGGAAATGTAGGGTACGCAACAACCCTAGCATGGAACCTGATATGCCTAGTAATCCAAAAGCTACCCCCATAGGGGGAAGAACTATGCCCGTGATATCCAGGGCTCTAACATCCAAAATTCTTCTGCGTGAGATCAAAGAAAAGAGTAGCATAGCCAACTTGGCTGATAGCTCCTTCCGTGACCGAAACCTATTTGGCTGCCAGTAAAAGAAAAGATTAAGCACCTTGTTCACATCCCAAAGCTCTGAGTACCTTGGTTCAGGTGGCAGAGATAACCTGATACCCCAAAGCAATCGGCATACATATGGATGCTCCCCCGCTGGAGAGCCATCCACTGGAAAATGTCCCGCCTAGATTGTCGAACGGAAGGTGTTAATGGAGTGATATGCCAAACCTTGGTGGGCCAGACCTGTCAAAAATTTAGAATGTGAACTAGTTCGGCACCCACAGGATCGCAACCCCTTTGCAGACACCAATGACGCCATCTCGTACAAGCGGACCTGTATCGTTTGACAATGCGTGGAGAAGTGTGGCTCACTGGTTAGAGCAGGCAGACCCTGAAGCAGAGGTCAGACCCGGGACCAGGGTTCAATTCCCGACGCGGCAGGGTCTTGAGCTCAAATGTCCATGGACTCGATAATTCTCGCTTCGGTGCCTGACCTAATCATGGGTTCACACTCTGCAACTCTGGGCATTAAGCTTGCTTAATCTCCACAACGGCCCCCCCGCGGCGGGATGCCTGGCTTTCACCTTGGGGATGCCCTGTAGGAGCTATCTCACAGGGAAAAAAGCCAGGACGGGTTCCCAAGGCAAGCGCGGAGATACCCCTTCGGGGGTCGATTCTGGCGCTATATAAGAAACATAATAATAATAATAATAATTTAGTCCTTCAATGTGCTCCAAAAGTCGCGGAATCGACCATCTACTCCTGTAATCCTCTTAGCCATCAGTCTTAACAAGCCGTCTAGTACCATCTGATGTAGATTCTGATCCCGGTTGAGAAGAATCACAGAAAAGTGGGAGAGTGGGATTGGAAAATCCCAAGAAAGTTCCAGAAGAACTGGAAACCAAACTTGCGACTTCCAAATCAGAGTGATGATTACCACCTCCGGTGTAGTGAAGGCAGGGCCCTGTTTGACGTTAGTTAGACGAAGCTATAACACCATTTTTCCTTTTTGCTGCTTTTGCACACAACACTATATGTAACTGTTGTTGTAAGTTAGGCTGCTTGAATTTCTTCAGATGAGAATGGCTTGTTTTCAACACCCCTAGACTTACACCTCAACCTTACTCTGCACAGTGAGTGCTGAAGCCTCCAAGGTTATCATAACAATGTTAGGTGTTGTTCGGGCTGATTGGCTCATGCTCTAGACACAACATGCACGCAGCTGCAGCTAGCTGAAATTCGGGCTCCTTTAATAGTGCATTGCTTGCATGATTTGAACACTTGGAGAAAAACTGTTTCCAGAGAGAGAGAGCTTTTGCAGATTCTGATGTGATTCACCTCTGCTGATCTTGGAGGTATGGGAATCCTCATTCAAGCCTAAAAGACCTTCTAATATTATATAAAACATAGTTCCTAGATAGGGAGGGTGGTATATAAGGCACTATAGGACCTGTTTCCACTATCATTATAATATGATTTCTCCCTTTGTGTTTTATGGAATTGTAATAATGCTGATCATATTATTTTTAATCATATGCCTGCTTATGTTAGCAAAAATACTGCATCTTAGAGCACGTTGTTAAAATAAACATTTTAAACTTCATTGTGTCGCTTTTACCCATGTTGTGGACTGGTATGAGAATAACAAATGAAAGAGTGTTCTTGATTCCCACCATTCCTAAGTGTATTCTAAGTCACATGTTCCGGGTTGTCTAATCATTGGTTCCTTTGCTATAGGACGAAAAGCTAATGTGACACTGATGCTAGTCGGTTAGGGGTTCTAGGTACCGAGGTGAGTTTTTTGGTCCACCACAATTCACTGAGGTCCTGGGTCTCTGTGCACAGTTCTGTGTATGAGCAGAATCCCTGCAACATGGCGCACCTAACAATGTGGTCTTAATTTGAGACTCTCGAGTAGTGCTTATATCAGTCCACGACACCCTCACTGCTGTTTCCGGTTGACAGTGATGACGGATTAACCTACCTATGGTTACATAGGTTTTTTCAAGCTTGATCGTTTAAAAAGGTTCTTTCTTTGAATAACAACCCGTTGTGCTACATTTTATTTGCATTGTTTTTTCTCTACTGTGTCCTTATGGCTGATGCTGAGATCCCTCAGCATAGTCGGTTGGCTGTCCGCAATCATTTGCAGGCATTTGGAGTCACCGTGGACGGCTTGGGGGTAGTTTTTGTGGTGAGTGCTGAGGCGGCTTACCCGTTTGAGCTCTTTTACTCATGGGTTACCTTTCCTGTGATCAATGCGGGTTCTGGTACGCTGTACGTTTGTACTCCCACTGCTGTGCCTTTAAACCATACCCCATATAGGACACTGGAGATCCCTATTACTGCCTGGCAGCATCGAGTTTGGTTTAATGGCCCCGTTCCCCAATCGGTAACGGCGGTTTGGTTGGGCCCCTTGTCTATTCCCGGGGCCACGTGGCCTGTGTTGGCTGGTTACACACCGCATCCGCTTTACCTGCAAGTTACTATAGATGAGTTGCGTGTGCTCTATGCCTCCCTTGCTGGAGTGCATCGGACTCTAGTGCAATACGTATCCCGCAACGTCCAGGTGGGACCACCTGGTGCTGTGGCGCAACCAGCTGGACCGGCCGGGATGAAAATTAATCCTGTCATGGTTAATTCGGTTATGGGCAAGCGGCCCCAAGATAAGGATGATATACCTTTCTGGCTTGCTGAGAAATTTGACCAGCTGGAAGCTGTATTTCCTAATACGACTCCTGTTGAGAAACACAGGATTCTAACGATAAGTTTGCTGAAAAACTTAATACCAGAGGTACCTGATTGTGAGACCTGGGGTAAGATATTTGCGACAGTCTATACTAAGTGCTTTGGCCCTCCGTCATCAAGCATGTACAGGATGAACACGGTACGGAGGCGGCTGTTGAATTTGGAATGAGACTCATTAGAGTGTTTGAGGTAGTTTCCGATCTCGTCCTTGCAAATGTTAAGGAAGATTCGGTGAACTTCCAGGTGTCTAATGCTTTACGCGATGTCCCCGATGCGATAAACCCCCGCAGTTACCGAAAATAAATGCAGAGTCTTATAAGACCATTGGCCGCAATAGTCTGGGTGTTAAGCCTTTTACTATGGCACCAGCGCAGAAGCAAACAAAGGTGGCAAATTCTGATAAAGATGATCGCCCCATTTTTCCAAAGCAGAATTGGAATAAGAATAAAAAACAGGGAAAACAGCAACAGAAACAGGGGTCACTTCCTGCTTCACCGATACCTGTGGCTACTGAGGGGACGTATGATTAGCGCGACCACGCTAATATTAAATCGCCTAATCGTTTTCAGGTTCCTGATCAACGTTCTCCTCGCTCTTTGCAGGATACATCGGTCTCACCAACCGGTGGAGGGGACGGCGGTAGAGGTCGGGGTGCCCAACAAAGCCGTGAGCAGTCCTGCAAGACGGAAGGTAAAGGAAAGCAAGACAACTTTCCACATCAAAGACCCCCGTTTCAGAAAAAGAAAGTTGCCGCTTTAACAGCGAGGTATGCTACGGATATTGAAAACACAGCTTCGGAACCAGACATGGGCGCTGACGCTGTTAGACAACGCTGCGGAAATTACAGTAGTGCGGGAAGCATTGCATCAATTTCTGAAGGTGACAGCAACTGACACGTTTGTTGCTGTTGAGACAGCTGACACTAGAGTGGCTCCCCCTGAAAGACTCTATGAAATAGTCCTTTTGATTGAAGGTGACATACAACGTTCTATAAAAGGGGTATTTCGGGAAAATCTGACTACTACCTATGACATTTTGTTGGCGGAGGCCGACTGGTCCCGACCCTTCATTCTAGCCGCTCCGAGAGGGGAGGAGTTGATCCTCCCTAGTTTTGCACACACTGTGCCAAAAGAGCAGGCCCTGCATTTTGCAGAAGAGTGGGCTAAGGTGCTTGCACCGGCGTTGTACCATACTCAATGTGGATGGGACAAATTTGCCCCAGACATGAGATACCATTGCGGTCTATACCGCAGCCTCAACCCCAATATCCAATGCGACGTGAAGTGAGCGCTCCCGTGGCGGAAATCCTTGAGCAATTGGAATATCAAGGTGTGATTAAAACATGTGTGTCTCCGATGAATAATCCTCTTTTTACTGTGACTAAGCCTCATGGCTCATTCCATTTGGTATTGGATTACCGGCACTTAAACTCTCATAGTCAGACCTGCGCGGTACAGAATACTCACAGTTTTGCCCTTGTGGATAGTCTCGTGCATAAACCGTTAAAAACCACACTTGACGTATCCAATGGCTTTTTTAGCCATAACCTGTCCTCTATTAGTAGTCAGTGGACAGCTTTCAACTGTGGCGGCAAACAAAAGCAGTTCCGAAGATTCGCTATGGACTATAAGAATGGTCCAGGCATCTTTGCCGCCCACATAGTCTCTCTTTTGGAGAGACTCGATCCTGATGTGTGCTCGTATGTTGATGATATTTATCTCACAGATGACGGATTACGGCCGCATCTGTGTCGCGGTGACTGCTTCATTTGTATGTTTGCGGACTTCGGTTACAAATTTAACTTTGCTAAATCACACGTTGCAGAGTTCACAAAGTTGTTCCTGGGCTTTGAGTTCTACAATGAAGGTCGAGGTTTAGCGCCTCACTTCCTGGAGAAATGCGCACAGTTGTGTGCTCCTACAACGCTGAAAAAACTACAATCTTTACTAGGTTTTTAAAACTTTGGCTGTACTTACGTTCTTGATTATGCCCAGTGTTTCAAGCCTCTTTATGCCTTGGTACAACCTACTTTCACCAAATCGTGCTGGCTGTCTGAACATTCTACAATCTTGCAATATTTTCAGTCTGCTCTTCTTAAATCTAAATACTTACTGACTCATGACAACCACACCAACCTGGTCATAAGAATTGTGCCTGGGGCGGTGGGTTTCACATACCTGACTTCTAATGAGGGTGACACAGTCCCTATTGCTTACAAGTCACACTTGTACACTTCGGCTGAAATACGATTTTCTTCTGTGGAAAAAGTTTTGACTGCAGTGCAGATGGCGATTCTAAAGGAACGAGCACTGTTGCAGGGAAAACGCATGTTGGTTGTTACACCGTATCTTTCCTTGGAGACAATGACGAAAGCCAGTGGGCCAAATTCAAAAGCTTTGCATCCACGTTGGATACAATGGGCCACATCCTTGACGTCTCCGGATATCACTTTTACTTTCGATTCCTCTTTGCAAACTCAGGAGTACTTGCAGTATGAATTAGATCATCCGGCTCCTCTGACCATGCGCCAGCTGGAGGATTTCCATTGTATCATTTACACGGACGGATCGGCGCAACCGGCGATGGAGTGAAAGCATGCGTATTCATCAGCCTGCGCAATAGTGGTTGGTACTATGGTGAATGAAGAGTTCAAGTCCAATGTCGTGCATACACAGACATTAGGGGACTGTACCGCCCAATTGGCAGAGCTTCGTGCTCTGGTGCTTGCACTGGAGTACGCTGACCCTTGTGTGACTACTCTTATTGTGAGTGACTCTTACTGCTGTGTTCAGTTTTACAATGACAATTTATTCTTATGGACTCAGAATCTCTATTGTGATTCCAAAGGTAGCATGATTAAACTCACAATGCTATGGGTTCGAGTGGCTGAGCTTAAAGAACGGCTGTCACTCGTGTTTGTAATTAATACTCTTGGTCACCAATGCGTGGGGGTACACGCTGTTGGTAACTGTCTTGCTGATGAAACAGCCAAGACCGCAGTTGCGACATATGTAGTAGCAGCAGTTACCAGTTCCAAAAATAAGATTGATGATGACATTTTGGCAGCTATTGCCGCAACAGAGAAGGGAGGTAATTACTGTAGAGGTTTCCCTTCTAAATACTTTTATCTTTTAAGTCCTGATAAAGTTCCCTATGTGAGAATTAATGATGTTGGTCACAGATTGATTCCCAAAGCGGACCGCAGGCAGCCTTTGATAACAGCGGCTCACAGGGACATGGCCTCGGCGCATGCCAGGGTGTCAGCTACTATCTCTCTCCAACAACAGCGTTACTGGTGGCATGGATCGTACAAACAGACGCGTGATTATGTCCTTCATTGTGACATATGTCAGCAGATTAAACCTTCAACTGCTGCGTGCCCACCCAAGACACAGTTGTACATATCTAATAAACCACTTGGGTGTGTTTATTTATATCACTGCTGTCCTTTCTCCTCAGATTCTGCGTATAAGTACATCTTAGTTGCAGTCGATTCATGCACATGCTTTGTTTGGGTGTGGCCACAACGGAGTGCTGATGCTCGTACTGTCGTAAGGGATTTTCGTGTCTTTGTGGGAATTTTTGCATGTGGTACCTTTCATTCCGACCAAGGTCCAGTGTTCGCCTCAAAGGCGTACAAGAATGCCATGGGTTCATTGGGGGTCCAAGTCAAATTATTGTCTCCATACAGGCCTGAGGGCAATAGTGTTGTGGAGCGGATGAACTGTGATTTAAAGCAATCCTTGACAGCTAGGGTTTTAGGTACTGGCAGAAACTGGCTGGCCCATCTCTATAGCGTTCAACGTGCACTTAATAATCTCCCTAGAACATCTCCATGCAGGCCTGAGGGCAATAGTGTTGTGGAGCGGATGAACCGTGACTTAAAGCAATCCTTGACAGATAGGGTTTTAGGTACTGGCAGAAACTGGCTGGCCCATCTCTATAGCGTTCAACGGGCACTTAATAATCTCCCTAACACGTCTCCATACAGGCCTGAGAGCAATAGTGTTGTGAAGTGGATGAACCGTGACTTAAAGCAATCCTTCACAGCTAGGGTTTTAGGTGCTGGCAGAAACTGGCTGGCCCATCTCTATAGCATTCAATGTGCACTTAATAATCTCCCTAGAAGGTCTCTGGGTGGGCGGACCCCATACAAAATGCTCTTTGGCATAAAAATGTTTGTTCCAGACCTTGAGGGTCTAGACATGGCTATATCAATAAACTACGAAGTGTGGTTAGGTTATACATGGTGGTGTCTGCCGCATCCTTTGACGTAGATGAACATTCTAATGTTTTACAGAACCTACAAAAGACCAGAGACGGTCTTGCAAAGGAACATTTGCCCTCCACACCTGATGTTGCTCTTCAGATTCCGGTAGTTGGCTGGCTGCCCCGAGTCGGTGACCTGGTCCGTGAGAAGGTGGAGGACAAGAAGGAGTTTGCCCCTCTTATCATGCACCGGTTCCTGTGCTTGTCGTGCAGGGTATAAGAACAGTCATTTTACCTCCACTTCCTGGTAGTAAGGTTTAGAGGTACGTCTCCATTGACAATATCAAATAACAGCGAGTGGCCGATACTTCATTGTATGACACCTGCGGTCTCTTGTCCAACGATGCTGAGAAATTCTGTATTGGCTCTGGCACCTACCACCAGCCCTGACATTGCCATTGAGATGCATCCAGTTACTAATCCTTTATTGAATTCACCGGCTGGTGATCCCCGTGATAACATTGATGATACTTATCTCACGGATGTGTCTGTGCCTGAAGTACGGACTACTGCCTTTGATCAGGCCTGTCTTTCATTTGACACTGATTCTGCTACTTCAAGGTCCCCATCAAAAATGTCTGTTTTCGCTGGTTGGTTTAAGAAACATTTTTTGATACCCCCAAGGACTCATATTTGGCTGGTGCGTTTTTCAATTTTTTTATTCATGTCAATTGGATATGTGGTGTATTTTTTCAGTTTTGTAAATGGACACTATGTTAAAGAAAGAACTTCCATTCGACTAATTGATGGGACATTGGCTCCTCACTACTCATCACACATAATGAAGAGGGACCAGACTTTTGTTAACATCACAGCTTGGCTCGTATTAGATGGGATTGTGTGTGATGCTGTAAAATTTCAAATCCACGGCCCAACAGAGGTTATAAATGTTCCCAATGTACTACGTGTTTCAATGGGGGATGTGGTTAAACAAAATATACGCTCTGATGATTGGGATGTACAGGACGTGGAGGCTCTGTTTTCTGATTTGAAATATTATGCTGCTTTTGATACTGAAGATTTGCATTTAGACTCCGCAAACTATGCAGATTTATTCTGTTACCAACAATATGGCAATCATTTTCTGCACAAAGCAAACACATTTAGAAATGTGGTTAATTACACACAATAGGAACATTGTCCGGCTCCCGTTGAGGGCAGCTCAAAATCTCTTTTGAATAAGTTTACATATTTTACTGATTGTAATCAGTCTAAGCCAGATGCATTTTATTTTAAGATGACTGCTAAGTCCACTTCCAAAGTTAAACTTACCCACACTAAATTACTATATTCTCAGTCCTTTCTTGACCAATTAGCAATAGGGAGCTATGACCTGTGGAAAGATACTATTGATCCTAAATCTGTTTGGGGTTCTAAAGGCTGGCGGGTACAAGACACTGAGGCTTTGCATCGTGCATGTCTCATCCCGAACCATATGTTGTTTTTGAATTTGACTATTTCACAAACCACCTGCTTTGGATTGGCTACGTCTAAAAAATTAAATGCTCCTTCTCATCCTGATTTGGGAGAATACCCTACATGGTACAATCGCACCGATAGGTCCCTTAGTGAATTACAAACTCTAATACTAAATTCGTCTTTTAACATTTCCAGTTTTAATCCCCAAGGTTGGTTGTTATGGCAAAAAGTTCAGATTTATGCCAACATCGTTTTCTGGGTCTGGCCCCTGGGTATACACATGTTAGGGTGGATCCCCGTTTTGAAAGTGACCATACTGTTACTTCCTATCCGGTAGGAAAATTATGTCAAGTGGCTCAAAAATTCCACAGTCGCGTCAGTTAAACTCCATTTGTCCAAATTAAATGAAGATGTTGATCTAAATGATTTTGTTAAAGGCCCTGCAGGAGGCAGGTCAAAAAGATGGATTTATGGATAATATGCTGTTTACAACGAAGTTTGGAAACTATCTCAAATAGAAGCAGCTTCTAGATTACGTGCAATCGACCAGGCTAATTTAGAAAAAGTGCCTGCAGTTGTTGATAACAGCATTAACACCCTTTCTTCCCGGATTTACACATTAGATAATATTGTTTCATCTGTTGTTGATATTGTGCAGAATGAAGTGTCTGTTTTGTACCATGGTCAAAATCAATTAGGTTCCATTATGCAATTTGCTTGGACATTACAAACGTTAAAGGCTGGCAAAGTGCCCTGGGATTACATGAATACCTCTTCTTTATTTTACTGTTCAATTTTACCGTGAAACAACAATTTATGTCTATTAAGGATGCAGCGTATTCACTTTTGCACATTGAAAATTTAGAACCATTGCCTTTTTCCGTGTACCGAATATAATTCAGCAGTATGGCTCATTCATGGGTTAATAACATTGCCTTTCTCCCCTATTTAAATTCGAATAATGTATGAAATATTATGCCATAGGCAGATATGAACCTTTGGGACGCGCCTACCTCCATGAAGTTTGGTCTCTGCCATTCACCCATAGGTGCCCGAGGGAGGTTAAAGAAGTTTATTTGAAAGGTGAGGATTGGACTGCAACAACTGATCACTCATTAGTTTGCAGGAACATACAATTGCATGGCTCTTGCAATTCTGACGTACCAAATTTAGCATGCATTTTAATAGGGAATCCTGTCCCGGCCATGACTCCGACTTTCACGTTGATAGTAAACGTTAGTTATTTGCTTTTAAATAATGAAGATTGCTGTGGTATGCTGGCAGGGATTCCATACATGGTGACTGTTTCCCAACGTGTAGTTTGTTGCAAAAATGTGCTATTCCCTCCTCCGCATGTGAAACTCGATGTATCCATCTGGCCTTTCATTCCAACGTTGAAAGCAGAGTTCAACAAGAAGAGTTGAATAAGGGCTCTAGTATCTCAAAAAGAAGTCGCCCTTACTTCTACACGTGAAACATTTGTCCTTCTCGTGGCAAACACTCGCACCGAGGTGATGCCCTTTTGAATACTGATCTCACCCTGCATTTCGGTGCTTTGATTCACACTATATTCAATGCCTCAGCGACCACAGGCTTGAAGCACTTTTTTAAAACAGTAAGTTCTGGCCTTGTGACATCATTCCAAACTATATTTGGTGTGATACCAGCATTTTTCTTTCTATTTTTTCCAGCCTTTTCGGCGGTTTACCGTTAATTCTCGCCTTGGCTGCCCGTGTACTGCTGTTAATTTGCTTGCTCAAAAATGGCTGCACAATCTGTGTCACACAACACCCTGCCCCGGCTGCTCCAGCTTCGTAACCGGATGCTTGAATATTATGGAACGCTACCCCATGCTACTTTGAGTGTGGAGTATGGATTATCTTTCCGGGTTTCTTACTTTACATGCGTGCAGCCTGTCTTCCATTGCTTGGATTGCGGTTTTGAATGGGCTCTGGATTTGTGTCTCTGCAACACAATATCTCCTAACCCGGATTATGATCTACTAATGAGTCCCTTAGTTGCTCATGAGTTAGACTGTTCTATATTGGAATAATAGCCTGCGCAGCGGCACATGGAGTCCTAGCAATTGGAACATATGGACTGCAGCCCATGACTTTCTGGCACGCAGTTATCTCGAACAACCCCTAAGTTGTCCTCTGATGATGCTAGAGGCTCCGGCTGTCGAAGAACATGTGTGTTCCTTCCCATTAATGGATTGGATGGCTGGAATGTTTTTAGATGAGAATAATGACTTTCTCTTGAAGGCAGCTGCAACGTACTGTGCCTATACACTGTTGGATTGAACTGAAATGGTTCCGGCTTCAAACGCGTACTGGGCTCGTGTTTTTTTCATTCATTCTTTTCCCTCTTCTAATTCCTTGTATTGGACACTACTTGGTTTTGAATAAATTTTTTTGTGGTTAGTAATTCGGAATTTTGCTCCCAATTATCCAGTTTGGCAAATTTTTAACTTGGTTCTGTCTCACTCGAACTTGAACTCTGCATTCCAAAATTGCCCCCCTTTTTGTGCGTGTTCCAATCAAGGGAGGGTGTAGTGAAGGCAGGGCCCTGTTTGTGCACATTGCTATGTAAGCATAGGCTTATTAAAAGTTTAAACGCCATTTTACCTTTTTGCTGCTTTTGCACACAACACTATATGTAACTGTTGTTGTAAGTTAGGCTGCGTGAATTTCTTCACATGAGAATGGCTTATTTTCATCATCCCTAGACTTACATCTTGACCTTAGTCTGCACAGTGAGTGCTGAAGCCTTCAAGGTCATCATAACAATGGTAGGTGTTGTTCGGGCTGATCTGCTCATGCTCTAGACACAACATGCACTCAGCTGCAGCTAGCTGAAATTTTAGCGCCTTTAAAATTGCACTGCATGCATGATTTGAACACTTGGAGAAAATCAGTTTCCAGAGATAGAGAGCTTTTGCAGATCCTTATGTGTTTCACCTCTGCTGATCTTGAAGGTATGGGGTTCCCCATTCAAGCCTAAGAGACATTCTAATATTATATAAAACAGAGTTCCTAGATAGGGATGGTGGTATATAAGGCACTATAGGACCTGTTTTCACTATCATTATAATATGATTTCTCCATTTGTGTTTTATGGAATTGTAACAATGCTGATCATATTATTTTTAATCATATGCCTGCTTATGTTAGCAAAAATACTGACGATCAACACCAGACCTATTCCTACTAAATGTGTGGAAATTAAACCACCCTATATTTCTCAACAAGGACACTCTTCTTAGAGTGTCACCGCAGTGGATTATGTTTTCACAACTGCCTCATTGTGTCCTAGATCACTACATTAATTTAAAAAGTGTGGTATTGTGATTGCTGGTCCCCCTCCCATCAGTGTACACAGGACATCAGAAAAAGGAGGAAGTAAGGAAAAAGGTGAGGAAAATTAGGCTGCGCCTTACAGGTGTAACACCAAGGGAGGTTTACAAGCTGGTACTTGCCTGCAACCTCAGGTTCTCATCATCAGCATCTGCCTACTATCAGAACTAAAGAGTGGATAGTGCAGGAATAAGAAAACCAAAAAGTGTATATATGTGTTCTATAAGTGACCCTCCAGGGATACTACAATCTAGTTTAGAAATACGGTATTCCCTAATTTAAAAATGAGCTCGGCAACACTGGCTATTCTATTTTATTCCTTGCTGTGTGCATGCTCAATTGAAACCAACATGTTTCATTGCCTTACACACTTTAGAGGCAATTTCATCAGGGTATTAGGGTCAGCGTCCTCATTGCACCTCGTTTCTCTGTTTATTGTACCTGCAGAAACATAACATACACTGCATCAACATATATATCAGACATACATCAGGTTAAAAAAGGTTAAAAAGATTACAAAGGGAGAAAAGAGAGGGATCTCTGGGAAAACACATTAAACCCATCTGGGCTAATTACCAGGTAGCTGCCATTCATTGGCATACCAGCACCCCCGTAGAAGAAACTGATATATCCCCTGTAGAATTGTTACAGGGCGGTTCCTCTAAAGCCTCAGCCTCATGATCTTTTGCCATGAGTTGGATAGAAGTTCCCATAGCGGGTCTGATCTTTGAACTGCCTGTGACTTGCCCTCTGGAGTTTTGGACAGACTGGCCAGTCGAGCGGCCCCTACCCAGACCAGCCCCACGGAAAACGTAAGATGAAACCACCCTTTGTCTAAGGAAGTGAATGTATTTGCAAGCTTTCTGAGTTCCTTTATAAAGGGCTTGCCAAACAGTCACCCTTGGGCCAGTGCCCCAGGCTCAGATTTCGCTAAGTCACCTAGTTTGGGGTCCAACTTGATCAAAAATGAGCATTTGAGCTCTTTGGAGAGAGTGCAATTGGCATTCCCCAGGAAAGCCACCACTAGCTAATCCAAGCTAGTGAGTGCTTTGGAGAAATGAGCATGCCAGAAGCCTTGGCAGCTTCGGCCATGTCTAGGATCATGGTGATGGGACCAAGGGCTTTTAGGAGCTGGTCCTAACACGCCCTCCAGTATCTATCCATCCCTTTCTTTGGGTCTTTAATAAATGTATTTGTTTAAAGATTTGAGAGAGACCCCTCTGACACAAAGGGGATAGGGTACTACAACAGTATAAGAGAATTTTTCCCTAGTGTACCTTTACAGGACAACAGTTAAACATTGAAAATGATTAGCAGACCTCATATAGACCCACTCTACACATTAACTAACTAATCACTCTAACAACAAAAATGTAGTACATCATTTATTTTATAAAAAAGGGACATTGGTACATGTACAGTTCATTCGTTAAAAAGCCTCTCGTTTGAGTGCTGAATAATAAAATTATACAAAATACAATGAGTTTAAAATACAATCTATAATACATCAATTTCAAAGTAAAAAAACATTCAATTTTGCATTCTTAGGATTCAAAGATAGGAACGAAAGGAGGATGAAAACAGAAAAGGGAGAGACATATACAAGACACAAAAATTTGTCAATGAACATTGCACGTATATGAGACTAAATATACACCTAGTCCTGACAACATATAATTATTGTTCTGTGAAATACGTGTTTGCCTCTCTTGATCGTGCGGTATGGCGTCGACGCGTTTCGATGGTTTTAATTATAGGTTACCATCTTTATCAAGACTAATCTAATTCAGTCTCTCCCACTTTTTTCGGCACTGGTTGGTTGCCCGTGGTATCACAAAAAGTTCCTGCAGATAAACATATTATCATCAGCATCATGCATTTATGGTACAGACAGTTCTTATTATTCGCTGTTATTGTCACCCAAGGTGTCTGCACTATCATTCTTGTTGATATCATGGCATTACCCATCTGTGTATGTTACCCACAGAGTGGATTCAGATTGGATTCTTGTGCTTCTTGCATACCTATATCTGCACACTGAGGGAATTAATAAATGTAGCCAAAAACGTGGCCATCATGGGATCTAATTCTAGGGTTTGCGCCAAGTACCATCCACTGAGGGTGGGGGCTTTCTGTCCTAAGCCGACTACGGACTTCTTACACCATAGGAGTTCATATTCTACTTGCCATGTAATTTGCCACGTTAGTGGATGGAGTCCACTCGAATGACCTAGGATAGAGAATCTGCTCCGGGTCCAACATATCCGACCCATTGTTCACCACCAGGAGCTCAGGAGTGACAGGCGGAGGAGCAGGCCACCAGGGTCTAGAGGGCCCGGGCTGTTCATCAGTGTCCCTTTGGGCATCATCTCCAGCCGGACCAGCTGAAATTGACGGTGAGGGGGCCACAGGCAAAGGATCAGCGCTAGGGGGCACTGTAAGCAACTGGTTCTGTGATAAAAAGTCTTCACACAGGCGAGCAAAAGCGTTGTGGTCCAACCTATCTTCTCTTGGGTGCATGGCAGAGCCAGGTTGGTCATCTTGCGGCTGCATCGCCACAATGGGGTTTTCGGGCACTGGGACCGGTGGAGCTGGAGCCCTCTTTGCACACTCCTGCACAATTTGTTGTGCCCGGTGCTACTCCATAGGAGCCATTGCCCCTTCCACACCCTAGATATTGACGCATCAACTGTGTCATACAATTCATCACCCCATGACAACTGGGCTAAGGGGTCCTCCTCCCACTGCTTGTCCCCTTAATCAGACATCAAGGGTGTGAAGGGGCAATGAGTAGCACTCTAAAAATGCACCTGAAACTGATGTGCAGAGCAAGGAACCAGCCCTTCCAGTCAGAAAAAGCCGACCTTTAAGTTGGAACCCAACTAGGGAATAGGGGAAAGTGCACAAAATCAGGCTTCACAGCCTGTACAGACTCTCCTACTCGAGGGGCAGGCAGAGGCACAGGGCAAAACTGGCACCCGATTCCGGAAACCTGAGAGGAAATCCAAAATCGCGCGTTGGGTCCATAGAGTATTTGGGCCACCACAGCACCATCTATTGGCCGTCTGGGCACACCGTACTCTGCCAAAATTAACACTAAAAACTTTCTCTACCTATTTCTTTCAATAAGTGCTGTGCATTATATATTAGAATTATGACACTCTGACTGGACCATAGACAATAAAACTAAGGCATCATAGAGAGTATATGCATTCTTTAATTGGTCATTTTATTTTTCATATTTCTCTTAGACAAAATGAACAGTTTCTTAGGAACATGTTCTAACAATTTATAGATAGCAATACATTAAAATGACAAAAATTCACTACATACATAGTCAAATCAAACAAGTTTGGTCCCATTACCAACCATTCATTCACAACACTCACTCAACCTCAAACCAATATCATACTGCCCCACAGATACATACGTTGCATTTATACCAAAAAACAGACTAAATATGCATTGAGGCCACACACAGCATTTGATCAGTTTTCAGAAATCAGCGTGCAGATGCTCAAATTTATGCAGGATTATAGATATTCTGTTATAATTTCAGAAATATATCATTTGAAGAAAGCAAAAAGAAGTAGGGGGGCCTCATTCGAAGCGCTGATGCGAGTTTCGGTGAACAACCCCTACATTAGGGTACCGCCTTCTTCAGGGGGCAAGAAGAGTATATCAAAATAACTAACGATGTAATGGGAGCTGTCAAATACAAAAAAAATATATATATATAATAACTATTTTGTAAAATAAACTATACACATTCCACTTATGTCTATTTTTTAATTATAAGATTGCCAAACAGTCATCAGTATATTTTGAAACATAAGCTATACACATTCCACTTATGTCTCTTTATTTAAATACAAGATTGACAAACGGTCATCAGTGCAGAGTGTCACACAATTTTAATTTCAATTAAGTATTTGAATTGCACTAGGAAACAGTTCATTTGAACGGGAGACAAAAGTCGCACCAAAAAAAATATAGCAATAAGCATAAACCACATAATGAGGACAAAAGATAGGATGAGATGCTAAACTGAAAGATAATTAAAAAAAATATATATACAGCGACTTGCACATAGACTTGTACAATGTTCTCACAATGCACACGCTCTCCATGGGGTCCTTAGCTAATTACCTTTGGTGGTTCTCCAGCAATTCTGTGTCCTCTCAACATTGTCCTGACTCAAGTCGTGGTTCTTATACTACTTTCTTAGTATATGGTTTGGTCCCCTCCCCCCCGGGCCCACTGTGTATTAGTGCTATTATGCTATTAATTACTGTGATTTCTTTGCTAAAGTATTGTGTGGTTTGTGTCTATCTCAGTGAAGGAGATACTGTAACGTACTAGAGAGTGTTATATAGTGAATACATATTTGTATAAATACTTTGCTACTCAGTGCCAGAGACGTGGGCTGACCTGACTGGGCGTTGTTTTTTCTCCCTCTGCTGCTGATAAAGGGCTCACTGCTGGATTGAACTCTTCTCCCTGGGACGCGGCTCTTGACACCGAGCTGCCTCTGTTTGGACCAAGGACCCGCTCTCACCGCCCACACCGCTGCGTGACTGCGAGGCACTTTCAACACCTGCAGCCTCTTCCCGCAGCAGCCACGCCCCCCGCCCGGTGTTTGCATAAACGTTCGCAGCACCCGCTGCGCGGGTGCTACTCAGTGCCAGAGACGTGGGCTGACCTGACTGGGCGTTGTTTCTTCTCCCTCTGCTGCTGACAAGGGCTCACTGCTGGATTGAACTCTTCTCCCTGGGACGCGGCTCTTGACACCGAGCTGCCTCTGTTTGGACCAAGGACCCGCCCTCACCGCCCACACCGCTGCGGGACTGCGAGGCACTTTCAACACCTTCAGCCTCTTCCCGCAGCGGCCACGCCCCCCCGCCCGGTGTTTGCATAAACCTTCGCAGCACCCGCTGCGCGGGTGCTACTCAGTGCCAGAGACGTGGGCTGACCTGACTGGGCGTTGTTTCTTCTCCCTCTGCTGCTGATAAGGGCTCACTGATGGATTGAACTCTTCTCCCTAGGACGCAGCTCTTGACACCGAGCTGCCTCTGTTTGGACCAAGGACCCGCCCTCACCGCCCACACCGCTGCGGGAATGCGAGGCACTTTCAACACTTGCAGCCTCTTCCCGCAGCGGCCATGCTCCCCCCGCTCGGGAGGATATAATCAGCCTATCCGTCTCGCGCAGCGGGATGCGCGCGGGATGAAGCTCGGGGTGAAGCCCGGGCAAAGGACGGGCCCTCTGAGGCCCTCGCAGGCCAGTGTAGGCCGGGCTGGGCCTACTTTCTTACGCCTACTATATTGGGACTGCACTCAGTGACAAGGGTGGTGGATATGGCATTGTTGCCTGCTGATGGCTGCATTGGGAAGACGGGGGGTACACAAAATGGGACTCTGGATAACTACTTCTCAAGGGCCTTGGCTGATAGTGATAGGGAAACCTACTTGGCTGAGCGTAGAGCAGAACGCGGCGCTCAATCGAGAATATGAACAACAGGCCACTTGCTGATACCATTCCTACCTCTGGCACTCAGGAGGGTGGCTCTTTCAACATCTGCGAGGATCTAGCATCGCTGGAGGGTGTCCCGCTCTTACTGCGGGACTGTACCCCTCCCTCCACCTACCGAACAGGCTAGAGGCGCTCCCCCCCCTCATTAGCCCCAATTGCACCTCTGTGGATTTAATAACCCAGCCCCCCACTGCAGTGAAACCAAGGAAGCCTAGGCCGAAACAGAACGCTGCAATTGAGACGCATGGTCCTCCCCCATGCAAGAAGAGAAGGAAACTGAGGGGTGGGCAGGGTAAAGCTAGTATACACCATTCCGACTTTGGGAAAGTCACTAAGCCCCATTCCAGCTCCGATATGTCAACCATGGAAGTCACAGAAATTCATCCATCCTTGACATTATCGCAAGCAGTGGCTCCCTCTGTTTCGGGCCCAAACACTATAGATCATGACACCCATCCCCCCGCCACTTCACTGGGGAATCTAGAATTCCTACTTAGATCTTTACTCCTCCCTATTAATGAAAGTATCAAAAAAGTGGAGATTAGGCTCACCATCTTGGAGACGGCTATAAGCAGTATGGTTACTTTAGCCAAGGCCCAGGCGACAGGGGTCACTCAACCATCAACCTCTGCTAAGCAACCTCCTAACAATGTTTCTATAGTGCAAAATCAGCCCCCCAAACCTAAGCCACAGCCCCCCGGCAGGGCCGCCCTTGATCATCAAAGACCGTCTCACCCAAAGCCTCAAAACACCCCAGCCCCAGCTCCAGTGGGCGACTCACTGAAGGGACCAACAAGGGCACCCATAGGGAACACACAGGAGGATCAGGGTAGCGGCAGACTTACTAGAGCTCCTGTTACCAAAAGGCCGCAAGTGGAGATACCCCCACAAGCAGTCCCTTTTGTGGTCGTTTTGACTGGGGTCCCGCCTCTATCTGAAAACAAGAGAGAGGGCTATGCTCAACTGAAAAACAAAATAATGCACTAGCTGCGCACTTATAGGCCCATTGCACACAACATCGATGGGGAAATAGTGCACGTCAGGCGGCTTAATTGGTTGGGTAACAGACGTAAAGACATCAAGGGTGATTTGGTGGTGGTTAACTTTAGAGACCCACGGGCAGTGGATTATATATTAAATTGGCCCACTGGAAATGGAGACACTTGCATTACCCCGATGGCTTTGACATACTTTTACCCTAGAACTGTGGTGTTTCCGCCACCCTACACAAACGGTCTGCTCCCTCCCCATCCCAACCCCCCGCCTTTACATAACATCAGGTATGGCCCTTATGGACAATACCCCGCACAAGCGGCTGACTTCTCGGGCTGGTCCTCGGTACCCCAGAGAAACAACAGGAATGCCAATAGAAGAATGGAGCACCTGAGGCCCTTCACCCCTCTGGAGATGGGTAACAGGTTCTCCATGCTATCGGGTTTAGAAGACTGCGACTGAAGTCTACAGTCGACGGGGGAGAGGGGTGGTCGCCCAATTAGTGTCATCTCACAGGGTACTGTGCTTGAGGAACAAAGGGAGGCAAGAGGAAATGACAATAGTCAGGTGGGGGATAGTAATCTACCATCGTCACCACCTGGCTATGTGGACGCCCTTGCCACCACTAACGAGGGGGAAAGGAGAGGAAGAAAGGGTGTCTCGGTATTGCCTTCCATAGACCACAGAGATATCCACTTGATATCCTGGAATGTGGCAGGTTTAAAAAGGAAGATGGAGCTTCCGGAATGGCATACATTCATCGAGAAGTTCGATGTCTGCCTATTCCAGGAAACTTGGAGCCTGCACCCTTTATACAAATCAGGATATACTACATATTCTGCCCCCGCAGTAAGCGGTGGGAAGGGTAGACCAGTGGGAGGACTACTGGTTTGGATCAAAATTGATCTGAACTGGGATGTTGCCACCTACAACTCTGTATGTAGGGATCTCCTTCACCTATCTTGTAGGGGATTGGCTGAGGGGATTAGGTTGGAACTATTTAATGTTTATGCTAGAGGGACACCGGGGGACACATCCTCAGAAACATTAACAAGTCTGGATTTAGCATTAGCGAGGTGTCCACACTCGGCAAAAATCATTGTGGGTGGGGATTTTAATTGTACATTTGAGCCTTTGAGTGGGGACGATCCCCTGGGTACCGAGGAAGGAGATTCTAGATGGTCCATTCCAGCCTTGTCGCTACCCCCTATCCGAAAATGGTCAGCAAGGGCAATCCAAATCAACGCCCTAACCAGGGAACATAACTTAAGAGCACTTAATGGTAGGACTAATTCAGATAGGGATGGTGTGATGACATTCAATAGGCTTAGCGGCCCATCTAGAATAGATTATATCCTATTAGACGTCAGACTCTGGAAATACCTTTTAGATATGGAGGTGGTGGCTACACAGGATAGTGACCACAACCCCCTTTGTACAACGCTTAGGTGGGGCAACGTCAAGACGGGAGAGTTATGTGCTCCCCTGAGGCTGACCAAAGAGGTGGTCCCCTATAATACTAATCGTAGGCTGAAATGGGACAAGGCCCAATTAAATGAAGATCAACTGGGGAGCATAAAATCCCTTGTGGAAGATCTGACCCTGGACCTGTCAGCACGGGAACAGGAACCGAGAAGTGCACCAGAGTTACCAATCACCTTAGAAATAGTCTGCAAGAATACAATAGAGCAGGTGAGCCAATATTTTTTAAAAGGGATTAGTTTTAAAGCCAACAATATACCTCCCATCTCCACCAATCCCTGGTACAATGCCCAGTGCAAGGGTAAAAGGAAAGATTTGCAGCTGCCCTGCTCAAAAAAGATCCCTCACTAGTTAGAGCGGCTAGGAAGGATTATTCGAGGGTTGTAGCAGCTGCCAAACGAGAATGGGAAGAAAAACATTGGCAGGATCTATATGGGGCGGTCTCCACGAGGAACTCAAGGTTATTCTGGGACCTAATTAACAAATCTAGGCAACAGAGTTCACAACCATTAGCCACCCATATAACAAGTAAGCAATGGGTCGACCACTTTTCTGCAGTATATGGCGGAAATGAAGCTGACCTTCCTTTAATGGTAGACACGGGTGGTGAAGGGGGTTATACAAGGGAGCTCGAGGATCCATTTCTGCCCTTGGAAGTACTAGCGGCAATTAGACGTCTGACCCCGAAGAAGGCGGCAGGCCCAGATGGGATTCCGGGGGACCTTCTGATAAAGGAACCCAAGGCTTGGGCAGAATTAATTGCCCTCATAATGAATAACATCGCCAGGGGGCACCCTGTGCCGGACTCTTGGAAGGGTGCTGAGGTGGTTACGGTGTTTAAAAAAGGGGATAGAGAGGACCCTGCCAATTACAGACCTATCAGTCTGATAGATGTGATTCAGAAAGTGGTTGGCAGGGTCATCATTTCAAGGGTTGGAGTCTGGATGGAAGAGGAACACATCCTCTCCCACCTACAAGCAGGATTTCTACAGAGGGTGGGGACGATGGACCAGGTCTTCCGCTTTTTTGGAATCTACTGGAAGTCAGTTACCATCAATAGAGGCAGTCTCTATATGGCTTTCATAGATCTCAGGATGGCTTTCGACCTGGTCCCTCGAGCAAGGCTGTGGGAGACATTAGAAAAGATGGGCATCCCGGGGCCTCTTCTGAGCTTCATCGTAAGACTCCATGAGGGGAATTACGCGAGGATCAGATGGGGGTCCCAGGGTCAGTTAACTGAAAGGGTGCCCGTGAGGAGGGGAGTGCGACAGGGATGTGTCATGGCACCGACCCTCTTCTCCCTGTTCGTGAATGGGGTGGTGGATTATCTGAGAGGGGAAGAGGCCGACGCACCATCCCTGGCTGGGGAACGAATCCCCGCCCTACTCTTCGCGGACGACACCTTATTGATCTCCAAATCCCCGGTGGGACTCCAAAGGCTTTTAAATTGCTTTAGCATCTTTTGTATAGACAGAGGACTAACCATCAATACCTCAAAAACTAAACTCGTGGCCTTTTCACCCTCTAAAAGATTCAGAAACAATCTTACACTTAACGGGGCACCCTTGGAGCTGGTGGAATCTTTCGACTATTTGGGGGTAAGGGTCAATAGTCGGATGAGTTGGAAGGACCACCTGGCTAAAATGTTACTTACTTTTCATCAATGGGGAAAGGATCACTTGTCCTGCGAAAAACTTAGGTCTGCAGGTTGGTAACTGGGTGTCTCCCAATAAAATGACCCTCATACACGTGTTTTTTTTGGCTTGTTTGCGTTAGCGGTATATGAGGTGTCCCCGCTTTTATCACACGTGCGTGCGTAATCACTGGGTCAGTTCATTCGTGTGCACCCTCCACCAGGAGGTTTTACCTTAAGTTTTAAGGCAGTAGTGATCGTGGAAATGGAGTGATCAAGGTTGTGATGAGTGATTTGATAAAAAAGTCTGGATTCTCAGAGCTAGGAAGTTTATTAAATCTGGATTCCAGCTTAGATTAAAAATAAAGTTTGTGCCGCTATAGAATCTGTTTATGAACTCAAGCGCACTTAAGGGTCTGATAAAATGGTCGACATGTTTCAGCTGTGATAGCCTATTGGTCAGATAGCTTTCTTCAGGACCAGGGGGTGAAAGTGGTGAATTAAGTGAAAGAATAGGTAAATTATAACCTGATTCTTGAAGTGATGAGAGGTCTCATTGTACCTGTAGAAAGAAAGCACACAACAACAAAAAAAGGGCAAATGGGGAGACAAGGGGGGGGGGGGATGGGGTTAAAGGAAATGGATAAAGTACAAATTTGTACACATTCAAAACCAAATGATTTTGAATAAAGTAACTGTAAAATGGCAATACTTCGCACAGAATCACTCTCATATCAGGCGTCAACTCACCCATTCTCATATCTAAAAACGGCGTGAGGTGATTGTGCTATACTTTTTTGTGGTGCTCTTAGTTCTTGCCGGTCATTGGTGTATATACATAGCTCTCATACGGTGATATGGCATGCTGGTAGCTCGGCACTGAAGTGCTAATAATGTGACATTGTCAGGGGTTTCTTGGTGCCGTTCGTGGTTACGACATCATTGACACGTGGTATTTGGCGTGTTTGTTATAGCTTGGTGGTCAGGGGTTGGGCGTGGGTGACTATGCTAAATACCGGATTGTGCCTACCTTTTGATTCAAAGCTATTAGCTTCATCAGGGGAGGGAGGTATTGGAACTGGACGGTAGCGCTAGAAGGAGGGAAATAATTGTTAGTATGGATAGGTTTTACTTGCGCTTTGCGTCTGGCGAAGAGTCGAAGCTTCCGTCTTCTACCTTCTGCAATCACGTCCTTGCTCGCAGCATGTGCTGTCTCTGCCTCCGTCCACCCGGAAATGGTGGCGGGAGGTGAGGCGGATGTTTTTAAGTGCGAAGGTATAGAAATAGAGGAAATACTCGGTATTGCGATAGTTATTACAAATCTCAAAGGTGGTTTCTAAATGGTTTTTTGCCAATTGTGAATTGTTATAAAGATGGTGTGTGTTATTAAATTGTTGGGGAAATTGTGGAGCCTATGGTGGCATTTAAGTTGGCAGCCTAAAGTAGCTATCGATTTTTTCAGAATGTCACAAAGTGGTATTATGTAGCTAGTAGCTGGTTGATAGACCGGGAATTGAGAGTGGGGTAGTGACCCTGGTTAATGAACTTGAATTTAGTTAAGAGCGAGCCAAGGGATAAAGTCATTTAGTTAAGGGCGAGCCATGGGATAGAGTCATTTAGTCCTTGGGTGTCAGTTTTAAGTCTGTGCACCCAGCGTTGTTCCTTTTCGAACAATATTTTTGAGGCATTTCTGTCTATGGTTTCAAGGGTTTCTAAAATGACCCACTGCAGATCTTTGGCCGTGTGTCCCAGTTCTTTGAAATGTGTTGACATTTTTGTTGTTGTCCTTTTGCAGTTCACGTTGCTGCGATGTTCATACATCCGTTGTTTGGCCTTACGACAGGTCATGCCTATGTACTTCATCTGGCATGGACATGTTATCATGTATATCACATGACTCGTATTGCAGTTAGTGTGTCTTTTGAGTTTCCAAAGTAGATCTGGTAGTAACTGTAGATCCTTTGTAGGTTTTGTGGTTTCACAGGCTAGGCAGGTGCCGCAGGGATAATGTCCTGTTATGGGGGTGGTGTTCCATAAGCCCGGTTGTTCTTTTCTCTTTTTTGGTGGGGGTCTAGTATGTACTAGTAGATCTTTGAGGTTCCTACTTCTTTTGTTTGCAAAACGAGGTTTTGGCCAGTCAAGGTTGTTCGATGTAATTATTTTCCAGTTTCTGTTAATTATCTTTTTCACCTTGTTTGTGACGGGGCTGTAAGTAGTGACGCATGTCGTTCTGTTGTCTGGTGTTTTTGGATGTGTTTCCAATAATGCGTCTCTCGGTTGGTTTTGTGCACGTTTCTTGCAAGAGAGGATTATTTTCTTGGGATATTCGCGAACTGACAGTTTTTCACAAAGATCATTTGCTTGGTCCTTGTAGTCACTCTTGATACTGCAGTTTCTTCTGAGGCGAAGAAATTGGCTATAAGGGAGATTTTCCCTTAGGGGTCGCGGGTGGAAGCTTTTGAAAGAGAGTAAGCTGTTTTTCGTTGTGGGCTTGAAAAAAGTTTTGGTATGGAGGGAGTTGTTCTTCGCAAAGATGGTTATGTCTAGGAAGTCTAATGTTCTTTTATTGGCAGTGTACGTGAATTGTAGACAGTCATCTTGTTCATTTAGCCATCGATGAAAATAGTTAAGGGTCTGTTCATCTCCTTTCCAGATAAGTATGATGTCGTCTATATACCTTTTCCAAAAGGCAATATTTTTCAGGAAAGGGTTGGTTGTGTTTTGGATGAACCTATTCTCAAAGTGGCTCACGTACAATCCAGCCACGCTGGGGGCAAATGTGCTGCCCATCGAAGTCCCATGACGTTGGACAAAGAGAGTGTCTTTGTACATAAAGAAATTCTCCATTAAGGCTAGTCTGTTACTTAGCCATAAAAGAGTGGCAGGGGTGACTCTGAGGGAGCACCGGGAATCAACAAGCAAACCCGTGGCCCCAGTAATGGCGATCTATGAGGGCCAGATACTCCAGTCTGCACTGAAATTGTGTCTAAATTAGTAACAGCGGAAAACAAGTTCCTTAGGGATTTGGTGGCTCTTCCCGTTTCTACTCCGTTAATCCCCCTGCGAATTGACCTAGGTAGGAGACCCCTTAAAGATCTGGTGCGGTTGCTCCCCTTATTGTTTTGGGTGAGGCTGCGAAGGACCGAGGAGCTTGCCAACTATGCTGCCGTATTGGATAAATTAATATTGTTAGACACCGGTAACAAGATCAGGTGGCTTTACAACTTGAGGCAGCTGGTGATGCAACTGGGCCTAAGGGATGTATGGGAGAGCCAAATGCCACCTCCCAAACCAGTGATCAAGAAGATATACTGGGAGTGTGCACGTTTCTTGCAAGAGAGGATTATTTTCTTGGGATATTCGCGAACTGACAGTTTTTCACAAAGATCATTTGCTTGGTCCTTGTAGTCACTCTTGATACTGCAGTTTCTTCTGAGGCGAAGAAATTGGCTATAAGGGAGATTTTCCCTTAGGGGTCGCGGGTGGAAGCTTTTGAAAGAGAGTAAGCTGTTTTTCGCTGTGGGCTTGAAAAAAGTTTTGGTATGGAGGGAGTTGTTCTTCGCAAAGATGGTTATGTCTAGGAAGTCTAATGTTCTTTTATTGGCAGTGTACGTGAATTGTAGACAGTCATCTTGTTCATTTAGCCATCGATGAAAATAGTTAAGGGTCTGTTCATCTCCTTTCCAGATCAGTATGATGTCGTCTATATACCTTTTCCAAAAGGCAATATTTTTCAGGAAAGGGTTGGTTGTGTTTTGGATGAACCTATTCTCAAAGTGGCTCACGTACAATCCAGCCACGCTGGGGGCAAATGTGCTGCCCATCGAAGTCCCATGACGTTGGACAAAGAGAGTGTCTTTGTACATAAAGAAATTCTCCATTAAGGCTAGTCTGTTACTTAGCCATAAAAGAGTGGCAGGGGTGACTCTGAGGGAGCACCGGGAATCAACAAGCAAACCCGTGGCCCCAGTTATGGCGATCTATGAGGGCCAGATACTCCAGTCTGCACTGAAATTGTGTCTAAGTTAGTAACAGCGGAAAACAAGTTCCTTAGGGATTTGGTGGCTCTTCCCGTTTCTACTCCGTTAATCCCCCTGCGAATCGACCTAGGTAGGAGACCCATTAAAGATCTGGTGCGGTTGCGCCCCTTATTGTTTTGGGTGAGGCTGCGAAGGACCGAGGAGCTTGCCAACTATGCTGCCGTATTGGATAAATTAATATTGTTAGACACCGGTAACAAGATCAGGTGGCTTTACAACTTGAGGCAGCTGGTGATGCAACTGGGCCTAAGGGATGTATGGGAGAGCCAAATGCCACCTCCCAAACCAGTGATCAAGAAGATATACTGGGAGTGGGCACAGGCTGAGTCAACACGCAGTGGGGCTGGGGGTCCACTTACCGAGCGGTTTTTAAAGGTCAAATGGACCGGGAAGTTGGAACCTTTCCTCGACCTTATAACTAAGCCTTTAGACAGGGCCCGTTATTTAAAGTTAAGGTACGGGACCCTCCCGGTACATGATTATACATTGGGGTGGTCTACTGTTGATGGACCTTCGCGCAAATGTCCGGGGTGCGCGGCCCCGAAGGAGACTGTGGCGCACTTACTGTTTGCCTGCCCGCATACAAAACTGCTAGGAAGATATGGCTGAAACCAGTATGCAAGGGGCTGGGTTTGAGGTGCCGTCGAATGGCTTTACGAGTTCTCACCACTGACCCAACTTCAACTGTTATGGTTTGCGGGGTGGCTAAATTTCTGGGCAGCGCTTGGCTGACCCCCATCAGGAGGTTAAAACAGCAAACCCCGCCCTGAATAATAGACGACAACAGCTGGCCCTTGGCCCCATGCAAAGCTGAGTTAGTATAGCCTGTTGTATTCTCAGCACATAGCTAACAATGTATTGTTGAGAAATTTGGCCTATAGTAACATCTAATGTACAGTAATCATGTAATGGTTCCATTTCAATTAGAATTTTAACTGTGTAGGTTTTAACTATTGTTTTCACCTTTTAATGGATTGTATGTATAATTGTTGGAAATGTTACTCTTTGATGGTGAATTTTTTACCAAATAAAGATATTCATTCATTCATTCACTTTGTTTGGTTCCTTTTCATTTAATCTATGCTAAAAGATTGCATTCTGGTAAAACAAGCTGCTTTACACTCCTTCAAGACTAAGCCTGAAGGCTGCTCTCCACAGCTACCACTTGGATAGCTTTCTAAGGTTGTCTGAGACTTCTTAAATCACCATAAGGGTTGTCTGGACTGGTACCAGTTGCCCACTTAGATTAGCGGGCATCATATACCAGGCCAATTTTCTCTCAGTTAATATTCCAGGATAGGAACTGGAGGAGGGCTCTTTCCTTTAGATTAGATGCTGGTTTCCAATCCATCTGTGTCAAAAGGGAACCAAGAGGAGGTAAGATATTAAAGACAGACTATCTTCCTGGTAGTAAGAAGTATGTCAGAAAATGGTAACATTTGTAATGTAAAACATTTAAACACTTACTTCCCATACTTCTAATATGAAGCATCTGTTGCCCTTCAAAATCTCGAGAATATGGTCTCAGCTCTGTCTTTAAAGTAACAACAACAGGGAATAACCGTAATAAATAGTTGCATGATCTAATGAAATAATGGAAATTAATGGTCATGAAAAAAGGCACCCAGTCAGTGAATATAACTGTGAACAATAGAATGGATTCCCTGAAAGAGGCATATTTAGTAACAGAAGTAGGGACACCTGTAGACATTGGTGTATTGATAAAAAGTACACGATATCAGTAGCTACCCTTCAAATGGGGAAGGCTGTTTTGGCTCTGCTTGTGAGCAGCATTTCTCTCACTGAATGCTATTGGCTGTTAGGTGTACCATTCCACCTCCTATGGAGTGCTTGCATTTTATGCATGGGGGACTATTTTCACCTAAAAGTAGACTGTCATCTTACATTCAGTTCTGTATGTCAAATATTTATTCGCTATATATTTCCACTATCTTCACCACCATAAACACCACCACTACTTCAATTATCGCCACCACAACCACCCCCGCCATCCATTACCACTATATTAGCACTACCACTATCACCATTTTTGTGTTGTGGTATCAGTAATAAAACCAGTATTGACAGAGACAGTTGGTCAGATTTATGACTGAAAATGCAAGGCAGATCTTATCGAGTGCTTGGTTTTTTTTCCTTCTGTGTGGGCAGGTGAAGTTTTACTTCTTGCACTGTGTTGGCCTGATGAATGTTGGATTGCAGGAGGGACTGCCACTCTGCAACTTGCCTTGATGTGCTGGCCTGCTGCTTGCTACCTTATTTTGTGCCACACAAGTGTTCTGCAAGGGATTATTGGCTTACCCCTGTTCTTGTGAAATCTCAGGGTCATCAAAGATTCCTCCAGCCTACGCCTGCCAGGAGTCTGGCAGGCAGCATTCTAACAAAGAGCTGAGATCGCTGTTCCTTGCTTTACTTCTCACAGAAGCAGCGTGTGTGGAGCACTTTGTTTCTGCTGAGCAGTGTGTGTATGGAGCCCTTCGTACTTCACCCAGATCAGCGTATGTTGGCGCTTTGTGTTTCACCAAAATCAGCACATGTTTGGAGCTCTGTACCTCACCAGCATATGTTGGGAGCTTTCATCTTCCCCAAGATTATTCCGTGTCTCAGCGCTTCGTGCTTCCCACAACGCCGCGCTCCCTGAGTGCAGAGAGTCCCCGCAGTGCCAGAAGAAGCCCCTGCCTTGTGAAGCTGGATGGTTGCCCAGCAATGCAGAAAACTCCCCCAATGTCAGCCATGGGACGGACCCAGCAACTGCAGTGATTCCCAGTGTGGCTTTCCCCTGATGCATTGTCCTAGTAACGAAGGGCGGCCATACTTCCATGGCTCGTCCACTCAGCCCTGCCCCAAGGATCAGCGCATTTGCCAAGACGACAACACGGGCCCTGCTCCCGAGGCCAGCCGGCCTTTCCTGACATTGCAGACTCCCTGAGATTTGCTCAATCACCACAAGGGTACAGTGGGTGAGTAGGGTCCAGGGAAGCCATGAAGCTACCCTGCGTTCCTTCTTTGGCGGCTCTGGGTACAGGACAAATGGACCCAAAGAGCTGTGGACACACTGCAGATTGGGACAGGTGTTCATTTTGTGTCTGGGACATTGGACCTGCGTGGTTCCCACAGCAGACGAGTGTGAAAGGGGTGGCTGGACTCCTCCCTTTCACCGGCCTCGAAGGGCCAACCAGAGACTTCTCCTTTGAGGATGGGTAGGGAGTGCTACACTCATGTTCCAGCATCATGGGAGGTCTTCTTCTTTTGCAATATCTGTGCATTACTGTAAAGGGTCTAATAGAGGAGACAGGTCTTTAGTTTTAGCACTGTGAAGATCAATGCATTTTATAAGATAACTCAAAAAATATTTTCTTTTGGATTATTTAAATTTTGGCTTGATTTAATTGCAATATAGAAATCGATTTTTATAGCCCTGTGTGCAGCCTCTTCTTGTGGTGTCTTCATTGTGTCACTCTGAGAGTGTGTTGCACACATGCTTTACACATTGTCTCTGTTGATAAGCCTGCCTGTTCTGTGCCAAGCTCCCAAAGGGTAAGCACAGGTTATCTTTGGTGTGTGTCTAGATTACACTGACTAGAGTGGTGGATTTTGCCTGGCTTGGGTGCATACCTCAGCCAACCAGAAACCCCATTTCTAACAGTAATTATCATATTTCTCTCAAATGAATAGCATTCATTTATTCACATATAGAACCATCCTGAATGCTAAACACTCACCAATGTAAAATGTTGTGATCCCCCAATCATAACCAATCTACCCTCATGACTTGCTCTATGGGAGTCAAACACAGTAATTATCATTCCTCTCTGTAAGCTGCAATTTCTTCTTCTTAAAGAGATGGAAAATAAATTGTCATTAATTAATCATCTTCTTATAAAATATTTTCAGTGCTAATCCTGAAGTGCATCTCACCTCAGTTAACCAGAGAATCATCTAATGTCAGGGCAGGACCTCTGTGCACTTCAAAGGCCTACCTTTGAAGTCTCCTTCACTTCAAAGCCCAACTGGGTATAAATGACACCACCACTTCAGTACACTTCTGGACCTGTGAAGACTTTGCCAGGAAGAAGGACTGCTGTGCGACTGAAAGAACTGCTACTCTGCTGGCCTGCTGTTTTGCTGTACTCCTGCCTTGCTGTGCGGACCTACTGCCCTCTTGCCTGGGTGAGGGGACAGGACCTGAATCTCCCAGAGTGACTCCAAGGGTTAGCTAGCTGCCCTCCTGATCTGAAGTCTCAGGGACAAACAAAACCAACCTGCTTCTGCACCTAAACTCTGCCATCTGTGAGTCTACCCTGGCAAGTGATGCAACCTCAGTTCTGGACCCATGGAAATGGGCCTAATGTGTTTCTCCAGCAGAAATGATGCATCTGCTGAGAGGCACATCCCGAGCAGAACCGATGCATCTCCTTGGCTGAGTGGCGCATCTTTGAGCAGAACCGATGCATCACTGCTGTTCCGTGGATTGGTCCAGTCGCAAAAGATTTACATTGCTGCTGCATTCTGCATCTTGGGAATGCTACTGCAGGACAGGTTCCCGGTGCTAGCTCCTTGCACCCGTCACCAAAGGCAGCCTCAACAACTACACCAAACCTCTGAGGTGCAGCTTCACTACTCATCGGAACTGATACTTCCTCTCCACTGCGCCTTGCATCCTTGATACCAGCCTTTGCATAGCAAGCGCCATTGACCGGATTCTCAATGGCAGTGTATCCTGACCTCATCCCGCAGCCTCGTCACATCTCTGGACCGATGATTTGCCTCTGCTCAATGACGTATCTTCGACGAGGATCGATGCATCACTCTGCAACCAAGATTAAGGTACTTTGGCTTAGCTGGCCTAACTTGGTCCTGTCATCCGGCCCACGGACCATCATTGTTGGCCTGAGCTTTTGACTTTCTCCCGGTCCAGCACGACTAGATATCCCTAATAGTGCTTTTTGCTGTTCGGCTCTATATTTCATTATAAACTTTTAAATTCAATAAATCAATTTCTACTTATTTGATTTGTGTCATTTTGGTGTTGTTTTATTTATTAAATTAAGATCTACTTTTCTAATCTGGTGTAGTGTGGTGTTTTCACTGATTTACTGTTTGAAGTGTTGCATTCATACTTTTCACATTGCCTCTAAAGTTAAACCTACACAGGGAGATAATGGACAGAGAACTGAAACTTTTCAGACACTCACCCCAGTCACAGATCTGGGTTAAATCCATCATCATTCTTTAGCTCACTTTGCCACCTCAGTTCAGACCCAGGGAGGACCTGACCTGGCAGTTCAGGTTGGACTGTTCCCATTGGGCGCAGGGTCAAGACTGATTTGCATATGGCTAGGTTCAAACTGGAATGGCATGGGCTGCAAAAGAACGATGGATTAAGGCCCAGATCTCTGTACTGGGTGAATGTATGACATTGTTCTGCATTCTGTTAATCAATTGTTCTTTTTGCATTTGCCACTCCGAGTGGGACGGGTATGCCCAGACATGGGTCCCGTGCTCTTCATGCCACTTGAGTCAAGCGATCCTGGCTGATGAGGGGTGAAACCCTGAAACCGGTCCTAGGATGCTTGTTTTCAGTCCAGGGGGGACCTGGCCTGGCAGTTCGGGCTGGACTGTTCCCTTTGGGCGCAGGGTCAAGACTGATTTGCATATGGCTGAGTTCAACTGGAATGGTATGGGAAGCATAAAAACTATGGATTTTTGCATTTGTCACTCCGAGTGGGACAGGTATGCCCAGACATGGGTCCCGTGCTCTTCATGCCACTTGAGTCAAGCTATCCTGGCTGATGAGGGGTGAAACCCTGAAACCGGTCCTAGGATGCTTGTTTCCAGTCCAGGGAGGACCTGGCTTGGCAGTTCGGGCTGGACTGTTCCCATTGGGCGCAGGGTCAAGACTGATTTGCATATGGCTGAGTTCAACCTGGAATGGTATGAGGAGCAAAAAAACGATGGATTTAGGCCCAGATCTCTGTACTGAGGTGAATGTATGACATATTTGTGCATTCTGTCCAGCAATTGTTCTTTTTGCATTTGTCACCCAGAGTGGGATGGGTATGACCAGACATGGGTCCCGTGCTCTTCATGCCACTAGACTCAAGCTATCCTGGCTGAGAAGGGATGAAACTCCGAAACCAGTCATAGGATGCTTGTTTTCAGTCCAGGGAGGACCTGGCCTGGCAGTTCGGGCTGGACTGTTCCCATTGGGCGCAGGGTCAAGATTGATTTGCATATGGCTGGGTTCAAACTGGAATGGCATGGGTATCAAGAAAACCATGGATCAGCCCAGAGCTCTGTATTGGGGTGAATGTATGACATTGTTCTGCATTCTGTCCATCAATTGTTCTTTTTTCATCTAAAGTTAAGCCTGGCTGTTTTGAGACAATCTGTCAGAGGGTGAACACAGGTTAATTTAGGGATTGTATGCCTCTTACGCTTACTAAGATTGTGGTTGTTGCTTGCCAGCAGTCAACCACCAACCCAATATTTGTCATCAGCAGATTGCACCGCTGTAGCATCTGCTGTTGTGGAAGATCTACTCACAAGCACTGGTCCCGTCATATTAAATACTGGAGTCCCTTGTGGGATGACATCCTCGAATCCGAGACAGGGTCCTTCGTTCTCTACCATCAGTTGAGGGGGCTGGTTATTCCATAGGGCTTTCTTGGTTACATACCTACATATATGCATATACATGCTACACATACAGATCTAGGCTAGGTGCATTTAGGCAAATTATTTAGGGCTTGCATTTTAGGAATATTATTATTATTACTTTATTTCGGCCAATTTGGCCATAAAAGTCACATACATACATAAAAATCAAGCATTAACCATGACAATATTTAAGAAAGTGGTGCACGGAGAAAGAATAGCTTTTACAATTCATTTTTTAGAAACAATCACGCAATATATTTCATTTCAAATTTAAAAATTATGTAAAAAAATATTAAAAAATGTAAGGGTTATGTAAACATATACACTTTTCCAACTCAGAGACAATGTCCTTGTTTTTTACGGATTATGTAAGCAGAATATAGAAATTTACTTATACTAAATACAATGTACTGGGTTGAATTACTTTTCATGATCCTAAAGGCTATTGAGCAGGACCTAGTTCCCAGAAGGTTACACATTGGTTTCAGCCATTTCTTTCTAGGATTCATATATGCGCTACAAACAAAAAACATGTGAACCTCATTCTCAGAACAGTCATTGGAACACATAGGGCAACACCCAGTTTTAACATTCGAAGCTCCCAGTCTTTTTTGTGCCCATCTTTCGGTATTGTAATTCAGCATAAGTATCCCGTATCTGAACTTTAAGTAAAGGGTTTTTGCAATGGGTGGCTCAATCTCGTCCAGGAATGATTCAAAACGGAACTCATCCTTAAATGATAAGAAAGCCTGGACTGCGGAACCAACACTAATTCCATCCACTAATTTTCCACTCATGTGGGTCCAGAAGGCTCGCTTAACTACTAGTTTGGAAAAGGTAGGCATTTTGTCTGGAGTCTCCCACATTGAATATAGGCCCAAGAGTGTAAGCCATTTTTTAATATGCACTAGCCAATGGATGGAGTTAAAAGAATCAAGAGTCATCAATTCTTGCAGGCCATTTCTATAATCTATCAGCTCAGGAGTAGTCCAAAGCCTAACCCAGAATAATAATGGCCTTAAGATAACTAGATGGTCTGTTCTCCTAAAGTTTAGGTCAAGTTGGAGAGGTAAAAGGGGTGTACTATTAGGAACCCTTACAGAAGCCCGCATGAATTTATTGTCCAAAATTTGAAAGCTATTCTTTGCCCACGGGCCCCATATCTCTGCTCCATATAGCACAGCACATTGTAATTTGAATTTAAAAAGTTCTAAAACCGGGGTTACACTTTTGCTTGTGCTAGAATTCATTTTACATAAAATTGGTTTGACATTTTGGGCATATGTTATCTTACTTTTCTCGATTTGGGGTTTCCAGCTTTGCTTGGAATCCAGTACAACACCCAAATAGGAAAAGTTATCCACAGTATCTAGTTTTTGGCTGTTCAAGGTCAAAAACCCTCTGTCTGGCATACTGGGATTTAATGACATGCATTTTGTTTTATTAGCATTAATTTCCAAGCCCTTTGTCTGGCAATAGCAGCTGAAGGAATTAAGGAGTGCCTGGAGGCCCTTTTTTGTTTGGGATATAAGTATAGTATCGTCTGCAAAGAGCAGCGCAGGCACCCTTACACCATTGAGCTGCGGCGAATCATTAACACAAGCATTTAAGTAATCAGGGACATCATTAATAAACAGAGAGAACAGGGTAGGGGCCAGGACACATTCCTGGCGAACCCCACGTTCAATGGGAATGTTACGTGTCAACTCGCCATTTGGGCCCCACCTGATGTTTGCGAAGTTATCAGCATGTAGCTCAACTATTTGGGCTAGGAGACATCCCGGTAAACCTATTTCTTGTAAGGTTTTCCAAAGTAGACTGTGTGGGACTAGATCGAATGCAGCCCTCAGGTCAACGAAGGCTACATACAGGTGACCTTTTTTCAGCTGCACATATTTCCAAATCAAACAGCAAAATCGAAAAATTTGGTCTGTTGTGCTGGTCTTACTCCTGAAACCAGCTTGGAATTTGGAAATTATATTCGAAACTTCAAGCCAGTCGTTGATCCTGAATAGCAGGTGTTTGGCATATAGTTTTTGGAGCGTGTCCATCAGACTAATTGGTCTGTAATTAGAGGGTATCAGTCTATCCCCCTTTTTAAATATTAGCACAACCTCCGCTGCCCGCCAACTGTCTGGAAAGTTGCAATTTAAGGATAAGACATTGAACAGACGGTTCACGTAGGGGGCCCAGACGTCAACTTCGTGTTTGTAAAGATCCCCCGGTATTTTATCCGGACCAGGGGCTTTGGAGTTTTTAAGTTCGTTGATCGCCCTTACTGTCTCTTCCAATGTGAAGTTGAGGGGTTCAATAGGGGGGGGGGGACCTTAAGCTCCATTGGCTGTCACTATCGTATTGTTTGTAGAGATTTGTAAAGTGAGTTACCCAGGTCATCTCATCCAGGAATACATCTTTCACAGCTCTCCCAGCATGCCCCCCATTAGCCACTAGCCTCCAGAAGCCAACATTATCATTGATTTTTGCAGCGGCTAGCATTTCAGCCCAGATTGATTCCTCCCAAAGTTTTTTGGATGTTTTTAATGTACGTTTGTATTCCACCCTTGCAAGTTTCACTTCTTCTTTTGTCTTATTTTTAATGGCAAGCAATAAGTTTCTTTTAGCAATTCTACACGAGTGGTCATACCATAACTTTCCGTGGTTGGCCACTCTTGAGTTTTGCTGCTTCTTTCTCGGCATTTTTGATAGATACGTTTTTAGTTCGGAAAAGAAGACTTTGTGTAGATCGACAAAATGTTCAAAGTGTTCAGGTAAGAAGGCGTGGTCAGCTATATGTGCAAACGTTTGGTCAAAAAGAGAATACACCAACGCTAGGAATATGCAAGTGCTATTGTTTTTATCTGAACTGCATATGTTCATCTTATTAGTACTATTTTAGAAAGGGATCTACTATTTACTATATTGGTACTAGCAATCTCTTTCGCATGCTTTCGTATGCTTGTGTCTCCTGATTGTCGCAGCCAATATGTTTTACACAAGACTGACGCTTAAGCAATAAATACTTTTTGAATACAACCTAATCGACATCTTGTGTATTTCCTGAGAATAAGCGAGCACGAGTGACTGAGCAAAAAGTACTGTACTGTTTTCCACGATCCCTGAGGTATCAGGGGTGTCATGTTCAGTGGGTGTCAGAAACTACCTACACCACTGTAGAATACAAGGGGGGGGCGCAGTGGCACTGTCGAGGTTGCTGGTCTAACGGCTGACATATCCTGTGGGGTGTCCGGAAGTGGTTGGGACATCAAGCTCTCAGTTAACGTCATCCAAATGCTATGTCGTGTGGTTCCTAGGAATCCCCAGGATCTGTATGTTTTGAATGACCTAAACTGAGGGCTTGGTGTCCCAACCGCTTCCGGACACATGTTTATGTACGTCAGGTACATGGATTATGATAGAATACTAGGAGCTGGTGTGGAAGAGACAGGAGCAAGCTACTGGGTAAAAGGTCACCTGTTTGGAATTGTTATTGTCGTGTTGATGGGACAATGTATGTAAAAAGGTGTATACATGGCAGGACAAGTCTAAAGGACATGCCATCCACCCCTCATCAATAGGTCAACAGGGTCCGCTAGATAATGATAAAGCTTAAGGCAATTAAACGCATAAAAATCATTTACAATAAAAGAAATACTAAACAGCACTTTAAAAGCCTGAAAAAATGTCCATTATAAAAAGTCATTTGTCCCTAAAAAGCGTTCAAAAGGTTTTCTAAACTTGTATATGTGGTTATTTTTACACTGAGCACCTCGAAAGCCATTATGCTCAGTTAGAGCAGAGAAGGGAAAATAAAACAAAGTCAGCGTTTGACCTTCAATTTGGAAAATGTTAAAAAAATGCTGAATAGTTCCCAGTACAGGAAAGGCCCGATTGTTTATGAATCCTGTGCCGAAGACTCAACATCACTGAACATTGCGTCTGCAGGTGGCAAACCCTAGAGTACTTTAAATATGATGTTGGGTGTGCAAGGATGGTCATCGCTGTGTCCCACAGCAACTGCCAGGGAAGAATTAAATACCTGCACACCTGGAATCAGTACCTCAGGAGCAGAGCCTATTTCCCTTCCAATAGTAGCTGAAGCATCCTGTGGAGGCTGCAAGAATGCCGTCATCAACATGGAAATACGCTGTGGACAGCCAGACTGGTCTAAAAGACTGGAACCAATGCTCACTCAGCTCTCGAAACCGAGGCGTAGTCAGATAGAACACCATACGCATGAGAACGTCATTCCAGCAGTGTTCACTCCATGTCTTGAGGGACTGAGACGTCCATTGCAAATCAATATAACTAAAAAATCTGGATGTTCTCTACCGATAGCAGGACCGACCACAGTAAGCCCTCCAAAAACGCTTCCATGTAGGGAGTGTATGAAAGCTGGAATTTCTCTGAAGACATTCTGAAAGGCGATTAGGAGATCCGATCCAAGACGTTTAAATAAGTGTACGATCCCTCTCGTATCAGACATGTTAAAGATACGATGAACCATTTCTCTGAAATGGATCGGGAAGTTCATACGGACCAGGGCCTATATCTCTGCTGAAGACCGTGCAACCTGGAGATCAAAAGTCTCTAGGGCGGAAGTTAAGGCCACATTTTGATCAAACAACATGGCTTTCAGTCTGCTCAGCCTAATCAAACCTTATACTGGAAGCATTCAATGAGGGCTACAGTGGTGCCTCCCTAACTTTGCGAGCCAGGGGAAACAATACTTGCTTACAACAAACAAACCTGAGTTTTACTGTGACTAGATATTCGATGCCTGGCGCCATCCCGCAACAGCCTCGATCATTCAGCATTAAATAATTACTATTTGAGAGCAACTTGAAAACTGGATGAATCACTGCAGCTGGGGAGCCTTTCAAGTAGCAAGATAAGTTCGCTATTGAAGTATTACACTCTTGGTGAAGCGAGACCTCCTTACACACTAAAGATCCACTTAAATCTTTCTCACAGTCGGTCCTACTTAAGAAAACTTCAGTGTCCCTTTTTCTACACCTATATCTGTATGGCAACTCCCAGGTTTCCTGTATGTACCCTTCACCCAATGCTTCATACCTGCCTGCTTAGATGTATCTAAAGCAGTGTTGGAGCTGGAATGTTGTGATTGGCAGTGTGATATAGCCATGAATTAACCATTCCGTGGGCAATTGTCTGTCGGACAGATTATAAGCCGAAAACAAATTTGTGCTGTTAATGTATCGCCATGGAAAGTTGCAAGAAAGCAGTGATTGGAGCGTCCAGCTTAAAAGCAAAATGGAGCGCAATTGAGATTTCCCATGTTGTAAAATAGACACATTTTGCTCCTTAATGTCATTGCTGAGGACACAATGTTGCTCAGTGAATAAATACACGAAGAAAGTGTGGTCATACCTTTATCTACCACTGCCAATGCTTTTTCTAGGTTTATTCGCTCAATCTCATGTAATCTCTCAGCAGCATCCTTTTGGGAGACTTTCCACAGTTCATTGTAGATGGCATATAAGAAGCGTTTTTACACAGTTTCTTGGGACCCAGCAAGAAATCCCTAAGATCCATGTTGTCCGCTAGAAGGGACAAATGTTGTTTCACTTGTTGTAGTGCTGTGGTTTTTAGACATTCAAGGCACAACTTCCCAATACTATAAGAAGTCACTACCCCTGGGTGGTCTGTGTGTAGATAGCGTGGGTCAAGCCTATGGATAACAAACCCTTTGGTGGTACCCTTGAATCTTGTTTGACACCTATTCGTGTTGATAGGCCTACCCAACCAACCCTTCCAATTGGAAGCTGATGAATTGTATGTACCATTCTTTATCATTGTACCCAGTACCTCCTCACTAATCAGTGTGTAATTTGATATACCTTCACTAGGTATGGGCGAGGGGATATTATGTTATGTTATGTTATGTGATCTTGTATAGCGCATGGCTACCCCAGCAATGGGGCGTCCCAGCGCTTGTGTTTTCACGTCTTTCATTTTTGCAAACGCAAAGCAGGTAGTCTGTTGTACTGTTCTGTTTGGGAAAATTATATGTAATGGTATGAGGCAAGCTCTAAATATAGCCTCACTACCCTGAACCTTCCAATAAACAGGCTTTCGGCCAGGACTGGGCACCTTGACCAACTTATCCGCGTTAACCCTCCTTGTTAACAAAGCAATCCACAACTCCACCCCGCTGTACACTTGTTTCCTGGACCTAAAAGCGGCCTTTGACAAGGTGCCCAGATCCAATCTTTGGGCCAAAATGAAAGCCTGGGGTGTGCCGCCAAAGTTGTTGGGAGCAATAATTGAGCTTTACTCAGACACTTGGGTCCAAGTGAAAAAAGGAGACGGTCAACGCCTGACAAAGAAATTCCACACAACCAACGGTTTAAAGCAAGGCTGCGTACTGGCCCCCAGCCTCTTCAACATCTACACCGCGGACCTAGAAAGTGACCTACGTACCATTCAGGGGGATCCACCAAAATTGGACCACTCACCTATAATAAGTCTTCAATATGCAGACAACATTGTGCTCCTCTCAAAAACCCCCATAGGTCTACAACGCTTGATCTCCAAACTGTCGCAGTACCTCTCGAACGCACAATTGAATATAAACCTAAAAAAAAAAACATCCTATGCTTCTGCGGCTCAAGAAAGAAAAAACAAAATTTCGTCTGGAAGATACATTCCACCTCTCTAACCCAGGTAGACCAATATAAATACCTGGGAATCTTATTGGACCACCGATTAAAGTTTAAACAGCACCTGTAACAGGGGAAATCCAAAGCCAAGCAGCTTCAATTTGCTTTTAAAACTGTCCAAAAGCAATTAAACTGACATTCCACTGGCCACATTCTTAAGATTGCAGCCGCTAAATTTCTGCCATCACTAACATATGGTTCTGAAATACTTGCAACCAGGGACTTGGCAGTGTTAAATCTCGCCCAATCCAGGCTGTTAAAAAACCTTTTCTCAATCCCGCGTCATATCTCTCAAGCCCAAATTCGATTGGAGTTCGGTCTTACTAACCAGCGGCAAGACAAGGAGCACTCGTCAAATATTATTGGCGCATGAGGGACGCAGCAGACGAATCCCTGGCGCACCTTTGCTGGTCAGAAGTTGAAAAACAGGTCGGGATTCCAGATTCAACATATAAGACCTTGAGGCAAGCTCTCAAAGCATTAAAACTGGAAGAATCCTGGCTTTTGCCCATGACTTATTCTGCTTTCAAGCTGATACCCAAGAAAGCAGTCAAACAAGCATCATTACTCATGGATAAAGCAGCAATGGCTGGCAAAAACCATGCCTGGATTGTTTTGCCGTCATATACCCACTTAAAACCTCAGGAATATTTGAAAGAATGCTTTAGGGACCACTACAACAGGAAACTAAGCCTGTTAAGGCTGGGCTGCTTTTCGTCCAAAGATCTCACTCCAAGATGACTACGGCTGTGGGAAACTCCCGACTGCCGCCTCTGTGGCAACGGCGCAGAGTCTTTACTGCACCTTATATGCATATGGCCGGCACTTCAGAACCTTAGAAAAACGCTTCTTCAATCATTTCCAAGAGAAGCCCAGATAAGAACTTGTAGGGCGGTGGTGATAAGATGCCTAAGTGGAACTTGGATAGAACTCTCATGTAAAAGCATCACATTTTTGAATCTCGCTGCTATAGAGCTGGAAAACAGGGCAGCAACCAAAGAGGTCTCCGGACAATAGGCCAGGCTTTGGCTGGCCACGGACTCTTCCACTCTTTTCCCCTCCTCTCCAAACGGTCGCCTTTCTGCATTACAAGTTAAGAATTAACGTGCCCCCTGTTTGAACTCCCATCATTCTCCCATACCTTTCACCTCTCCCCCTCTTATTATGAGTTAAAAATAATGTGCATCCAGAACAAACACAAATGTGGCAGAACTACCTTTCGGTGGTGTCGGGCAATGTTTCCATTGATGGCAAGTGTTGACACATACATGGGGGTGGTAGTGTAACTGTAGAGCTAGCTGGTCTATTGGCTGACATATCCTGTGGGGGTGTCCAGAAGTTGTTGTGACACCAAGCCCTCAGTTTAGGTCATCCAAAACACGCAGGTCCTTGGGATTCCTAGGAACTACATGACATGGTGGGACGGTAAGTTCCATCCCAGCAATATGACTACACAATCACTAGGAGATTTTACCACACGGCTATCAGAGCTAAAAGGCCTGATATTAGCACTACAATATACAGATCAGGAATTCCCCACACTGATAATGTGTGATTCGTGTTACTGTGTCAAGTCTTATAATGATTATTTTCATTATTGGGCCCAGAATGGGTTTAGAGATTCCAAGGGTTGCACAATTAAACATAAATTGTTATGGGAACAAGTGACAAAGCTGAAAACATGCCTGACAGGGGCTCAAATTATTCACACCTTGAGTCTTCAGCGAGTTGGCTTACACATTGAAGGGAATTCACTGGCCGATGAAGCCACCGAGCCGATAGTGCGAACTTTTGCCGTTGCTGCAATCACTCGTTTCAGCATGAGGATAGATGGAGACATATTGATAGCTGTCAATGCCTCAAAGAACGGCTCTACCATTCCAAAAGGCTTTCCATTCAAATATTCCTATAAATTAGAATTAACAAACATACCGTTTGCTCAAATTGCAGGAGTGGGGTACAGAGTTATACCAGACATGGTTCGCAGACTATGTTTAATACAAGCTGCACACAAGGGTCTGGGCTCAGCACATGCAAGGGTCACTGCTACAATTTCATTACTGAAGGAGAAATTCTGGTGGCCAAGTTTGTCTAAACAAATGAAGGCGTGGCTTTGCAGTACTCCTCCCCCCACCATCCCGAGGGAAATTCGGGGGTGGAGAGGAAAAAACGGGACCTAAAGCAATCCTTAACCCCTCCCATGCTCATGACGAGCTCAGCTCATCCTGAGCCACGGTGCTCCGGTGCTCATGACGAGCTGAGCTCGTCATGGCCCGTGGAATGCTTGCACGCTGGGCTAATTCCCCTGCTGTGCTGAGCATTCCATTTAATGGGTGTGGTCGTGACGAGCTCCACTCGTCATGAGCACCGGAGCACCGTGGCTCTAGACGAGCTGAGCTCGTCATGAGCATGGGGGCGCTGTGCGCATCCCGCGCCACCCAGCACAGCAGGGGAATAGCACCAGCAGCCAAGGGGTTAATAGCGAGGTTATTAGGTGCGGGCGGTAGTTGGGTCGATCACCTATTTGGGGTCCAGAGGTTACTAAAAACATGGCAAGAAAATCCTTGGGAGGACATACCCCCTATGAGATCCTGTTTGGGATAAGAATGTGGGAACCTGACCTCAATTGTGCCAGCACAGTGGCAGATGTAAAACCGTTTGAATTGAATGATCGTTTGGCTGTTTTTACTCAATGAATTTCGGGCAATACAAAGCAACGTCCAAGTAAAACGCACCGCCACTGGGGAAGTGAAACCAATTCCGGCAAGACCTGCCTGGGTCCTGAAGATTGGGGACCTGGTCAGCGTAAAAGATCGTGGCCAAGAAGGAATTTGGGCCATCATACATAACACCTGTACCTATCCTGGAAGTTCAAGGAACAAGGAAAGTACTACTTCTGCCTCCTGCCGGTAAAAAAAAAAAAAGATTTGTCTCCATTGATCTGATCAAACCACACTATGTGGCCAGTTCTCAACAGTAGGCCAAGTGGAGTCCTGAGTAGCCGTAGATCTAATCTCGCTACTGTACAGGAAGTTCAGATTAAAAGACTAATAACATTCCAAGACTCCTCTGCGCAAGATGCCGGAGTAGCAAATAACGGAGGACGAATCACACCAGTTTAAACTGAACAACAACCAAATGCATCTGAAACGCAAATTGCAATTCGGCCCAATAATGAAATCTACATCAACGTGCCTTCACAAGAATAAACTGCCAGTTCTACAAACCCTGCTAAGCTACCAAAGATAGATCAAACTGCGTCTGGCTACTTCATCAACTTTGATGACTTTTCTTCAGATTCAAGGGAACCAGAGCAAACGCCACCCATTTCTAAAAAGAAAAATGTATCTATCTCTGGCTGAAAAAGACATACTTTGTGTCCCCTTGGTTGCATCCTTGGTTTGCTTTGGGAATCCTGTTCCTATTAATTTGGATTGAAATAGAAACAGTTTTTTTCCTACTACTGAATGGACATTATCTCCCACAATGCTCTGCAGTACAACCTGTGAATTTGGTTTTGAAACCACAAATATCATCATATTGTGAACAGAGACCTGTCCCGAGTGAACCTACAGCAGTTCCAGTACCAGATGGTATATTTTGGGATAGGGTTTCATATGACGTATATGGTCATTCTTGTCCCAAACAGGATCTCATAGGGATTTTCCCAAGGATTTTCTTGGCATGTTGTTTGGTGCCCTCTGGACCCCAAATAGGTGATCAACCCAAAACACCTAATACCCTCCTGTTAAGGATTGCTTTAGGTATTGGTTTTTCCTCTCCACCACTGAATTTCCCTCAGGATAGTAGGGGGAGGAGTATTGCAAGGCCAGGCCTATACTTTCCTTGGCTTCCTTGTAAGCCTGTCAGCTAAACACCACAGTCGGAATGTAATGTGCCAATTGCGTATGTACCGATAAAGACTTGCAAATCCTTGAGAACAGTTTGAACATCAGCAGAACGCTGAGGCCAAACCCATAGAAATATTGAACATGAATCTACTGTCACCAAGATGTACTTGTAAGCCCCGTCTGAATTTAAGGGGCCTCAGTGATCCAAATATACGCCAGCAAGAGGTCTGTCTGAAATCAGTAATAATGTTTGTGGTGGCCGTGCTACGGTGGAACCTCTCATCTGTTGGCAGATGTTGCACTTTAAGACATAAACCTGTGTTTGTTTAGACATACTTGGCCAGCAGAATCGCCGCTTCAGTAATGAAAATGTAGCAGTGACTCCTGCGTGTGTTGAACCATGACTCTTGTGTGCAAATAGTATTAAACCTAATCTGTGATCCATGTTTGGTATAACTCTGTCCCCCACTCCTGGAATTTGAGCATACGGTCTGTTTTGCGCATTTAATTTATAGGAATATTTGAGTGGAAAGCCTTTCAGAATGGCAGAGCCATTTTTTGAGGCGTCATCAGCTTTCAGTATGTCTCCGTCTATCCTCGTGCTAGAACGAGTGATTGCAGCAATGGCAGCAGTTCGCACTGTTGCCCTGGCAGTTTCATCATGAAGTGAATTCCCTTCAATGTGTACGCCAACACGCTGATGAATCAAGGTGTGAATAACTTGAGCCCGTGGCAGGGATGCTTTCAGCTTTGACAATTGTTACCATAACAATTTATGTTTAATTGCTCAAACTTTGGACTCTCTAAACCCATTCGGGCCCCAGTAATGAAGATATTCATTATGATACTGCACACAGTAAAACGAATCGCACACTATCAGTGTGGGGAATTCATGATCCTTATATTGTAGGTCTAGTATCAGGGTGTTCAGATAGTTCCCAAATTTGGCACAGCACCACTTGCACAGTAAGCCCAATCAACAAATATCAATTAAAGTCCTTGAGACGCTGAATCTTGGTGTATATTAAAATGCTATTTAAATTTCTTTTTGATCTATATATAACACAGCCAGCCAACGCGTTTCGTTCTGTACAACAGAACTTCTTCAGGGCTGTAATATTAAAACACATACAAAAGACAATATGTAACACACATCAAGACAATAGTGCACATCAAAAAAAAATATCTATATATGTACACACATAAAGAAAATATATACAAAAAGATATACACACATATATGTACAAAATATACATAAAACACCATGTTCCCTGTTGACCCATTCTCGGGCCATTGCATATATATAGGCATCATGTATTCCTCATTTATGTTATACATTTTCATTTTCATAAGCCTATATATCTTCAGTACTAATCCTAATTTTTAACCATTTTTACCCAAGATTCATGTCATGATAACATCAATGTAGATTTCACTCCTATGCTAAGACATAGACTATACTGTCAGCAAATCATGTCTAAATACAAAATAATATAATATGTATGCAACATACCATTCTTATTTCCTACTAGGTTGTGTCGGTATCCCCTTGTCATTAGACTGAAGTATTCCTTTCAGTTGTTCGGCGCGGGTCAAATGATGAAAATCCTAGATCAAAGTAGCTAGATATCGGGTTTATCCACTAGATTATTACCAACTGGAAAGAAGAACGAAAACAGAAGGAATGAGGGTAGCGGAGAACCTTTTAAATGCGGGATATACATGGAGAGCATATCAAAACGGCAATATTAGAAAACATCCATGGACATCATATCTAAGAAAGACGAACATACCTTGAGTATTTAATAACATCCTCAATAGTAAGTCTTCCATATTGATTTCTGAGAAATGAAGGATGTGCTATTCCAAGTCCAAATATTTCTTCCTCGAGATCATTCACCTATTGCAAAATTAAAAAAGTAAAAGGGTAGTCATATCCGTAATCTATAGGTCTCTCTAAATATTGCAATAACATGAAGAAATGGGACCCTCTCTATATTTAAATTAATGACCAGGGAAAAGAGAGAGAAACAACAATATGAGCATACAAAGATTCCCCCTTGGTCAGTTCCTACTTATGTAACATGTTTCATTGAATTAGTCTATTGACCTTCTTAATAACATAGGTAAGGCAACAACAATACTTTCATTTTATATATTTTGTTTATTTTCTTTTTTGTAGTGTATCAAAAGATATATATTTTTTTCTTATTTTTAAATCATTTCTTGTATATGCATAAAGTTCATAAATATCGTTTACAATTCAGTTCATTTAAAATTTTGGTGCAAAATACCATGAGCTTCACAGTGTTACTAAAGTTTCAATCATATATACAAAACGAAAACAATACAACCCTGCTATTCACACATCAACCAACAAACACACTTACACATTCATACATACTCCACATTTATTCAATCCCAGCAAAAAAAACTGATTCTAAGGTTAAAGTGACACAGATGTCATTTGTGTCTTGTCCACGCCAGGTCTACGCGCGTTTCGGTGGGTTGAGACCACCTTCCTCAGGACCAGATAAGGAAGAGTTGTAATCTCTCTTCAAAATGTGTGGGCAGGGTACCTGAAATTACAAACAGAATATAATATACCTATGCCTTAACCTGAGAAAGAAGGATATGTGATTTAATCACCAACATTAATTTACACAATAGCATTTAATAAAAAAGCTGTGAAACACCACATTACACCAAAGATAGCTGACTGTGAGGTGGAGTATTATATTCTGAAATTTTTATGACGCTTATCATGATTTTAGGCACCTATGGATTTGATATAATGTAGCGCTAATGCTCAGAACCTGATTATTTACAGACAGGGACACTAATAACAAAGAGGGCATGGCGTTAACATTGTTAGGGTGACTTACGACACATCACAGATATCTCAAGTTTAGCTAAGTCCAGGTTTAATTCACAGTTTTAGTCTCACCTTAATTTGAAATAGTAACCTGAAGTATCTGGATTCTCTTATATCTGAATATAGGCTTATCTTCAAAGTGACTTGAATAAGGAGACAGAGCCTAAAAGGGAGAAGGAGACTATAAGATTTATAATAACCTGCTTTCATAGCTTTGTTTGGCTGATGGGCCTACACACTGGCATAAGGAGCATTCTTACCCCAAATTATCTCATAGGTGCATCACCAAGGGAGCGTTCTTTATCTTCGTTTGCAGAATGGAGGCAAGCGTTTCGTGGTCTAGCTTTCCTAGAAACACGTCCTAGACAAAGTAGGTTCAGTCTGAGTCATATTGCCCTTTAATGTTATTATTTAACTTTTACCTTTACCCAAAATTGCATCTATTGACTGACCTGTTAGTTAAAACAGTAAGATGTTGATTTTAGTCCACATTAATACAAATGATGCCTTTATCGAGTCGATTCCATTCCTTTCTTTCCTAATGGAAAATAATCTATAAAGGAAAAGCTATATGTTGGTATAAAATCACAAAGGGCTCTACATAACAAATCAGTATTCAGTCCCATAGTTATAGTCTCTTTCCCATGCGCCCTTCTGTCTCTAGTTATATCCGTGTTTTCTAACGTATGTGTAACAATATCACGTACATGCCGATGTTCAAGATATATATATTATCAATCATCCCCAACTAACACTTATAAAGAATTACCCATCTGTATTTTGGTTTAGATTGTTATGTGGGTAGCCACAGGCAAGTATAAAGTGGTGCTTCCAAAGTTGTCATACTCGTACCCACTCTTTGCGCACGTCCCCTATTGGTTGTCGGGTCATAATCGTGATGTCATCTCGATCTACCTAGAGCCCGATGTCCCTGCCCCTTAGAGAAATCCTCGGATTCGTGCATAATTTTTACCGCAGTGCTATCACTATGTTATCCCACACCTATAATGAAATTTAGCTTCTGGCTACTAATGCAAACCCCGGCACATAACGATTACAAATCGGATACAGGACTGCCTCGTTACAATGTTGACTCCTTCCCAGACGTACCTTGTTGTGTCAGTTTCTCCCAGTCCATACGATCGTCTTGCCTCTTGTCACTAATTCCGACTCATGCCTACCAGGGTTGCTGAAAACTACGCATTTAAATAGTCATTTGTAATGTGCGCGATTTGCATGTGAGGCACTCTAAAAACCGGAAGTAATTGTGACAGCCAATAGTTTTACACTCTCGATCCCAAAATGCGTGCGCCATGTTAAAACAGTGTCAAAGTAATACCATTACATGGCATGTATGTTGTTTGCAGTGAAATGTAGATAATGTTATAGACGAAATTTGAAAATAATAAAGGTTCCAAATATTGCGATATATAAGTTTGCTAGTGACTTAATACGAAAGTTGGTGAAGTAAGCCTGGATACCAACCCATAGACTATCGTTTGTTTGTTATTTATTTATATATGGACGCCATCTTTAAGTGGAGTGGAAGTCTACTCATACCTACATAAGCAAGTAAACACAGGGCGAAGTCGGAAGGAGACTAGATTCTTATGGAACAGCATATGTCACCAAGTGGAGAAGGGCTTATTAAGGAGAGTGCAGTGTTTTAGAAGGGGCACAAAACAATCCAAATTGATATATATACAGAGAGGAACAGAATCCTACATACTGTGTACTTAGGGTTAACCATTTTACCAGTGTTTCGTCACAAACCACGCTATATTTTCATTTAGTCCTCGACGAACACTGTCAAAATGGAATATCCAAAAGCTCTCTCGTTTTCTGCGGGTATGTTCCATAAGTTGTCCTAATTTATATTGTACCTTTTCTAATATACACCACCGCAATTCTGTTTCATTATGATTCAGGTCTACGCAGTGTTGAACTAAGGGAGCTGATACTTTCTTTAGTCTCACTGCCGACTTATGTTCGCTGAATCGAATGCGAAATTCTCTCCCTGTCTCCCCAATGTAGGCAAGGCCATATGGGCATAGGATAACATAAATGACATTGCTGCTTCTGCAATTCGTCAATGATCTTAAAGTGACTTTATAATTGTTGTAATCTATAGAGTCAGTTGTAATTGCGGCATCACAAGCATGGCACGATCCGCATCTATGGTTGCCCAGTACTGGATTTTGTCCTGTTATGGATGTCTGTGCACTGCCTATCCTCTGTTTATTCCTGGTGTGGACTAAATGATCCGTTAAGTTTTTATTTCTTCTGTAGGCCACTAACGGTTTAGAGGTAAAGGTCTCGCTCTCTTCTGTTTCCAGTATCCCCCAATTTCTATTGATTATGTTCTTGATCTTGTAGTTCAGCGATGAATGATTGATGACACAAGTTAATCTCTCTGTGGGTTTCCGTTTGGTACCACTCAGTAGAGAATCACGGTCATAATATTTCGCTCTTTTGAAAGCGTGCCTAATCAGTCGATGAGGATAACCTCTACTGATAAGTCTAGCTTTTAGTGCTTCTCCGTGGCGATGATATTCCATTAAATCCGTACAATTACGGCGTATTCTTAAGAATTCGCCAAACGGTATTGAGTCCTTCTGACAGTGAGGGTGGAAACTGCCGAATTGGAGAATTGTATTTTTTGCAGTTGGTTTTCGAAAGAGACTCACCTCTAATGTTCCATTACTTGCCCTGATCTCTATATCCAAGAATTCTACCTTGTCTGTGTGGTAATTAGAGGTAAATCTGAGATTTGGGTCACTTGAGTTTAACCACATTATGTATTCTTGCAGAAGGGCCTCACTGCCGTGCCAAACAAAAAAAATGTCATCGATAAATCGATGCCATAGGTGGACATTTTCAAAAAAGGGGGCGACCTCATTATATACATTTCTTAATTCCCACTCGCCCATGTAGGCATTCGCTATGCTGGGAGCGCAAGAAGCTCCCATGCTGGTGCCCTTCACTTGTTTGTAGAGGGCACCATCATAGTCAAAAAAGTTATTCAGAAGTACAATTTCCAAACATTGCAAGATGAAACCGTCTGGTCTATCTCCTGGGTACCTATGAAGCAAGGATGACGCCGCCTGCAACGCCTGACACTGAGGGATGTTGGTATACAACGCCTCAATGTCAAGCGCTACCCACATAACAATCTAAACCAAAATACAGATGGGTAATTCTTTATAAGTGTAAGTGTTAGTTGGGGATGATTGATAATATCTATATCTTGAACATCGGCATGTACGTGATATTGTTACACATACGTTAGAAAACACGGATATAACTAGAGACAGAAGGGCGCATGGGAAAGAGACTATAACTATGGGACTGAATACTGATTTGTTATGTAGAGCCCTTTGTGATTTTATACCAACATATAGCTTTTCCTTTATAGATTATTTTCCATTAGGAAAGAAAGGAATGGAATCGACTCGATAAAGGCATCATTTGTATTAATGTGGACTAAAATCAACATCTTACTGTTTTAACTAACAGGTCAGTCAATAGATGCAATTTTGGGTAAAGGTAAAAGTTAAATAATAACATTAAAGGGCAATATGACTCAGACTGAACCTACTTTGTCTAGGACGTGTTTCTAGGAAAGCTAGACCACAAAACGCTTGCCTCCATTCTGCAAACGAAGATAAAGAACGCTCCCTTGGTGATGCACCTATGAGATAATTTGGGGTAAGAATGCTCCTTATGCCAGTGTGTAGGCCCATCAGCCAAACAAAGCTATGAAAGCAGGTTATTATAAATCTTATAGTCTCCTTCTCCCTTTTAGGCTCTGTCTCCTTATTCAAGTCACTTTGAAGATAAGCCTATATTCAGATATAAGAGAATCCAGATACTTCAGGTTACTATTTCAAATTAAGGTGAGACTAAAACTGTGAATTAAACCTGGACTTAGCTAAACTTGAGATATCTGTGATGTGTCGTAAGTCACCCTAACAATGTTAACGCCATGCCCTCTTTGTTATTAGTGTCCCTGTCTGTAAATAATCAGGTTCTGAGCATTAGCGCTACATTATATCAAATCCATAGGTGCCTAAAATCATGATAAGCGTCATAAAAATTTCAGAATATAATACTCCACCTCACAGTCAGCTATCTTTGGTGTAATGTGGTGTTTCACAGCTTTTTTATTAAATGCAATTGTGTAAATTAATGTTGGTGATTAAATCACATATCCTTCTTTCTCAGGTTAAGGCATAGGTATATTATATTACGTTTGTAATTTCAGGTACCCTGCCCACACATTTTGAAGAGAGATTACAACTCTTCCTTATCTGGTCCTGAGGAAGGTGGTCTCAACCCACCGAAACGCGCGTAGACCTGGCGTGGACAAGACACAAATGACATCTGTGTCACTTTAACCTTAGAATCAGTTTTTTTTGCTGGGATTGGAATAAATGTGGAGTATGTATGAATGTGTAAGTGTGTTTGTTGGTTGATGTGTGAATAGCAGGGTTGTATTGTTTTCGTTTTGTATATATGATTGAAACTTTAGTAACACTGTGAAGCTCATGGTATTTTGCACCAAAATTTTAAATGAACTGAATTGTAAACGATATTTATGAACTTTATGCATATACAAGAAATGATTTAAAAATAAGAAAAAAATATATATCTTTTGATACACTACAAAAAAGAAAATAAACAAAATATATAAAATGAAAGTATTGTTGTTGCCTTACCTATGTTATTAAGAAGGTCAATAGACTAATTCAATGAAACATGTTACATAAGTAGGAACTGACCAAGGGGGAATCTTTGTATGCTCTCTAAATATTGCACCATATGTGCCAAATTAATGACAAAATGTGCATGAAAGATCCAATTCCAGAAATAGCGCATGCGTAAGACTTGCTATTTTTAAACATTTATACTCGGCAACTAAGAAACACCTAATGACCAGTGAATCCAAAGGAAGCGAAAGCAGTCGCCACTATTCATATATATCACAACTATATTAAAAGGACCCCCTAAATGTATAGATACTGTCCTCAATTATAATAAATAATGCAATGCCATTGTACCGTGAAAGGTCCCCATTAGTCCCCCTTGAGTGTATTAACTAAAAGCAAGTCCCCCAATCACTGTTAGCATTTAAAATTGATTTACAATCCAGCCATTCTGGAACTAATTCACTCGACAAAGTCAAAAACGGTTAGTAGTCCGCGTTTCATTCCTATATGTTTGAATTAGAACTCAGTAAAGACGATATGCACCTAAGTTGTGCAAACATTAATCAACAAATCGAGGCCAATCTTCCTACCTCATGTATTGGTAAAATCTGCCCAAACGCCAAACCTCCGGCTCTTCGAAAAACCCGCTAAACGCTGTAGCGCGGAAGTCAAGACAGGAGCTGAGTAATATGCCGCTTCACAGCCCCTCGTGACGCTTTCAAGTCACGTGAATCCCAACGCTGCTCTTAGATAAACACTTCTGCGTGTAGTAATTTGCCTGGCCATCTCAACCAACACCTATTCGGCATATTTTAACGGTGCCGACCACTGTAAGAACAATAGTATTTGCACAAAAAATTAATTAAACATCAATTATGTTGGTGGTTCAGAACATGTAAAAAAGTAAGGAAATCAAAATGTAAAAGCCAAGTAATGCCGTGTCTAGTATTTGAACGAGCGCATACAAAAAATCACACAGTAACGATTGTCAAACAATAATATTCCCAAAATTGTGTATATATACCAGGAGATATAAGAGTGTTGAAAGGATGCTAGAAGTATATATTCATACAGCTTCCCAGAAAAATGAACTGGATATTATATCGCATTTACAGGGCACGTGAATCTCGATGTGACCCTTTAATGAACACTTAAGCGTGTAACCAATGGCGCGGCCATCTTGGCCAACGCCAACTCGACACATTATATCCATGGGGATCACTATTAAGATATTAGTATTAGCACAATGTATTAAACATAGATTATATCTGTAGTTCAGAACGTGTAGGCAAACAAATAAATCAAAATATAAAGACCAAAAAATGCTGTGCCTAGAACCTGAACGGACGCACAGGAAAAGCCACCCCATATCGATTTTCCATAAACAAATTTTTCAAAAGGTTGTATATATATATATGCAAGAAAGTAGAAATGTTTAAACATGGTGGTAGAAATCTGTACTCATACAGCTTCTCAAGATGTGTAATGATTAGGAACTGTATATTTCAAGCTGAAACAGGCAGTTCTACAATCATATGATTGTATCCAAACTAAGAAATGTGGAAAAGAGGGAGACAAAGGGAAAATAAGTAAACAAAATGAAACAGACAGATAAGGAATACATACAATACATGCATTGATAGTCACAGGAAGATATATATCACATGTATATACATCTTTAATTTACTGAGAAGTGTACAAATGAAATGAAAGTTGTTCAAATTTCATGTGTAACCATTTTATCAAATACGTAGTAAATTAACCAGCAGCTTGGTCGTGGAGACAGACACCCGAATGGTTAACTTAATGCCCCAGGTAACTGTCACATGTAAAAGACAACATACGGACCCCACAGTTCGAATACTTCTCATTCTCATCTCAGTGGTGTAGGTTATCTTATAAAGATGTTATCAATTTGAAACAGAAACAAAGGTCCACACAGATTCATACGTACACCAGAGTCTTTACAGATGTTAATGCATTTCGTCATCGGTATTATTTCCCATCTCCAAGCACCTCACGCGACATATCCATAAGGACTCTCTTTTATGCAGAGTTAGTTCTCGATTTCCTCCCCGAGGGTGTATATGCCTTCCCCTGGATAAACATGATTGTCTTCTGGGGGAGGTATATTGACAATATCATCATGTTGTGGAAAGGGACCCCGGGTCAACTCATGGAATATCATATGTATTTAAATGATAATCCCCATAATGTGCAATTAACCATCAAATCTAGCAAGAAGAACATTGCATTTTTGGATATCCTCTTTTACATTGAGGATGGTAAGATACAAAGTACGTTGTATTGCAAGACTACATCTTGCAATAGCACATTGCATGCCTCCAGTGCATATCCCAATTCGGTAATTAGAAATATCCCGTTTGGGGAGATGGTGCAGGTACGCCGCAACTGTAGTACAGAGGACAAGTTTAGAGAAAATATCAATGATGTAAAGGACAGATTCAGAAGAAGAGGGTATGATGAGGAGGTTTTGAGCAAGGCTGACAGGAGAATTCAGAAGGTTACTAGAAGTAGCACATTGGACAAACAAAAGAAAACATTTGGAAAAGGACAGGAGGGACCACGTATAGCATTCACCACACAATATATGAATAACAGCAACAACCTTTTTAAAATATTGAAAAAGAACTGGGGTTTACTATATGAAATACCTAACCTGAGGAATCTAGTTACAGTTACCCCAAAGGTTACGTTCAGAAGAGGGAAAACTTTACGCAATTTATTGTGTCCTAGTTATCCCAGGAACAACCGTGCTAAGACATGGTTGCCGGCAGCACCCAAAGGTTTTTACACTTGCACGGGCTCCAACTTGGGCAGGAACAAAATAAAGAACTTTCAGTACAACACGCCCAAAGAATTCGAAACAAGATATTATATAAATTGCAATACAAATTACGTGGTTTATATAATAGGTTGTGGTTGTAACAAGATTTATGTGGGCAGTACGGTACGCCCATTAAAATTATGGATACAGAAACATGTCCGGGCACTTAGGAAATATGATTTGAAATATCCAATGACATACCATATGAGGGAGAATCATTTAAATGATAATAAAATATGGTTTCATGGTATTGACCACATTCCCCCACACCCTCGGGGAGGATATCGAGAACTAACTCTGCGTAAAAGAGAGGCCTTATGGATATGTCGCTTGAGGTGCTTGGAGATGGGAATAATACCGATGACAAAATGCATTACCATCTGTAAAGACTCTGGTGTATATATGAATCTGTGTGGACCTTTGTTTCTGTTTCTAATTGATAACATCTTTATAAGATAACCTACACCACTGAGATGAGAATGAGAAGTATTCGAACTGTGGGGTCCGTATGTTGACTTTTACATACAACAGATACCTGGGGCATTAAGGTAACCATTCGGGTGTCTGTCTCCACGACCAAGCTGCTGGTTAATTTACTACATATTCAATAAAATGGTTACACATGAAGTTTGAACAGCTTTCATTTTATTTGTACACTTCTCAGTAACTTATAGATGTATATACATGTGGTATATATCTTCCTGTGACTAGCAATGCATGTATTGTATGTATTCCTTATCTGGCTGTTTCATTTTGTTTACTTATTTTCCCTTTGTCTCCCTCTTTTCCACATTTCTTGTTTTGGATACAATCATGTGATTGTAGAACTGCCTGTTTCAGCTTGAAATAGACAGTTCCTAATAATTACACATCTTGAGAAGCTGTATTAGTACAGATTTCTACCATCATGTTTAAACATTTCTACTTTCTTGCATATATATATACAACCTTTTGAAAAATTTGTTTATGGAAAATCGATATGGGGTGGCTTTTCCTGTGCGTCCGTTCAGGTTCTAGGCACAGCATTTTTTGGTCTTTTATATTTTGATTTATTTGTTTGCCTACAGGTTCTGAACTACAGATATAATCTATGTTTAATACATTGTGCTAATACTTATATCTTAATAGTGGTCCCCATGGATATAATGGGTCGAGTTGGCGTTGGCCAAGATGGCCGCGCCATTGGTTACACGCTTAAGTGTTTATTAAAGGGTCACGTGACCTGTAAATGCGATATAATATCCAGTTTGTTTTTCTGGGAAGCTTTATGAATATATACTTCTAGCATCCTTTCAACACTCTTCTATCTCCTGGTATATAAACACAATTTTGGGAATATTAGTGTTTGAAAATCGTTACTGTGTGATTTTTCGTATGCACTCGTTCAAATACTAGGCACGGCATTACTTGGCTTTTACATTTTGATTTCCTTACTTTTTTACATGTTCTGAACCACCAACATAATTGATGTTTAATTAATTTTTTGTGCAAATACTATTGTTCAGTGGTCGGCATCGTTAAAATATGCTGAGTAGATGTTGGTTGAGATGGCTGCGCAATTTTATTACAAGCAGAAGTGTTAATCTAAGAGCAGCGTTGGGATTCACGTGACTTGAAAGCGTCACGAGGGGCTGCGACGCGGCATATTACTCAGCTCCTGTCTTGACTTCCGCGTTACAGCGTTTGGCGGGTTTTCGAGGAGCCGGAGGTTTGGCGTTTGGGCAGATTTGACCCATGCATGAGGTAGGAAGATTGGCCTCGATTTTTTGAGTAATATGTGAACAACTTAGGTGCATATCGTCTTTACTGAGTTCTAATTCAAACATATAGGAATGACACGCGGACTATTAACCGTTTTTTACTTTGTCGAGTGAATTAGTTCCAGAATGGCTGGATTGTAAATCGATATTAAATGCTAACAGTGATTGGGGGACAAACTTTGGTTAATACACTCAAGGGGGACCTTTCACAGTACGATGGCAATGCATTATTTATTATAATCGAGGACAGTAGCTATACATTTAGGGGGTCCTTTCAATATAGTTGTGATATATTTGAATAGTGGCGACTGCTTTCGCTTCCTTTGGATTTACTGGTTATTAGGTGTTTCTTAGTTGCCGAGTATAAATGTTTAAAAATAGCAAGTCTTACCATGCGCAATTTCTGGAATTGGATCTTTCATGCGCATTTTGTCATTAATTTGGCACATATGGTACAATATTTAGAGAGACCTATAGATTACGGATATGACTATCTTGCTCTACTCTTTTACTTTTTTAATTTTGCAATAGGTGAATGATCTCGGGGAAAAAATATTTGTACTTGGAATAGCACATCCTTCATTTCTCAGAAATCAATTTGGAAGACTGACTATTGAGGATGTTATTAAATACTCAAGGTATGTTCGTCTTTCTAAGATATGATGTCCATGGATGTTTTCTAATATTGCCGTTTTGATATGCTCCCCATGTATATACCGCATTTAAAAGGTTCTCCGCTACCCTCATTCCTTCTATTTTCGTTCTTCTTTCCAGTTTGTAATAATCTAGTGGATAAAACCGATACCTAGCTACTTTGATCTAGGATTTTCATCATTTGACCCGCGCCGAACAACTGAAAGGAATAATTAAGTCTAATGACAAGGGGATAACGACACAACCTAGTTGGAAATAAGAATGGTATGTTGCATACATATTATATTATTTTATATATCTTTAGTGCTGTTGTTATAGTAGTTAGGACGGGCACCTTGGTTAATACACCCTATTAGCGACTATGCGTAATAATGCTAATTATGATGACTTCGCATACATAGGAGATGTGCAATAGTTGACCTGGAATTAGTGAGCATTCGAGACTTGTGGCCCTCAGGTGGTGGTTGTTGTATCTAGACATGATTTGCTGACAGTATGGTCTATGCCTTAGCACAGGAGTGAAATCTACATTGATGTTATCATGACATGAATCTTGGGTAAGAATGGTTAAAAATTAGGATTAGTACTGAAGATATATAGGCTTATGAAAATGTATAACATAAATGAGGAATACATGATGCCTATATATATGCAATGGGCCGAGAATGGGTCAACAGGGAACATGGTGTTTTATGTATATTTTGTACATATATATGTGTGTATATCTTTTTGTATATATTTTCTTTATGTGTGTACATATATAGATATATATTTTTTGATGTGCACTATTGTCTTGATGTGTGTTACATATTGTCTTTTGCATGTGTTTTAATATTACAGCCCTGAAGAAGTTCTGTTGTACAGAATGAAATGCGTCCGCTGGCTGTGGTATATAAATCAAAAAGAAAATTAAATAGCATTTAAATATACACCAAGATTCAGTGTCTCAATAAGGACTTTAATTGATATTTTTTGATTGGACTTTCTGTGCAAGTGGTGCTGTGCCAAATTTTGGAACTATCTTAATTTACCCTGCTGTAAGGGTGGTGCCCTTGGACAGGGGGCACTTTTGGAACTGGCACACAGAATGTATAATCTTGGAATTAAAATATGGACTGGTTTGTATAAACACTAGGGTTGGTGCTGTTGTTGGTTCTTTTTGGTCCACTGTCCAGTGAAGTTGTAATATCAGGGTGTTCAGCTCTGCCAGCTGTGCAGTACAATCTCCTAGAGATTGTGTAGTCGTGTTGCTGGGATGGAATTTGCTGTCCCGCATACGTCCCGCCACTACAGCACATGCTGCTCTATACTGTTGCTTACTTCCAATGGCAATTCAGAAAAGGGGGTGGTGATGAACAGAGTGTCTGAATTGAGCAGACCACTCTTACCCAGTCCAAAGATCAGGGCTTGATCCATCACCGTTATTTATCTCACTGCACCATCCCAGCTCAGAACCTGGCTATATGCAAATCAGTCTGTCCCTGGCCCAGTGCATCATGGGAACAGGGCAGACTAAACTACCAAGCCAATTCTTCACCAGAAAGGAGACAAGCTACCGGGGACCGGTTTCTGGCATTTCAGCCGTCTTCGGCCCGGCTTGCTTGAATCCTGATGGTGCAGTGAGAAAGGGACTCATGTCTGAGTATACCCTGCCACACCTATAGTGGCCAAAAACGATTCAGAAAAGGGGGTGGTGATGAACAGAGTGTCTGAATTGAGCAGACCACTCTTACCCAGTCCAAAGATCAGGGCTTGATCCATCACCGTTATTTATCTCACTGCACCATCCCAGCTCAGAACCTGGCTATATGCAAATCAGTCTGTCCCTGGCCCAGTGCATCATGGGAACAGGGCAGACTAAACTACCAAACCAATTCTTCACCAGAAAGGAGACAAGCTACCGGGGACCGGTTTCTGGCATTTCAGCCGTCTTAGGCCCGGCTTGCTTGAATCCTGATGGTGCAGTGAGAAAGGGACTCATGTCTGAGTATACCCTGCCACACCTATAGTGGCCAAAACGATTCAGAAAAGGGGGTGGTGATGAACAGAGTGTCTGAATTGAGCAGACCACTCTTACCCAGTCCAAAGATCAGGGCTTGATCCATCACCGTTATTTATCTCACTGCACCATCCCAGCTCAGAACCTGGCTATATGCAAATCAGTCTGTCCCTGGCCCAGTGCATCATGGGAACAGGGCAGACTAAACTACCAAACCAATTCTTCACCAGAAAGGAGACAAGCTACCGGGGACCGGTTTCTGGCATTTCAGCCGTCTTCGGCCCGGCTTGCTTGAATCCTGATGGTGCAGTGAGAAAGGGACTCATGTCTGAGTATACCCTGCCACACCTATAGTGGCCAAAAACGATTCAGAAAAGGGGGTGGTGATGAACAGAGTGTCTGAATTGAGCAGACCACTCTTACCCAGTCCAAAGATCAGGGCTTGATCCATCACCGTTATTTATCTCACTGCACCATCCCAGCTCAGAACCTGGCTATATGCAAATGAGTCTGTCCCTGGCCCAGTGCATCATGGGAACAGGGCAGACTAAACTACCAAGCAAATTCTTCACCAGAAAGGAGACAAGCTACCGGGGACCGGTTTCTGGCATTTCAGCCGTCTTCGGCCCGGCTTGCTTGAATCCTGATGGTGCAGTGAGAAAGGGACTCATGTCTGAGTATACCCTGCCACACCTATAGTGGCCAAAAACGATTAAGAAAAGGGGGTGGTGATGAACAGAGTGTCTGAATTGAGCAGACCACTCTTACCCAGTCCAAAGATCAGGGCTTGATCCATCACCGTTATTTATCTCACTGCACCATCCCAGCTCAGAACCTGGCTATATGCAAATCAGTCTGTCCCTGGCCCAGTGCATCATGGGAACAGGGCAGACTAAACTACCAAGCCAATTCTTCACCAGAAAGGAGACAAGCTACCGGGGACCGGTTTCTGGCGTTTCAGCCGTATTCGGCCCGGCTTGCTTGAATCCTGATGGTGCAGTGAGAAAGGGACTCATGTCTGAGTATACCCTGCCACACCTATAGTGGCCAAAAACGATTCAGAAAAGGGGGTGGTGATGAACAGAGTGTCTGAATTGAGTAGACCACTCTTACCCAGTCCAAAGATCAGGGCTTGATCCATCACCGTTATTTATCTCACTGCACCATCCCAGCTCAGAACCTGGCTATATGCAAATCAGTCTGTCCCTGGCCCAGTGCATCATGGGAACAGGGCAGACTAAACTACCAAGCCAATTCTTCACCAGAAAGGAGACAAGCTACCGGGGACCGGTTTCTGGCATTTCAGCCGTCTTCGGCCCGGCTTGCTTGAATCCTGATGGTGCAGTGAGAAAGGGACTCATGTCTGAGTATACCCTGCCACACCTATAGTGGCCAAAAACGATTCAGAAAAGGGGGTGGTGATGAACAGAGTGTCTGAATTGAGAAGACCACTCTTACCCAGTCCAAAGATCAGGGCTTGATCCATCACCGTTATTTATCTCACTGCACCATCCCAGCTCAGAACCTGGCTATATGCAAATCAGTCTGTCCCTGGCCCAGTGCATCATGGGAACAGGGCAGACTAAACTACCAAGCCAATTCTTCACCAGAAAGGAGACAAGCTACCGGGGACCGGTTTCTGGCATTTCAGCCGTCTTCGGCCCGGCTTGCTTGAATCCTGATGGTGCAGTGAGAAAGGGATTCATGTCTGAGTATACCCTGCCACACCTATAGTGGCCAAAAACGATTCAGAAAAGGGGGTGGTGATGAACAGAGTGTCTGAATTGAGCAGACCACTCTTACCCAGTCCAAAGATCAGGGCTTGATCCATCACCGTTATTTATCTCACTGCACCATCCCAGCTCAGAACCTGGCTATATGCAAATCAGTCTGTCCCTGGCCCAGTGCATCATGGGAACAGGGCAGACTAAACTACCAAGCAAATTCTTCACCAGAAAGGAGACAAGCTACCGGGGACCGGTTTCTGGCATTTCAGCCGTCTTCGGCCCGGCTTGCTTGAATCCTGATGGTGCAGTGAGAAAGGGACTCATGTCTGAGTATACCCTGCCACACCTATAGTGGCCAAAAACGATTCAGAAAAGGGGGTGGTGATGAACAGAGTGTCTGAATTGAGCAGACCACTCTTACCCAGTCCAAAGATCAGGGCTTGATCCATCACCGTTATTTATCTCACTGCACCATTCCAGCTCAGAACCTGGCTATATGCAAATCAGTCTGTCCCTGGCCCAGTGCATCATGGGAACAGGGCAGACTAAACTACCAAGCCAATTCTTCACCAGAAAGGAGACAAGCTACCGGGGACCGGTTTCTGGCATTTCAGCCGTCTTCGGCCCGGCTTGCTTGAATCCTGATGGTGCAGTGAGAAAGGGACTCATGTCTGAGTATACCCTGCCACACCTATAGTGGCCAAAAACGATTTAGAAAAGGGGGTGGTGATGAACAGAGTGTCTGAATTGAGCAGACCACTCTTACCCAGTCCAAAGATCAGGGCTTGATCCATCACCGTTATTTATCTCACTGCACCATCCCAGCTCAGAACCTGGCTATATGCAAATCAGTCTGTCCCTGGCCCAGTGCATCATGGGAACAGGGCAGACTAATGGCAGGCTGAGCAGAACCATCAGTGTAAATGATGTACTTATATTTTTCGAGAGGCAAGCTTTTATTCGGGACAGGGCATTCTTGTTCGTTCTGCAGGAACGCTTGTGTTTACAATGTAGAATTGTACTTGTAATCTACATCTGTTGCAGTGAGAGAATTAGCCCATTGTATCCATTGTGGTTGCAGTGCTTTTGCATTTTTAATACTCACTTTAGTAACTGCTTCCAAAGTTGGTACCGGGGTTACAACAATAATGCGTTTCCCCTGTGCTAGTACTCCTTCACTACAGCAGTCTGTACTGCTGTCAGTATTTTTTCTGTTGCTGCAAATTTAATTTCAGCATTTGTGTATAAGTGCGATTTGTATGCAACTTAGGACAGTCTCACCTGCATGGAAAGTGATGTATGTATATCCTGATGAACCCGGGACTACCTGGATCGCCAAGCTGGTTGTATTCACATGTGTTTGCAAATGTTTTCATGCTATCATGTCAGCCTAAACTGAACGGAGAGTCTCTCTGTGTTGCTGTGTCAACAGATGTGGGTGGTGTGAAATCAGGTCTGATTAAGTCGTGGAAAGGTTTTACCATTTCTGCGTAATCTAGAATGTCTGTTCTGCCCAAATTTAGAAATCCTAATATGGATTGCAAACCTTTGGGAGTTGTTGAAGCAGTTCACACTTTTCTAAAAAGTTGGCTGCCAGGCTCTTGCCTTCTCTTGAGAGCTCGTATTCCAAAAATAGGACATTGAGATGAGCAATTTTTGATTTCCTAAAATTCATTTTTAGCCCAAGTTGGCGAACCCCACAATTATGTTGTTCACCCTGCTCAAGTGTTCAAGTAATTTATCATCTGTCAGATAGATGTCATCTATATAGGACACAGCCACCTCGTCGCATGTTTGTAATAATTCTGACACTCTGGCCGAGAATAGCCCTGGGCTGTTCTTATACCCCTGGGGCAAACAACAAAAACTTCGCTGAGTGCTGAGGGCAGAAAATGTTGTCAAATATCTTCTGTCTGGAGCTATATTTTGGCAGAAGAATCCATTCAAGACATCGAATGTAGTTTTGTATTTCTTCCGCACAATGATATTCATTATTGTGGCACGATGTGTGTTTTGAACTGCAAATGTTCCTGTGCATGTGTTTAGATGTTGGTAATCTAAAACTAGACAATATGAGTTGTCAGGTTTCGTTACGGGAAACAAAGGATTAATCATCAGGAAGGTGCAAGTCTCAACTACACCTTGATATTCAAGTTTCTTTGACCTGTCTTTTTGCATTGTTTGTAATAGGGTACTGTCTCTGTGTGTTTGGAGTAGATTTTAATGGGATTTTGTGTTGGGTAGACTCCATATCCCACCCTACATTGTTGCGCTATAATGCCTGAGCTAGCGCTAGCTGGTCGATCTTCCTGCTTTTGTTCTGATCGTTCATCCCTCTCCTAGTCTTTTTATGAACCCTGAAAGGAACGAAACGAAAGTGAATCAGTATCCTGATACCTGTCAGGTTTGCTAATGTTATCATGATTCCTAAGGTTATACCTCTTTTCAGAGAAATCTTTTTGGGGAGCCCCACCCCTTGATCATGAATTCTTTTCTGACTTGTTATTTTTTAAGTTTTTATTTTTCCATTTCTTTTTAGACGAAGTGGGTGTTTGCTTTGAGTTATCCTTGTTGGTACTACCCGCCATTTGTGGCTTCACTGGTATGGCCTCCAAACTATCTCTACCTAATGCAGCATAGGTTTCTTCGATAATTTTTGGTAATTCCCGCTCTTTATTTATAGGAGCTAATTTCCTTAGGCGGTGTTGTATAGCCACTGCTGCTGCCAAAGGGTGCTAGTTTAGTGAAATACACAAGCACGGGCAGGCACTATGCACAGAAGATTGCTCAGAGTACTGTACCCTTCATTACATTACAAAAATAAGTTACTCCATTAATTTATCATGCATTAGAATTAAGGAATTTACTCTGATTACACTACCATGTATTTGATCAAACAATGTGAATATTGAACAATATTTAACCCTCGCTCAGCTACAGCAGATTGCTTTCATTGTTTTACTGGAGTTTTTTATTGTATGAAGGTATTTATGATTTGCTTCTTGACCTCCAGTTGGATTTTCTCTTTATCAATGAATCGCGGCTCAAGGAAGTGTGTAATCCTGATATTGTCAATGTTTTTCCTTCAGGTTACACTATTCTTAGACAGGATAGAACCAAGGCCCAAGGAGGAGGGCTGGTAATTATTATTTGTGATTCCTTCCAATGCCAAACCTTTTGATCTAGACCATTTGAAAAGGGCATAAAGGCTCAAATTCTATTTTAAGAGTATTCTCTTCCTTTCTATTGCAGAGGGGCTCATTTACATTCCCCCAGGCCCAGGTTCTAGTTTCCTAGCACCCTTAGGAGAAGCTTCAGTCCCTATGCTCTTTGCTATGCAAACTTTATCATCCTGGGAGACTTTAACCTCCATCTTGAATGCAGCAATGACTCAGAGGTAGCCAATTGTACAGATATGTTAAGTACTTTTGAACTCCATCAATTGGTGGCCCTAACCACACATTCAGCAGGGAACACCTTAAATGGTATTTGTTCCAATCTCCCAAATGTAACAGTTGAACTCACCATCTGGCATGCCTGATCTGATCACATGTTGATTTTGTTCAGTATCCACCTTCAGTCAACCAACCTATCACTTGCCCCTTCGGCGCCAGCTCCCCAAATGGCACGTAAATGGGCCAAGCAGTTGGCTTATCCTGAGTTGACTAGATATGCATCTGCTTCTATTCCCACCTTTCTGGGAAATGTAACAGAGGATGCTTTAATTTTTAAGACCTGGGTTACTCAGGTCACTGATAAATTAGCTCCAGAAATTCTTATAAAGTGGAAACCAAATTCTCAGCCCTCGGCCTCATGGTACACTCAGTTTCTAGCAGATCATCATCTCCGCTGCAAGCAGCTATAGCACAGGTGGATGAGAGCCTATAAAGCAGAAGATTTACTTGAATTTAGACTGGCCCTAAAAATGTACCATGGCCAGTTCAATATGGCAAAACAAGTCTATTTTTCAATGCAGATAAATGAAGCTCAACATGATCAAAAATCAATTTTTTCAACTGCTAAATCATTTTTGCAACCAAAAGCTCTGGCCAGGGATCTTCCCCCTGGCAGAATCTCTGTAATGAAATCTCCTCCTTCTTTGAAGAACAAATTCTGAACATTTAATGCAAGTTTAACTTTAATCCTCTGTCAATACCTGATTTAGAGGTAAATTCCCTCCCGACAGGAGCTTACCTTCAACCTTTTCAGAGAATTAGCTTAGCTCAGTCTCAACAAGTGAGTTTATCTTGCAAATCGGAATCCACTTTTGACCCCTGCCCTCTAACCATCCTCCATATAATTGTGGATATTGTGAATACAGTGATCAACGAGATTCTGAATACTTCATTGACCACTAAAGAAGTGGCAACTGACTGGGAACTTGCAGCCAGAAGCTGCAACTGAAAAAACAACTGGGGAGACCCCTTTCTAATCTTCTTACATGTCATTGCTTCCTGCTCTTGGAAAAATTATTGAAAAACCAGTAAATAGCCAATTGAAAGAGGCCAACATTCTCCACCATCGGCAGTCTGGCTTCTGCCCTAATCCCTCTACGGAGTCACCTCTACTGGAAGTTGCAGATACTCTAAAGTTAACTTTAGATGTTGAAAAGAATTCAGTGCTGATCTTGTTAGAGCTCTTAGTCATATTTGATTGCATCTCTCATGATGTGTTATTTGAGCGTTTCAAAAATGGTGGCATTTCTCATCTTGCTTTGGCCTGGTTGAAAATCCTTTCTTTCAGATTGCAGCCAACATCGGTACCCTTTTCTGTCTCCTGAAAAAAGGTCACTTCGGGAGTACAACAGGGCTCATCACTCAGGCCTGCACTATTTAACATATACGTGGCCCCCCTCATCTCATTGTCTCCTCTTTTGGAATCGAAACAACATCTTATGCCATTGATACGCAGCTTATTTTGGATTTGGGCAAAGCATCAATCTGCTCTGTGCTTAATTTCAAACACTGTTTAACAGAGGTTATCCGGTGTATGCAATCCAACTACCTAAAATGTAACACTGAAAAGACAGAGATAAAGCTTTTAGGTAAGGCCAACTCATTTCATAGCATGTTATGGTAGCCAAACTCTGCACCTCCTCCGCCTTACGCAGTTGAGGTAGCAAAAAACCTTGGTGTGAAATTTCACTCCTCTCCATCTTTTCGCCCAAAAGCTCTTTCAGTGGCAGGGATGTTTTTCAATGTAATAAAGTCATTGACTTTTTTAAACTACTTTCCCTTTGCCTCAAGAAAGACATTGGCAGGAGGGGCATGACTGGCAGGCGGCACTGATGTCCCCTTGCGAAGCTGCCTTAACAATGCGGCATAGACTTATCCAACAAAAAATCCTACACATATCTTACCTTACAGGAAAACCCTTGCAAGGATAGGCTCCAGAGCCAGTGCAACATGCCTTAGAGGGTGTCAGCAAGATCCATCTTTTTACCAAATGCCATGGGATTTCACAGGAGTGAGACCTCTTTGGGAGGGGGCCACAGGGAGTATGCTAGAAGCCTTGGAGAAAGAACACACCCTTACACCTTGGCTGGGTCTTTTAAATGTATGGGGGCCAACAGACCTGACGGAAACTAAACAACAATTTATGACCCTGGGTTACACATTGGTGAAGAGGGGGATAGCGAGGAAATGGGGAGTGGCGGACAGTCCCTCGCTCCGGATGTGGACCAGGGAACTTGATAAGTGTATGGAAGCGGAAAAAGAGGTGTTTAAAGAAAGAGGGTGCCCCAAAAAATGGGACAAAAAGTGGGGCAAATGGAATGCCTATCAAGGTGAATTATGTGTGTCCCAAACAACAGAACTAGAATTGCAACGTACAAAACGAAGATGGCAAGTTACACCCTGATCGTGCTAAATGTATTACATAAGAGTACTGTTATGCATGATGAAATATGCCAATTATATCTTGATTATGCACGTAATTTGTTATTGTTCAAACCCAATAAAAAGATTTTTTTTTAAAGAAAGACAGTGGCCTTTGCATTAATTACGTTCAGATTGGATTACTGCAATAGTCTGTATGCAGGAGCCACCAAACAGACTTTTCAGAAGCTGCAGATAGTACAACACGCAGCAGCTAGGCTTGTGCTGAAATTGCCATGTTGTCCTTCAGCCTCAGCAGCTCGTAAAGCCTTCCATTGGTTGCCAATGGATATGAGGATCCTGTTTAAAGTTCTCCTGCTCACTTTTAGAGGCTCCGGAGCATTAGGTCCAAGATATCTAAAATCCAGATTTATCCATTGCACAACTTCTCAGACCCTTAGATACTCATCTGCCAATCTTCTCAAACCCCCTACCTTTAGGTGCAAGACCAAAGATAGCAAATCCTTTGCTGTCCTGTGGACCAGCGCCTGGAATCAACTCCCCAGCCACATGAGATTCATTGACTCTGAATCTCTCTTTAGGAAACATCTGAAAACTTGTATCTTCACAGCCTCTGACTTATAGTGACATGCACTTATTCAGTGATCTTTCATTATTTCTTCAGTCACACTGTCATTAATCTATCTTTTACTGCTTAGCGCCAGGATGCTTCTTTGAGAGCAACAGTAGCATTCCACAAATGCAATATTCATTCATTCATATTACTTTGTTTTAATTACCCTGCTTTAGATTAAAGCAGAGTGGCTTAAAATAGATCAAGGAAGGCTGTTTCTATGCCAGCCTTTCTGAACAACTGTAGATAAGGTAAATGATTTCAGTTTAGGCAAACAACATGTAAATGTATTTGTAGCAATCTTACACTGGAAACACACAACACTCCGGTAGTTGTGTACAAGTATAATTTGTTACGAGCAGAGCTGTTATGTTCCATATAGGTATCCCAATATAGGCTCAGGTAGTCATCTAACCTTTCACCTATATTCTTCCCTACCATTACACTACATAACCGTTCCTAGCACTGACCTTTTACCTAGTTACAGTAATGTCTGAAGATGACATGGGGTTTTCTCTGAAAAGCTTAAGCCTCATTCATTATGCATGAGGATTCTTGGACTCACAGCTGGACAGCAGGCCTACCATATCCTGCATAATAATAATGTATAAGGGTCATTCCTTCCATCATCCTAGTCTGACATGATACAGCAAGGTATATCCCCAGGGGATACCATTTTGGGTATATATACACTATATCTTGCTGAGGTAGTCCGAGGAGAAAAGGACAGAAAATACAGTTTTAAATATTGGCCTTACATTGTTTAAACGCCTTGCATATCGCAACTTTCTGCATGCTCCCCTCGTGTCGGGAACAGCTTAAATCTAATCATATTATTCGTAACTTGATAAAAAATAAAAAAAATAATAAAAAAGGTCCCTCATCCATTACTGCACTATCATGATTTGCTTTTTTATGTAAGGGTATATACCCAGGCAGACTTACAGTACAAGAGGCTGGCTATTTAAGAAAAACATATTATATAAACATTAATAATAAAATTAGTGCAATGGACTGAAATGATATCAAAAAGGTAATTTTAATTCTGATATAAAAATGAATAAATACACATAACTTTGTATCCACAAATTACACAGTGAAAACTTCTGATTCTTTGTGTGACCTTTCTTTAACACATCTTAAAAAGTCATAGCAATATAATAAAAAAGCTTCTTCCTTATTCTTAAATCTCCGGTTAAAGAGAATGGGGCTGTATGTGTCAACGCGTTTCGACAAAGTCTTCATCAGGACAAATGAATTTTCAGCCACTTTTTCTAACATAGATTATGAGAAAGGTTCTGGTTTTAAGTTGATGGAGGGAGTAAGGCACCTGGAGTAGGTATGTGATAGCTGATTAAACAGTGTTCACTGCTCCCATCTTACTTCTACCTGCATCTACTTTTCATCGACTTTCAAGAAATGAGGGGGAAAACATCAAGCAATCTCTGTCATTTTCGTCGCCACAATGCGTTGTAACCGTTGAAGCTGGTTATCCTTATCAAGTGATGATTTTCAAAAAAACGAGGGAGACGAGAGGTGCTGTCGGCTGATGAATCGTATCAGGGTCAGATACAAACAGGTTTCAGATACAGACGGACTTTATTTTGGGTTCACCTCCGTAATGTAATTTAATTGCAGGGCAGTTCTAGATGTTGCTTGCTGAAGAGAAGCCGATTGACGCCGCCTTTTCGCGCTTTTTTTCTCCTCTTTCGCCGCTTTCATAAACAAAGGGCTGTAGTTCAAAACGGATGTCTATTATACGTATCACGCCCACGTTGTAACGCTCTTGAAGCTCGAGCCGTCTCTACTTCCCTCAATGTTTCGTGTAGAAAGGGATCATGATTTGCTGCTATTGATCTGCTGTTGCTATTTTTTATCTGATATTTTTTTAAATTTTATAATTATTTATTAACGGTGGGTTGGCCAAAACGTTTAATACTGTAAATTACTGTATAACATCCTCCTTATTTTTAAAGTTATTTTTAACGCAACCCGGACCGTTCACCAGGGAGGCGAAAATTCCAATGTGATAACTCTGCATCCATTTAAAGTTGATTATTGATGCCAGTTTTGCTTTTACAATGTATATTGCTGTCAGTGCTTCTTTTAAGGATATTGTTTTATATCCAAATAAAGATTATTAATATTATTATTATTATTATTATTATTATTATTATTATTATTATTATTATTATTATTAATGCATCACCCCTAGTCAGAGTACTACACACTCTTCCCTTCAACGGCACGCAAACAACAAACAAATAACATAAAAGTTAGATTTTCCTGTACAGACTAAATGCAAGGAAAAATATGGTACCAAAAGGTTCAACATGCCTTAAACTAAACTTACACAAAATAAAATTACACATTTGAACAGAAATAAAAAATTTTGCAAACAGGAAACTCTGCAATATGTTCGACACATAATGATTAGCATTAAAAAATTCAATGCTATAATAACCGCACAGGGTTAACTACTAAATGGAGGAAAAACATTACAATCAAAAGTGAAGAAATAACATTATAATGAAAGGCACTTCAGCACTAGATAACTAGCCTGTATAGAGCATTAAAATCAAACTGTCATTCCTAAATAGAATATAAAAAGCTTGCAAGGTATTCTTCATGTCTATTCTTAACAGGACTATCTAAACCTACTAGATAGCTTTCTGACACGATTGTTTCTGCGAACCCCAACATTGTCTTCTTGTGGAATGTTGGAACTAGACTTACCGGAGGAACTAGTCCACCAAGACCCTTACTCTGATGTAGCACATGACTCTGATCACTACCACAATTCACCACTCTTCCCCCATTACAACAATTAAACCCATTGACTCTGACTGCACTTCCATTGACTTTGTCCTGCACAACTGGACTGGACTACAGAACTTCTCCTTTTTTGACATGCACTCCTATTTTGATGCAAACAACATCACCTACTTTAATATTTACCTCACTAACTCTGGCCCAACTGTCATAAACATCCTTTTGTCTGGCTTTTACCACAGTAGTGTTCTCCTGGACTCTGGTCGCATTCTTCGCATTCTTCCAATGAAACGCCGAATTTGATCTATTTTCCTAACCAACTGTGCCATATCTTGGTAAAGGGTTTCCTTCCTCTAAACAATTCAAATGGAGATACCAAAGTGGAACTCTGTGGACTTGTACAATAGAACTATACCATCTAATTTCCGGCATTCACGACCAAACACCTGTTGGTGATCGCCCAGGTGCACACAATGCATAACCAACCAATTCATGCATTTAACTTGACCATTGTTCTGGGGATGTTACTGCACCATTTTCAAGTGATTAGATCACAAGAAACCTAAAAAATTCCTCACTTTTTAATTCACAAACTGGACTCCATTATCAGAAAGTAAAAACTCTGGGAAACCTTCCAGATGATAATGTTTTCTAAAAACTCAATCACCATTTTTGAATTTGGTTCTGACACAAACTTGACTTCAGGCCACTTTTGAATACAAATCAACCAAAACCAATGCATAGCTCCACTGACTAGGAAGGGCCAACAAGATAAATTCCGACGAGATGGGCATTCAATAGGTTGTAAAGGAGGCTTCCTGACCACTTTTTTGTGAGGAGGTACAAATGGCACACTTGCTAACAAACACATCCACACTTTCATCCATCAAAGGCCACCAAAAGGTTTGCCTCAAACGTTGTTTGGTAAATATTCCTCCAAAATGACCCTAATGAGCCATCTTAATGAACTTGTGCCTCACCCCTGCAGGTGTTACCAATTTCTCTGCTCCAAGCTACAACCCATCCACCACTGATAACTCATCTGCCACCTTCCAAAAAGGTTGATACGCACCTTCAACAAACTTCTAATTTGGCCATCCTTTCATAACATATTTGATAGTGCGTTTAATGTTTTAATCAGCATTGATTTTTGCTCACCATTCGGTTTCAGATAAAGCACTCGTCACTTCCAAATCAACCGCTGCAGTAAGACAGCTCTTTTCCCACTCTGTATCATCCATGTCCTCACTTTTTCCCAAGGAGGATCTGGATAAGAAATTCATTCTGGCATTTTTTATGCCTTGGATGTGTATGATATCGAAGTGACATTTTAAGAGCTCTGTTGATAATCTTGCTATGTGTGAAGTGCTTTGATCTTTGATCTTATCTCCACTCAATTTTGTCACTAAAGGCTTGTGATCCATTTTTACAGTGAACTTTGTTTCCAACACATAAGGCTTAAACTTTTCAATAGCACACCAACAAGTTAATGGTTCCTTTTCAATAGTGGAAACGTCTGTTTCTGGCTCTCTAAGCATTCTAGACCCACACCCAATGATGTTTTCTCTTCCTGCTTTACATTGGGTAAGAACTGTCCACTAACCATGATTGCTGGAATCTACAATTGTACCCTTTTGGTTTAAAAGGTTTAAGAACCCTGGAGTTTGCCAGTTGCATTTTAATCCATTTAAAGTCTTGTTGACATCCAACATCCCACACAGAAATCACCTTTTTAACACCCCAGTCAAAGCTTTTATGTGAAAAGTAAAATCAGGTATAAACCAGGCATAGAATTCACACAATCCCATAAAGAACTTGAGTGTAGCTTTGTCCACCGGTGCCACAGCATTTATAATAAAGGAAACACAAATGATGGACGGAATGCAGAACAAATCAAAACATTCACCCCCAGTCAAGAGATCTGGGTTAAATTCATAAATATTTTGCTCACCATGCCACCCCAGTTTAGACCCAGCCATGTGCAAATCAGTCTTGACCCTGTGCCTCATGGTGACAGTCCAGCCCGAACTGCCAAGCCAGGTCCTCCCTGGACCGGAAACAAGCATCCTAGGACCGGTTCCGGGGTTTCACCCCTCATCAACCAGGCTAGTTTGAATTCAGTGGCACAGTGAGCTTGGGACCCTTTGTAATGTTTTCATCACAGACCACTAAAACCATATCTTTTAAATTGTTCTGTAAATTATTCAGACTGTATTCAACCACATCTCAAGAACTTTCCAAGACTACATTTATTGCTTTGCATGGAGGCTTCTTTTGCCCTTGCCGTACTTTGGCAAAAGACCCCATCTTGTCGCAATTTCTGCATGTTACAAATTTAGTCGGACAAGCTGACCCACCTTTAAAATGTGCCAAATTACCACATCTGTAACAGAAATCTGTTTGTTAGAAAGAATTGGATTTGCTTAATTTCCTCGGTTCCTTACTCTCTTTGACTCTGCCTTCTTTAGTTACATTATGTTCTTTAAGCTTTAATACACCGACTCTGCCATTTTTCTATTCATGTTCCTTCACTGAAATCTGCAACATTTCTATGCTTTTAGCAATATGCAGAGTCTCAATTAACGATGGATTACCCAAGGAGAACAATTTTTGTTGGATAGTTTTGATAGTACAAAGACAAATAAACTGGTCAAAGACCAACTGAGCATTACATTTTTCAAAACTACGTTCAGTCACCAGTCATTTAAGTGCCAATACATAGGCAGCTACACTTTCACCGGTCAGTTGTTTTCTCATAAAAAAAGTATGTCTTAAAACCACAATCCTTGTTTGCAGATTCTAACCATGAACCATGTCTCCAACTTCTTGATAGACTCTGTGTATTCATCAATGACCTCCCCTTCTACTGTTGACACATCCGGTAAATGCTTATAAATTGCAAGCCCCTCAAAATCCATACAGTGTAAAAGTAAGTATTTTTTCCTTTCAGAGTGGAATCTAGATGCTCTAATCGCCCCCAGGGATGTTTGGAATGCATCCAGCAATTTTTCCCAACAAAGAAGAAGCTTGTTAAGGGATTCTAAAAAAGGAGGAGGATTAACACACTGCATAATCACAGCCGACTGAAAATGTTTTCCAGAACAGTAGTATAAAACTTATAAAAGAAGGAAATAGAAACTGGTAATGCTGTCAAGTGTGTGTATAACTGGCTGTAAACATGCTAGAGTACTGCAATTAAATGTTACAATGGTGCGCATATCGCTGACTCCTGACAGACATAATCTCCCACCACTGAAAATAAAACCCAAAAGATAAGTGTGCGTGACACTGACAAATATGAGTGTCACTAACTCTAGACGTACTTGTGAAAAAATGGGTATCACTAACTAATTTCACGTACTGTTGCTCTGTCATCTCACTAAAAGATGTTTATCGCTCTAGCACAAGCATCGAACAGAATGCCAGTAATCAATGGGAAAATATGCAAATGACTTCTGCTGCTTTGTTTTGCTGCTAATTTTCCGATATCATCTTACAAAACTAGTATGAATAGCGTTACATCGATGGGCAAGGTTGCAAAAATGCCCAATAGCCTTCTAGCCATAGACACAGCTAATTTTCCAATGCCCCAAACATGTTTGGCATGGTAGCATAAATGCTAATTAGTCTCCCAGCCACAGACTGGGACTTGCTGGAGATAACAGGAGGGCTTGTTGGCCCCCAATGACCCTCTGGAGCAAAGGGGACTTCATCTCCAACCAGCAGTGTGCCAAGAGGCACGTTTGCAGAGTGGTGGAGAAAGGGGACATGGCCTCCAAAGCCCTCTCAGCAATCAGCCCTTGTGGGACTTTGTGGAGGTAATAGGAAGGATTATTGGCCCCCAAGGACCCTCAGCATCCAAGGTGACTTCATCTCCCAACTGGCAGTGTGCACGGAGGCACCTTTGCAGAGGGGTGGAGAAAGAGGGCGTGGCTTTCAAAGGCAGTTCTTGTGTGGGACTTACTGAAGGTAACAGGAGGACTTGTTGGCCCCCACGGAAGTCCTTGTGGCCCAACTACTCCTCCTGCTAACTTCAGTAAGACCCACACTGTGTGATTGCCAAGAGGTCTTTGTGTTCCTGCCCCTTTCTCTACCACTCTGCAAATACGCCTCCTGGTGCACTTCTAGTTGGGAAATTAAGTCCCCTTGGCTGCTGAGGGTATTTGGAGGCGAACAACCCCTCCTGTTACCTTCAGTAAGCCCCACACAGCAGAATTGCTAGGAGGTCTTCGGAGGACATGCCCACTTTCTCTACCACTCTACAAACTTGTCTCCTGGCACGCTACTGGTTGAGGATTGAAGTCCTCTTGGATGGTTAGGGACCTTGGGGGCCAAGAAGCCCTCCTGTTACTTGCTGTAAGTCCTAAACAACAGAATTACTGAGAGCTGGTCAGAGGCCTACCCCCTTTCTCCACAACTCTGTAAGTTCAATTACTGAAAAAAGCACAGGTTACATGGATGTTATAGTTAGGAGATGGAATAAAAAAAGTCTTAGAGATTCACTGAAAAAAAAAGTTATAAGGACGTTTGTGACCGGGCAGTCTGGAATCCCAAGTCACATCACAACAGTAAGGACTGGTGGTCTGTTCCACCACCAACATCACCTCTTTTTGATCCCCAAAAGGAGGACTGGTCACGGGACTGGAAAACAGAAGAAGAACCAGGCACCTTTAACTGGGCGTTCTACTGTGACGAGACTCTGCCCCTCGCGCCATCATCAGAACCACATTGCATAGAATACAGGAAGTCTACAAGGAGGCGTGTGACGTCACAGACGCGAGAGAGGAGAGCAGAGGAGCCACGGTGGAATCGAGGGACAGCAAAAACCGGACCGAAGACCGGGAGGAGAAGCTAACAGAAGAAGAGTTGTTGACTACGGCGGTATTGCCAGGAGGCCAACGGACCCATTCATCCCCAAGCCACGCACATGGAGGAGCGTGGCTTCTGCAGGTACGCGATCGCATCTCAGGCTGGGTGGAGAGGCGGGGTCGCCCGTGAACCTCCATAGGAAGTCCAGCGTTTCCCGAAGCACTCGCGAACCCCTCCGCTTTTCCCTCACTCCTTTTTCCTCTCCGTTACCCGACACCACACTCGAATCACAATCCTGACGCCGGTATCTTTCACTATAAAACACAAGTGACTTAGGTGGCCCTCCTTAAAATTTGGATTCGAGAGTATACATACTGACAGCCACTTCTCTGTCTTGTTCTTTTGGGGATTGCCATGCCTATCACGAGACTGACGAAGAAGACTAAGAGAAGCCAAGCCAGGAGACTGGGGACCTGGGACCCCACCGCCAACATGGATCGGGTCAAACAAAACCCTATCTACCAAGACCCAGTTTCCGGCCCATTCCTTCCAAGCCGCCACAACGTTATAGTTGGGCTCAGGTTTCACTTGTACAAAACTAGTGACATTTCAGCAGTTCAAGTTAGCTGTGCTAACTGTAATTCACGCTCCCGCAATGCACTGCTTATGACCTTACATATTACATCACTCATGACATGGTCAGTGACATCACTGATTGCATCACTCGTGACATCTCAAATGACATCACTGATGGCATCATCCACAAAATCAGTAACAGCACCCACTCAGAGATTAACTATAGCTGCTGAATTTAACTGGTTTTGTACTAACGAAACCTGAGCCTAAATATAACATTTGTTGTTTTCATTGAATATATATATCTATATATATATCTATCTATCTATATATATATATATCTATATATATATATCTATATATATATATATAGATATATATATATAGATATATATATTCAATATATATATATATATATATATATATATATATATTCATATTCCTAGGATTCCCTCGCCTCCTTACTCGGCGAAAGTCACGGCACGACAGCAGGGTAAGTCTCAAATTATAGTTATTAAAACACCATGTGCAATTGTGCAAGAATTAATACGGCCTACGAGTTTTCGGCTACCATTAGCCTTCTACTGGACCAACATATATATATATCTTCTACTGCCTGTCGCCAGTAGGTAGTTAATGTTAGGACCTATTTTCCATAGGAAATCCGCAACATTCTATTTGGAATAACTTTGGCGCCATTTGACAAATCTTCGGCAAATTTTCAAAACTGGTGGCCCGCTCCGATCCGCTCCTATCCTGAAAGTCTCTGGGTGATTCGTCAAGCGGGGGCCAAGAAAAAAGGGGGGCCCCAAAACCTGTTTTCCCCATGCAATTTTCCATAGGGACCTTTAATCGCAGCTACAACCCGAACTGCTGAACGGAATTACACCAAATTTGCCAGCAAGGTAGATCTTGGTTCAGAGTCATGCCTTTTGGTTAAATGGTGTAAATCCATTCAGTAGTTCCTGAGAAAATCAAATTCAAAATCACATATACATCTGTGGCCGCAGTGGGTCCGCTCACCCTAAGCGCACCCTGCAGAGCACGAGCTGTATTCTAATTGGCTGTCATCATTCCAAATCAGGAAGTGTTGGCAGCCATCTTGTGCCTCGGTAGAACCGAGGCACAAGAAACCTAATAAAAAAACACACAAATTGCAAAAAGGGGACAGGGTAGAAGCACCCCGAACCCCTAGGCCTTCTCAGGGGGTCCCACAAGAACCGCCAAGGCCCAAAAAACGATTTTTTTTAAATCAACAAAATCCGCGCAGGGTGCGCGAATCCTGACAATAAAAAAAAACGAAGCACGGCTCCCGCGCTATATTGGTAATTAGACCCCAGGGGGCCAAATCCTGGGGCCAATGAAAAAATCAAGGTGGGGGGCCCAAATGGGCTCCCCAGCCCCCGGGACCGCCACCCCAAGCTTTATTAAAAATGGTGCGGGGGCTCATAGCCCATAGCCCCCTGAGCCCCGGGGACCGCCACCCCCGGGTCTTTTAACAAAACTGGGTGGAGGGCTCAAAGGCCCCCCAAGCCCTGGGGACTGCCCCCCAGGGCTTTCTGCTAATATATGCAGGGGACACATGGCCCCCCACAGCCCGGGGACCGCCACCCCTGGGGCTTTCTTTTAAATGTAAGAAACCTGTGTGGGGGGGGCTTGAACCCCCCACACAGCCCCAGGGACCACCACCTCCCTTTGGCACTAAGTTTTTTTAATTTGGGGGTCCGTTGTGGACCCCCAAGCCCCCCCGGGGCTTTGTAAATTGTGAGAGGGGGGATCCGCGGCCCCCTCTTGGAGCCTTGTTGTGGCCCTGGGGACCGCCACCCCCCAGGGCCGACTCCTGCAGTGTCCCGGGGTGCCTACCCCCGGGACACCGTAGTTTGCAAGGAAAGGGTGGGAGCCTCGCGGGTCCCTCCCTGTCATTACAAACTGCTTTGCTTCATTGAAGCAAGAGTAGGGAAACCTGCTTTAGCTTCAATGAAGCAAAGCAGATTGCTTTTCCACATGGGGAGCAGCATGTTAGCTGCTCCCCATGTGGAAAAGCAATGCCGGCTCCCTCAGGAGGCGGGGAGCCGGCTGGGACTGTGGGAGGATTGGGGACCCCTCCACGGTCCCCAACTAAGATGGACAGCCCCGGGGGATGGGATCCCCGGGGCTACAAGTGGCCCGGGAGGGGGGCCACGTGGCCCACCCTCCCCAAAAGGAAGAAAAAAAAAATAGAAAGGCCGGCCCCGGGGGATAGGGTCCCAGGGGTCATAAGTGGCCCAGGATGGGGGGGCCACACGCCCCCTCACCAACAGTTTGAAAAAAAACAATGTAAAAGGAAAAGGCAATGCCCCGGGGGATGGGGGATGATTAAGACATCAGGAAGGGGGCCACATGGTCCCCTTCCACATTTTTTTAAATAAAAAAAAATAGGGGGCAGGCCCTGGGGGATGGGGTCCCAGGGGCCAAAAAAATAAAAAAGAAGGGGTCTACTCTTTAAAAAAATAAAAAAACTGGTATCGTGCCGGAGGCCACGTCCCCTCCTTTTATCACTCTTCAAATGCCCCCCCTTGAATACTGGGGGTTCCTGGGGGCCAACTAGCCCACCAGGAACCTCCAGGATGCTCCAGGGGGCTGCGTTGCAGCGAGGTGTTTTGAGGCCAAGCCCCTTTTTACACAACTCTACAACGCAGCTCTGTGGCGCCTAATGGAGGTAGCTGGTGGGCTAGTTGCATCCCAGGGAACCTTAGGATTCAAGGGGAGGTAATCCCCCTACTTAAAACACGCTACAGGAGGGTTTTCACAGTGGTGAAGGGAGGGGGAGGGGACTGAGGTGATATGTGTGCAAACACACCCTGTGGCACATTTTAAGTTCAGGAATATTCCTCTTCAATCCTGAGGGTCCCTGGGGGACAAAAAGCCCACCAGGTACCTCCAGTAAGCGCGACACAGCTGCTTTGCAGAGTGTTGCAAAAAGGGGCGTGGCCTTTGAACACCTCTCTGTAACACAGCTCTCTGGCGCATACTGGAGGTACCTGGTGGGCTAGTTGGCCCCTTGGGAGTCTCGGAATTGAGGAGGAATTAATTCTCCAACTTAAAACGCGCCACAGGGCTTGTTTGCAGACATGTCACCTCATGCCCCGCCCCCTACCTTCACCATTGTGGAAATATTCCTACGAAATCAGCCAAACTACGAATTACGATTTACTCACCTGTTATCAGGAGAGACCTCAGTGCTGCATCTTTGAGCCCAGTATTGATCCTGGAAGGTAATTCTAACCGTACTTACCAGTAACTTGAATTTCCTTCCATAGGATATCATTGCCTGCTTTTTGCTGAAAAAGTTTCTAATTAATTTTTGAAACTTACAAATATTCTCTAAAAATCGTGCCAACGATAAAAACGTAATTACTTGCCTGTTTTAGATAGAGGTCCCAGTGCTGAACTGGATTACAAAAGTAACGTGAGCATAATTTACCTGCAAGTTGAATTTCCTTCCATAGGATAACATTGGTAATTCCAACTGAAAGAAAAATGTAAGAAAATAATATAAATATATCAAAATAAAAATATAAAAAAAAGAAAATTCAGTTTCAATATTTTAAAAAATATTTTTTTTATTTCTATTAAAAATGTATAATGTAATTTAAAAAATAAAATATGTAAAAATAAACAGTTAAAAACTGTAGAAAATCAGTATCAGATAAATACATATAACTATTATTACATTTTAAAATTATCATTTAATAAACCTTTGAAATTCACTGAAAAAAACATAGGTTTCAGGGCTGTTATAGTTAGCTGGACATTTCAGTCGTACAAAATCATAGAAATTCCCCCATTATAGTTAGTTCCGCTAACTATAACTCGCGCGCCCGCAATCCACTGCTGATGATGTCACATATTACATCATTCATGACATGGTCAGTGACATCACTGATGACATCACTGATGATATATCAAATGAGCTCACTGATGACATCATCCACGTGACAATCAGATACACCTCATTATACACTAGTATAACCTTTCAACACTCACTGTAAAATACAGAGTACCATATTTTAATCCATTGACACACCAATACAAGTTTCTAAAAACCCACTCAGTGATTCCTAGGTCTACGGTGTGCGTAATCGCAGCGCTCTACAAATGTCCCAATAATAATAATAATAATAATAATAATAACCCCTTACCTATAGATTCACTCATACATGCTAACAAAGATCAATAGAACACTATTAAATATACTTATACACCTATATCGACATTACACACCAGCACACATCCTACTCACTTATGCAGTCATCCTACTCACTTATGCAAACAATGGATCATACTTACATTTACTCAGCTACACACTTATACAAACACCACTTCATTTATTCATTTAGATAGTAACTCATACTTAGTGTGTTATAACATCACTATTACAAGTATACAGTTATCCAAACAGTCACTCATACAATCACTGAGTCTTATGTATACTTATTTATATACAACTGTCACATACACTGCCTTTTAATTTTTTTAGTTTGTTGGACATGTACCATTGAGAGATATGTTTGCTCATCACCACAACCATAAAGATATTCACTCACCCAATCAACTGTTATAACATGTAGTCTTAACCTCATATACCTAATGAATCAACTATTCACACATCTTTGGCCAGTCACACCCCCCCCCACCGAACCACACACAAATACAAATACTCAGTTAACTAATCAATAACTAATATAGACTGTCACATAGCTATTAACCAACTGGTGCAGCAGTTTACACAACAACTGACAAAGTGATACAAATATTCACACAGTTTAGTCACTATCCAATATATTTAGTAAGACACTATAAATTAGTGAAGTAAACAGTCAATCACACTGCTACTAAATCCTCCATCTAGATATTTATATTTATATATCCACTCATTATTCAATGCACATTGCTATATATATAATGCATATTTAAATACCGAACCAAACCACATTCACTGGATGATGTCATCAGTGATGTCATCAGTGATGTCATCAGTGATGTCACTGACCATGTCATGAATGATGTAATATGTGACATCATCAGCAGTGGATTGCGGGCGCACGAGTTATAGTTAGCAGAAATAACTATCCCTATAAAGGGATTATTTAGTAGGTGCGTGACTGACTGTATAAGTGAGTGATTGAACATGTCTTACTGAATGCAGGAGTTAGTGACTAAACTGTGTAAAAGTTTGTATTAGTCTCTCCGTTGGTGTGTAAGCAACTGCGTGGGTTGCTGAATAGCTACATGAGTGTCTATATAGGTTATTGATTTTTTGTCTGAGTATCTGTATAGGTCCGTGAGTATCTGTGTGGCTGAGTGTGTGGGGGTTGTATGAGTCTCTGTATAGATGTCTGAGTGGGTGATTCAGTGGTTGTATGGATTAAAAAGTGCATCTGCGAAGGGCTGGATGGATGAGTTAGTGTGTCTATGGGTGTGTTGGTGAGTGAATAAATGTCTCAGTGGTATATCTGTGAGTAAGTACAAATGTTTTAAGGCGTAGATGTGAGTGTTGTAGTATATTAATGACTATACATGAGAGTAAGTTATTTGAAAAGTGAGTGTATAAATAAGTGTCTGCTTCTATCAGTGATTGTATAAGACAGTAAATATGTGTTAGTATCTGTATAAATAAGTGATGTGTTATGTCTAAAAATAACGAAGCTGGTGTGTATAACTGTATACATGACTGAATGGGTATGTGATTGATTCTTTGCTTTACTGACTAGGTGAGTGAGTAACTCTATGGATGAGTGGCAGAGTGTGACTGCATGTTTAAATGTTTGGGTGCATATTATAGTCCTGTATTGATGAGTAACTACAAGTATAAGTGACTGGATGTGTGTGTAGACCTAGAAAATAGTGAAGGCTATGTAGAATATGGCATTCTTCTGTGTATGGTTTCAAAAATAGTAGTCACTATTTTAGAATGGGTGTATCAAAGTTTATATTAGAGCATCAGTATGTGCATCACATTGTCACGTGGAAGTTTCATGAGTGATGTCATCAGTGATGTCATTTGAGATGTCATCAGTGATGTCACTGACCATGTCATGAGTGATGTAATATGTGACATCATCAGCACTGCATTGCGGGAGTGCAAGTTATAGTTAGCTCAACTAACTATAATAGACACATTTCTCTGGTTTTGTATGAGTCAAACGTCCAACTAATTATAACGTCCCTGAAAACCTATGTTTTTTTAGTGAATATATATATAATTTTGCAAAAATGAAAGTATCATGCTAAATATGCACTTGTCACTTTAAGCGCAAAGCCGCTCCCATGTCTTGGTGTATTTAAGACCCTTGTTTGTTTCGATCTACGTCATGTGATCAAGCCTCGTTCAGAGGTGAAACGCGTTATGGCGGATGGCTGGTGGAAACATTTGAATAAATAAATCACCGAAAATATCAGCACTAATACTTGGGCTCACTCTCGTTATTCTACTCGACTTGTGGATGAGAATGGCGTTTTCTTCATTTTACTGTACCAAGGAGCGTTCGTGGTACGAGTGAATAACCCCTCCCTGAGCTCGTGGAGCTCTCTGGGCGTGCGCAGCAGGAAGCTGGAATTCCGTAACCCGGAATTGAATCTCTACTCCGGTAGGAGGAAGCTGCCCGAGCCCCTGCGAGAAAGCAAACGTACCTATCCAGGCAGAAGGAGCCGCGGCGGACCCGGCAGAGTGCAGGAGGAGCCGTCGGCAGCCGAGCCCAGGTAGGACAGCTGTCCGATACTTCGCAGTGGGGAGTGTGCCAAACGGGAAGCGCCAAGAACTCTCTGACAACGCGCTCTCCCGTTTGTATTTTTCGGTGCCCAATATTAGTACACCACAACGAGCCAATATGTCCGCTGACGTATTGAAACGCAGGGAGGAGGATGCTGGCCACATGTTTGTGGAAAACCCTGAGGGCATAACAACGCCTGTAGCTACAGCTGGGGGAGCCGCGGGAGGCACCGACAACCCAAACATTAAAGAGACTTTTCGAAAATTGGAACGACTGATGAAGAAGGAACAGTCGAAGTGGTGGGAGCATACTTCCCTCACAAAATATCTCGATGTCAAGCGTGTCCCACGGGGTTTGAGAAGCACTCTAGCCCCGAGTTACGAGAACCCAGACCCGGCAATGCTGGCCGAGTGGGCTGACACCAACCTGGAATATTCCGCCCGTTTGATGGCGATTCTGGCTAAATACGCTGACAGCGATAGAAGAAAACTACAAACGGAGATTGAAACAGTTGAAGCTGAGTTGCTAGTAATTGGAGTAACTGAACACAGCAAAAAACCACGTGAAGAAATGATGATAAGACTGGCCAAGGAAGAGGAAATAATCAAAAAACGGAAAGCCTTCAAATTTGAGAGGGACAGGCTGGACTATTTACACGGCCAAATCTTCACCTTTGCACGCCGCTTTGATAGTATAAAAGCACAAGTGGGCAAAAACAATCCCAAGGCAAGACAAGAGGCAACAGCATCGGCCTCATCTACAGACCTGAGTTCAGCGGCGGAGAGTGATTCTGACAACGAGCAAAGGAGAAGAAAAAACTTGCAAGAGGGGTTTACAAAACTATCTCCGGCACAAGAGGCAAATTGCCTCTGCGAGAGCCGTCGAGATACTCTCAGATCAAAATCGAAAGTAAACCCCCAACAAAACATCAGAGGGCAAATTTCAAACGCTAAAAGGGAGGAAGCTGGAACAGGTTTCAAACTCAAGCCTCAACATCGGCACCTCAATCATAAACCTGACAGACATTACCTTAAGCGACATGGAAAAACAAATTTTATGCTTAGGTTTGTCTTACTGCCCCCCCAGCAACATGAATTACGCAAATACCAGAATGGACACTTACCGCTTTGTTAGAAAGCTCAAATTGAGCAAATACCATCGTACACATCCGTACAAACAACGAGATAATTTGGGGACAGCCAGCCCCACACTTCCCTCAATGGAAGCGGACACAACGTTCAATGAGATCTGGAATCTGCACAGGAGGGGCTAACTAATACACAGCCTCAACAAGCTGGAAGGGAAAATATGGAAACTCAAACATCCACACCCTTCAGGAGGAAATCAACCTTCTTTCCCATCATGACCCATGATAATATTGACCTCTACCAGGACCTCATCATCAAAGACCTAAAACATCTATACACGGCTACTAACAAAAAACATGTCATTCTGAGTCGACAGAACCAACGTTACAACAGCCTGATAAGGAAATTAAGGGCAGATAAAAACATTATTGTAAAACAGGCGGACAAAGGGGGGGAATATCGTCTTGTGGCATCGGGACGATTATATCAAGGAAGCAGAATTACAGCTCAGTAATCTGGACTGCTACAGAAAAAGTAACCTCATTGTCATTAAAGCAGCCTGGTCTGACCTGAATGCCAAACTTGTAGCCTGGAAAAGTGCAGGATTAATTTCGAATGACGAATTTAAATTCCTCAAAAAAGACTGTCCGGTTATACCCACCCTATATTTGTTGCCGAAAGTACATAAGAACCTGAGTGCACCACCTGGTAGACCCATACTTTCGGCAATAAACAGCGCAACTGAAAACATCTCCAAATACATCGATTTTTTCCTAAAGGAGTGGGTCCTAAGATTACCATCATATGTCAAAGACACTACCGACTTCATTTGTAAATTGAACAACCTTATCTGGGAGGATGATTACATTTTAATGACTCTGGACGTCACCGCCCTTTACACTTCCATTAGACATCGCGATGGAATTAAAGCAGCTGAGTATTACCTGTCTAAACGACCAGAGAACTGTTCCAATCATAATCGCATGCTCTTAGACATGTTGAAACTTTGCTTGGAACAAAATTATTTTCTCTTTAATGGGCAGGCATACCAACAGATGAGAGGGGTCGCAATGGGGGCTTGCTTCTCCCCGAGTTTTGCATGCCTCCATATGGGGCTTTGGGAGGAGCGGGTCCTGATGGGCATTTTTGGCAACATTATGACATCACATGTGCCATTATATCTGCGCTACATTGACGACCTCTTTATGGTCTGGAAGGGTGTAAAATCTGATGCTGAGCTTTTTGTAGAACAACTTAATGTTAATTCGTACAACTTGCATTTTACTTCCCATGTTGATGAAATAACTGTAAATTTTCTTGATGTCCAGGTATATGTTGACAATCATAAAATACAAACTAGATTGCACAGGAAGGACACGGCAGGCAACACAGTGCTGCATGCCACCAGTCAGCATCCTCGCCACCTAATTAATAGCATCCCTACGGGGAGATGCTAAGAATGAAAAGAATCTGCAGTACGGAACTTGACTTTCAAGTGGCACAGCAGGAGTGCAGGAAACGCCTCCTTGAAAGGGGCTACAGTGACAGGGTTCTTGAGACGGCCATAAGAAAAACCAATTCCGTCACCAGAGAGATGGCATTAACACCCAGGAGGATAGACCCCACTGATAAGGTAGCCGATACCCATGTAAACTCTAGGGTAATAGTTCCATACTGCCAACAGCATTCTGCTATCAAAAAGATCTTTTCAAAAAATTGGAATTTGATAAGGGGGGACCCTGTAATTGGGAGTGATGTTTCACTCAGACCGGAGATTACTTTCCGGAAATCCCCCTCAATGGCGAGTGCACTTACTAGCAGCCTTCTTGAACCCGCTATCTCAGGAACATGGGAAGCATTAAGCACGGGTTTCAAGAAATGTGCCTTCTGTAAAGCGTGCAAAATAGGAACAAACAAGACCCATTACACTAGCCCCTTTAGGGACAATCCAATCCCCATTTCGAAAAGGCTCACATGTAAGATGGAGTTCGTCGTTTATGTGCTACAATGCCCATGTGGCCTGAGTTATGTGGGCAGTACCCGTCCAGCAGCACACAAACGGATTCTCCAACATATTAGGGCCATAGGTAGTAAGGACCAGGCATACCCGGTGGCACGCCACTTTGAGGCTGTGCACAACAGTGATCCCAGTGATCTACAACACTATCTGGTAGACACGGTGATGCCACTAAAACGGGGGAGTGATAGAGAGGGCAGATTGCGTTTACTTGAGACAAGATATATTCTTGAAATGAATACCAAGAGTCCGAATGGATTAAATGATCGTGAAGATCTTTACACTTGTCTCAGGGACGTTTAAATGCCTTCCCATCATCTTGAAAATCCAGGATTTACATGTATGCCACTATCAAAATCAGATGTATTTTTTGACCTAAGCCTAGATTTTATGATTGAAGGTGGCCTCCTTCGTCATTTCCAGCTGTAGTGGGCTTCTTTACACGATTAGAATCTACTGTATACAGGGCTATTACAACTATTACACCTCAAGTAACTTTCCCTCCGGGTTCCCTGCAATCCTCTTCTTTGTTTTCTGTGAAAAACCGTATCATTTTTGATATATAACTTTTCTTGTATTGTTTATGCACACACGGGCACTTTATTGAAGATTTTTTATATATTATTTTGGAGTTCACAGCTGCTTACAAGGGTCATACACTTTACTTATAAGGATGGTGCCTTAAATAGTCATGATTTGATTTTGTTCAGTCGTAACGGTATAAGTGTCTCGATAAAACAAGTAATTTCTATCCGGCATTAATCGTAAAGTTTTCAATGAAATTATACCTCAGTGAGTAATACATGAATGCACATGCTTTTATAGATTCTGTATGCAAGGGGAAATCTGTCCAATGTTTAAATATGTAAATACCATTTGATGTATATATATGAAATTATAAGATAGTGATATATTTTGTGATAGTTCCTAAGGAACATCGTATATAAATAGATTGTATATAGTATGAAATAGTCACTTGTATATAGAGATATATTTTTGATAAGAGGGGATAACCCATTTCCTTTTGCTATGAATTGTGCTTGGAGTTCAAATGAGTTTCTTTTATGTATGAATTTAATACTGATAGATATATATTATACCGTTGAATAGATGTGACTGGAATATGAAAATGTCGGGCACTTGCCCTCAATTTTGCAAAAATGAAAGTATCATGCTAAATATGCACTTGTCACTTTAAGCGCAAAGCCGCTCCCATGTCTTGGTGTATTTAAGACCCTTGTTTGTTTCGATCTACGTCATGTGATCAAGCCTCGTTCAGAGGTGAAACGCGTTATGGCGGATGGCTGGTGGAAACATTTGAATAAATAAATCACCGAAAATATCAGCACTAATACTTGGGCTCACTCTCGTTATTCTACTCGACTTGTGGATGAGAATGGCGTTTTCTTCATATATATATATAGGTATATATAGTTAGGACCTACTTTCCATAGGAAATCCGTAACATTCTATCGGGAATAACTTTGGCGCCGGTTGATGAATCTTTGCGAATTTCTCAAAGAAGATGGCCCGCTCCGCTCCTTCCCTTAAAGTTTTGGGGGGATTCATTAAGTGGGGGCTGAGAAAAAAGGGGGTCCCAAAACGTGTTTTCCCCATGTCATTTTCCATAGGACGATTAGACACGGCTACACGGAATTACACCAAATTGGGCAGAGAGGTAGAGTTCGGTTCGCAGATCGCCCTTTTGCTTAAAAGGTGTAAATCCTTCCAGTAGTTCCTGAGAAAACCTAAAGGAAAAAAAAATATATATCTATATGCGCGCACCGTACACGCACGCGTCCGCGTACCGTACGTACACGTGCGTGGACCTTTGCGTGCACGAGCTGCATGCTGATTGGCTGCCAATGTCTGTCAACACTCCAAAACAGAAATTGTTGGCAGCCATCTTGTGCCTTGGTAGACTGAGGCACAGAAAAGCAGACAAACAAAAGGTGTAGAACTCAAAAAGGGGGCAGGGTAGAAGCACCCTGACCCCCTAGGACTGCTCCTGAGGTCCCACAAGGACCCCCAGGCCAAAAAAAAGAATTTTTTGGTGGGGGAAAAAATTGTGGGCTGCGCGCACCGTACGTGTACCTTAACGGAGGTACGCGTACCCCTTGTGGGACCCCCTCAGCAGGCCTAGGGGGTCAGGGTGCTTCTAATCTGCCCCCAACATGCATGTTTTCCACCTTTGTTTCACTGCTTTCTTGTGCCTTGGTTTTACCGAGGCACAAGATGGCTGCCAACACTTCCTGGTTTGGAGTGTTGACAGACAGTGGCAGCCAATCAGCATGCCTGCCCAAGAAGGAAGCATGCTCATTAGCTGTCAACACTTCTAATCAGGAAGTGTTGGCATCCATCTTGTGCTAGGTAGACCGAGGCACAAGAAAGCAGAAAAACAAACGTGTAGAAAAAAAAGGGGGCAGGGTAGAAGCACCCTGACCCCCTAGGCCTGCTCAGGGGGTCCCACAAGGACCCCCAAGGCCAAAAATGTTTTTTTTTTAAAAAATGGTAGGGGGACAAAATCGCGGGGGCATAGTGATAAAGAAGTGTGGGGGGTGCCCAATCCCCCCACACTGCCCTGGGGACTGCCGCCCTCCGGGGCAAAGCAAAGCAGCCCCCTGGCGCATACTGGAGGCTCCAGGTGTGCTAGTTGCCCCCCAGGGACCCCCAGTATGCAAGGGGAATTAGTTCCCCCTCTGCAAACACGCCCGGGGGCTGCGATGCAGAGAGGTGTAAAAAAGGGTGTAGCCTCATTACACCTCTCTGCAATGCAGCCCACTGGCTTATACTGGAGGTTCCAGGTGGGCTAGTTGGCCCACAGGGACCTCCAGTATGCAAGGGGAATTAGTTCCTCCTCTGCAAACGTGCCAGGGGTTGCGTTGCAGAGAGGTGTAAAAAAGGGTGTGGCCTCATTACACCTCTCTGCAACGTAGCTAAGTAAATATGTAAGTATGATCCATTGTTTGCATAAGTGAGTAGGATGACTTCATATGTGAATAGAATGTGTGCTGGTGTGTAATGTCGACATAGTCGTATAAGTATTTTTGATAGTGTTCTATTGTTCAGTGATGTCACTGACCATGTCATGAATGATCTAAATAGGAGCAATTTCAATGGTTTTGTATGAGTGAAATGTCCAGCTAACTATAACAGCCCTAAAACTTATAGTTTTTTGAGTGAATTTCAAAGATTTTTTAAATGCTAATTCCTAACTATATAAGGCATGAAACCTATGGTTTTTTTCAGTGAATATATATATATATATATATATATATATATATATATATTTGGTACATGTTGAAGGCCGGTCGGTGGCCTATCCGGGACCGCTCCACGACAGCCCAAGGTGCGCAAACCGGCACTGGAGGAGAGAAAAAAAAAATACATATATATATATATATATATATTCACAGAAAAAACCATAGGTTATACTCCATATATAGTTAGGAATTTGCATTTACAAAACCTTGAAAATTCAATGAAAAAACCATTGGTTGTAGGCCATATATAGTTAGGGATTTGCATTTAGAAAACCTTATTTTACTCGCATAAAACCATTGAAATTCCATATATAGTTATAAGCGCTAACTATATATCGCGCACCCGCAATCCACTGCTGATGATGTCACATATTACATCATTCATGACATGGCTAGTGACATCACTGATGACATCACTGATGACATCTCAAATGACATCACTGATGACATCACTGATGACAACATCCAGTGACTGTATGTTTCTGTAAAGTTAAAACATGTTTTACATATTGAAGAATGAGTGCATGTATAAGTGTCTGGATGAAGGATTTACTAGGTGCATGACTGACTGATTGAGTGAGTGATTAAATGTGTCTCACTGAGTGCATGGGTTAGTGACTAAACTGTTTTAATTTGTGCATCATTATATCTGTTGTTCTACAAACTGCTGCATATGTTGATCAGTAGCTATATGAGTAACTGTATGGGTTATTGATTGGTTGTCCAAGTATTTGTATGGGAAACTGAGTGTGTGTGTATGGGTGGCTGGGAGGTGTGTGACTCTGTACATAGATGTGTGAGTAGTTGATTCACTATATGTATAGATTCAAAACTGCATGTGGAAACAGCTGTATGGGCGGTTGACTGTGCATGAGTGTATTAGTGAGTGAATGGATATCTCAGTGCTACATGTCAAATTAAGTACATATGTAAAACACAGTACATGTGAGAGTTGACATCTATAAATAACTGTGCATAAGAGCTAGTGAATGTGTGAGTGGCTGTATGGATCATTGTGAACATGTATCAGAGATTGTATAAGAGAGTAAAGTAAATATGTGTTAGTATATGTTTGAATAAGTAACTGTATAGTTGAGAAAATGGAGGTGTGATTAATTTTTGGCATAACTGACTAGGTGTGTGAGTAACTCCATGGATGAGTGACTGTCTGTTTACACTGATTGTATCTAAGGTTATATTAGAGTCTGAAGAGGTTCATGGTATTATCACATGAATGATATCATCAGTGATGTGATCAGTCATGTCAAATGAGATGTTATCAGTGATGTCATCAGTGATGTCATTTGAGATGTCATCAGTGATGTCATCAGTGATGTCACTAACCATGTCATGAATGATGTAATATGTGACATCATCAGCAGTGGATTGCGGGTGCGCGATATATAGTTAGCGCTTATAACTATATATGGAATTTCAATGGTTTTATGCGAGTAAAATAAGGTTTTCTAAATGCAAATCCTTAACTATATATGGCCTACAACCAATGGTTTTTTCATTGAATTTTCAAGGTTTTGTAAATGCAAATTCCTAACTATATATGGAGTATAACCTATGGTTTTTTCTGTGAATTTCAATGGTTTTTTAATAGCAAATATCAAAAGCTGTCAAATGTCAAGTACGTGATAGGTAAAAACGTTTTCGTGTTTATGCACGCTGATGTGCTTTGAACGCTGCCCCCCCCCACTCCCCTCTTTTCTCTTAGTAGTACTCTCTCTTTGCAGATAGTGAACGGTAGTTAACTCAGACCTTTACCCCTGTTGTAATCCGTCGTACCTGCTTGTCTCTCCATTTGATTGATTATTATCCAAGCATTTACTGTTTTACAATTGGTTCTCTTTGGATCATTCTCTATTTACAAACAAGCACAAAGTCGCAATACTCTGTTTAGTCTTTGCAGATAGTGAAAAATCGTGTAAAAAAATAAAAGTAATCGAGCAAAATCAGTAGACCACTAATTCGATCTCTTTTTGACCTCGGTAAAATACAAACATTAGGAATAACCCTTCATGAGAAATACGAAAATAGTGAAATGAACTGAGCTCCACACCATGAGGGCTGCAAAACAGCTCGACTCCGCCACCCACACCGCCCAAAATAACGGCAAACCCTATGCAAATATTATAAATATACACAACACACCAGCAAAGAAACAGAGTAAAACATTTTATTAAATAACTATTTACATAACTATTTTATACTTTTTATTGCCCGATCCGGCTAGCTCAATCGATCGAGCATGAAACTCATGCACTGATAACAAGCGTTGAGAGTTTGTAGAATGATGGCTTCAGATTTTCCACATACGGTGTAGTGGCGCGAACTGGCAGGGGGCGTTTGGATTCTACCCCTTCTCCAAATAAGATTTTCATACGTGAATGTTCGTTCATGCTTTTTGTCCCTGACTTGCTTCCATATCACTGCCTTACATACATGGCATAAGTCCTGGTTGTAGAGTGCCATACTTCAGAGTTCTAAGCAGCTCTTGTAACACTGTTTAAACCTTATTTGCACCTGCTGCAGCTTCACTATTCAAAGTAAGTGGGGTCCATTTGTGGACCTGACTGCATTGGAAAACAATGTGATACGGTGCCTCCCTAAACCGCTTGACGGAGGCCCCCGAGGGGCGGTAAGATGGCGCGGACTGAGAGGGGGCGCTTGGCTCCTGCCCCCTCCCCAAGTCGTGTTGCCCTGGTGAGGCCTGAGATCGCCCCCGGCATAGGCGGCCGGCTCCCGGGGTCCGGCGGAATTTTTTCCCTTTTGAAGAATCTTTCATTCTGGACCTTGTCCCACAATCCGTTTCACCTGAAGACACACTGTCGTAGGGCGCCCCTTTACCGTTTTAGTTGCCATTCCGCCCGCTTTTGGTACTCTGTGCCTCTTCCGCCATTCAGCTGTTTACCGCTCGCTCTTGCGACTACGTCTCGCTCACCATGTAGTTGAGTTGCTCCCGCTCTTAAGATTTGACCGAACTTTTTGGACTGCTGAAAGCGGTTGTATTCCGACCGCTGGTTGGTGGAGACATTTTGACTATATTCTGCACCTGCATTGTCGCGTAATGCGTCATATGACGCGACGCGTTAGCGCACCCGGAAGTGCTCCGGTGCGCAAGGCGCAGCTTCCCGGAAACGATCCAGAGCGCGCCGCGCAGCGCGTAACGTAAGCATAACAGGTCATGTGACTTGTTAATAAAACTTTTCATTGGTTCATTTTACTTTTCTTTTCCTAATTATGTAAGACTAGGTCATGTGACCTAAAAATAACACTTTTCATTGGATTAAAACATTTTTTTTCCCCAAACGATGAAAGCCCCACCTTGTTTCTGGATGTTTCAGACTGAAGCTGGCGTCACCATGAGAGCACCACCATCTCGTAGCTCCGTCGTGGCCATTCCGCAAGCAATCATGGCAGCCTCTCCCCACCGGAAGCCTGCGGGAGTCGAGGGCCCCCAAGACTTTTGTACAATCTTCAAGGCTGAGGAGACGCTTTCGAGAATGGAACCCAAGCCCTGGCAGACAAGCGTCCGAGTTCCAAGGTGTCCCAGGGCCATTTTACTGGACCAGGCCCAAATCCGAGAGAGCCGGCCGCCATTTTAAGAGTCCTGTGGCAGCCGCCTATCGCTGCACCGCAAGAGTGGGAGCAACTCAACTACATGGTGAGCGAGATGCTGTAGCCGTAAGAGCGGGCGCTAAACAGCTGAATGGCGGAAAAGGCACAGTGTAGCAAAAGCGGGCGGAATGGCGACTGAAACGATAAAGGGGCGCCCCACTACAGCAGACAAGCCTCCGCCATGTGCTTCAAAACTGCATATGTATCTCGTGATATCAAGGTTGGGCAACCAGTACAGAACAAGCAGTTACGAGTCCCATTTACACCGGCGCCATTTTGGGCGCGGCCGGGCAGGTCCAGGATCTACTGAAACATAAAAAATGAGGCTGACGTCTCTGAAGCAGTTGACGAACAGCAGGACATAGCAAATAAACATGAACTCTCTAAAGCTGTTAACTCACTGCAGGACAAAACAAGTGAACCTGAAACCTCTGGAATAATTGTCGCTCAAAAGAACAACACACAAAACTCTGTAGAGCCTGAAGAAAAAAAAACAGAAGGGCACTGTAGTTTCAGACACACTTAACACTAATGACTAAACAAAGATATGGTCTGTTTATAAAGCAGTTATCATCTTGACAGAATTGACAAAGAAGTGTACAGACACCAATGCATCAGCATTCTCGGAGATAACATCTTAAGGAACAAAGAAAGACCTGTTCACTCTTGACACCCCAGGTGCTGTGTATATTGCACTATAGTGCTGCCCCTTTACCGTTTTAGTTGCCATTCCGCCCGCTTTTGGTACTCTGTGCCTCTTCCGCCATTCAGCTGTTTACCGCTCGCTCTTGCGACTACAACGTCTCGCTCACCATGTAGTTGAGTTGCTCCCGCTCTTAAGATTTGACCGAACTTTTTGGACTGCTGAAAGCGGTTGTATTCCGACCGCTGGTTGGTGGAGACATTTTGACTATATTCTGCACCTGCATTGTCGCGTAATGCGTCATATGACGCGACGCGTTAGCGCACCCGGAAGTGCTCCGGTGCGCAAGGCGCAGTTTCCCGGAAACGATCCAGAGCGCGCCGCGCAGCGCGTAACGTAAGCATAACAGGTCATGTGACTTGTTAATAAAACTTTTCATTGGTTCATTTTACTTTTCTTTTCCTAATTATGTAAGACTAGGTCATGTGACCTAAAAATAACACTTTTCATTGGATTAAAACATTTTTTTTCCCCAAACGATGAAAGCCCCACCTTGTTTCTGGATGTTTCAGACTGAAGCTGGCGTCACCATGAGAGCACCACCATCTCGTAGCTCCGTCGTGGCCATTCCGCAAGCAATCATGGCAGCCGCTCCCCACCGGAAGCCTGCGGGAGTCGAGGGCCCCCAAGACTTTTGTACAATCTTCAAGGCTGAGGGGACGCTTTCGAGAATGGAACCCAAGCCCTGGCAGACAAGCGTCCGAGTTCCAAGGTGTCCCAGGGCCATTTTACTGGACCAGGCCCAAATCCGAAGAGCCGGCCGCCATTTTAAGAGTCCTGTGGCAGCCGCCTATCGCTGCACCGCAAGAGTGGGAGCAACTCAACTACATGGTGAGCGAGACGCTGTAGCCGTAAGAGCGGGCGCTAAACAGCTGAATGGCGGAAAAGGCACAGTGTAGCAAAAGCGGGCGGAATGGCGACTGAAACGATAAAGGGGCGCCCCACTACAGCAGACAAGCCTCCGCCATGTGCTTCAAAACTGCATATGTATCTCGTGATATCAAGGTTGGGCAACCAGTACAGAACAAGCAGTTACGAGTCCCATTTACACCGGCGCCATTTTGGGCGCGGCCGGGCAGGTCCAGGATCTACTGAAACATAAAAAATGAGGCTGACGTCTCTGAAGCAGTTGACGAACAGCAGGACATAGCAAATAAACATGAACTCTCTAAAGCTGTTAACTCACTGCAGGACAAAACAAGTGAACCTGAAACCTCTGGAATAATTGTCGCTCAAAAGAACAACACACAAAACTCTGTAGAGCCTGAAGAAAAAAAAACAGAAGGGCACTGTAGTTTCAGACACACTTCACACTAATGACTAAACAAAGATATCGTCTGTTTATAAAGCAGTTATCATCTTGACAGAATTGACAAAGAAGTGTACAGACACCAATGCATCAGCATTCTCGGAGATAACATCTTAAGGAACAAAGAAAGACCTGTTCACTCTTGACACCCCAGGTGCTGTGTATATTGCACTATAGTGCTGCATCGAGAAAACGGGCAACCCTATTGATGTGGATTTTTCATTATTGATTATTGTAAAGAAATTGCGACTCCCCCCTTTAGCAGATTAGCTAAATGTTTGCGTAATTTAGGCATTAAAGTTATATTATTGTTGTTGTTATCGTTATAGTTCTGGTTAATTTCAAAAAATGGTTAAATATATTTACAGTTTTTGTTGCGTTCGTTATATTTAAATGTTAATAAAGTTTTAAAATGTAACTGTCTTGGAGTACTATATTTTTTTTAAAAATCGGGTGAATGGGGCCTTGAATCGGGTTATTGTCATGTGTGGGCTTTGCAAGTGTACTGCTACAAGATCGGACATTTCAAACTCAAATGCACGTTCTTTTTCTTACCTTTCCGAAGCATGGAGCGCAATAGCAGGCAGAGAAAGGGTGATGCACGTGTTGAACACTGCCTGGCCTGCAAATTGCTGGCAGTGCCCCCCCGCCCGCTCCTGAAAGAGGGCACACACACACCGCCGCCCCGAGTACTTCACAAATCTTTAAAAGACCATGCGCTTGTTCAATGGGAAGTGGATAACATGGCTAAGAGCATTTGCTGGATAATGCATGAATATCGCTGACTTTTCAACGATATTCATGCATTGCGGCCGTTTTTTATCGCATTTGCGATAAACCTTGCTAATAGCAAGGTTTATGTGCGATAAAATTCGCCGATGTGCGGCGATAATTTTTGTCTCTAAACAAGTTAGAGACAAAAATTACCGCTAGTTGTTGGTAATATGCCCCCGGGTTTTTCCTTGCAGGAATCAGGAAGCGAAAGACTAGCACTGAAATCAGTAGTCTCACGCCTGAATCGGGAGGGTTGGCATGTCTGGATACTCTACAGCTGGGGCCATAAACTACATTCGCAGGGCTAGGTGATAGCCTGGGTCCGGCCTGGACAATCGGACACAGAGGAAGAGGAGTGTCAGAGGGTGCGGTAGTGAATAGGGTGAAAGGGAGGTGTCGGGCGGGCACAGGGTGTGATTCTCAGAGAAGAGCAGCGCAGATGGGGGGAAGTATATAGCCCATGCATGAGAGAGAGAGCGGGGGTGACCATTGCGTGGGGGAGATGCGTGCGAGGGTGGGGAGCCATGCTGAGAATCGGCGGCGTGCAGAGAGTGGCCCTGGTCAAGGCATCTAAAATGGCTGCCGTGCACGACAAAATTGTGGCATTGGACAAAACGCAAGATGGCGCAGACAATGTTTATCAATAAGGATTCATTTATAACAAAATATTTACTCGCAGTGACAAAATGGTGGTCAACACTTCCTCATTTCCATCGAATCGAACGTTAACAAACGTCACGCAGCAAAAAAAAAAAAAAAAAAAAAAAGCTCACGCACAGAGCAGTTTTTAGCCATGTTATCCAATGGAAGGTGGATAACACGGCTAAGAGCATTTGCTGGATAATGCATGAATATCGCTGACTTTTCAACGATATTCATGCATTGTGGCCGATGTGCGGTGATAATTTTTGTCTCTAAACAATTAAAACGAAGCACAAAATGGCGAATTCCCGTTTCGCTACCAGTTTGCGGCCCAGTTCGCGGCCCGGGAAACGCTTCTACCGTGAAAAATAATTTTTTTTTTATTTTCCCCACGGGACCCTTTAATAACCCCAACAACAATCCTAGGGGGTCAAGAGGGGTATACCTTGCACCCTTTCAATAAATTCCCCCTTCGTTTTTCACCTCTTCTCTCTCGATCCTACCGAGAGATAAGATGGCGGCCGCTCCGGACTGTTTAGAATGTTGACAGACACCGGAGAGCCAATCAGCTTTCTGCGCGCAAAGTTCCGAAACGCGAAAAGTAAGCGGACCGGATCGCTGCCCGGAGCGCTGTTACAGATATATATCTTGATTTGAACGTTAATTTCTCAAAAACTACTGGAGCACATATATTGAGACCTAGCAAAGGCACATCGGGCTAACAGTCCCTACAATTTTGCCAAGTTTCGTGCAAATCCATTCAGCCGTTCGAGCTAAAAGTGAGTCCAACCGCCCTATGGAAAACTCAATGTAAAAAACGCGTTTTGGGATCCCCCTTTTTTCTCAGCCCCCCCTTGACGAACCCCCACCAAATTTTCAGGGGCTGCTCAGAAACAAAATGTGCCATTTTCCTGAAAATTTCAGCCGATTCCGTCCACAAACGCCAAAGTTATTAGACATAGAATTTTCAAAAATCCCATAGGGAATTAATCCTAACTATATATACCTACTGGCGATAGCCAGTAGGTAATATATATATATATATATATATATATATATATATATATATATATATATATATATATATATGCAGTTCCACTTCCTTCGCGAATGCCGGGACACCAAAACAACGGTGCAAACCAGGGGCAAAGGTAACCCTGTATTCAGATTCGGGCTCACAGCGCGTAGCCGGAACGGCTACGCAAATGCACTCTCCTAGACAGAGAAAAGATCACTCCCAATCCTTCTTGTGCATTTCCAAAGTTCTTTAATCCATCATGTGCAGCATCGTGAAAATAAACAACGAAAACAACCCCAACGCGTTTCGGCGAACCTTCGCCTTGGTCACGGGTAATTACATTGTCAGTATTCCAAACATTAAGTAAAGTTTACACGTGATAAGTGCTCAAAATAAACAAAGGACTTGAAATCCCATTGTCGCGGCCATCTTGGAGTGGAGTAGTAATACCATATAACTATTGAGTCCACCACATTATATTGCATCAAATATATGAAGACAATCCTGTCAAACAACTAAGGCATGGAATTTGCACATGAAAATGAGATTGTAACTTCATCTCACAATTTACTCATATAACAGTCTAATACAGTGCATAGTGGTTTTAAGCGAAGACGCAAGGTATCGCGCCAATGTCTTTCTAAAAAATGATTGCCACAACCATGTGGCTCCAGTTCTCAAATGGGTTCCTGTAATGGTTGGATATATTATATATATATATATATATATATATATATATATATATATATATATATATATATATATATATATATATATATATATATATATATATATATATATATATATATATATATATATATATATAATAATATATAATATATAGTAATATATATATATATATATATATATATATATATATATATATATTATAATATATATATATATATATTATAATATATATATATATATATATATGTGCAGAAACTCCGAATTGCCACCTCCAATCTGCGAGAACTGGCGAAGCAGGAGACAGACCACAAGTATCAGGAACTGATTTTTTTATTTGCAGGTTTTTCTTGTACAACCGACCATGACGCGTTTCGGGCCTTGCAGCCCTTGTTCACATGCCAATTTGCACATGAAAATGAGATTGTAACTTCATCTCACAATTTACTCATATAACAGTCTAATACAGTGCATAGTGGTTTTAAGCGAAGACGCAAGGTATCGCGCCAATGTCTTTCTAAAAAATGATTGCCACAACCATGTGGCTCCAGTTCTCAAATGGGTTCCTGTAATGGTTGGATATATATATATATATATATATATATATATATATATATATATATATATATATATATATATATATATATATATATATATATATATATATATAATAATATATAATATATAGTAATATATATATATATATATATATATATATATATTATATATATATATATATATATATATATATTATAATATATATATATATATATATATATATATTATATATATATATATATATATATATATATATATATATATATATATATATATATATATATATATATATATATATATATATATATATATTCAAAGCCTTTTCTCACAGAAAGGAGTTGAGGCGCACACACTGCAGGAAAGGAAACGTCCTTTAATTACACCATAGCCAGTAGGTATATATAATTAGGACCTTGTTACCATAGGAAATTCCGAACATTCTATTGGGAATAACTTTGGCGCCGATTGAGGGATCTGCCTGTGATTTTCCTTAAATTTGCCTCACTGTGCTCCGCTCCTTCCCTGAAAGTTTCGGGGGGATTCGTCAAGCGGGGGGCGAGAAAAAAGGGGGGTCCCAAATCGTGTTTTCCCCATGTTAATTTCCATAGGGACATTCTGACAAGGCTACAGCTCGAACGGCTGAACGGAATAACACCAGATTTGGCAAAATGGTAGGGACTGGTATGCAGCAGTGCCTTTTGTATGTTTGGTGAAAATCCCTCCAGTAGTTCTTGAGAACATTTAATTTGAAATTTTTCAAATGGCATTTTCTATGGGACCCTTAGACACGGCTACAGCCCGAACGGCTGAACGGACCAAACTTGGCAAAATGGTAGGGACAGGTATGCAGTAGTGCTTTTTCTATATTTGGTGAAAATCCCTCCAGTAGTTGTTGAGAAATTGAATTTGAGCAAATTATATATCTATATGTGCTCAACATTCTATTGGGTTATACCTTTGGCGCCGATTGAGGAATCTGTGTGTAATTTTCCAGAATTTTGGCTAGCTCCGCCTCCGCTCCTTCCCTGATAGTTTTGGGGGGATTCGTCAAACGCGGGCCAAAAGGGGGTCCCAAAACGTGTTTTCCCCATGTTAATTTCCATAGGGACACTTAGACACGGCTACAGCCTGAATGGCTGAATGGAATTACACCAAACGTGGCAAAATGGTAGGGCCTGGTATGCAGATGTGCCTTTGATACGTTTGGTGAAAATCCCTCCAGTAGTTCTTGAGAAAATTGAATTTGAAATTTTTCAAATGGCATTTTCTATGGGACCTTCAGACACGGCTACAGCCCGAATGGCTGAACGGATTTACACCAAACTTGGCAAAATGGTAGGGACAGGTATGCAGTAGTGCCTTTTCTATATTTGGTGAAAATCCCTACAGTAGTTGTTGAGAAAATTGAATTACAGCAAATTATATATCTATATGCGCGTACAGTACACGTACCGTGCGCGAGCGAGTTTCTGATTGACTGGCAGTCGACTGTCAACATTCCTAATTGTCCAAACCAGGAAGTGTTGGCCACCATCTTGTTTTTCAGGAGAATTGAGGCACAAGAGAGCCCACAACAAGAGTGGAAAACATGAAAAGGGGGCAGGGTAGAGACCCCAACCCTCTAGCCTTTCTCAGGAGGGCCCAAAAGAACCCCAAGGGCAAAAAACAAAAACAAAGAAAAATCACGGGGTATGCGCACCATACGCGTACGGTACGCGTAGCATGCGCGTAGCGTGCGCGTACCCCGCAATTTAAAAAAAAAAGTCTTTTTTTGCACTTGGTGGTCCTTCTGGGACCCCCTGAGAAGGGCTAGGGTGTCAGGGGGTCTCAACCCTGCCCCCTTTTCACGTTTTCCACTCTTGTTTTGTGCTCTCTTGTGCCTCACTTCTCCTGAGAAACAAGATGGCTGCTCAGGTGTCCCAGAAGGATAATAAGATATATAAACGTTATCCGCTAATAGAATTAGCATTTACAAAACCGTTGAAATTTATTGAAAAAAATATAGGTTTCACGCCTGATATAATTAGGAATTAGCATTTAAAAAACCTTGCAAATTCACAGAAAAAACATAGTTTTAAAGCCTTATATAGTTAGGAATTAGTATTTAAAAAACCTTGCAAATTCACTTAAAAAACCATAGGTTTCAGGCCTTATATAGTTAGGAATTAGCATTTAAAAAACCTTGCAAATTCACTTAAAAAACATAGGTTTCAGGCCTTATATAGTTAGGAATTAGCATTTTAAAAACCTTGCAAATTCACTTAAAAAAACCATAGGTTTCAGGCCTTATATAGTTAGGAATTAGCATTAAAAAAAAACATTGAAATTGCTCCTATATAGTTAGTTGTACTAACTATATTTCTCGCACCCGCAATCCACAGCTGATGATGTCACATATTACATCATTCATGACATGACATAATTGGGTGGAATCCCTCCCAACCCCCCCTTTATTAAACCTTACCTCCTTTTACTTCTACCCTCCCCAAACCCTTATGTCGCTCGCTTTCCCGCTTTACCTCTACCCACCCTCAATCTCTAAAATCACCATTACCTCTTTTTACTTCTACCCACCTCTAAACCCTAAAATTACCCTTACCCCCTGTAAATATACCTTCCTCCAAATCCTAAAATCACCCTTAATTCCTAACATTACCCATACAACCCTTTATCTGCACCTGAAACTTTTTATTTTTTTAAATAACAAATATTATATTATTTAAAAAAACACTTATCCTTGTGGTAAAGTAGCAAGTTGTAAATGACATGGGTAAAGGATTAAATTCTATACTGTGCACTTAACTGCCTGGTAAAGACCGTGCGGTAAAGGCTGTTTCCCTTCTGAATGGCCTCAACAATCAACCCACGCTTTCTCTTTTAATACATTCTTACTGTTGTTAAGTACCTACTTGTAATGCAATCTCATCTCTGTCCCTTGGAGGTTTATGCCAAAGATCAAGATCCTTTGATTGGCCTGAGAACATAATTAACCAAACCACCTCTGTGCCATATGGTGTTACGAGCCTCAATTTGCCCTTAATAAACTAATAATATTCAAACAAATATTATTGGAGGAATCAAGAATAAACATTTTCTGGGACAAGGTTTATATAGACAATTAAATCCTTCACAGGAGTTAACAATCGCATGTTTCTTGAGTTGAGCCAAGGGGTCAATATGGTTCCATTTTAATCTGAGATCTCCATTCATTTGTGTCTCTTAACAATGCACCTTAAAGGTCAACTTTATTTTTTAGACAGGGAAGATAAAATGAAAGTGATCCCACAGGTCTCAAAGAGGATTGTAGAATATTTAAGACCACATCTCTGAAAGCAAAAATATAATTGATGATACTTTTGCAACATCGACCCACAGAGGGAGGGAGGGATCTAAATATCAGTCCCCTCAACAGCAGTATGGGTATTAACTATAATATTTCCGATAACATTTCAGAGAGAAAATGCCCCTGGCTATCTTGTTTATAATAGGGCACTTGATCCTTGCAGTTTACAGTCTAAACTAAAAATAATATCTCCACAGACTAAGCTTTAAACACCCAGCTATCATGACAATGCTCAACATGTTAGATTTAGCACTTAGAAAAGAACCTAAGAAATGAAATACAATTGAAGGTTACAATAAATATTTGAAACAAAGTAATGATTCTAAACATGTAAAACCAAAATTCTTGCTTCCCCTTTACATTTTATCAGCAGACCTTGTATATTGGAAGAATTAGCAGGAAGTGATGTGGGGGTGTTATTTTCTGATCATAATAATACTTATTTATTAACATGAGTTATTTGCAATTGAAATGTAATTACTGTGATGTGTAGAACATTGTTTTTCCTGCTTAGGTTAACTTGGCTCCCAATGAGACCTCGACTTAATTTTGAAATGTAATGGCCGCGGTTTCTAACCATCATCCCGCCTTTATATTTCTCATTGATACAGCGCACAGCAAAATGTTTACAATTTAGTTTGCACACTGTAGTGTATTGTATTCATTCATGAGTCTTTTTGTTCGGTCAGAAGGGGCAAATTAATATTCATGTACTGGGAAAGTGCTAAAATAGTAGGATTGTTGGACTTGGCCCTTTTGGCAGATTCACCCCAAAACGTTTAGCATTTTCCTAGCCTATTTCTGTAACCTGGTGTTTGTGATTTTAGGCCTTTGCGCACTTTTTCACTGTGGTCCAGTGTAAAGTGCGTGCACTCTCTGTGTAAGTGTGGTGAAGAGTGGCCTGCCCTCCCGTAGGAATGCATGGGGATATGTGTGTCCATGGTAGTTCCTGATGTGTGGGGAGTGCAGGGTCGAGTTTGGTATGTGCGAACTTGTGAGATTAAATGCTGCGCAATGATGTGCGCGGATTTATTGTGTCTAGTGGGGAAGTGCCATTTCTAGAAGTTGGCATGTCTGTGCAGTAAATGTGAATTGACGGTCTGGCTTGTGATTGGCTGGAGATGGCTGGTGTGCCTGGCTCCAGGAGTCAGGATGGGTCTGCCCCGGTGGTGAATGAAGAGATCTTCATGTTGATGGGAGGGAGGAGTGCACCTGGGACCTGAATAGGGCTGGGCCTTCCCTCCACAATGCTGGCTCCACCCCCTGTGGTGTGTCTGATGTCCCTGACCCATTCTGGGAATAGGCAGAGGGGCTGAGCAAAACAAAGTGCTCCAGAACCAGTTGTATCTGGTTCGCACCTTGCCTGCACCCTTGTAGACAAAGGATTCACGTGTATAAAAAGGGGCTGTGACCCCATGAAAGATGTTCTTGTTGCTGTCTTGAATCTACCAGGGGCGTGCTGCTTCTGGGGCCAAGGGGAAGGCTTGCCTCCCTGGGCCCTGCCCCTGCCCCTGGATGCCTTGTAGACCTTGTTTCTCTTGGACCCTGCTGCCCTCTTCATCTGGGAGGACCTTGTTTCTGGGACCCTTTTGCTCCTCTTAAACTGGGTGTTATTTGACCCTTAACGCCTGGGAAGCGCTTTATCTTGCTTTGCCCTTATATTGGGGGAGCCTACCCCTCATTACGGCCTTTATGGTGGCACCCCGCTTATTTTGTATTATGTGGCAGGTGCCCACCCTGCACTGTATCCGCCTGTTTTGGTATTCAATTGCGGATGCCCACCCCGCTTCTTTAATTATTGATATTACGGGTGTCAACCCCACTCATTGATCTCTAGCGCGGGTGCCAACCCCGCTCCTACATTCATCCTTGCTTGCGAGGGAGCCTACCCCTCGTTTTTTGCAGAGGAAGAACACCGCAGTAGGTGCCTGGCGGCAGGCGGGACTTCTGGTTTGGAGAAAGAAGTCCCGCGCACACCGCCTCTGCCGCCGGAGAAGCCCGCAAGGTGCCGCATGGAGGTAGCGATGGCGGAGGGGGCACGAGGCACATTGTCGGTGCCTGCCCCCGCCGCATGTTGACCGTGGGAGCTGTGCGGATTCCATTCCAGCTGGAGGACCTACGTGGACCAGATGAAGAGGCCGGCATGCGCCGTACTGCGGGGCTCCCAGGCGGAAGGGAGAGCTCTGCGATGGCGCCCCGCGAGAGAGGAGCAGCCCCGTGACTCACGAGAGAGCCGGTAAGTTTAGACGGCTGTGGGGGGGAGATAGCATCAGAGCGGCCCGGGTGCTCAGTGGGCCGCTCCAACATGGCGCGACTTGTTTCCTGGGCCAGAGGGGCTCGTTGTTGCCCCCGTTGTGGGCCTATTCATTCTTAGAGCCACGAGGGCTCCAACATGGCCACAATTCTTCCCTTTGCCCCTCGTGGGCGTACCTGCCCTGGGGGCCTATTTGGCTCAGAGCCCAGGAGGCTCCACCGAAGGAGCAGTGACTGCTTCAGGGGGCCCCCGAGAGACCTGTGTTTTCCCCCATTGGATGCCTCTGTGTTGGGGACAAGTTTGTCCTCGTCATTTGGGGGCGTGATCATTTTTAGAGCGCTAGTGCTCTCCATGCGCGCCTTATTTCTTCTAGAGCCTACAGGGCTCCACCGTGTAGCACCATTATTTGAAGGGCCTGTGTCCTGTCCCCAGTGTATGAGGGGACCTGCTTATTTCCAGATCAAGATGGCTCCCAATGTTGCCCAGTATTTCCTGAGCCCAAGGGCTCCAACGATGGCTCAAGTTCTAGGGGGCATATCTAATCTTAGAGCCTAGAGGGCTCCAATGTGCGCAGTATTTACTTCCAGAGCCTAGAGGGCTCCAGCTGTTGGCGCAGTTTTGTTCCTAAGGGCCAGTGAGGGCCCATGCCGCAGTTTTGCTGATTTACAGCTGCCCAGCAAGTAGTGGACAGCTGCACCGTTTAGGCTTGTCGTTCAGGGGACCTGTTCTTGGTGAACCTAGGAGTGAGTCACACTCCCTCGCCCTACTTTGGCCTTCCACAGCTGCACAGCACTTAGTGCCAGCTACAGTGTTTAGGCACTGTTCTTGTTCTCAGCTGCCCGGCAAGTAGTGGGCAGCTGCAACGTTTAGGTTTGCGCAGATGGCGCACCCCTGACTGGCGCTGCATTGGCAGCGTGCCCTGACATTCTGGACATAGGGCATTTGAGCCCCTTCTTGAATGGCCAGTTGGCCAGGGGGGTTGGTATATGGGTAGGGCGCAAGGCCCTATTGTGATTTATGTGCTCTAAAGGTGGTGCTAGGAAATTTAATGCATTTAGTATGTTTTACGCACCCTGTGTTTGATACCTCTAGAGAGGGATTAACCTATGGAGATTTGTGATAGTGAGATTGTACTTCACTGTGATTCACGTCCCTAATGTGAGTTAGACTTAGGAGGTAGGGTCTAATGTGTTTAGACTAGTGAGTGATTGCACAATGGGTTTATGCAGGTGAGGTTGGCACAGGATGTAATGCGCGCCTGAGGTGACTATGCATAATGTAGTTTATGTTACAGCCAGAGGTGGAGTAGAGTGATTACCAGTAGTTACTGGTTGTAGGTTTATGATCTATTTTTACTTGTACCAATTTCTGCTAAGTTTTGATCCTGACAGTGGCCCATGTGGCCCTGTCCTGTGTAAATAATCCCTTGTGAATATTGCCCGTGCCAGTTGGCACAATGTATATTGTGTGATTACTATCTGATGTGTTTGAGAATACAAAAATTATTTTTATATAACCTTGTGTGGAGTTCCTTTTGCAGTGTGCCTGAGATGTTGTTGCTGTGTGCGTGCGCAAATGCTTTACACATTGCCTCTGGGATAAGCCTGTCTGCTCGTGCCAAGCTACCAAGGGGGTGAGCAGGGGTTATCTTTGGCGTGTAACTCCCTTGCCCTGACTAGAGTGATGGTTTCTGCCTGGCTTTGGCGCAAGCCTTAGCCAACCAGAAATCCCGGTTCTAACTAACCTTGGGCAAAGAAGTACGCTCCATTCGGGGAGTTTGCGAAGTAGCGGCAACTTCGCCCTCCGCGGTGAACGCGAAGATGGCGACTACTCCGCAATCTGCAGCGTAGCGTAGTAGTGTTTCTTTCTCGCACGCTCAATAGTGTTCTCGTGCATGCGGCAATGTCTTACTGTGGTTCTGCGTTCGCTTTCTCTATTTTCTCTCTCGGTCGCGTGCGCCACGATGTTTGGAAATACGGCTGCAAATCCCGCGAGACTGTGCGAATGCGATCACGTCATTTGGACACGCGATCACGTCATTAGGAAGCGCGAGGATCCATGTCGGTAAGATCGCGTTTCCGAACACGCAGAAACTGCAATCTGGCACAGAATATCTCGCGAGCATGTTAAAACCTTATTAAAAATGACCATTTTGCTCTGGAAAACCCCTTAAAGTTGTCATTTGGCTGTACTTTTTTGTGCAAGGAGTCCTCTTTTTATTTCTACTCTTTTTTTCAAGAGTAAGGAGGAAGTGCCCCTGAGTTTCCAACTTCCTGTTCCTGTCCACCAGGCTCCTCCCAGTGCTTTGTCCATGTGCTGTTCACTTTCATTTGGATTTGGAGCTGGAAGGATCACTTTTTGTGTATGTCTGCTGCATTATAGCTTTTTCTTGGATTTATTGAGGACTTTTGGATTTGGAATTCTCTTTTTCAAGTAAGTTGGAGTAATGATGTAGACTTGTTTGTTTGATTTGTGTGTTTTTCTTAACTACAGTATTCTGGGCTTTTCAATACTGGTTAAAAATTATTATTGATGGAGGCCTGCACTTTCATGAGGGGTCAACTTGTATTTCTTTGAAATTTCATCCAGTATAGAGGTACCCATGGGTCCAACCATGTTTCTGGGGTGTCTGTTAATTTTCAAGTTTTTAAACATCATGGATGGCATTGGATTCAATAGCAATGTCTGTTGTTGTGGAATTTATATTTTATTGTGTAATTTAATTTTGTCTTTATTTTTCAGCCAATAGTTAGTGTAGGCCTGCTTGAGTTCATTGTATTTACTTTCTGTGGGTGGCCTGGCATGTGGTGGTGGCCATTTTGTGTTTCCAGCCACTGTGCTTTTGCCATAGGCCTCCAAGCTTGTGGCCTACTCTGCCAGTAGCCCAGAGGTACTACTGGATTCATCATAGGTGCATGAAAGTTAATCAACTGTTTTTGTGATGTATCTTTAATTTGTACATCATGTATGGCATGGATGGCTTTGGATTGATTTTAGAAATGTGATTTTTGGTGTGGAATTGCAGGTTTTGGGTGTGTGTAACTAATATGGCACTTCCTGCCAGTAGGTAACCATAGGAATACAGCTCGCGTAGTTTTGGTAACTTTGCACAGTGCAACAACGCAACCTTACAGTTTTTGTCTTCTACGTACACTCAATGTGTGTGCTCGGGTACGGGATAACAACGTTTTGTACAATTTGCGCTGCCGAACACGCCGAATTTGCAATCTCGTGAGCAATATGTCCCGAGTTGCATAAAAGTTTCTTGAAAATGTTGATTCTGTTTATTTTGCTAATAAAACTCCTCATGTTGTCATTTGGTTGTAGTTTTTGGAGCATGGACCACTTCCTGTTTCTGTCCTCTATGTAATTTCTTGTTTCTGGGCTGGCTGACCATGTGGTTGGCGGTGCGGCCATTTTGTGAAGCGAAGCATTGTGCCTTTGCCATAGGCATGTATTGTTTGTCTTCTCTTTCTTTTCATGTTGTTGTGGGTGGCCAGGCCATGTGGTGGCGGCCATTTTGTGTGAGCTTCCTTCTTGCTTTTTCCATAGGCTTCCAAACTTGTGGTCTATTCTGCTAGTAGGCCTAGAGTCCCAGAGGTAGTCAGCGGGGGTGCTTGCTGTAGCTGTTTCCATTTTGTCTGTTCAATTGAACATCATTTAGGGCATGGATGGCATTGGATTAAATTTTCAAATGTAGTGTTTGGGGTGAGGTAACTTTTTGGGTGTGTGTTAACAAATGCCTTTGTATGTGTTGTTGTTGTGTAACTTTCATTTTCAAGCTTTTACCCATGGGGATTTCTTTTTTTGCATTAACATGTGATGTGTAACAGGCATCATCCTTTGTCTGGCCATATAGGGATATAAGCCTGCTTGAGTTTATATTGTGTAGTGTAGTTCCTAGTTTCCCACTAGGCCCTGCGCATTGGAATAACATAAACAGTAGTATCGACGTGGAACTGCGGATATTCCAGGCCTCCACTGACTATGCTAAACTTAATTGGGTTGTGTTACCAACTAGCTCAGAGGTCACTGGAAACTTTCTTCTCTGCATAGGAAGTGATCAGCTTCCTTGGCACAGACAAGAAGGGATTCAGTTTTCCAACAACCGTGCAACATGACAACTTTGCTCCTCAGATCAAGAGTCGATCTCTAGGGTCGTGTGAAACAATAGACATAGATTTCACTCAGTCAGTCTAGTGCAGTTTACTTTCACGGTATGTAGAGAATAGAGAGACGGGCGTGTATCAATAAAGGTTAACATTTATTGAACAGTCTTTCTTCTCATACAAGAGAAATGTATTGCCACAATTGCAATAACTGTTATTATAAAAAGTACGTACAGTAAGATAAGAATTGCGAAATAGAACTGTAAAAGCATTGATATGGTTTCTTAGCCATACAATGGTTTAAAAGTAATAAAACATATATACAGTCATATATACATTAGGCTAACATACTCAACTGGTGCTTCTAACTAAGCCTACCCCGTGTGCCTGACCTAAGCCTAACACGTGAGAAGGGGGAGTAAGTAAGTAGCTTAAGTTAAGTTGGTTTTGCCAAGGTTTGTTTCAAGAATTCTCGTCTAAGGGTTTAGTCAACACCATACCTCTGAATAGAATGATGGAGGATTGGTATCTCCTTCAGGGGTCTCTCTCGATATCCCAGTCACCTGCGAGGGTAAACTGGAAGCGCCGGGACTGGATTTCTCTGCACGAGAAATGCAGCGGCTTCTCTCAGCGCGTCGAGGAAGGAGGGGTGACAGCGTCCGCGGGCAGCTGGGCTGGATGTCTTCGCAGAGGACGGCTGCACGGCTCCTCAAGCGTACTGAACCACAGTTCGCGCTGTAGCGGCGATAATGGTAATCAGTAGCTTCACCACCACAGGATAGCAGGCTGCAGCGACAGAGTGCTAGTTTTTACCAACACGGGTCATGCAGGCAGCTGGCATCAGCAACAGGCAACGCTCATTGCTTAAGGCAACATTGGTAATATTTATACCTGACAGGTGCCGGGTTTGACGCAAGTTTGCTGGACATAAGACGTCAATTAAAGATGACACTAGGAAGTGATAGTTATCAGTTGCTCATTAGAGTTCCATTACTAATCAAAACATAGCAAGCGGGGATTTCCAGGTTTGCTAAGTTTTTATCTTGTTGAAGAACTCGGAGTGTTATCTAGGAATATCAGATAGTAACTGCTGCTCTGTCATTGCACTAATTGGTCGCAAAGGAAGTAGCAGAGAGTCATGCTGGAATGTGGCTCTGTGGCTCTGCTCGTGTGAGGCCAGAGATGACTTTTCAGAAAATCGCACTTGAACGGTTATGCCAATATAGGGAATAAAGGGCTTTATAGCCGAATAGGGGCATAAGGTCACAGTATCGATCAGGAACCTAGATAAGCACATGACACCCACTCCACGAATTCATGTCCATCAAAATTACTAAAACTAAGCAATTAGATGCATGTGTAACATTGTGTAACATAGCCCACCCCAAAATACATAAATGCATTCGAAATAGGCGTACTTGTAATACATGGAATTTAGGTACTGTACGTAGTTTTAAAACATAGTAATCATTCAAAAATTATTGCATATGAAATCAATGAACGATTATGCATAAAGAATTACACATGAAGTATCTCTGACAGAAGAAATGCGAGATAAATCATCACATAAAAATGCATTGTAATAACATGTGTGCTAGAGGCTGGTGTAATGTTGTTATGTCTCTAGATGTGTGTAGAAATAGAAGTGTGAAGCTTCTGTTCTCTAAGAATAGTTTTTACGTTAAGCAAAGAATTGTTCGTGCCAAAAGGGAAAAGGGTCAATATTTGAAAAATTGTCCAATTCAAAGAAAAATCAGTTTACCAAAGCTCCTGGCAGTTTTTGTTGATCAAAACTGAAGGCCGAATTCAGAGTTCATAGGAACGCTGTGTGTCGGAAAGCTTCTCAAAAGTTATTGTTTCTCTATGGGTGAGAACATCGTATCAGACAGGCTCGCAAAGAATTGGTTTACAAAATCAGGTGATAGTTCAACCAAATTAGATAGCGCTGTAACTTGGCAGGTGTGAGAATGATTGCTGTCATCGAAGTCAGGACCAGCAATGCTCACAGCACGTTGTACCTGGATGATGTTGCTTTTGTCACTCGCTCCACTGTTACCACTTGGCTGTAGTACAGGAGTCTCCACGAATGCCGTCATCAGGATTGGTAGCCGCTGGGGACAACACAATGCGTGAGCCGTTATTGGACTGAGCAAAGTATCGACGTCCATTGGTACTGCTGATGGAAGTGAAAGACAGATGTCCAACACGCATTCCTCGCCGCAAAGCATACACCGTAGCACAGGTAAAATGCAATTTTGCCATATCGGTCTGAATGAAAGGAACCAGGTCATGTTTAGATCTCTCAGCCTGGCCAATCCGAGGACGTTAGTTATCCTGTCCCTGTAGCGCATTGCTAGGATTGTCTCTTCCATTCCCATGGGAGCTATGTCTGAGCCGAGGCTTGCCATAACGTAGCAGGATGGTCAAAAATAGAATCCCTGCGATGAGTCCCAAAAATAGTGGAATACCACCAAAGATGGAGTGCACAAAATTAGGAAAAATTCCCAAAATTGCCTGGAAGGGTGTTAGCAGTCCCGAAAAGACTGTCTTAAATATGCCTGGGATGCTTGTAGCACTAGACATGTTAAGGAGTTGGTCGAGCATTTGTACGAAATGCACGGGGCAATTTGTTGATAAAAGGTCATGGACCTCAGTAGCCGTCCTTGCGACTAGAAGATCATACGTCTCTTTAGATGACGTTATAGGCACTGTTGTCTGTAAAAGCACAGATTTCATTTTGCTTAATGTATCAATTCGTATAGAATAGAGATTCAGACGAGGCCAGAGGGGAGTCACTATGTCTGGAGGCCCGCTCGGGAACAATGCTTGCATACAGCATTTGACCATGGACGTTACTTGTACTAGATAACTTAGTCCGGGCGCGAGGCCACAGCACCTGTGATCCGTTCTAAGAATGTAACTCCCGTTTGCGAGTTGCATAAAGAAGGGCTCTATCTGAGTTGCAGGTGTGACTAGCTGGTGGCATGAAAGGTTGTTTGAATTTCCATCACATGCTCCGTGTAAATTAATACCCTGACACAAAAGTATACCGCTTAGTGAGTGTTTACAGTTGTCACCACTAAGAAATACATTTTTGTCGCTGTCACTATAGCAAGAATGAGTGTATGGTAATTTCCATTCGGATTTTATATATCCCTTACCCAATTGTTCATACTGGCCAGCAGGTATGTATTCAAGGCATTTATGAAATCGGAAAGTTGTTATCGGAATTGTGATAATCCCGTGTATTATCCATTCAATGACAGGACTCTCTGACATTGTCAATGGTAATCGCTCGAGTTTCTCGATGCTCAAGATTGTATAGTCTGCTCCTTTCTGTGCCAAACTGATCTGTTTATCAGTAAGGTTAAAAATGGAAAATAATGACGTTGTGTTTATCAAACGCCAAGGCACATAGCCTGAACGAAGATTTTGCAGCGTCCAGCCTAGTTCTATAATAGAGCGTAATTGAGGCTGGCCATGTTGTAACATTAGCAAATCTCTGTCTATCACATCAAAGGCAGAGGATACAATATTGTCCAAAGAATATATTCTGGAAGACAGAGTCATTAACCCATTGTCTACCACAGAAAGTGTTTTCTCCAAATTAATACGATCAATTTCTCGTATTTTTTCAGCAGTTTCAATTTGCTTTACTTTCCAAGCCTCAGTGTAAGCAGCATAGATGCTGGTCGCTATGAAACGCTTTTGACGCTGTTTGCGTGGTCCAAGAATGAAATCGCGCAAATCAGCACCATCTTTTAATAAAGACAAGTGTTGCTTAATTTCAGCCAGTGTGGATGTAGCTAGCCATTCTAGGCAGAGTTTCCTTACACTGTATGTTGTTATAATCCCTGGATGTTGTCTCTGGGAGTATCTAGGGTCTAATCTGGTCAATTTTAACCCCTGTGTTTTATTCAGGAACCTATCTTGACAGGTATTTGTGTCTGTAGGCCAGATTAACCACTTTTTCCAATCAGGATGTGTTCTGTTGAAATGTAAAATTTGTGTTACGTCTAATTCAATATCTGCTGTTGCATTCTCAGCTATTGGCTTTGGTATAGACGGTGTTTTCATTTCTTTGTTCTTAGCTAGGCCAAGACAAGATGTTTGGTGTACAGTGTCATTTAAAAATAACATTTGTTCTGGTATCATGCAGGTTCTAAATAGTGCTTCTATGCCTTGTACCTGCCAATCTTTTGTACCCCAAATTGTTTTCGTTTCAATATTATTTTTCCAATAATCAAAACCAAATGTCATCATTTTGTCATAAAATGCTTCCGAATATATCAATTTAGAATTTGTCAGCATTGTTTTCATTCCTGTTTTATCTAACAGTTTGTAATAAAACGTTTCTGCATCACTGGTATTAAACCCTGAGAAGTATTTGAATTTCTCAAAGAATGCTTTAGAACTGCTTTTAGGTGGTGTAGAACAATGTTCCCATTGATTATACATAAAAACATTTCTAGGCTGTGCAGATTTATGCAAGTAATGATCCCCATAGTGGGTGTAACAGAATAACTGCTCATAACTAGATGAACCTTGTAAATAATCATGATCTGTGAATCTAGCTGACATTACTAAATCAGACATCATGTCATTAATACTGTTAAAGTCCCAATCATCAGAGAATGTACTAGGTGTAACAAAGTCACTTAAGGAAACCTTTAGTTGATGAGGATACTTCAGGATTTCGACCGGACCATAGATCTCATAGTCTGTTTTCTCCCATACTACCCCACCAGGTATTGGAATTGCTGTGACATTTACTGTTGACAGTTCTCTTTTCTTCACGTGGGATGATCTGTGTGGTTTCAGGACTAGGTTGATGTTCTGACTTGCTGTGTCCATTGTAATATATTTTCCTTCAATGAATTTTCCCAAACACAGTACCATGATGAGCCAAAGCAGGAGGAAAAATACACCTAGACCGAACCAGAACTCTAGCCAAGGGGAAACAAAGTAGATTTCCTTCAGTTGATGAAAGAGTTCCGTTGCTTTTTCTTTAAAAGACTTTTTTGTTTCTGGCATCACTTCGGGGTCATTTAAATCTTCAGAGAAGTTGTCGAAGTTGATGAAATAACCAGAGGCAGTTCTGTCAATTCTTTCAATCTGTCTTTAGGTAGCACTTTCTGATGCCACATCATTGTAGACTGGTGTTGTTTCTTGACGAACTGTTTCAATCTGTGTTTCAAGAGGCACGAGTTCCATGGCATTATTGCATAGTCCTTCATTGTGCACTGCAGGCTGATCGAATGTGATGAGTCTTTCAGTTTGAACCTCTTGGATTGTTGCAAGTTTGGGTATTCTGTTGTTTCTTGGGAGTCCACTGGGCCTACTGTTGATTATAGGCCACATGCTTGTGGTTTTACCAGATCGATGGATACGATTCTGTTCTCCTTTTTACCAGCAAGGGGCGGTAGCACAACTGATCTTGTTCCGGTGACTGCTAAGACAGGTACTGCTTTTCTGTAAGAAGGCCCAAATTCCTTCTTCACCGCGATCTTTTCTCTGACTAGATCCCCAATCTTTGGAATCCAGACAGGCCTTGCTGGGGCTGTTGCGGGTGGTGCCTCGTCAGTGGTATTTGGCTGTTGCTTTAACTTTATGTTGCTTAATGATTTTCTTGTTTCATTCAGTTCCTGTAAAACAGCCAAACGGTCTTTTACTTCAAACTGCTTTGTTTCTTTTTGTACCACTGACATCTGACTATCGAGGTCCTGAACGTTCATTCTTATTCCGAACAATAGTTCGTATGGGCTGAAACCTTTTAGAGAATTTCTTGGCATGTTGTTAAGACTAGTCTGGACACTTATTAAATGTTTGACCCACCCAGCGCCTGAACCTAATACCTTCGCTGTTATAGATTGCTTTATGTCCCGGTTTTTTCTTTCTACCACACTTGTGCGACGGACAAGAATACCGCAACCCAATTTCCATGCTGGCCATGGCCTCCCTATAGGCTCGAGAGCTGAAAGCAGGACCCTGGTCAGAATGGAACGTGGTAATTGCGTATGTGCCGATATGGACTCGCTAATCTTTTTATAACAGTTCTAGCGTCAGCCGAGTGCTGGAGGCCTCATAATTTAAGTGTATTTCGTCTTAAACGTTGTACACTGGGACGCGCTTCTCTTCTTTGATTGCGCAGATAGACCGCCTTATGCTGTCTAGAAGGGATCCTGAAACTACACTGGCCTGTTCATTACTGCGATCTCTGTTGCAGTCTTCACAATTTCGAGCAAAACATTGAATATCTATACTCATTCCTGGCCACCAGTACTCTGATTGCAATTCTTTCAGAGAGGCTTTGATTGTTTGGTGTTTCAGACCCAACCCCATGTGTGCTTCCAGTAGGAGGAAGCCCCTCCTGCTCCTGTTTGGAATTACTCTGTCCCCCACTCCAGGGATTCGAGCAAAAGGAACGGAGTTTGCATCGATTATGTATGCATAATTGAGTGGATATTTTACGGGTAGTGCTGCACAGTCGCCTTTTACGGTCGTTCTTACTGCCAGCATGGTTTCCCCGTCTATATACTTATCTGTACGCTTTTTTGTGGCTACGGAAGCCGGGTTAGTTGCTTCCGCGGTGGCTGTATTAGCCAATGAATTCCCTGCAACGTGAACGCCATCACGCTGAAGACTCTGTGCGTGAATCACGTGAGTCTTTTGTAGTTCTTTGTGTAAAAGAGCTACCTCGTTCCAGAGCTTTTTATGCTTTATTGTGGCACCTGTGTCATCTTTGTAGTCGTTTTCGATCCAACTCTGCAGTTTGTTATTGTAAGAATTGACGCAAAAATGAGAATCGCACACGATAAGTGTGGGGAATTCGCGTTCTGCATTTTCGAGCGCCATCTTTAAACATCTGATTTCAGTTCTTTGAGCCGAACAGTACTTTACTGATTCAGTTTTTGTTATTTTCGGTTTGATTTTACCGCACAGCCAACGACATTTAATGATCGCACATGCTGCATCGTAGGATTTTCTCTCTACGTTGAAATGCTGTACAGAGCTATCTGTATAGATTATACAGGCGTATTGTGGGAGAGGCAGGATTTCGATTGGCAGAGGATATTCTTCTTCATACTCTAAATCATTCAGTTCTTCGTATTGCGGGGCGAAATAGTATTTCACGTCTTCCGCTCCTAGAGAATCTATGCACTGTATCCATTTTGGATCCAGTGACACTGTAGGCAGGTTTACTGGGCTGAATAGCGCCTCGAAGGCGGATTCCGCTGTGAGGATGTTAATTCTTTTGCCGTGTGCTAGTTCTCTTTCATTTGCTAATGCGATTTGCACTGCGTTCACAGTTTTTTCTGTGCGACTGAATGTTTTTTCTGCTTGTGTGTACAAGTGAGATTTAATTGAAATAGGTACCTTTTCTCCCTCATTAGAGGTTAGGTATGTGAATCCGCATCTTCCTGGGATGACTCGGATTACAAGATCACGTGTATTGTCACGTGTATCTAGTTTTGTTTTTGCTAACATGTCTGTTTGCAGTGATCTCAAAATTTCTGTGTGTTTTTGAGTCCAATTGATTTGTTTAAAATCAGGTTTTATTAGTTCGTAGAGAGGTTTAACCCTCTCTGCGTAATTTAGGATGTAAGTTCTTCCGAAATTCAGAAAACCTAGTATTGATTGTAAATTCTTCAGCGTTTTTGGAGCTTGGAGTACAGCGCACTTCTCTAAGAAGTTGTCCGCTAGGCTTTTCCCTTCACTTGATAATTCGTACCCTAAAAATAGTACTGTCAGATGGGCAATTCGGGACTTTTTAAAGTTGAATTTGTAACCCTCTGCTGCGAACCCAAGTATAATGGTGTTCACTCTTTTCAAGTGAGTATCCAAGTCGTCGTCTGTGAGATAAATATCATCTACGTAAGATAATGCTTCATCATCATAGATTTGTAGTAACTCTGTTACCCTAGCTGAGAATAGTCCTGGGCTGTTCTTGAACCCCTGTGGGAGTCGACAGAATTTTTTCTGCGACCCAAATGCGGAGAAAGCGGTCAAGTATCTGCTTTCTGGTGCAATGTTTTGACAAAAGAAACCATTAGATATGTCTAATGTCGTTTTATATTTTTTCCTAACTATGTTATTCATTAGGGCTGCACTATGCGAGTTCTGTACTGCAAAAGTTTTGCAACATGTATTAAGATGTCTGTAGTCCAAAACTAGACGATATGAATTGTCTGGCTTGGAGACAGGAAACAAAGGATTGTTCATTTGAGAGGTGCATGTTTCAATCACCCCCTGGTATTCAAGTTGATCTAAGATCTCCCTGACTTGTTTTTTAGCTTCTTGCTTTATGGGATACTGCCGTTGGGCAGTTGGTTCATTTTTTAGTTGGATTTTGTGAGGCGGAGAGTCCTCATCCCATCCTACATGATTTTTATACAATGCAGGTGCCTGGGCTACTGCCCATTTCCTTGCATATGTGTATTTTTTATGAATCGGTATGTGATTCGAGAAGGCAGGCATAATCACTTCTTCGCCACGAGGGCACTCCCTGACAAACTCTGGGGGCCAATCTTTTTCAGCTAACAGAATATCATAGCCTTTTGAGAGCTTATCCCAAAATAGACCCTTAATTTTCCTAGTCTTATCACCCTCCATACGCAATGTTATTTCGTATATTTTATGGGGTTCGCTAAGTCTGGCGTCGGCAGTTTCAACCTGAATGTACTCATTCGTGTCCACTGTCTCCAGATGACTCATCAAGATCTTGCGCGCTATACTGATTTCTGCTGCACTGTCCAACATTGTCAATGCCCACTCCCCGTTTTTCAACTGTGTCCTCAGTATTCTCGGCATGGTTGATTACTCTAATACTGGCTACCTTCTTTTTCTGAAATTGAGATTTCTTATTTTGAGCAGGTTCCTTGTCTTTGGACTTGGTGTGCTCTCCTGGGTCTGACCGTCCTCTTCTTTCCGAATTCTGTGGAAGAGATCGAGAGGGACGTGTATCAATACTTTGATATCTATCAGGTCTTTTTATATTATCCCTATTTCTAAGGTTATATCTTTTCTCAGAGGGCTCCCGTTGGGGAGACTGGTGTTCTCGAGTCGGAGTTCTTTCCCTCCGTCGAGGAGACCTTCCTCTGGACTGGAAAACTTTTTCCTTGGGAGTGGATTGTTTATTTCCATCCCAGCTCTTTTTAGGAGTGTTTAAATTATTTTTAATAAATAATTTTTCAGGATTTTCGAGCAGTTGGGGCTTAACTGGTTTTCCACCCAAGCTGTCTCTACCTAATTCTTCATAGCATTTTTCTATGATTTTTGCAAGCTCAACAGGATCTTTTATATCTGTTTCCCTCAACTTCTGGCGAATCGCCACAGATGCTGCTTCTCCCTTTACATTGGCTAATAATATAGCCGTGACCTGCTTGAAGTCTTTCAGTAATTTCATACCTAGATTTAAAGCTGGCTCTGGACCGAATTCATTTTGAATCTGTTTTAGCACGTCTGGTATTACCGCTATAGACGGAACACCGTGTGTTTTTGTGTAAATGGAAGCAAAGACTGTACCCCAAGTGTCGCAGTCCTCCACGTGTGGTGCGATTCCCATAGGAAGGCAGATGGTCAAGATTCTGTGTTTCTCAATAGGGGTAGTATCAGGAAATACTGCCTCTATTTGAGTAATTTTCTGGCCTAACCAGAAAGGAATTTGTTCCCGTTTTACGGGTGTTTTACCAAGACATGACTGTATGTTCTGTGGTGTAATTTTATTTGTGTTCCCCTGATGAGGGGTCAGCTGGTGTGAATTAACAGCTGGCTGGACTGTTGCAGTCCGTATTACATATTGGACTAATTGCCTATGTATTTTTATTAATGTGTTTAGCTGTGCTAACAGCTCTTCTCTAGACATTCTTGCAATGTCAGGATGTGGTGTGTAGCTGGCTAGAACCGGCCACGTGGCTCCTGGTCTACCTAGTGGACCGAGCCTGGTAATGTGATCATTGTGTTTTAGGGCGCCATTAAACCAGAGCAGGTGCTCTTGAAATTTAAGTGGAATTTCAACCTCCTCGAAAGGGGCGTACTCATCCGGAGGTTCCTCTATTTTGTAATAGGGAAACTCTTGTGTTATAGCGTTTACCGCTGGAAAGTTTATCCATGAATAGAATACCTCTGTCTGCCGATACTCGTGAGCCTCTATCACGAAAATTACTGTACCACCTTGAGGTGGCAGTCCGTTATCTATAAGTTTTAAAGTTATAGATCTTCTTAACTGGACCGGGATGATAATAGCATCCGGGTCTGCTTGTTCGGGACCTTGCTGAGTCGCATCTACTGCGGCCCTAGAGGTGCCGTTTTCTGGCATTGTAAAAATGCGAGGTTTGCAGAGTAGGTCTCCAAGGAGACAAAGATTAGATGCACAATAGTTTGGAACACTGTATCCTTCAACGTTGAATAAACCAGAGCTTTACATAGGAATCTCTTCCTACTAAGGTCGGGCGGATTTTAACCTTTCACCCACTCCAGACGTCTATTGGAGTATTTACGGGAGAAAGGGGTGTGAAATATGCACGACTGAGTTACTCTACAAGTCTTACGTTAGTTTATTGCCTTACCAAACGTTAGGGCGCCATGTAGTGTAGTTCCTAGTTTCCCACTAGGCCCTGCGCATTGGAATAACATAAACAGTAGTATCGACGTGGAACTGCGGATATTCCAGGCCTCCACTGACTATGCTAAACTTAATTGGGTTGTGTTACCAACTAGCTCAGAGGTCACTGGAAACTTTCTTCTCTGCATAGGAAGTGATCAGCTTCCTTGGCACAGACAAGAAGGGATTCAGTTTTCCAACAACCGTGCAACATGACAACTTTGCTCCTCAGATCAAGAGTCGATCTCTAGGGTCGTGTGAAACAATAGACATAGATTTCACTCAGTCAGTCTAGTGCAGTTTACTTTCACGGTATGTAGAGAATAGAGAGACGGGCGTGTATCAATAAAGGTTAACATTTATTGAACAGTCTTTCTTCTCATACAAGAGAAATGTATTGCCACAATTGCAATAACTGTTATTATAAAAAGTACGTACAGTAAGATAAGAATTGCGAAATAGAACTGTAAAAGCATTGATATGGTTTCTTAGCCATACAATGGTTTAAAAGTAATAAAACATATATACAGTCATATATACATTAGGCTAACATACTCAACTGGTGCTTCTAACTAAGCCTACCCCGGTGTGCCTGACCTAAGCCTAACACGTGAGAAGGGGGAGTAAGTAAGTAGCTTAAGTTAAGTTGGTCTTGCCAAGGTTTGTTTCAAGAATTCTCGTCTAAGGGTTTAGTCAACACCATACCTCTGAATAGAATGATGGAGGATTGGTATCTCCTTCAGGGGTCTCTCTCGATATCCCATTCACCTGCGAGGGTAAACTGGAAGCGCCGGGACTGGATTTCTCTGCACGAGAAATGCAGCGGCTTCTCTCAGCGCGTCGAGGAAGGAGGGGTGACAGCGTCCGCGGGCAGCTGGGCTGGATGTCTTCGCAGAGGACGGCTGCACGGCTCCTCAAGCGTACTGAACCACAGTTCGCGCTGTAGCGGCGATAATGGTAATCAGTAGCTTCACCACCACAGGATAGCAGGCTGCAGCGACAGAGTGCTAGTTTTTACCAACACGGGTCATGCAGGCAGCTGGCATCAGCAACAGGCAACGCTCATTGCTTAAGGCAACGTTGGTAATATTTATACCTGACAGGTGCCGGGTTTGACGCAAGTTTGCTGGACATAAGACGTCAATTAAAGATGACACTAGGAAGTGATAGTTATCAGTTGCTCATTAGAGTTCCATTACTAATCAAAACATAGCAAGCGGGGATTTCCAGGTTTGCTAAGTTTTTATCTTGTTGAAGAACTCGGAGTGTTATCTAGGAATATCAGATAGTGACTGCTGCTCTGTCATTGCACTAATTGGTCGCAAAGGAAGTAGCAGAGAGTCATGCTGGAATGTGGCTCTGTGGCTCTGCTCGTGTGAGGCCAGAGATGACTTTTCAGAAAATCGCACTTGAACGGTTATGCCAATATAGGGAATAAAGGGCTTTATAGCCGAATAGGGGCATAAGGTCACAGTATCGATCAGGAACCTAGATAAGCACATGACAATTGTATGTACTTTCTGGTTGGTGGGCTGACCATGTTGGTGGTGGCCATCGGGTGAAGCCAGGCATTGTGCTTTTCCCATAGGCCTGCTTTGTCTGTTTTTTATTCCTTTCCTATTTTGCTTCCTTTTCTTATTTTTTTTTGGTTTTTGTCAAGCGCCTGTCCATGTGGTGGCGGACATTTTGTGTGACCTTCCTTCGTGCTTTTGCCATAGGCCTCCAGGCTTGTGGTCTATTCTGCCAGTAGGCCTAGAGTCCCGGAGGTAGTCAGCGGGGGTGCTTGATGTAGCTGTTTCCATTTTTGTCATTCATGATTAGGGCATGGATGTCATTGGATTGAATTTCCAAATGTGGTGTTTGGGGTGTAGGTAACGTTTGTGGGTGTGTGTTAATAAATGCCTTTGTATGTGTTTTTGTTGTGTAAGTTTACAACCTCTTAACCATGGGGAATTTTATTTCTTGCATAAACCTGTGATGTGTAACAGGCATCCTCCCTTTTCTGTCCATATAGGGATATATATAGGCCTGCTTGAGTTTATTGATTTCTGGGCTTGACCCATGTGGCTGGGAGCTGTGGTGGTAGTAGTAGTAGTGTTCTGTTTTGTTTTTTACACATAGGCCTGTGTGCCTTTCCATTGTTTCTGTTGGCTTACTGTTGGTTACATCACCATTGCATTTTCTATCTGCTGCAGGTCACTGATTCTGCATCCATCCCACATGATGCACAAATTAAGGATAAACAAGTTCCACTTCTACTATATTTGTATTTTCTTTCTTTGCTATTCTTCTTACTCTTACTGAGTGTACCAATACTAGTAATTAAAATTTAAGCTAAAAAAATTCCAGAAATGACTGCCTTCTTTGCTTGTAGGTGCACAAAAGACTGAGGAGGAGGTGGTGGCTGTGATCATTCATCGCCCGTTGTACTGCCAGACGGACGTCCTTTTGTTCTACGCCACGTGTGGTGTGACTCACCTGACCAGACATCTCTGCAACTTGTGCAACTGAGTGCTGCTGCTGACATATGAAGATGGGCCCTAAGAAAGCAGGTACCAGGTCCTCCAAGACCAAGAAAGTTGCTGAGAAGAAGGAACAGAAGAAGGAAGTGTCACTTAAGTCTGGTGTGGACCCCAAAACCATTTTTGGGAAAAAAAGTACACCTGCAGCAGCGGTGTCCGAGGTGCAAGCTGGGGCCAGCACATCCGCATCAGTGGGGCCAAGCCACCAACCCAGGCCCAAGCAGATGAGTGTGGAAGAAGTAGCCAGCCTTATGGTAGAAAGCAGTGACACTGAGCCTGACCTAAACTTATCGCTATCTCAAAGTAGTACACAATCCATGCAAGAGGGAACACAGCAGAAAAGTGGTGAACAACAACCACCGCCCGCAATAGTAGATGTTGAACAACAACAACCACAAGCAAGCCCGCAATAGTAGATGTTCAACAACAACAACCACAACTACCGCCCGCAATAGTAGATGTTCAACAACAAAAACCACAACCACCGCTCGCAATAGTAGTTGTTCAACAACAACCACAACCACAGCCCGCGATAGTAGTTCTTCAAGAACAACAACCACAACCTCCGCCCGCAATAGTAGTTGTTGTTCCTCCGGAAGTCGGGGCAGTTCAGGAAATTGAGCCTCATTCTTAGCAAGAAGAAGAGGAAGCCACTCCTGCAGGAGATCTATTGACTTCCAAATCCCCACCAAGGAAAAGGAGAGTTTGTCCATCGAGTTCTTCGCCAAGCATCCCTTCTGATGATCTAGATCTCAATTGGAAGCCACAACAATCTGAGCGTGAGAGACATCCCAAGACCAGGCTAGGGAAAAGGAAGGTTCCAGCAAGCCTTACACTTATGGAGGCCGATGAAGATCAGCAGGATAATGATGATGATGATGATGATGATGATGAGTCAGACCCAGTCATCACGAGCATTACTCCTGGTCCAGAGGACATGGAGACCAACATTTTTACCCTATCCACAATGACTGCGAGTAGGGATGTAGCACGCATACCTCCTACACAGGCAACACCAAAAGTACCACCAGCTTCCATTTTTACATTAGCAAAGGGCTGGCAGCGTCCTACATCCAGCACAATCGCCACCTCAGCAGAAGTAGGTAGTGGTGGTACTACTACTGCGCAGCCACATAGTGAAATTCAACACACACCCTCCAGTTCATCCGGCATTGGAAGTGGCACCTCTAGCAGGAGACAAAAGTTCAGCTCCCCAGTGTGGGACTTCTTTATGGTTAGCGCACATGAGGAGAACATTGCTATATGCTCCATTTGTCCTGTCTCTGTTAGTCGTGGTAAGCTTGGTACAAACTATGGTACTGGAGGCCAAATGACCCATTTGAAAAAACACCACTTAATCAGGTGGGAGGACCACCTTCATAGCATCAAAACTGGAACCATTGATGTTGGTGGGGATAAACTAGTACAAGGTCCACTCATGGTTCAACAGGAAGAAGAAGAGGGAGACATTCTATCTGGGAGGGGTACACAAACGACCCCTGTCGCCAGCACTGGAGTGGCACAGCCCACACCCTACGCATCAGCAACTTCTCAGTGGCACCAGAGTAAGAGTCAGCCGGAGACACCAAGGAGTACTGCTGCGAAGTCTGCGATGCAAAGTGCTGCGTCGAGCATAACCTAAAGAAATACCAAGCAGCGTACCATTACTAGCATGTTTAGGCAGGAGGGAAAGTACGAGCGCAACCACCCAATAGCACGTTTGTACAATGCTAAGCTTGCAAAAATGTGAGCACTGGACCTTGGGTTTTCTGGAATGTGTGACAACCATCTGCCCAAAATGGAACGTTCCCAGCCGCTACTATTTTGCCAGAGTTGCTGTTCCAGCACTACACCACGACGTGCTGGAATTGATCGGAAAAGCCTTACAACAGAGTGCTGTTCATTGTATCTACCTGACAACAGACATGCGGAGCAGTTGCCAAGCCACTGATTACATGTGCATCACTGCACACTGGATCTCTTTTTCAGGTGCTAGAGACAAGTTAAGTGCAGGCATTGACGCTGTTGAGGTTTTTAATGATACTCGCAGATATGCAACTGTAGCCATGTTTGCTATGGAGAAAACTCATAATGCTGAAAACATATGTCTGAGTTTAACAGCAAGGTCTTGGAATAGCGGCGACCAAGAGGCCTTAACATTGGTTTTGTTGCCACCGACAATGGCAGTAATGTAGTGAGGGCAATGAAAGATGGTTGCTATTTCAGGGTCCCGTGTTTGGCACACTGCATTAACATAGTTTTGCAAGACTTCCTGGAAACTGAAAGCAAAGTCAGCAACTTACTGACCACCTGCAGAAGAATATGCACGCATTTTAACCATTCTTTTAAAGCCCGGAAGCAGCTACGGGTCATTCAGCGTGAGCATAAAATGCCAGTCAAAGCACTCATCCAGGAGGTCCCAAAACGTTGGAACTCTACTTATTACATGCTTGATCGTCTGTTTGAGCAGTACATACCACTTAATGCGTATGTCATGACAAGAGGATTAGGGGATCCTACTGTTAATGTTAAAGCCATGCCCATTGAGATGTGGCAATGGGACCTCATTAAATGCTTGACAGAGATGCTACTTCCTTTTGAGGTCTTCACACATGCAGTCAGCAGGGAGGACTGTACTATGGGCCAAGCTATCCCATTGTTGTACATGCTAGAGCAACAGCTGAAGGAGGGTCTGAGACATACGAAGGTGTGGAAGAAAAACTTGATGCATGTTCTTTGGCGCACAACTTAGCCGGCCGCTTATCACAGAATACAAGGATTCAAAATATGATTGTGTCACATCAACATTACATTACTGCCACAATTTTGGATGCACGGTACAAATTATTTCTGAACAGTAACGCAGTAATTTCTTTTTCAGAAGGAGATGTTGCCAAGTACAAAACTTTAATAGCTGAGGAAGCCACTGATTTAGAAAATGAACGGCTCCTAATTAGAGGCCTGCCAGTGCCAGCCCAGGACAGTGCAAGTACTACAGGGCATCCTCCAGAATCAAGTTCTTCAGAGCATGGGAGCAGTGCATTTGCTTCCCAGCAGGCACCAACACTACCAATAACAACAGCACCAACAGGATCTGATTCAGCAGACACAACCAAAAAAAATAGCTACTTTGTTTCTATAGAAAGGGATGGGTAAGTCCGTTGCTGTCACAAAGGGAAAAGAGGGCAAGCAAAGCGGAGCACCAATGAACATTGAGCGGATGGTTCAGGCCTATCTGGATGACACAACAAAGGTGTTCATGGAGCAAAGCCTATTGGTCTATTGGTATGAGAAAAGAAGACACTGGCCAGTGCTCAGCAGGCTGGCGATAAAGTATCTGGCTTGTCCTGTCGCAAGTGTCTCTTCTGAGCGTCTTTTCAGTGCTGCTGGTGCCATTGTAACTGTGAAAAGGACCAGTCTCTCCCCCAAAAGCGTGGAGAGGTTAACGATGATCAAAATGAATCAACACTTCATACCACCAGACTACAAAATACGTGAATCACAGCAGGAAGAGGAGAGCGAGTCCGAAGACATAACTACTGGGTTACATGACCTACTTGTGTCCGAACCCCAGAGTTTGAGGACGAGCTCCTCTTCCCTGACAACTAGCCTTTCAAATTGTTACTTTCTCCCTTCTTTTATTTGTGTGCACAATAATGTCTTTCTGGTGCAAATCAAACAACAAACAAATCCATCACCACTGTCTCTTTTTATTTACCTATTGGAGTTGCACGTCTGTGCATTTAACTGTCCACTCCACTCCTCAGAGTCCTGCTCCATCTTCCTGACTCGCACTCAATACAATTCCATCTTGCCATACATTGGATGGAGATGGAGAATAGTACAATAATGTAGCCTCTAACAGTCCCTCCATAACAAGTGAACCCTACTTGACTATAGCCATCTTCTGTTTTCTTTGCAATCTGTAACTCATCAGTGTCTTAAGGCTACCACCTCTATCTGCAGGCAATCATACACAACTCTTCACTGTCAGAACTTGAGCAGGCATCCAAAACTAAAGTAAAATTGTGACTCGTCATCACTTTCAGAAGGCTGGGCAGCATCTGTGATCATCTGACAGCGAAAGAGAAGATCAAGACAGGTATATGAAATGAATGATGCCATGCATTACATTGGATGATTGCTGACTCTGAGCAAATGTGCATGGAGTAGAAGTATCGTAGTAGTTTAATCATTAACAACCAAGTACTTGTGTTGTGACTCAAGTAATAGTCAATTTTTCCATGTTGTTTAATAATATATATTAACCAATTGTACTCCTACTACTGCAGGTGCAGTCTGGACTTACTTAATCGTAGTCACTCACTACAGACTGAGTTGCTGTTGGTCTGTTGGACAACACTTTTTCCTCTTCTTTAATTTAACGCTTGTGTGACTATGTTTGGTAAGTGCTAACTAAAACTATTTCTTAATTTTCTTTTTCTTAGCTTTCTGCCCGCTACAGCAGGTATTAGGGTTTCTCTGAGAGCATACTGCCTATGCAAATGTCATATATAAGAAATACTTCCTTGTACTGTTTAATTGTGTAGTAGTAGTTTAAGTAACACTCATTATTATTAACCAGCAAGTTATATCATTTCTCTTCCTCATGCATGCATTTCCTTTTTCTACCTTTATTTTAGATTCATTGGGCACTGGATCATCATCAATCATCGTCTTCATTGTTTGGCTTTTTTTGTCTCTGTGCGTTCTATTTTTCTTTGTCAAACCTTTCCCCAAACCCCGTTCCCATCCATTCATCAAACCCTAACCCTCTTCCCCCGGGCTGTGTGGTTTTATATTGAGGTGTGATGTTACATTAAATGTACACCAACAATTTGATCACACGCTTGCTGGGGCAGATGTGGTGAAAGCAACACTAATTAAATGTCAACAAGGCATGGCCAGGATCTTCTTCTGCTTGCCCACCCAAGCTCTGTGTATGTACAAGCCAAATAATTTTCCAATGGGACCCACCGAATACATCTAATTAATTGCCGGCATTGTTTGGGTTTAAGTTTACAGCATTAAAGTTTATGAATTAGGATTGTGTTTAAGTGACTCCTGCAACACAACTACAGTTGAACTTCTTATCTTCTCTTGTACTTGGCAGTCCCCAACACCATTGTTTTCTTTTAGTTTAGCAGTTGCAATATTGTTTTTGGTCAGTCTTGTTAATGTACTGTACTTTTATACTACCCCCACATTGTCTCTCACACAAATGACTGCCTCTTTCTTTTTGTTTGCAAATGCTAGTGCCAGTGTCTACTACTATCATCACACAACCACAGAATCTTCTCCATTGTCTTGGGAAACAATGCAGCCCTTGGGGTGCCGAACTTCATCATCATCAGCAATCACAGGTAAGATAAGTTTGCTGTGAGGTATAACGGAGGAGAGACTGGTAGTTCTTCTAATACGACAAATATAACTGTCAAGGCGACGCTTTCCTCAGGATCTGTCGTGAAGTCATAAAGACCCACCTCTCGATACCTCCAATTCCGAATGTAATTACTACACAGAATCTTGGAGTGATCAAGCGGGGGGGAAAAGGGAGTTAGGAAGGGGACAGCAGGGAAGGAGATCTGGAAAGGAAAAGTTAGTAACAAAACATTCCGTAAATCTAAATTGGCTTTGGAACCCAGAGCCAAAGCTGAATTATTCTGCAAAACCCTGTTGCTTAATCACAAACACTGAAGATACATTAGACTTCTTGATAATAAATACCAAATCTTTCACAACAACCTTTTCACCATATTGTTATTCTCTTGTGAATAGCGACAAAACATTCTTATCATAATTTTGTTCTTCTCTTGTGAATTGCGACAGATTCTCTTTAAGCAAAACTCACTCCTTAGTAAATAACCTCTTTACCAAAACTTTTGTGAGCAAACCAATACAAAATCACACTGCTATATTTGTCTTCAGATATAACTAAAACTCCTCTTGACCTTTTCTCCCTAAAGACTTTTCAAAGAAAGAGTTGCGCAAAAACAAACAGTTTTAAAAACGAATGCACGCGCTTTCACATACTTTGCACTTTTAAGTTAAACATCTCTTGCCAGCAACAAGATGTAAACGCAGTTTTCAAAGAGCAAAATATATCAATGATTTCACACTTCTGTGCTTTTAATTATTCCCCATAACATAAACTATTAGCTTTATCAAGTATGAATCAAGAAAGTATACTCAAAGGACTTTAGCGCCGAGAACTAGGATTGATAAGTCCTACCTGTAGAGTACGACCTACTCTACTACCTTTAAAGGACAAACGTCCCCGAAATGGCTCTTCCAACCGATGACCTTGCACAAGGGGCAAGCTGGATACTGACACGCCCCTTGGAAACGATCCTCAAGGCCTCCGATGGAATCCTTCATCAAAAACAGCTGGGACTCTGCAAATGAGAGAGGGAGCAAGAAGAGAACACAGCCAATCCCCAGACGATTCCAGAATAGTGAGCACAGGAGACAGGGCGCGGTCGCGTAAGCCAACGTGCTTACGGCGCCCACGTATGCGACCGGTCTACCAAACCTCACGCATTACGCGTGAGCATGCCAAACCTCACGCATTACGCGTGAGCATGCGAAACCTCACGCATTAGGCGGAAACATAGCAAACAGCAACCAAAGGACAGGAAAAACTGCACAAACCTACAAACAGGGATGCATCTTAGCAGCACAAGCAGGTTTAAAGCACATCAGCCACCAACGCCCTCCCAAAGAGGACTGATGCATTTTGCCACAAGGGCAACTCCGAATGCAGAGTGGGGCGGGCCCTAGACCACAAGCCACCCTAGCCCTGACAATAACTCAGTGAGGGGTACCGCATCTATCTGTCTGCATGTCACAGATGTGGGCAAGTAATAAATTATTTTAATCAAAAGCACTGTCCGCTGAGCTACATCTCCAATTAAACCTTGCGACGTACATTAATTGGTGAAACAGTACCCCCCCACAAATTCACATCATATGTGTACATTGAAAATAAATAACATTTATTCATGAACAGAACTTGAAGAATACAAAAAAAATAGCAATTCCTATCCCACACCTCACCCACCCCTCTCCCTAACACCAACCAAATGTCCAAGCCCAAGAAATGTCCCAGAAAAACACCAACACCCAATTCCCACCCACCAACAAAAGTATTAAAAAAGGGGCAAATGAACAGGGTCCATTACAATCGGCAGGCTTTAAGGTGTTTGTCCACCAATATCTTGTCACGCTCCTCTAATTGATCCTCCAGCTTTGACACCCGGAGGAGAATCTGTTGCCGAAATGCACGGCACCTACATTTGCATCCATGTGGGGGGGGGGCGGCCGATGTTGAGAAATGCAGCCGGTGGGTGGCTGCCTGGCCACGGCGCCGAACTCCTGCAGGTGGGGCCTGGCTGGGGGCTGGGTATTGGAATAGGCAGCAGCTGCTGCCGCCGCCTCCTCCTCCTCCTCAGCCTGGGCCACCAGCCGGAGGTAAGCGTCCACGTTGGCCTGCAGTTTCCTTTGCCAGGCCCTGGCTGCCAACTCCTTCCGGGATGGTTTTTGGGAAGGAGTAGCTATAAAGAAAGAAACATAATTGTTGTAATCCAAACTCACAGCAAATCAGTAACACAAAATTAATTCAACACAAAGTGACACAGTAGCACTAGCAAGCTCAGTAGAAAAATTGGTGGTAAGTTTAAGTATCTATCCTCCAGATTGTACTGCCTGTAACATTTGTTGGACTTTTTGCCCGGCATTATACTTGCCCTAGTACTATGGGTGGACTTCAGTACACATAAGAACACCAGTCTTTTTTGTATCTCCTTTTATATTATAGATTCTGCTTCCGGTGACAGTCTCACCGAAGATTAATACAATACATCCAGGGGGCATCCATGCATTAAAAGTAAATGTCTATCATTCTTTATTATCGCTCGACAAACCTTAGCTGGTTTCACTTTCACCAACAACGACCCATGCGTCCACTCCTTCCTTGCCTTGCCTTTCGGTTTGACACAAACACCGCTGATGATTCTTCCTATCCATTACCCACCCATATTGTGTCACCCACCCAGGCAGGCATCTTCTTTCACCTTCCACCCATCCTTCAACAACCCATGCATCGGATTCCTTTCAGCCACCTGCATGCTGCTTCCAAAGTATCCTTCTATGGTAGTTGACTCGTTTGTCCTTCCTCCTTCCTCCTTCCATCCTACTTCACTTCTTTCACATTTTGTAAAAAGACATCCATCAAGGTCATCTGATCAGACTTTTAGTCTTCTCCATAACTTTCACAGCTGAGTTGGAGTCTGATAGAAGAGGCCTTGTTTAATCAACTCACGCTGGTGTTAAGGTAATGCTATTGCTAATGCATTGGCCATGCCAAGTAAAGGTGGTGTCATTCAACTGTTGTATATTGTCCAGTACAACTTCAAGTTCATACTTACTTAATAAGTCTCAGAGTACAGTGAAGGAAATGTTCCCCTTCCACCTAGTTATGCGGATAAGTAATGAATAAAACTTACCACCGCCCAACGCTAATGTTTCCTCCTCCACTGGTGCTCCTGTAGGTGCCGCAGCTCCTGTCCCCTCCGGGATGGCTACAGTTGCATCTCCGCTGGCCCCGTCGGCACTGGTGGGTGGTAGTGGTTGTACAGCTACAAAAACAAGTACACCTTTTTAGATGCATGCACACCTCCCCCTATTGTACTTGTTTTTTCACCAGGAAGGAAGTTTGGCAAAACAGTTAAGTACAAGATAAATCATCAGTAGTACAAATTGCCTACTACAGCTGAGTCACTAGACAGACATTAGTATTAATTTATTATGTTATATGGTCCCTAAGCTCATCTCATCTCTACTGCTACTCTAGTACTTGGAAAGTTAGCCTGAGCCATGTAACCATTTTAGATCCAGGTCTACTGTTTTGGGCATGTTACCTCGCATGTTGTTGCGCAATAAGACGCCTATGAAGGCCACATGAGTGTTGCAATGCATACAACTGAAGAGGTTGAAAAAAAACAAGGCACGTTTTTGTATGTACTATGGAGTTTGGTTAGTCCCTATTCCTTATCCATAATGTTACACCTTTTGGCATGACTGCAAAAAGCTTGCATAATTGCATTTCATACTGTCTAACGTGCACCACTTTTGTCATTATTTTTAGGCAGATGAGAAGATTTCCTTCTATGAACCAGAGATTTCCAGAGCTTACTAAAGATGCATGTGTAACCACCAGTATACGTTCAATGGTGAGGGGTCTCCCACATTTTCCACAGTTCTCTATCGTGCACTAGTAGTTTTACAAATGTATACTTTTAATCTTCTTTTTTTTTCCTGGTGGACCTGGATGTATTTCAATCAAAAACGTACAAAGATTGTTATTATTTAAAAAAAAGAAAGCTTTCGAACTACCACATTGACTCTGGAGTATATTTTGAGTGTCTGTGGTGTTGTAGACTTACACGAGTGAGTGAGCTAAAGGGTGTTACTTATGTTATGGGTTGTATAAAAAAATCATAGGGTATCTTCATGTGGGGGGTCGGGAGTGGGATAATTGAATCGATGACTAATGACTGAGATACTATAGGTAGTCGGTCAGTGAATTGTGGGTTCATCTGAGTTCTGTGACTGAGTTGTAAGTAAGGTCCAACCTCCCTATCACCGACATCCAATTTTCTGGTGCATAGTTCTGTATGTGGCTGTGCATAGAGAATACCCACAAGAGTAGTAGTTGTATACTAACATTTACAAAATACTAGACAAACATCTGGTTGCGTATTTTGTTGGTGGCAATTGACAAAGCCTAGAGATTACAGAGGAAAACGCAAAAGACAGGAGTTGACCCAGTGGCTACAGCTATTCTATCACAGATTTATTGAAAGAATACCTTAACTAAAGAGTGGCCAACAGGGCAAGCTTAGCTACAGACAGTCTAATAGTACTAGCACAGAGAGTCATAGCAGAGGCAGTTTGAAGGAACTGAAAGGCAGGGACAGATACCCAAAATTTGGAAAACATAATGAAGATCAAAGAAGCTTTTGTTAAAATTGAATTAGGAACGAAGCGTAATTAATCGGTTGGGAAAAAAAGGTGCGTTAAAATGTTAGGGAAATATAATTGTTCATAATAAAAGCACTGTAGGACTTACTGGGGCCAGCAGCAGGATCCTCAGTAGAGGAGCGCTCTGGTGGTTGACAAGCCGACTCGGACCCCGTCTTCTTGCCCCTGGGTTCTGCGGATCATGTAAGAAATAATAAAGAAAGAAAAAAACATTGAGTGCTGTGAAACAAATACATTATTAAAAAAACGCTCAAACATTTTAGGAAACAACAATTGCAATAAGATTGACCTATCAAATGACTGCTGGCTTGCAGGATTCACAGACTATATACTTATAAAACACTAATCAAATGCTCCATAATCATTCTGATTGCAGAATACTAAGTAAGGAAGCCAGTACCACCTGACCTACACCACCTATTCCAGACGGGCCAATTGTTCTGTAAGTAGGCATTTCCATTTTATTTTGCCAGCCAAAATGCATTGATGAGATGGAGGATACATGCATAAATTTGTGCATACACGAAATTGTTAGTTGGTTGCGTCATATTTTGTTCTGCTACTGACTGACAATGCTATTGCTGCTAAGCCTACCACTCACTAAACAAACTACAAAAAGGTTCTATGGAGGGCTGGGGTAAGAAGTAACTAAGCATTCATTGACAGAGGAGGCTTCATGCAGACCGTAAAAAAAATATGAACTAATACTAAGTAAACTTATTATATCCATCAACCACTATTTCACTGAGGACAATAGAAGGATTAGACTCTAGCAATAGCATTTACTAACTTCAGTTCTCTACAATAAACTCTAACATCAATAATCAGCCAAAGCTAGCGCAAAGTTACAAACAAGTAAGAGAAGTGACGAGCAGCACCTGTGTCATACAATCACAGAAGATTTTGAAACGGAATTGATCTGCAATGTAACTAAGCGTACCAGTAATCGTGTTACTTATTCGCCCAAGAATAAGAAAGAAACAATACTTATACTACTATATATATATATTACTAGCTACTCACCAAGCCCTATGACCTCGACACCTAGCAGGTCCAACAGGTCCTGCTCTCAGTCCAGAATGTCTGCCCAACGTTGGGACAGCTGATGGTGGGTTCGCCGGATACCGGAGCAACAGAAGACTGCCCGGCGCACCTTCGCACACCGCCGGAAACGATTCTCTGGGGGGTAACCGGAGCCGGGCCTGCCACCTGCTGCCAAGGTCAAGGGGAGGTGACGCTGGATAAAAAAAGCGAGGGCGGGCACCTCCTCCTCCCCGAAAAGTTGCCGGGGCTTCACCCCTACAGGCCTCATTCTGCCGCAAGGCAGCCGGCTCTCGGGCATAGGCGCCTTACCCTTCGAGCCGGTGGTGCTGCTGCCCTTTGCCATGGTTCTGGGGTGGAGCAGAAAAGAAAAGTTAGAGAAAAAATGTTAGGGGAAGAAGTAGCAAGGTAAAAGAAGGAAGTAAAATAAAACAGTAGAAAAGTGGAATAAAAGTTGTAAAAGTAGAAATAAAATGCAAAATATAAACTTAGGGACAGAATGAGATAGATAATAAGTGAAAATAGTGAGATAAACTGTGAAAAAATAAGGATTGCAAAGATTAAAGGTGGATAGAAAACTAGGCCCAAAACCATAACATAGTCTGAAAAACAAGATGGCACCGCCCATCGCAACCACGTGGGTAAGTTTGCACGATATTTCTCGCTAACACGCACTTTGTCCGCGCGAACAAGTAGATTCGTTCCCGAACATGACTTGCACAACGCGAACACGTTATGAGCGACCCGGAACAGGAAATAAGGGAATGCGAGCGGGTGGGACAATCAAAAAAACAAGATGGCCGCGCCCATAGCCCACCTCATGGGTAAGTTTGCGCGCTACACACCCCGAGCACGCAGGCAGCGCCCCGAACACGCACACCGTGCTCCCGAGCAAAAAAAACGGCTCGCGAACGGGTTGAACAAGGTACTACGCATGCTCGTGGAGCTACGCGGAGTTCGTGGAGTGCAAGAGAGTCTTCGCGTAGCTTCGCAGAGCGCGACTACGCGTACTACGCCCACCCTTAGTTCTAACAAGGATTATATGATGATTTGTAGATTTGAAATGTGATTTTTTTCATGTTTATATTTTAGCTTGCAGCCTTTTGCTATTAAATTTTTTCTCCTATTCTATTGTGAAATTTTTCCGTAAAAGACCCTCTGATTTGATGACGAGACAGATCATTTTGCATCTGTATTAGGGATGCTGTCCAATTCTCCATTGATTTGCGGCATGTTTTGAACTTGAGCTATTTTATGGATTTTACTCATTGCTTCATCTATCTTAAACTCTCGGAGCCTTCTAAGCAATTGTTTTCCATGTCATTTGACTGATTTATTGAGACTGCTATATTTTACCTTTCTGTATTGCCTTTTAATGTTTTAATAAAACTTCCTGGTTTTTCTAAATTACCTTGAACTTAGAGCCCAAAAAACCTTACAGAGTTATTGTGAGAATTCATTGAAGCAGCCACCAAACCAAAAGTCCCCCTTGAGATCACCTGGAAATACATTGGGAGGCTGGTAAAACAAAAGTAACACATTCACCACAGTGATGGTCTTCAATGGACCGCGTCCTCTATAGTAGAATATATGAAAACATCTTTTAAATCTTACAAAGAATCATTTGATAATTTTGAATCTATGCTTGCAATATTACAGTGGATAATTGTCACAGGGTTGTGTAATATTACATGGATCAGATGATTTGAGAATGATACTGTATTAACTGGCACCATTTATAAAAGTGAGAAATGAATCGCTAGATTTCAGAGATTCCATGGGGTAAATTGATTAGGGGTGGTTATTAAGCATTTATAATTAGAATTGGGAACAACAGAGTGAGAAAAAGTAAGGGGAATATTTAAAGTCAGCGATTGAGGCTTATAAAAAGAAACCTAGTGAAGCAGTCTGTGGTATAGTACCAAAAGGTGGACCAGTCTCAAAAACTTGTAGTAATGAATGGGAAAGGAGTCCTTTTTTTTTAAAATCAATAACAATACCATTACTGTTGCCCTTTTTATTTGAGGGGCCTGCCCAGAAGATATGTCTAACATAAACTACCTTTTAAATAGAGATAGAAAGCCTCTCACATGTTTATGTACCTATTGCACATATTTATTTTTAAGCTCTGTAAATGATTACATTTTCTCAGCCTCTAGAGGAAGTGGTGGCATTAGCCAAAATTATAACACAGGGAGTCACTTCTGAAGGTAAATTAAGAATGGATAAATACAAATGAACTTCCTTGCCTCTTTGTAATTAGTGTAGCTAAGTCAGTTGGCAGGGAATTTGCAGACCATAGGTAAATAGTTGTGTATGCAACCATAAGATTTGAAGTGTCTGGTTTTGAAAATGTATGATCATTATCCATCTTAGAGGTATGTATCGAGGAATTTGAACATGAAGGGCACTCAGGGCAATACATAGTAGTCTACAAAAACCTTAAAGACTTCTATGATTTAACAATGTCTGTAACTCTTCGTTTAAGGCACTAGGCTATCAAATTTGTTCAAAGCAAGCTACTTTAAAGCTGATACAAAACCCAACAGAAGATTATCCATCAGTGGCTGGTCAGATGTTAAATTAGAGAAAGAATTCTGAACAGTGCCTGAGTTAAAAAAGAAGTCCAAATGTAGTTATGAAACAGGAAATTGATACTAAGGAGCTGTATACTGACCAGCATGGATTAAAGACTTGTCAACATTATGTATCTTTGTTTCCACAATACCAGCACATGGACGGTTGAAAGAGGCAGATTTAAACATACAGTTCTTGATAGATATGCCTGCAACTGAAATTGCTTGGTTGCCATCTGAATTCAGACCCGATGATAAAGAGGTACATTTTTCAGTGTCTGCAATTTTCAAATACTCAGTGGCATGAGATAAGAACATGTTTATAGAAGTAGAACGTTTATTGATACAGAAACTATCCCTAGGGAAAGTCGTTGGCTTTCTTTCCTCATCACAGAAAACAGACAATAATCAGCTCAAACAATGCGATATCAAGAAACCAAGAGGTGTGGCCCAGACCAGCCAGTTCTAGGCTCTGATGACCCTGTCTTATGCCCCGCCACATCTCATGCAGGATGTCTCCTAATGTTTTCAAGTTGTCGCTGGTGGGGCTCCTACCACCTTGTCTCCCCATTTTCCTGATGGCTCTCGGAGTCATTTGGATAGTTTGTCCGGAGTGGCTCTCCTAGTGAGCTTGAGTAGTCACAGGTGGTGGGAAGGTGCTTCCTACTGCCTCACTTGCCTTCTGGTGCTTGGAGTTCTTTTGATAAAGCTTCCCATGCGGTGGATCTCCTAAAGTACTTGTAGAGAAGTGTGGCTCTGGGGTTAGAGGCGGTAGACCGGGAAGCTGAGATCGGCCTTGGACCAGGGTTCAATTCCCCACCTCGGCGGGTCTTGGGCTCAAAAATTCCACGGACTCGACAATTCTCGCTCCGGTGCCTACTCGACTCACGGGTTCACACTCTGCGACTCTGGGCAATAGCTTGCTTAATCTCCACAACGGCCCCTCGCGGTGGGATGCCTGGCTTTCACCTTGTGGATACCCTGCCAGGGTTATCTCACAGGGGAATACCAGGACGGGTTCCCTAAGCAAGCGCTTAGATACAGGGTCGGTGATTTGCGCTATATAAATACATGTACAGTACTTAGGTAGTCACTGTGGGTGTATGTATGTATGTATGTATGTATTTGAGCTTATATAGCGCACAGCTACCCACAAAGGGTTTCCCGGCCCCAGCATTGCAAAATGCCTCGATGCCCTCCCCCTCGTGATGAGAGTGATTGTCACTGATTGCCTTGATCTGCTTGCCTCCGTTTTAATCCCTGGGCTGAGTGTTGGTCAGTGACACCTCGTCAAAGAGTGGGGTGTGGTCAGCAGTCTTACTCACCCCATCCCACTCTATGACGAGTGTGGGACTGGTGCCTCCACTCATTGGCTGACATAATGTCAGCAGTCTCAACCCTCTTGAGCCATCAGAGGCTTTCCTCTCCCATAACTGCAGGACTTGTAAGTCTTTCTGAATGTTTGGTGTGTGCATGTATGTATAAATGTGTGAATTTGTTGTGAGTGAACATTGTGAATGAGTGGGTGTGCATGTTTGTTAATGTTTGGTTATGAGTGAGTGTGTATTTGTGGCCCACCCGCCCCCTTCCCTGTCAAAATAACTGTCCGCCAGTGTTGCTGTATTGTCCTGCTGCTTACCTTGCATGGAGGAAGATAAAAACCAGTCCAAGCATTCCAGTTATGTGGAATAGAGCACCAAGTATCAATCAATCAGTAGATTTGTAGTGCTCTGCTTTTCACCCATGAGGGTATCCTTGCACTTGCAGGGTCATGTTGATTAGCTGAATAGCCAGGTCTTCTGGGACTTTTGGAACTTTGGAAAGATGGGGAGGTCTTAAGATGAAAGGGTACCTCATCCATGTCTTCGCTGCAAGGTAGGAGAAGGAGTGAACTTTGCATCTGCTATGTTGAATTCGGGGTTGAGTGTTAAAGAAAAGGACGCCTAGCAGAGGTGTCTGGTGGGCTTATGGAAGTTCAGGCGGTGGTTCAAGTAGGCGATTCTGCAATTTTGCAGGGCCTTGTATGCATGGGTCGGGACCTTGAACTGGAATTTTTTCTGTACAGAGAGCCATTGGAGTTTCCGGAGGCAGGTGGTGATGTGGGCTTGTCTAGGGAGATCCAGGATTAGTCTGGCTGTGATGTTCTGTATGGTCTGGAGTTGTCGTCTGAGTATCCATTTTTGAGCCATCCAAAGACTGGACGCTGACTAGAGTATAAAGTCATAGGAAAGAGCTGTGAATCCTCAAGCACAAAGTCAGTCAATCAACAAAAGCATCCGTTAAACAGAGGCAAGGACCGTAGAATTCAATGTAATTATGTAGCCAACATTGATTCCTACCAGACCCTAAATACATGGATGCATGCTAGCATGCAGTCATCTCTGGGTGCTCTCCATGCAAATGTGAGTGCTGTAGCTTATATATCCACACCTGCAGTAACAGAAATCCAAGCCACAGCCACATTTTCGAATACACACTTTCAAAAAATAGGCAGAATGGCCTAAGAAACTGGGATATTTCTCAACAGGACCATACTTTTGAAAAGTCAGCAAGGTTGCCCAATAAGTAATTGACTCTTCTCTAGCCTTTCTATTCTTTCATTGTCACTTGCCTTTAATGACAGTACCAAATTTCCATGTTTGCCACTATACCTTAAGGAGGTGCCTAGGCCCAGTCCCCCCTTTACTTACCTGTGACCAGTCCTTCGACCGGTTAAGGCTCTTTCAGACGGGGTTCCTGCACCAAGAGGCACCCATCTCGTTCTCTTGCTTGATCTCTTGCTTTCTCCCTCACATCTCACTCTGCCTCTTTCTTGAACCTTTTGTGCATCTCACAGCCTCTTATTTTATTTTTAGTGCCAACACTTCAGCTTTATATGTGCCATCTGTAGCTTGACTCCCTCTTTCTTGTGCTTCTAGTGCCATATCTATCACTCCTCACACGTTTAGTGCTTCTTACTGCCTCCTGCTTCCTCTTGTGCCATCTGTTTTGGCCTCTTTCCCGTTTAGCCTCTTGTTACATTTTGAGTTGTCTTGGTTAGTTTTTGTGCCATCTCTTTGGACCTCTTTCCTCTTTTACTCCTTGTCCTCTTCCCGTGCTGCTTTCCCACCTCCCACACCTCTTCCCTCCTCCTCTGACTCATTATCTTCTCCTTCCCTCGCTTCAGCTCCTTCTTGCGCTTCTGTTAAACCCCGCCCACCACCACCTGTGCTCCTGCCTGCTCCCTGGACTTACTTAATGGAGGGCAAATGGATGTATAGCGGACACGGCAAAGGCAAGTTTGTCTGTGCCCAGTCCCACAAACCCTGGTCCAACCGCTCCTCAGCTGTATTCAGCAGTGTTCCTCCACCCTCTCATTGCAAAAAAGCCAGCCAACACACTGTTGCTGTGCTGCACAACACAGAAGGAGCTTTCCCATGCACCCACTGCTGTCTCGCATGCTATACTTCACCCACCAGACAAGCACCACGATCACACACCCGGCCTACACCCAACGTGCCATCCACTCCCACCAGCGTACAAACACCTTAAGACACGCTATAATGCATGCTTCTCAACACCCGCTTGCTCTGCAAGCACTCACTGGAAATCTGGGACCTTCAGGACAACAATGCCTCGGACCTCCTCTTCCTCACAGAGATATGGCTGACCCTTGCACCAGCACCAGACATCATCAAGGCCATCCCGGCAGGGTACCGTATCGCATGACAAGAGCGCCAACACAAACCCTGAAGAAGAATTGCAATTGTTTCCAAGGAGACCATCAGCTGCACCACAGCCCCAGAAAACTTGACCACTTTCATGAAATACCTGCGCTTCACACTACAAATTTCGCCAGATTTCACTCTGAACGGAACCATAATCCACTGACCACCTGGGCTACAAGCAAACTTCACAAACATCGCAGATTTTGTCACCCCCCCACCATCCTCACCATTGACTCCAAAGCATAAATCCTCCTAGAGGGACATTCAATTCCACCTGGAAGACTGGAACGACCACAACTCAGCCGACTCCTTGGAAGCCTAGGGAACCTTGAACTTACACAACATGTCACCGGACCCACCCACAACGTCAGACACCCCCCCAACCCCGCCTTTTCCCCCTTCACCCATATCCTGGTGACCACAGTCATTCCTGTCACCTAAACCGAACACGTGGTCACCCCACAAACATAATCACCAGAAGAGAACCCAGTGGAAGGCCAACTGGTGCACAGAGGAACTCCGATCAACCAAGCATTACTGCAAACAATTGACTTTTTTTTTATTTAAAAATGTTTTGTATAGCGCGAACAAGACCCGAGAGGTATCAGAGCGCTTCACAGTAATAGGAGAGGAGAACACGGTAAAATGTGATAATAGAGAAGCTGTCAGAATCCAACCTACAAGACCACCTTCAGAGCAGCCCTAAGACATTAGAGAAGCTAAGAAAAAGGAGCAGGCTGAGCGCATAGAACTATGCTCCAACAGCAGCAAAAAGAGCATTGCAATTTTCAAGGAATTCACTGCACCAGCATCCACCACCAACCGCATGACTCCTCCCAAAACCTTTGTGACAACTTATCAGAATTTTTCAGCAACAATATCGCAACCATCTACAACAACTTAGACCCACAACCAAACACCAGCAGTTTCGCCTTCAGCCTACACACAGAAAGCTCAGGAAATGCAGTGAAAATTTGGAAATCAATCACCAAGGAAGAAATAGCTAATATCATGAGAACCATTCACTCTGGATCCCTTGCCCCCTGCCCCCCCATCTACAACTTGAGTGTCTCAGCGAAGCACTCACCCACATCCTAAACACCTCCATTGCCACTGCCACCTTTCCAGAAACCTGAAAGCACTCAGCATTCAACGCACTACTAAATAAACCTTTGGCACACCATCACAGGTATCAAACTACCGCCAGATCTCCCTACTACCACTAACCAAGGTCATGGAAAAAGCAATCAATAAGCGATTTGAAAACCACCTCGACCTAAATTCTCAATCGGGTTTTAAGACTCGTCCACAGGAATGAGACAGCCTTCACTGCAGCAACTGACACCAGCAGGATGTTCCTCGACTGAGGATAAAGAGCGGCCCTCATCCTACTCTACCTCTCACCAGTCTTTGACACGGTCTCTCACTCCATCCTCATCAGGAGACTTCACAAGATAGGCACCCAAGGACCTGCCCTCAACTGGATCTGTCCCTACCTCACTGGAAGAATACAAAGTAATCATGTGACCCTGCACTTCCAAAGACAGGACCACATCTGTGGAGTCCCCATAGAAAAGGCTCTAAGCCTGACCCTACTCACCATCTGCATGACTTTAATAGCCAACATCATCAGGCTGCACAGAATTAACATTCTTTCCTGTGCAGATTACACACAATTCATCTTAACACAACTTAAGTACAAGACACCCTTAAAAAGAACCAACTTCGCCACATGCATGATGTAAGTAGCCAGCTGCATGAGATTCAACTGCCTCAAGCTCAACTCAGGCAAGAACAAAATTGTGAATTTCGTAAAGAGTACCTCTCCATGCGACTCAACTTGAGTCCTGCAGACCTAGGACCCACACACACACCCACTTCCTATGCCAGAAACATAGGAATCATCTTAGACCAAAAACTCAACATGGCTGCCCAGGTCAACTCAGGAACCTCCGACTGCTTCCACGTCCTGAGGATGATAGCAAAAATCTTCAAGTGGCAGAGACCACCATGAAAATAGGCACTTGTAACCAGCAGACTCTACTATGGAAACATGCTCAATGTGTAATCACCAAACTGTGCCTGAACAGACTCCAAACCATTCAGAACACAGCATCAGGACACTTCCTCAATCTAACTGACCGCTCCCAGATCTCACCACACCTAAGAGAACTCCACTCACTTCCCATACACAAATGCGCCCAACTCAGAGCACCACATAGCATTGGCCCCAGATTCCTCAAAAACTGCATACATTTCCACTAAACCCTCATGACAACTTTGCTTGGCATGACTCTCACTTGCACATGTACCCTGCATACACAGTATCAGAGGTGGAGGTTGCGTCTTATCCTGCATCTCTCCGAAAACATGCACATAAGAGTATTGTAAGTTACGGTAGAAACCTCAGTTGCAAGAGAGAAAAGGCAAATATTTAAATTCAGCCTCTATTCCCTTTGCCATCCTGCAATGCATTCACTTATCCACATTCCTGTAAAGTTCTTTATTAATGACATGCAGCAGGTGTGGGTAGATATACTGGTATTTATTTGCATACAAGAGTAGTTCTACCGAGGAGCGCCGGCCGGCGCTCTGCTCCGTGTGATTACCAGCGCGCTAGTGGATGCGCGCGCATCCGGCGCCAACACGGCCGCCGCACGTCACGCTCGCGTGACGTGCGTTGACTAGAACGCTACATATCTCCCCCTTTTACCAATGTCTTAATAGTCACTTACATGTCCTTGTCCATCTCAAAATCTCGAAATCTGGAGGGTCTTACCACCTGCCTTCCGCTCCTGGTTATTCTACCAGAGTTCTCTTGATTGCCTTGTAACTGTGTTCCGCTTCCTGTCATGTGTTCACTTACTGCTCCATTGCCATTGGCATCTTCTCCCAACTGGTCCATCTCTACTCCTTGCCTCTCAATTTCATCTTCACTTACTCTCTCCCTCTCCGCACTTGCTCCATCGCTTTGTTCACTTCCACTTTGTCCACTGTCTACCTTCGATTCATCCAAGTCTTCACTCTCGGTTCCAAAACATTCCCATCTCAATATCTTGTTGCATCGGGCCATGCGGTCCTGTGACCACACATTGCCATCACTCAGCAAGGCGGCTCGATCATATACTTCCTTGACTTGCATCGGCTTACTATACTTGCTGTCTCCTTTCTTTTGTAGAGTGGCTAGCTTTACTCTCACCCACTCTCCTTTTTCCAGGCCAGTTTCTTTCACATTTCTCCGTTTGTTGTAGTGGTTTGTGTATATTGTTTGTGCTCTCTCAAGATTGGCTCTTACTACTGCAGGGGACCACTCGCTGGTCACCACCTTTTCCTTCCAAATCCTGTTGTCATGCATGAAGGGTTCACGTCCTCTCAATATTTGAAACGGGCTGTACCCCGTGCCTGTGGGAGTTATTCTGTAGGCCCACACCATGTTGTCTAATGCTTTCTCCCAGTCTTTGTTGCTGGATATGGCGGCTTGTATGGCTCCCATCACTACTCTGTTAAATCGTTCTACTAGGCCATTGCCAGCTGGGTGGTAAATTGCCGTGTGTCTGATGGTGATGCCATTTCTTGCCATGAACTGATTCCATCTCTCCGATGTGAACTGTGGGCCATTATCACTTAAAATGGTCTTGGGAATTCCTTCCCTAGTGAACGTCTCGGATAGGAACTTCAGGATGGTCTCGGTGTCCATGGACTCTCCCACCTTCAACTCGGGCCACTTGGAGTATCGATCAATGAGTACGCACACATATTTCTGCGTGCCCTGGACATCTAGTACTGGTCCTAAAATGTCTATGGACAGCTCTTCCCACGGGTTGGAGGGAGAATCGAACTTTCCAAGAGCTGGGCGAAGTGGTTTCAATGTCTTGTCGGCTCCTTGACATTGTGGGCACTCCCGGACGTGCCTCTCTGCTCTTATGTCCATACCTGGCCACCAGTAGTTTTGTTTCGATCGGGCCTTGAGTTTACCTATACCCAGATGGCCTTCATGTAGTAAGCCCAATAGCTTGTTGATGAGGTTCCTTGGGGGAATCACCTTGTCTCCTCTGTAGATGAATATCCCCTTGTCTCCTACTGACAGCTCCTCCTTTACTTCGTAATATGGCCTGATACTGGTCTTCATGTTTTTCTTGTCTGGCCATCCTTGTATGATGTGCATCTTCACTTCCTTTATATCAGTGTCTTCTTCGTAAGCTTCTGTCCATTCTTGTTGGCTGATCAGCTTCTCCTGGTCTTCTATGAGAGCTACCATCTCTCCTTTGTCTGCAGGGTCTTCCTCTCCGGGTTCCATGGCCGCTGCTCTACTCAAGTAGTCCGCCACTCGGTTCCGGTTCCCCGGGATGTACTCCACGTCGTACCTGAATTCAAGCAATTTTAAGGACATTTTGGATATCCTGGGTGTGGCGCTGGCATGTCCGCACGATGTCAATACTTTTACCAACGGCTTGTGATCGGTCTTGAGCAGGAATCGGGTTCCCCACAAGAATTGCCGGAACCTCGCCATGGCCCATACTACCGCTAGCATCTCTTTCTCAATGACGCTGTATTTGCTTTCGATATCCGTCAATGCTCTAGATGCGAAGCTGATTGTCTCCATGTCCCCTCTTCCTCGGTCTTGCATGAGCACAGCGCCCAGCCCTTTGTCACTGGCATCGGTGGTGAGTACCGTGGTGCCCTGTGGGTCGTACCCCTTGAGCGGTACGCCTCCTGTGATATCCTTTTTGATGGTTTCAAACTCTGCCTGGGCTTCCGGTGTCCACTGGAACGCCGTGCTCTCCCTGGTTAGTAACCTCATGTTGTAGGTCTTGGAGGCGAAGTGTACCACGAATTTACTATAGTACTCCGCCATTCCCAAGAACGACCTTACTTCTTCCTTGTTCTTGGGGGGTGGTGCTTCAGCAATGGCTTTTACGTTTTCCGCCTTTGGTGTGACTCCTTGTTGTCCAATTTCATGGCCTAGGTATGTCACCGATTGTAGGCCCAAACGGCATTTCGACCATTCTGCTGTGAGGCCCTTGATTTCCAGTGTCTGTAGCACTTTCTCCAGTTTCCGGTCATGGTCCTTCCTATCGCACCCCATCACTAGGATGTCATCCTGGAAGTATTGGACTCCCTCGCAGCCTCTGAATAGTTGGTGCATCATCTTTTGGAAGACTGCCGCCGCCGAGGCCAGCCCGAACGGCATGCGACAGAACCGGTAGCACCCAAACGGGGTGATGAAGGATGTGAGGCTTTTGCTGTCCGGGTGCAGTGCTACTTGATGGTAGGCCGAGGTCAAGTCAATGGTGGAGTACCACCTTACTCCTCTGGTCTTGGCTAGCATCTCCTCGATTCTGGGAAGGGGAAATTTCTCCACTACTATGTTTTTATTCAGTTCTCTCAGGTCCACACAGAGCCTGACCTTCCCGTTGGGCTTCATTACGACCACTAAGGGTGCCAGCCATTCAGCGCAGGTGATCGGTTCTATTATACCTTTCTTCTCCAATTCATGAAGTTCCGTCTGGACTGCTTCCCTCACCGCTATTGGTACGTTTCTCACTTTGTGTGCCACTGGGATGGCTCCTTCCCTAAGCACAATCTTATGTTGAAACTTCTCCATTCTTCCCACGGTGCCTCCAAACACCTTAGGATAGTGCTCTTTCCATCTGTTCATGTCCGGCCATGCCTCCTGTTCTGTGAGTAGGATTTGTTCCTTCCCTCCAGGATCTAGTTTTATACCCAGGTCGCCTTGGTACAACCATCCTAGTACTGATGGTCCTTTTTCCGCAACATATAGCTTGCACCATGCCGCTCGGTCTCTGAACTCAAACAACAGGCGTCGGAATCCCAACATGGGGATGCGATCTCCATTGTAGGTGACAGGTCGAATGTCTAATTTCTCCAGGTCTGGGCCCAGCTGGGGTTGGAACTCTGCTTCCCATACTGCCCGTTGAATAATGGTAAATGGAGATCCGGTGTCTGCCACCACTGTGATGGTGATGCCGCCCATGGACATGTTTAGAACAGGTTTGGCCGACCTTTTCCCTTCCACGCTCAGTACTTGGTCGTATATGCATAAGACGGTGACCACTTCTTCTTCTGTGGCTTCCTCCAGGTCTTCCTCCCCTTGCTCAACGTATTTTACCATTCCCTTTTGTTGTTTCTTCCGACATACCTTCTCGTAGTGGCCTACGATGCCGCAGTGTAGGCATTTGGCCCTGAACGCCGGACACCTCCTATCGTGTGCTTCATGGGCCCAACTTCCGCACCTGTAACACGTTTTCCTGCTTTCGTTGATCGCCGGTTTCCCTTGCCATTTGTTGGTTCCCTTTGCTCCTGGTGGCTTGCTTTTCTGGTCTTTACGGTGTTCCTCTTCTTGTATTCTGTTCACCATGGTTGGGGCGGCCGCTTCCTTCTTGGTCGCATTGGCGCACCTCCGTGCGAGTTCCGCCCTCTTTACAATGACTAGCACATCTTTGAGTGTGGTGTCTCCACTCGCCCACAGCTTGTCTTGTACGTTTGCGCTCGTGGTGTGCATGACAATCTGGTCTTTGATGAACTCATCTTCCCACAGTGCGTATTTGCACGTGGCCGCTAGTTTCCTCAGGGCCGCTACGTATTCTTCGATAGTTTCTCCCGCCTTTTGTTTCCTTTGCTGGAAATTGTATCTGTCCACTGAGACGCAGATGGTGGGACGATATCGTTCATCTAGGTCTTCCACAGCATGTGCATATACATCATCGTCGGTGTCTTCTCTCTTTTTTGGTACTAGACTTTTGTAAATTCTGAGTCCCTCCGGACCCAGATTCAGCAACAGAATACGTTTCTTTTTTTGAGGGGTGAACTTTTCTTCGTTTTCATCTTCCAGGACCCCTAAGAAATTGTCTATGTATTCTTTCCAGTCCTCCCACTTCATCAGTGGTTCCCCAGGTTTCGGCAGGAATTGCACTGGCGCTATTGCATACCCCGCCGGTGTGCTCATCTTTACTTCCCTGGTGACTATTATGTCGGTGCTTTTGCCAGTGGGGCTGCCTGGGGTGTTGTCCTTGAACCCTGCGCTGATATCTTCTTGGGGACTCTTAATGTTGGTCCCCACCTCCTCCTCTTTGGTAGCCAGCGCTACTCCTCCCTGGCTTCAGTACTCCGAAATGCCCCTCGCGTGTCCTGTTGCCTACAGGGTGGTTGCGCCGCTGCTCTGGCCTATTCGCCGCCTCTGTGAGGCGCTGTGGCTCTGCCACGCTCCTCGGTTCTCCGTACCTCTGGGGTGTCCTGCCGTGTCTCGGTGTTTCCTTTTCGTCGACTGGGCAGCGCCCGGTGGGTCCTGCTCGTGTCTGAGTGGGCCCGTGGCTGTGTCCAGGTCCTCCTGTGCCTCGTGGCTGCCACGTGGGGTCGACGATCCTATTTGTGTTCTTTATGATCGTCTGGTAGTGTCTCCCGACCTCGTCGCCACTGTAAAGTTCTTTATTAATGACATGCAGCAGGTGTGGGTAGATATACTGGTATTTATTTGCATACAAGAGTAGTTCTACCGAGGAGCGCCGGCCGGCGCTCTGCTCCGTGTGATTACCAGCGCGCTAGTGGATGCTCGCGCATCCGGCGCCAACACGGCCGCCGCACGTCACGCTCGCGTGACGTGCGTTGACTAGAACGCTACAATTCCTCTGGAGGGTGCATGGCAACATGCTCCATACAGACAATTACAGTGTTTTATGATGACCGTACAAGTATAGCAAACTATCTCTTGTTGCAATTACGTTGATATTTACATACATTCGCTACCGCATGTGATGGTCGGATGTTTGCCTAATTATGTGAAACTGTTACGAAATCCTTCATAATGAATCTTATCAGATATGTCAGACCTGTACAAACAGCAGAACTATGAAAGCGTTTCCATTCCTGGTGGAGTACGAACGCTTATGCGAATGGGCAACCTCCTCCTCTGGCTACAATTAAAAAGGACATTTTAATGAGTACATACTTTGGATATTTACATATCGCACACTGTGAGGATCTGTACCTCCTTCACTGTTGTTTGTTTCTGTTGAGTTCTGACAGTTTGCTGATCATCTGGATCCCGGTACTATGTATTCTGTTTTGGCAGCCTCTGGCTTGAATGTAAATTACGTTTGCGCCCCAGTCTATTGCCTTAAGGTAGTGATTAAGTTAGTCACTTTTCATTTTTGGAGTATTTTTACTACGCAGCTAGCTAGAGTGGCCAGGGCTGTGAGGAAGTGTCGTCCCCTCGATTAATGTTGTTTTGATGAGCCGAGGTTCTGGCTTGAGAGGGGGGCTTGCACTCGCCCTCTAGGGTAGCCATTCCTCTATTCTGTTGTTTCACTTCCAAAGGCTGAAGATGGGAAATGTAAAGGAAGACGGCCCGAAATTCAGCTCCCCGGTGAAGGGAGGTGTGTGAGCAGTCCAATGTGTGTCTATCAAGGCCTAGTTGAATTTGTTTTTTCAGTCACTGCTGCCTTTAAAGAGAGTCCTCTTCTTCGTATATGTATGACTTAGTACAAATGCCAGACTGCCCCGGCGTGGCTTTGTTGAATGGCTATAGTTTGTCCTTTCTATTATCCTCAAGGTTTTTTAGGTTTCGGCCTAACGATACACTGCACAGCAGTGTTTGCGCAGCCGAAATATAAAGATTTGCAGTATGGGGGCTTAAACCCGCCCCTCTTCTCCATTGACTGGCTTCCTAAACGGAGGCCAGCCATTGGAGCAGAGGGGCGTCACTCCTTTTAACCCCTGTCCTCTTCGGATTCAGGGGTGTGTTTTTTCGTTTCTTTGGCCGTCACTCAACTAAACACGCCCCCGATTCTTAAAAGGACGGGGCTGAAATGGTGGGTGTTTCGTGTTATAACATTAAAGGCCTGCATCATCTCAGTCTAAACACCTCCCGAGGGGCCAGCACTTTGAGGTGTTAGATTTCCTGCTGTTCACGCCCCATCTTCATCTAAAACACAGCACGGATAAGCTAGGAGCCACACTGCTCCGTCATGAAATGCCATCTACTAAATCCTTTTCAGGAGTTCAGTTTTGTGATTTCACACATTCCCCTTCAAAGCAACTATTCATGTTTGCTTTCTGTTTTATGCCGCCCATCATGAGCTCATGGCACAGACGAGACTCCCCGTGTGGCGGCCCAGTTGGCCACAGAGCTGAGTGGGCTGAGCCAGCTACAGGGAGCCATCGAGGTCCTAGGACATGGAATTAGTAGCCTGGTGGGTGTTTAGCCAACTGTGTTGGTGTTGGACCTTCCATTTGTGCTACAGCCGCCTATTGGGGGCTCTGAACACGGTCGCGACCTCGTGCTGTTGTCCTGAGACCGATGCCGCTGCTGGGTTGCAGGCTGCTGGCCATCGTTTTGTGTAGGGTACGTGGCTGCCTTGCCGGGCTGGACCCCGCGCAAGACCTCGCCAGAACCATCTGGGTGCAAGAGTCAAGCATCTGCATGGCCTCGTAGGCCCAGAGATTTGGGGAGCCGAAGCCCCCGTCTTGGAATAGATGGTGAGGCAGCGTGAACCTGCGGGTGGAAAGGCAGCGGAGATCGAGCTGGCCTGATGGCATTATGGAGCGGACCCGGGAGTGGTTGCGTCGTGCAGAGACTGGTGGAACCCCAGAGAGCAGTCCGAAGCGCACATCGAAGCAAGGTAATGGGAGGGGGGCACAGGAGATTGGAGAAGTTTTATCGGTGCACAGGGCCCCCGCGCCGAATTCCAGTAGTGAAAATAGCAGAGGCTGTGTGCAGGGAGGAGCCCCTCCACCATCCTGGCCGTTGCGATCCTGGAGTTGCCCTTGCTTAGAGGGTCCGATCTGTCTGGCAGCTCGCTTCATCCCATAGCTCTGCTGGTTATAAGCCCTGTGCTCTGTGGGGTTGCGTTAATGCGGATTTTGGCTCCCGAGCATCGGAGTTCTTGGGGCAGAGGGGACTTCAATAGGGCCTAGAAAGGAGCCCATCCATCACACCGCCCCCTTCAATGAGGCCGTGATACCGGAGTCCGAGATCAGATCCGCCATGCGAATGTCGATGTAAGTGCCGGCACCCGCATCTCGATCTTCGGCCCGCAACTCCTGTTCTGACTCTTGAGGTGTTCCGGGAATGAAAGCCATACTCGTAGAGAGACAGGAGCACCATAGGCGCCGTGCTGCTTCTTGCTTTTCTTAAGGACCAGCGATTCTGCCTCATCACTGGTGTCGGATGACGGATGACGGTGGGACTGCTGGGGAGCCTTGGTAGAGGTGTTGGGTGCAGTGTGGGCTTGGGTGTAATCAACAGCCTTCGTACTATGCACTATCATCTAAGCCTCTGGAGAGGTGCTCGACGGTCCCAGGGGCTATTGGTTTCAAAGAACTCTCACTGTAGCTGAGGAGAAACTGTCCTATGTTCGCTGCAATCCTGTTGAGTCTCGATGAAAAGTGCTATTATTGCACCCCAGAAAGGACCGAGAAATAGATAATTTAAATAATTATGTGGGGGCATATCAGATGTTGTACCCTTGGCTTTCTGGTTGTCAGACTGCATCAAACTGAAAATAAACTATCCTTCAGAGTCCTTTATCACCCTAGGATTTACCAACAGACTTGCAGGGCTTGCAAAAATATCTATTTGAGCCTTTGGAATCAGCCACTTTGCAGTGGTTAACAGCAAAGGTGCTCTTTTCTGTTCAATATAACCTGCGCAGGGAGGTTAGGGGATCTAGTTTCTTTAGTATGAACATTTCCTTACCAGAGGGTTTTCCTGTTAGAGTGTTTTTGAGATCAAACCCAAAGTTCAAACCGAAGGCTCAGTCACACTTCATTTAATTTCAAGAAGTAATCTTATCAGTTTTTACAAAAATACAGATACTGATGTTCCATTGATTTGGATGTTTTAAGAGCTCTTGGGGTTTATTTAGATAGAATAAAGGCTCACCAGTGTGTTGCGAGGAGGCTCTGTACCTCCTGGTGTGTTGCTCGGATGCCGGCACTGATCTCACCAGTGCGCTGCCTTTGCCATTTTTCTTGTTCTTGCCTTCTGCCCCCTGATTGTGCCGTTTTACTTGCCTCTGCCCCCCTGATTGTGCCGTTTTTCTTGCCTCTGCCCCCCTGATTGTGCCGTTTTTCTTGCCTCTTCCCCCCTGATTGTGCCGTTTTTCTTGCCTCTGCCCTCCTGATTGTGGCGTTTTTCTTGCCTCGGCCCCCCTGATTGTGCTGTTTTTCTTGCCTTGTATGTGTTGCTCTGTGTGTGTGTGTGTGTGGCTCTGTGTGTGTGTTGGGCTCTGTGTGTGTGTTGGGCTCTGTGTGTGTGTTGGGGTCTGTGTGTGTGGCTCTGTGTGTTGGGCTCTGTCTGTGTGTGTAGCTTTTTTTGGAGGTGGATCTATGTGTGGATGGCTCTGTATGTGTGTGGATGGCTCTGTGTGTGTGTGGCTCTATGTGAATGTGTGTGTGTGGGTGGCTCTATGTGAATTACTCTGTGTGGGTGGCTCTGTATGAGTGTGTGGGTGGCTTTGTGTGTGGCTCTATGTAGGTGCAAATGCAATAGGTCTCGCATTTGCGAGCCATTAAGCTATTGGCATTGTAAATGACAATGCCATTTATTTATGTTTTAATAACAAAAACATAAATAAAAATAATGTCATAAGCAATGCCAATAGCTCTAACTTTAACAATGCCGAAACCATTGCATTGTAAACTGGAAGGGCTCACATCCAAGGAATTATTGCCTACTAAAGACTGGCCTTCTTGCCAGGAAGATTTTAGAAACTATTTACTTAACCACTGAGTGTTTTAGCAAGGCTTAATTTGTATAAGAATGAGTGCTAGTGCCCAAAGCTCCGCACCGGAGATGCCATTAAAAATTGGTGCACCGAATGCCAAGAGTGTGTATTCTTGAATTCAACTCAAGCTTCTTAAATACACTAACAGACCCAACCTGCCTCATTATATCACACCATGCTGGTGATTCTTTTTAAAGTAAGCTCTTCTTTTTTTAATGAAAAAAGGGGTTGCATTTCAAAAACAAAAAAGAAACAGTGAATTTCCATTTTTTTTAAGTAAACAGTGGTTCATGGAAAAAACATTTTTAATATTGTCAAAGGGGACACCTTCTCAATTGTGAATGTATTATCAACACACCTCTGTATTTGGTAAAGTATTAATGTTTTGCACTCAGATTCTGGTATCAAAACATTAATACATAGAATTCTGATTCAGTATTTGGAAGGAACACTCCAAGCATGCCCTTTCCAAATACCGAATCAGAATTGGTTTGCAAACCCAAGTTGTGATTTGGTAATTTGTTATTGAATCACGATTTTATATTTACACATAAGAAATATTTTCTTGAGATCACTAGTGGTCCAATTCTGTGCATCCGTTTGTTAGCAACCGCAAAAATGCTTCATACAACTGGTCCTTGGTGCAGAGACACTGACTCTTCTATCTGAGCTTCATTAACAATTGATTTTGATCTTAAAGTGCGTTGTGAGCAAGACATGGTGTTCGATAATGGGGTAAAGGTTTAACACACTCACTGAGCTGGTAAGCTCGCTCCCTCTTCATGGACCAATAGTCTCAAATCTATTTAGCGAACTCAGGTTCCAAGCAGCAATCAGAGGACGATTTAATAGGGAGATATGACACCAGGATAGTGAAAAAAGGAGAATTGAGGAACAGAGATTTCATCTTTAAATAGATTGCCAGATTCGTCAATATTTTTAACACAGTAACTCTATGGGCCAGATGTAGGTAGCCCTTTACCGATCGGAATCGGCCGAAAATACCGATTTTCGGCCGTTTCCGATCGGTAAAGGGCTATCGAGATGTAGGGGCACATTTTCGGTAATTTTACCGAATCGGTATCATTACCGAATCAGTAAATTTACCGATTCGGTAATATGTACCGAATCGGTAAAATAATTACCGATTCGGTAATATTTACCGATTCGGTAAAATTACCGAAAATGCAATGTAGGTAGCCAATTTAACATTGGCACATGGCTTACAGAATCGGTATTTTACCATGGAATACAAATCCATGGTAAAATACCGATTCCTGTGTACATGCACATCTGTGCATGTACACATGTGCCATGTGACAGACAGACATGCCCTTAGGGCATGTCTGTGTGCCACATTGCACACATGCCCGTTTTGGGGGTGCTAGAGGGTGTCAAAGTGACACCCCCTGCACCCTTGACAAAATCGGTATTTACCGATTCAGTAAATACCGATTCGGTATTTGAATTGAATCCTATGGGCTTCAAAGGCCCATAGGATTCAATTGCAAATACCGATTCGGTATTTACCGAATCGGTAAATACCGAATTTGTAAGGAATCGGTAACGATTCCAGATGTTGGGACCTACATCCCATTTACCGATTTTGAAATACCGAATCGGTAGCATTCGGTATTTCAAAATCGGTAAATGGGATTTACCTACATCGGGCCTTATGTATTGTCACAAAACAAAGTAATCGATGTGGCACTGAGGTTCATGCAGCCATCCTTAATTACAAATGCATGATAATTGTTGATATTGTGCAGCTCACTGTATCGAGTTGCATATCCTGAAGGCCTATACAAAGAAGCATTGCAGTAGAATGACCTAGTGATAATATTCATTCATTTCTCTATTGAGGGAATCTCTCTGAAATATTTAAAACGGAGATCAGTGTGCACCTGCAGAACCCTGCCAAGCATTTTTTTTATCATTATCTTTGCAAGTTGAAAATGAAAATATTTAGAAACCACAGCCAGAAGAGGCAATATATTTTGTTTCTTTTTTATAAATAAATCTGATCGGGGGGGGGGCTGGGGAGGGCATCGCTGAATTGCCCTCAAGATGGCTGCATGCGTGTGAGGCTCTTCAGGGCTAAGGAGAACTTTCCTGGTGCATGACAGCAGTTTGAGGCTGTCAGAGCTAAGGAGAAAGGAATACAGGGGAGTCAGGTATTTTTGCGAACAGTGTCTTTTGAACCCATTTACTTGTCTCCCCCAGGTTACTTCTCCTCACGTTTAATAAACAGCACATCAGCACTTTTACCACTCCCGCTCTGCCCTACTTTTTTAAAATGCCTCCTTAAACATGCAGTTCTCATCTTGCTTGCAGATTTAAGCCACTTCTGCTAATTTCCTTTACAGCACTGAGTTATCTATTATATATGATGCCAACAACGTAAATGAACTGCCTCTGCCTCATTAGCATATAGAGCATTGTTCAACCCGTGGGTGGTTTGTTCACCGACCCCTTTCAGGCTGCATACAGATGGACGTTACTTCCAACAGGTGCTCACACAGCTATTTAACAGATAATTTTTTTTAACTAAAGGAATTGTTCTCAAATTTCAAATAAGGCTGCCTGTATTTGGAGGCTCTAAATCCTGGCTGTATTTTGGTTAGATTGCTGAATGGCAATTTCTCTTTCAGTTAAATTTGTGCACAACCAATCACCCTTTTCTGTGGCGTTTAGGGATCTGTGAGGGGGGTTCATTTTGCAGCATTCCTTTTTCACATTTAAGTAATTTACTGCATTCTTGCTTCTTCTTTTAAGTCTCTTTGACTCTGTTGCTTTTCTCACTTATGGAATCCTCTTCATCTTATGGATAAAAGGTTTCAACCCCATCTGGAAACAGGCATTCTACCCACAAGGAAACTGTCACTGCCCCAAAAAGACAAAAAAAAGACCCTGTCTCTCCAACAAAGTCTCCATTACCATTGACCTTGGAGGACCTCATGAAGGGAATAAGATTTTTGAAAGCTTTTGTTATGGAAACCAATTCTACACTCCAGCAGATAGAGGAAAAATGGTCTAACCTCAAATCTAGGGTGTCTGAGGTAGAGCAGCTCCTAAGTAACATACAGGATGCGGCCACTAAGATTGAGGGCATGCCCAAGGAAATTGACCTTCTAAAGAAACAAACTGAAAATTTAGAAAATCACAATCACTGTAACAACCTTAGAATTTATGGTATACCTAAAGGGTTAGAAGGTTCAGACCTGCTTGCTTTTCTTAAGACACAGATTCCGAACATAGTCGATCTTAAGGAGCATACATATCTTAATCTCAAACAAGACCATAGAATTGGTCCTAGGCCTTCGGGAGCTTTACCTTCTGGTCATCCAAGAGGTCATCCAAGAGGTATAATAGTCCTGTTTCTGGAATATGCTGATCTCCTTATGGTCTTATCAGCAGCAAAGCAGGGAAAGCAAATGCTGTAGTCTGGTCAAAGGATCTTTCTCTCACATGGTTGTGGGTCGTGCAACAGCTCCCCGTAGGAAGGAATTCCAATCTTTTGTCCTGGTTTATGCTCCAAGAATGCTAGATATGGTCTTATACATCCTTGTTTATTATAAGTTGCTTACAAGGAAATAACTTTCTCATTTGATTCCCTGGATGACCTACACAATGTCATTCTTCAAGGGTGAAGAAATGGAACTTGGAAAAACTTGAAGTGTCTTTATTATTGCATTGTGTGTGACATGTTTCTCTTTCTATTTGAACGGTTTCTGTTTAACTGAAGTATTCTTATTGTCCTTATGATAAAATCTTTCTTTTTCAATTATTAATACAAATTTTCCTTTGCAGATGTCTTTTGTCTAACTTGGACATCCTCCCCAGCTGTGTCCTTTCGCATGTATTCCCATCTCAGACCTACTGTATTTACCTATCTACATTTATTGGTAAGTGCTCTTTATTAGTCAACCTAGTTATTTTGTCATTCCTTTATTTTGTTTTTTAGTTTTTTGTTATGTCTCAATTCTGCTTTCTTACTATGTACTTAGAAATTGATTGCCCCATTGCTTTCATCTCTCCTCTATGGCTGTCATAGGTCTTCTTTTAATATTTTTCTTCGCACTTTCCTTTCTCTTTTCTATTTTCTTTCTCCCTTTTCTTTACTTGACTCTTACCATGGCAACACAAGCTATTTGTTTCCTTGCATGGTCTGCTTATCTTTTTCTTTTTGCATTGTATGTTCTATTGAATTAAAATGATCTACAATATAAGTTGTTTTCCCATTTTTATGGTTAACAATCTCCTCGTGGTGCCCTGGAGTGTGCAAGGTCTGCATAACCCTATTAGGAAACAGAGAGTGCTAGGCATTTAGCCAGATTACAGCGTGAGATTCTTATGTTACAAGAAACTCACTTAACAGATAAAGATATCAACCCATTAAGGAAGCACTGGGTAGGCCACATTTTCTGTTCTCCTTAAAATCAGAATAAAAATGGGGTAATTACACTATTTCATAAGTTGCTTTCAATTTCAATTGAAAAGGTGAGGGGTGATAGCCTCTTCTTCATACCAACACCAACAATACCCCAATTTTACTCCTTAACATTTATGGATCCACTGGTATAGACGTACAACTTTGGGAGCACACGTCTCTCATTTTAGATTCCTCCTCTGGCAGTAATCTTTTTGTGGGAGGAGATTGTAATCCAATTATGTACCTCTTTACCAATAGGAAATCTTCTGCCAGATTTGTTTCCAATAAAATGCAAAAAAAACTTCAAAAACACTATCCAATCCAGATATCTGGTAGACACATGGAGGATCTCCAATCCAGAGACCCTAGAATGTACCTTTTATTCACCCACTCATACTTCCAAATCTAGAATTCGTATCACCTCAGTTACTTCCCACTTTAGCTCATGCGGAAATCAGTTCTATATTAATATCCAATCATGTACCTATTTTTATTGATATAGATATATCACTTGAATCCTCTAGATCAAAAAGATGCAGTTTGAATAACTATTTACTGAAATTTCCAGCCTGCGTGGAAACCTTTTACCTTTTTCTGAAGGACTATTTTCACTCCAACAATTAATTTGGACCTTCCATTCTCATGTATGTGGCATGCCTTCTAGGCTACAGCTAGAGGTCACATTATTATTTATGTCCCAGTTAAAAAGATAAATCCTCAAAGGAATCTGTTTTCCTACTTTCTTCTATCAAACAACTTGAGCATGAATATCAGACTTCTACTAACGAAACCACTTTTAAAAGTCTTGTTCAAGCCAAGTTGGTCTTTATCAAAAAATCTACAGAAGATGCATCTGGTGTCTTATTTAAGATTAACTATACATTTTATGGTGAGGCTAATAGAACATGAAAGTTGTTGGCAAACTATCTTAAAGTTTAATCCCAAAATTCCAAAATATTAAGCATTACAGATGACAAAGGGATTCATCATTTTAAAGACGAGGACATTTTACAATGTTTCACTGACTTTTATCAAAATGTGAACACAGTGGAATTTTTGTCATCAGATGCTGCCCTGGGCTCTTTTTTTGAATCTCTTCCTCCTCATTCCAACCTACCTCAAGATTATTCCCTACTTGACAAGGATATATCCTTAGAAGACCTTAAATCTGCTTTAGGCACATTATCCAAGGATAAAGCCCCCGGACTGGATGGTTTTGCAGATGAATTCTACTTATGTTTTTCACATATTTTACCTCCCCATCTCCTCTCTTTATACCAATACTTTTTTCTTCATAAGGAGGCTAAAGGCACTTTTTTAGAAGCAATTCTTTGCTTGATCCATAAAAACAATTAAGATCTTTTCTTCTGTGCAAACTGTCAAACCATTCCCCTTATTAATTTGGACTGCAAGATCTTCTCAAAAAGATTAGCCCATCAACTTGACCATTTCTTCCAGATCTCATTGGAATGGAACAAACTGAGTTTGTTAAGGGCAGAAATATCACTGACAATTCAAGAGCTTTCCTTAATATTCTTCATCTTGCCTCTAAGAGTTCTACTCCTATAGTCGCCATCACTTTAGATGGGAAGAAAGCTTTCGATCTTGTTTATCTGAGTTTTCTGATGTGTGCACTCAAGTGGCACGGTTTTGGCCCCAGAATTTTGTAATATGTCAGATTGCTTTACTCCTCTCCAAATACTTCCATTTTTGTTAATGACACCCAATCCTCTTCTTTTTCTCTCCAATATGGTACTAGACAAGGTTGGCCATTATCTCCATTACTTTTTATAGTATCCCTGAAACCCTTTTTGCATACTCTATGCCATTTACCATCTTTTCGTGGTTTCATCCACAAAACCACCAAAATTAAATTTACAACCTATGTGAATGATATCACTTTATAAGCCTCACACCCACAAACATCCATTCTTGCCTTTACTGATCAATTAAATGCCTCCTCTAGCCTATTGGGCTACAAAATAAATGTAATTAAATATGAAGTTCTCCCATTAAATACATTCTGTTTGAAAGAGATGTTTGCAGGAAATAGTTTTAAATGGAATTCTAATTATATTACATGTCTAGGAATCAAATACTCCTCCTCCATAATGAAAAAAACTATTCAGACCAATTTGGAGGATCTCCTTCAAAAAATTCTTCAAATGTCAGAGAAGTAGTCCTCTCTGTATCCTGGTGAGTCCTGCTAGACATGATAAACATTATGATGCTCTCTGTTATTAACTGTTTTTTTTTTCCTTTTTATTGCAAGCAGGTCAGGATACAAACGTATTTCAGTAAATTCACAAATAATATAAGACTACATACATCTCACTTTGTATATAAAGATAGCCAAGAGCAAAAACAGAATACAACCTGAAAAAGATAGAGCAACCAAAGGTAAAGCTAAAGCTATCGGGAGACCAAAAACAGGATAATTTTAACATTGGCTTCCAGTTTACATCAGTTAACAGACATACGTACGTAATAAACAGATCAACAGTGTACAAAATCCCCCAGAATCCACCGCTGGACCGGCATCCAGATTTTCTCTCCTAAAGCTCTTTTTTTACGGCCTTTTGTTTTATATATGGCATGTTCTAAGTTAAACATAGCTAGAAGACGAGCCCTCCATGTAAAAAAAGATGGTGGTTCTGGGCTAATCCATTCCTGAGTAATGCAGCCCCGGAAAATCGCCATTGATATATACAACAAGTTTCTCTTCTCATCCGCCACTGTATCTGCAGATACCCCTATCAATGCTAGCTCAGCTGGTAATTCTACTGGAAATCCAAAGAGAATAGATAAAAAGGATTGAATCGCCGCTAGTACTGGGATTAATTTAGAGCAAGAGAAGAACATGTGAACTGCATCCATTGCAGGTAGCCCACATCTGCTACATAACGTACCAGCTGTAGTACCCCACTTAGAGATTTTTGCAGGGGAATAGTAGAGATCACAAAGAGACATGTAATGCTGTGTGCGAGTTCTACCCGAAAGCAAAATGGAATTAGCCAATGAAATGGACTCCTCAACCATAACATTATGAGAATCCAACTTCTCAGCCCACTTCTCTTGAATATTCAATAAGTCATCTAGATACAAAGAGATAAAAAAATTATAGAAAAAAAATCCTTTTTTTATTATAGAAGCTATCAATCAAGGGGATCTTATAGAGTCCCAAGCGTTCCGAAGGCGTTAGGGTATTAAAAAAGCTATTCAACTGAAGAAATTTGAAATAATCATTGTTTGTAAGACTAAACTTAAGACAAAGATCTGTAAAGGATAGCATAGAATTGTTCTGCCATTAATCACCAAGAGAGCTGATTCCAGCATTACGCCATCTAGTCATTGTGTGGTCTCTAAAGATAGGTGGAAAAATATGTTGGAAGGTCAAAGGCGTATATCTCAAAATTCTTGGTATCCCTACATGTCGCCGAATTACGGTCTAAGCCCGGTATGCTGCTTGGAGAACCTTAAATTTTGGTTTTTTGTAGTAACTGAGCTCTACATTTTTTAACAAGAAGCCTCAGGCCTCAACCCCTAGAGCAAACTCAAATATGGATGGAGAATGGGATTCTAAAACTGGAGCTTTAGTACCTATTATTAAGGGAGTGATAAATTGTAGTACCGACGCAAAATAATAAAAAAATAAATGTGGAATACCCCACCCCCCCTTTGCCTTCGGAAGAATCATTTTTTTATAGGCTCTGCGGTGACGTTTATAGCCCCATAAGAATCTCCCAACCATCCTCTCTAATTGTTTGAAAAAGCTAAGTGGAAATTCAAGAGGCACGGTTCTAAATAAATATAGCAGTTTCAGGAGTACTAACATTTTTAAGACATTATTCCTCCCATATAAAGACAAATGTAGGTGGTCGATGCGCTCGAATGTGCAATTAGCCTTCTTAACAACTGAGCCAAAGTTTAACTCTGGAGTAGCTGATACCGGAGTTGTGATCTTGATTCCCAAATAAGTTGCAACTGGTACTATGTTAAGATGTGCAGGGGGATTCTGTCCAACATATAATGTTTGGGTCTTGGACATATTCAGTTTTTAACCTGAAAAGGCACCAAACTGAGAAGCAAGCGCCTCAATCTTTGGCAAAGCCTTTACAATATCTGTGGTGACCACCACCACATCGTCCGCATAGGCTAATGCTCTGTAACTGGTGCCCGCTACCTCTACCGGGGTTATATCCGCCGCCTGATTCAGTTCATTCAGATAAAGATCGATGTAAATAGCGAAAAGAAGCGGAGAGGAGGGACAGCCTTGCCTTGTGCCGCGAAAAATAGGAAACAGATCAGATTTATTTGATCCAAGTTTGATGCTAGAATATGGTGATTCGTACAGAGCTTTCAGGGCCATAATCATACGTGGGCCAAACCCTTTCAAGGATAATAGATCCCAAAGATAGGGCCAGGCCACCCTGTCGAATGCCTTATCGACATCCAACAGGGTGACCTCTATATCTGTATTAGTGCCCTGTGCCCAATCCATCAGAGCAATGACCCTCCGTATGTGATCAGTGGTATCCCGCTTGGGAATGAACCCATGCTGCCATCGTGAAACTATGCAAGAAATTATCCCTGCAATTCGAGAGGCTAGAATTGTTGAGAAGAGTTTGCTGTCGGCATTTATTAACGAAATCGGCATATAAGAGGCCGGATTGAGAGGAGATTTATCTTTTTTAAGAAACGCCATGATTGTAGATTGTCTCCAAGACACTGGCGCCGCCCCTTTCTGTGCTGCCAAGAAAGTAGCCAGCAAATCCTGTTCCAATAAAGTTCTAAATAATCTAAAAAATTCGAGAGGAATACCGTCAGGTCCCATGGCTTTTCCAGCCGGAAGAGACGGTATACAATGTTTACAACTGAATTTTTACAACGCACTACCATTAGAACGCAGGCATTACCACGCATACCATTACAACGCATTGCGCTGGGGGGCGCTCTAGGATAGGGAATAAGTATAATTTTATATCCAACACCTTCCCTAGTGTCCACGGGGACTGGAGTTGGAATATAAAATTATACTTACCACTATCCAGCACCTCTAAGCGCTATGCGTTGTAACGATATTCGTTGTAAATACCGCGTTGTAAAGGTATGCGTGGTAACAGTATGCGTTGTCACGTCATACATCCGGAAGAGACATCAGGCCCAAATCGATTTCCTCCCAAGTAATATCAGAGTCCAGCATTTGTGCCTGAACGGTGGTTAATTTCGAGATGTTGTCTGCAGTGATAAAAAGTCGCAATTGAGTCACTGTTATACCCTATAAGATCCTGGTCGTACAGCTTGGAGTAAAACTGCCTAAAAACCTCAAGGATTTCTTCTGGCTTATTAAGAATCTGGCCTGCCTCATCCTGTATTGTATTGATGGAATTGAATGCCTCCTTTTGCCCTAATTTTGTTGCCAAAATCCTGCCAGAATTTTCTCCTACTTCGTAAACCTGTGATCTGAAAATTGCTAATTGCTCCTCCAGTTTCATCGCGAATACTTCATATAGCCTTGCTTTATGTATAGCTAAAGTATTTTGGATATGTTCTACATCTTGGGATAGACCAATAGCTGTCACTAACTTCTCCTCCCATTCCTGTACCGCCTTGTAGTATCCGTCCAGTTTCTTTCGGATATCTCTTTGCTTCTTAATCGAATATGCTAGTGTTTGCCCGCGGACCCCGGCTTTGAAAGCATCCCACACATTTTGGACAGAAGCAGTTCCTCTGTTGAACTCAAAGAATTCCCTAATCCCAATTACCCATAGAATCGATATATAGTGGGTTTGCCAACAGTTTTCGATCAAATGACCACAGTCTTACTTCTGCTTCTGCTTTGAATCCTACCTCTGTTTTAATCTCAGTACCGGATTGTGGTCTGAGATTATTCTAGGAAATAACTCAAACAAAGTACAATTAATAAGCCTAGTATCTATAAAAAAATAGTCCAGCCGGACAAACTTCTTATGCGGAGCGGAGAAAAATGTATAACCTGGCGACAGTGGCTGTTTTACATAGCCCACATCAGACAAACCAAAATCCAGTTCCAGCCCTCTCAATGCCTTAGACGACTTTTTTAGATCAGGATAGATTGAGTCACCCCATATATCCAAACCACCTCCCAAATGAATATTCAAATCCCCGCAAATTACTAAAGGAGAAGGTCAGTCAGCTAGTTCTAAGCTTAAGAAGTTCAGAATGTTGGGTTCATCCGAATTTGGGGCGTAAATTGAGCATATTGTCCAAACTTTGCCGTCTATAGTGATCTCAAGAATCATCCATCGCTCGTATTGATCAACCTTAGAGCGTTTAAGAGAGCCCAATCCTCTTCTCATGAGAATCGCCACCCCCTTTGTGGTGGTACCTTGACGGGTACATCCCAATAAATACAGACCTAATTCATTAAATAAATGCCTATTGTTCCAAGTGAGGTGCGATTCCTCAAGACATAATAAGTCTATCCTCATGGAGTATATAATTTGAGCGCAGACCCCCCTTTTTTTCCTGTCATTGAGACCACATATGTTCCAGGAACAGATCCTCAGGTTTACCAACTTAATAATATTTTATTCTTTTTACATCGCGGCATTGATCCCCAAATCTATCTGTTGAAAACTGTAACGAACCAATCAAAAAAGTGCTCATAATCACATTCAGATTATCTATCCCGTTACACCCAGCATCGCTCTTAGCTCCAAAAATCCTGACCGTGCTTGCCCCCCCTCATGCCTCTCCAACCATCTGTGTCTGAGACCCATCCAGTACTTCTGCAGACCTGGATACTATCGGGGAGACCAAGGTATGGGGGAAAGAACCAGTAAGGTCATTTTGTACGTCCATCACAGTATTTTCCTCTGCCCCCCATTCAGATCTACCAGAGAGTGGTCCTTCCATACCTCCCTCATCTTCACCCTCTGAACTCTGCAGATCCTGTGTCGAGCTAACCCGACTGGTAACACTTACATCATCCCTCCACTCCCTCTCTAGGCTCTCTGACTCCAGGGCGTTGGACAGATCCGACATAGAATAAAAGTTTCCAGCTGAGTTAATGGATTCAGTATCTCCCAGCAATGTTGGTGCCAACTGGGAATTATTCCCGGCTGCAATATGCCTGGGGGCTCTTGGATGACTGGGAGAGGAGATGTAAGGGCTGGAAATGCTGGAGCCTGCGCTGACAAGGCTTTCTGCACAGCCGGGTTTGCTCTCGCCTTTGGATTGCCGGTAACATCATCAGTCAATGCCCCTGAAAGGGCGTGTTTGGATCTCATTGTCGAGGGCACATTTAAATTATCAGAAGCAATTGCCTTGCCCCCAGCTGTTTGACCTCCTTTCCCTGCGATCATATTCTTTTTTTTAAACATTCCCAGTATTTTCGGTATTGCACCAGAACTACAGGTCCCAGAATCCCCATCTGTGAATGTAAGGGAGCGGATTTATCAGCCTCAAGAGTCACAGAATTGCCCCCAGGATCCGTATCTACGGATATCATCTGGTGTTGTGTATGCGGTAGTGCTTGAGAATTCAAGTTATCCGCTGAGCTAAGATTAACAGTACCTTCACTCGGCCCAGGAGCTGCTGCTGCCGCTGTTGCAGCTCTAGTTTTTTGCTTAGCATTTTTAGCTACCATGCCGACTGTAGGATTCTTGGGAGCCATGATATTTTGGCCGTAGCTCCTCTCAAAGCTTCTTCCCTGAGAGCACTGAATGCGTAGCCGGCGACCTCTGAACACTGCCTCTCCTGCCTTCAAATCGGCACAGCAGTCCGCCCCGCCCCGCTCTGTGCTCCGCGTACGAGTCAATGGAAGAACCTGGAACCTCCACACCAGCTGCTGGGATCTGCGAAAGTTGCACCAAACGTCCATCCGCATCGTACTCAAGACATATATAGGAGTCTCAGAAGCCGCTTAAAGATAACTCCGTCTTTTTTATGTAAGTACACTTTACTCCATAGCTTCGTGATGCCGCTTCTCGACGTGATGGGAACCCAACATAGCGAGAACACCAAAGCTGCTGCTCACTCGGACGCTGCTGCGTCCTCCATCTTGCCCTCGGAGTCACTGTTATTAACTTTTACTTATCCAAGCTACCTATTTGAATCCCTTTGAAATTCTTTAAATCCCTTAACAGTTCACTTAGTAAATCTTTATGGAATGTCAGAGAGCGCTCATTTCTTTATTCTTTCCGGGCAAAGGATAACAGCAGAGTCAACTTTCCTAACTTGTGACAGTATCATTCTTCTTTTTTAATTAAACAAGTTTTACCTCACATTCATTCATCTCATGAGACTCCTTAATCGATTTGGCATCTTCGGGAAGATTCTTTGCTTTTCCCCTTCCCTTTTCAATTTCTGGCTCATTTTGTTCAGCTTCCACACTCTTTTGCATCACCTACAATTACTCAATCTATTTCTACCCTCTTTCTGATCCTCACGATATCTTTCCCTTCTTCGTAAGTTCTCCTAGAATTATCTATATGGCACAATAAATCCATTAAGAAATCAAATTGCACCTTCTTCTGGAAAGATTGGGTTGCTAAAGGAATAATTCAAGTAAAAAACCTAGTTCACGGGTCACGTCTTCTTATCTCATCTGAAGTTCAAAACATATTTGACCTCTCCGTCACTTCCACTCTTAAATATTAATTGGTACAAAAATTCTCTTACACAACATATCTCTCTGATTTCAGAAGTTTCTTCTTCTACACCTGTTCTTCTTCCAGGAAAATCGTTCCAAATTCAAAATAGAACATATATGGGAATCAGAATTACAACACTCTTTCTCCACACAAACATGGAATTCCATCTGACACAAAATACACCATACCTCATGAAAGGTTAGCATTACACAAACTTTATACAATTTTTTTTAGCAAAGATTGTTTTTAACGCCTACCTCTGTGTAAATATAACTCAAGTGTGTCTAATTCATGTTTGACCTGTGCTACCACAGAGGCACATACTTACATAAATTTTTTCATTGTACTTATATTAATTCCTTCTGCAAGAGAATTTGTAGAACAATTTCCAATATGTGCTCTTTTAATTTTCCTTTTAAGATAAAATCTACTTTTGGGTAGTTCCTAATCTAACTGGATTGGTGCTCATAAATTGGTTAAATTGGTTTAATTTGTGGACTTGCTTATTGCAGTTGCTTTTCATTTTGTTACATCTAACTGGAAAGATGCTTCCAAAATTACTTTTGCTGAATGGTGGAACGTACCCTGCCACCATCATAGACTTGACAGAGCATCTGCCACCTCCACCTATCAACTTATTCAAAAGGATATTTTTTTCGTCCGCTCTTACTACCTACATATGTTCTCCACCTGCATGAATTCAGAAGTAATTTTATTTTTCAACCACCCTTATTGTATATAACATTTAATTGTCACTAATTGTTGGCATTCTCAATTGCAATGATATTGTAAATTTACAACATTGTCCTTGCTAAGCTTAGTTACTTTCACTATTTAATTTATTATTTCTTTTATTATGTTTTCTTCCCTCTCCTTTGTTTTTTATAGGTCTTCTTGTCCTTCTTATTATAAACATAAAATATGGTATTATTATGGTACTAGTTGCATAACCTTTTTTATTGGTCTCTTGCCTTTATAATGCAGTATATTATTATCTGCCTATGTTCTAACTGTATCATTTCTTTTTTCTGTATTACTATGTTATTATTATATCTATTCTCAGTTGTTGGACATGTTTTATTGTGATGTACCTTTTTGATGCAATATTTCAATAAAGCTTTATTAAACTAAAACATATCTGGTCAGCCAACATACCAAATTAAGCATACCAAAATACATTTGACAGAAAACAACACTGTCGTCATTCTTTTAAAAGGAAGAGGAAATTGTGCCCCTGCACTTTGGAAGCTGCACTATTCCACAACGAACACAAGGAGTTTGTTAATTTTCTCTTGAGTGACAAAGGATCCTGAACTCTTCAGGCTTCACTGTTTTCTCAGGCTTTCCTTGCTTTCATTCATTTCCTTGCCATGTCTGCTAGGTTTTTGCCCTTTTCCTGTTGTTTGGGGTATTTTTGTATTTTTTCATTGCATTCTATTCCTCCCTCCATTTCTCTCCTCCTCATTATTCCTGCACTTTTTATGAGCTAGACAGGATGAGTACAACTTATTTTCTTCCCTACTGTCACACTTTTGGGTCTTCGAACAACAATACTAGATCACTGAATAAATCAATCTCTTTGACATAAGAAGACACCCCCCAATCTTTGTGGTTGGACACATTAACATTGTCAAGCTGATCATATTACCTAATTTTTTGTATATGTTTCTTCCACTCTCTATTCCAGTCATTTTTTGTACAACTTGACAGACTTGTCTCCTGCTACATTTGGAATCATAAGTCATCTAAGAGACGCTATAAATATATCCATTAGAGTGAGGTGGAGGAATTATTCCTTACTGGAAACTTTAAACTGGGCTGTACTGGCTGAAAGTCTCATGTTTCTTACTCAGTGCAACCTACTGTTATTTGACATATTTCTTTGAAAGAAAGTGTAGGGGTGCACTATTTCACGTTTAGGGCCTGAATTCTTATTATTTTTTTATGACTTCCAAGGCTCTTAAAATAATCCTAATGGTCTGAAAAGTAAAGAAAGAAACTTCCAGAACTTTATGGGGCTTCTTTATATAACTATTGAAAACTTTGGCATGGCGGGACCACTCATAGAATTCAAGATTTATACATTTCAAATGCAAATTTTTACAATTATGGACTGTTTTTGACATGTATTATTGCCTACTTCTGTTGAAGGAGAACCCCTTTCTCAATTTGATTTTGGGCATTGACACTCGATCAAGCTCTATATTTTGTAAATGTCTAATAGGACATCAAGCAGACAGTGCATTAGCAGGATCATCAAAATGTGCACTATGGCTATCATGCTCAGATGTAAATAGGTTATCCAAATCACTCCAAATTATGCACTATATTTCCACTTAGAGGGTCTGGAAATATAATACATACTTAAGCGATCTTGGAGATCATTCATACAAAACATGATTAAAGGCCAATAATTAATGTCTTGGGTGGGTCCTCATTCAGAATCAAAGTTTCTAAAAGAGAACCCTCCAACTGAGTCTCTGATTGTAGTCCCTACTAAAAGAAATACAATTCAAGCGGCTTTGCTTCTTAAGTCATCCATAAAAGGAGAATAGGTGAATTGATATTCTATATAGAAAACCAGGCATCAATCTCATTGTCTCGTTCTGTGACCCTGATGCTGTGATATAACTGCTGTTCATGGGCCTCCATGGCTCAATTCATGCAATAGCTTTCTAAAGCAAATAGAAGGCAACATATTAGAAACTGCAACAGACACTGCTAACCCTTCCACTACTGACTCCACTTGTGATCTTGCTAAGAGGTGCTTATCTTGCCATAGCTTCACCTCAAACTCAGCAAATATTCCTGGATCTTCTTTGAACCAGGTCATCTCTTTTTGGTTGCCAGACTATCATAGATGCAAAAAACATGTTAGAGGTTAAGACTGTTTAGTCTGAGGGATAGAAATAATGAGGACATTTCAACTGTCTTGTTGTAAGGAAACACTCTTTTTGCAGGGTTCCCCCACTTTTTGCCCCCCCCCCTTGACTCTAAAAATGCAGTCAGGCCTGCTAATCAGACCTCATAGCCAGTGTTCTTACCCATATTAAAGTAAATGTTGAATTGGCCATCCCCAGTTGTCAAGGACTGACATACTTATAGGTCCCTAGTGCATGGTACGCAGGGTACCAAGGGCATCTAAGGCAGAGTGTCCACCCAGGGCTGCAGCACTGTTTGCTCCATCCTATGTGTAACAAACTCCAAAATGTCTCCCAGCCTGCCATTGTAGACAGGAAGGGCAGTTATCACACTGCCAGTTCAACTTTGCCATTGTTATTAATGGCAAAGCCACAGCTGCCCTTAATGGTATGTAAGTCTCTCCTAAGGAAGGCCTATACAGCACTAAGTCAAGGAGCTGTATAATATTAAGTGAGACATGTATGTTTCTATATGTCCCTCCAGCAAAACACCTTAAATTATTATTTGCCGTGGAAATGTTAGTAGCCACATTGGGTAATACAGGGTTACATGTCCGGCACCCTAGATTAGCTAACTTCTGAAAGGGACCACCTATTCGAGTACTGTAAGGAATCAAATTAATCATGGCATTAAACCCAAACTGATGCCCAGGTCGAATTTAATGTCACTTTTAAAGTAAAGCAACTATTAGAAGGTTGCCCCTCTGTGTCCTAGCTGGTCCAGTGGCCTCACATGGGCAATGGCCCACAGACAGCCTTCTGACCACCTGGGAGTTGTGTGAATGACTCCCAGGCTTTGCAACACAGCAGTCTGCTGCAGAGAAAGGTGTCACCTCTACTTTCAGGAAGCCACTTAGGGTGTTAGCTAAAAAAGCGTGCTTCAAAGGGGAAGCCACCTTTGATGGGCAAATGGTGGTATTACTCCCAAGGGGCTCCCCTTTGTTCATGTACACTAGCTGAAGACAGGAACCACAACAAGATGATTGACAGAGTGCTAAATCTTTTCAACCCCTCACCCTCAGTCACAGATCTGGGGTTAGTCCATTGTTATTTTGCTCATTATGCTACTCCAGTTTGGACCTAGTCATATGCAAATCAGTCTTGACCCTCTTCCTCATGGGAACGGCCCAGCTCAAACTGCCAGTCCAGGTCCTCCCTGGGCCAGAAACAAGCATCCTGGGACCAGGTTTGGAGTTTCAACCCTCATCAGCCAGGCTAGCTTGAATCCTGTGACACAGCGAGCAAGGGACCCACGTCTGGGCATGCCCTTGGCCACTTAGAGCGAACATAGCGAACACAACAAGATGATGGACGGAATGCTGAAATTTTTCAACGACTCACCCCCAGTCACAGATCTGGGTTTCATCCATCGTTCTTTTGATCACTATGCCATCACAGTTTGGACCCAACTATATGCAAATCATTCTTGACCCTGTTCCTCATGGGAACAAACCAGCCCGAACTGCCAGGCCAGGTCCTCCCTTGATAGGAAACAAGCATCCTGGGACCAGTTTCGGGGTTTCACCCCTCATCAGCCAGGCTAGATTTTCTACTTACAGATGGTGATAGACCATGTGCAATCCACGTTTCCAGGTCATAGGGGACATATTTGCTGAGAAATTAATTGAAATGAGAGTGTTTCACAGGTGAGTATTCTAGCCATCCAGCAGAAATTCTGTCTGCAAGACACATCTTTTTTTCTAGTAAAGTGCATCTCTTTGGGTTTCTCTGGATTTCTGTATTTGGAGGCCAAATTGCACTTGAGAACTATTCATGATCTTGAGTTGGTCAACATAATACTGCCACAGCTGTTCAGTCTAGGACATCAATGTGCTGACAGATTATTTTGGCCATTCCTGTTCAACAATTGTCAGAAACTCACCTCTTGAGACCTGTGGACACGTCAAGGATGAATTGGCCATTTGGAAATAGTAGTATCTGAAGGAGGAGTAGGCGTATCATTATAATATGCTGGATTTAATGGCTGTACGTCTTGCCTTGAAATCCTTCCAGTGATCGGGTCCTACACAATTCTCTTGCTATCAGACAACACAACCATGATGTTCTATCTAAACATGCAAAGAGGGAGTACTTCCACTGTTCTCTCTCTAGCTACCCAATCCATTTGCAGCCGGAAGTTGGAGAGAAACATTTGGCCAGCTATACAGAATACAAAAGGCTGTATAGCAAGCAAACACCTTTCAAAACAACACCAGTGCATTATAAACAACAACAGGCACTATTTAAAATGTTAAGTAGACATGTGTAGATTTACGTGTAGATTTACCCAGTTTTAATCTATTCCTGCGCCTAGGTGTCAGCCTATGCTTTTTTGTTTTGCTGTTTACCATTTTCGAGTGTACATTTACACCTGAGTGTTGGCTTACATGTCTACACCCCCCCTGTGTTCAGTGGATGAAGACTTACTTCCAAGAATGAATTTACAAGTAACTGCTAGTAACCTTTCATACAAAAGTGGAGATATCGGCCAACATGGCAGCGATTTTTTTATGTTAAGTTATAGGGACAATGGTTGAAGTTTATTAATTTAAAAAGCAAATATAAAATATTTTAAAGTAAAATATAAATGTAAAATGCATTAAAGTGCTTATTTTACTCCTGACCAAATGAAAAAAATGATAAAAAAATCTAAATCTTGACAATAAATGTTCATTAAATATTTAAAATCTTTTAATTTGAATGAAAATATATTTTTTTTTCCAAGAAGAAATCTTTTTTTATTGCAAAGAAGCCTTTCACAAGCCAATATTATGTGCCTATTCCCCATAAAAGTCAGTGTCAAGTCAAGTCAAGTCATAAAATTTGTATAGCGCACTACATACCCAGAGGGTTTCAAGGCGCTTAGGAGGGGAGGGGGATTATTTGTCAAATATCCACGTTTTAAGCTGCTTTCTGAACGCTAGGTGGTTCTGGGTGAGGCGAAGGTAAGCGGGGAGTGAGTTCCATGTCTTAGCAGCCAGGTATGAAAAGGATCTGCCTCCCATGGTGGTCTTGTTAATGCGAGGTACCGTGGCGAGGGCTTGGCCGGAAGAACGTAGTTGGCGGGAGGGGGTGTAGAAGGACAGTCGAGAGTTGAGGCAATCTGGTCCGATGTCGTAGAGTGATTTGTGTGCGTGGGTAAGCAGACGGAAAGTGATCCTCTTATTGACGGGTAGCCAGTGGAGGTTTTTAAGGTGACCAGAGATGTGTTCGTTGCGTGGGATGTCTAATATGAGCCTGGCTGAGGCGTTTTGGATTCGTTGGAGTTTCTTCTGGAGTTTAGCGGTGGTGCCTGCGTAGAGGGTGTTTCCGTAGTCCAGTCGGCTCGTGACCAGAGCGTGGGTGACTGTTTTCCTTGTTTCGGAGGGGATCCAGCGAAATGTTTTTCTGAGCATGCGAAGAATGTTGAAGCAGGAAGAGGATACGGCGCTGACTTGTCTGTTCATTGAGAGTGAAGAATCCAGGATGACGCCAAGGTTCCGTGCGTGGTCTGTCGGGATGGGTGCTTTTCCAAGGGCTTCCGGCCACCAAGAGTCGTCCCATGCAGAGGGGGATGTACCTAAGATGAGGACTTCTGTTTTGTCTGAGTTCAGTTTCAGACGGCTTTGTTTCATCCATTCAGCGACTTCTTTCATTCCTCCGTGTAGGTTAGTTTTGGCGGTGCTGGGGTCATTGGTGAGAGAGAGGATCAGTTGGGTGTCGTCTGCGTAAGAGATGATGTTGAGGTTGTGTTGGCGTGCGATGGCCGCGAGGGGGCTCATGTATACGTTGAAGAGGGTGGGACTGAGTGAGGATCCTTGGGGTACGCCGCAAATGACTTCAGAGGCCTCGGACTTGAATGGAGGAAGGCGGACTCTCTGGGTTCTTCCGGTGAGGAACGAGGTGATCCATTCAAGTGCTTTTCCTTGAATTCCGATGCTATTGAGGCGTTGTAGAAGGGTGCTGTGGCAGACTGTATCGAATGCTGCCGAGAGGTCGAGGAGGATGAGGGCGACTGTGTCTCCATTGTCCAGTAGAGTTCGAATGTCGTCTGTTGCTGCGATGAGGGCGGTCTCAGTGCTGTGTTTTGCTCGGAAGCCAGATTGTGAGGGGTCGAGGGATTTGTTGGCTTCGAGGAAGGCGGCGAGCTGGTTGTTGACGGCTTTCTCGATGACTTTGGCCGGGAATGGAAGAAGCGAGATGGGGCGGTAATTTTTGAGTTCGGTGGGGTCTGCTGTTGGTTTTTTCAGAAGGGCGGTGAGTTCAGCGTGTTTCCAGTCTTCAGGGAAGGTGGCGGAGTTGAAGGAGCAGTTGATGACGTCTCGGAGGTGTGGTGCTATGACGGAGTCTGCTTTGTTGAAGATGTGGTGAGGGCATGGGTCTGTGGGGGATCCTGAGTGGATGGAGTTCATCAGGCGGATGGTGTCTTCAGTGGAGATTGGGTTCCAAGCGTTAAGGGTGTTCGCGGGGGGAAGAGGGTCGGCAGATGGTAGGGTGGGTTGGTTTCCGGGTTGGTTGTCAAAGCTGTTGTGGATGTCTGCAATCTTGTTGTGGAAAAAAGAGGCTAGGGAGTCGCAGAGGGTTTGAGAGGGGGTGATGTCGTTGGAGTTGGCTGAGGGATTGGAAAATTCCTTGACGATGTTGAAAAGTTCCTTGCTGTTGTGGGCGTTGTTGTCAAGTCGATCCTTGAATGCTGTTTTCTTGGCTTTTCGGATCAGTTGGTGGTGAGTGCGGGTGGCGCTTTTGAAGGCGTCCTTGGTGCTGGTGGTTGGGTCTTTTTTCCAGGCCTTTTCGAGGGAGCGGCAGAGTTTCTTGGATTTCTTGAGATCGTCGTTGAACCATGAGGCCTTCTTGTTGCCAGGTTTGCTTTGACGTTTTTTCAGTGGAGCTAAGGTGTCAGCGGTGTTGGATAACCATAGGGTGAAGTTGGCGGCGGCTTCGTTGGCGTTAGAAGAGAGGGCTGGGGAGTTTCGAAGGAGCGATGCGGAGATTTGGTCCGAGGTGATTTTCTTCCAGTTTCTTTGCAGGATAGGTTGAGAGTGGTTGATGGGTTTCGGCTTGTTGTAGGTGAAGTGAACGCAGCTGTGGTCGGTCCATAGGAGATCCGTAGTGTGGCTGAAGGAGACATGATTGCTGGATGTGAAGATGGGGTCGAGTGTGTGACCTGCGATGTGGGTGGGGGAAGTGACTAGTTGTTTAAGTCCTAGGTTGGCGAGGTTGTCCAAGAGGGTGGTGGTGTTGCGGTCGTTGATCTTTTCCAGGTGAAAGTTGAGGTCTCCCAGAAGGATGTAGTCTTTGGAGGGGAGCGCGTGTGGAGTGACGAAGTCCGCGATGTCTTCACTGAATTTTGCGCGGGGTCCTGGTGGTCTGTAGAGGAGGGTGCCTCTGAGTGTGGTCTTGGGGTCGATGTGGATCTGGAAATGAAGGTGTTCGGAGTTGGCGAGGTTGGCGTCAGAGCTGGTTGAGATGCGGATTGATTTCTTATGGACGATAGCGATTCCTCCTCCTGTGTGGCTGGTACGGTCTTTGCGGGTGATCTTATAGTCTTCAGGGATGGCAATGGTAATGTCTGGTGCGGAGGAGGCATTCATCCATGTTTCCGTAAGGAAGGCGACGTCTGGAGAGAAGGTGTCTAGTAGGTTCCATAGGTCAATGGCGTGCCTGTGCACCGAACGAGTGTTGAGAAGGATGCATTGTAGGTGGTTGGGATCGGGATTCTGTGGTGTGGTCGAGGCGGAGATGTTGTCGGTGCCGCTGAATCTGCAGGAGTAGCAGGAGAAAGGTCCATGGGTGTGTCCGGGAGCGGCTTGGACGCAGGTGGGGGCGCGACCGGGGTCAAGGGCTAGGAGGGAGGCGGCATCATAGGTAATGCGGGGGGGCTGGGGAGCGCGAGGGGCAGGGGGTCTGGCGCTGGGCGCGGGCCAGGCGCGGACGGGCGTAGACGGGCTTACCTTTGGCGCACCTTCGGCGCGGATTGGGCACGGTCACTGCGCGTGTACGCTGCGCGCGGGAGTAACTGTCATATATGGATGGTGGAGGGGGAGGGGCGAGGGCGGCTCAGCTGGGAGGCGGGTCGTGCACACGAGGACGACAACAAACAACCAAAATGGAGGCGGGGGGAGGAGCAGAGCGAGCGGAGCGCTGTTGGTGAATGCGCAAACAAAATAGGAAAGTACTGTAATGAGGGCTAGAGCGCTAATTCCACAATTCATGGATACAAAAATCAGACAATACTTGATCAAAACTGTTTTCTTCTAATATTAATGGTATCTTTGTAAATATTCACCCACAATTATTCTTTATTCTGCATAAATACAAATCAAGAGATTAAATGTAATAAATACTGCTGAGAAATAGAAGAGAATGTGATAATTGATATAGAAAAAACTTCCAATCACAAATTCAGTGCCTCCATATTTTTAAATCAGAATTTTGCATCCTAAGTCTACCAAATGATCTAGGCTGAATGATTGATGGTAATTTGGAAATAAAAGTACCCTCTGTGTGAATCATATTGTTGTTATGTCACAGATAACAAATGATATGTATGGCAATTAACCATGACCATCACTCCGCGCATCAATGTCACCACATCAGGGATTCACAGAGTACATCAATATTTGAATTACATAAGTCATAACCAAACTACCTAAATCAAAAGTGCTAATCATGCAGACACAATTTCAAATTTGGGAACCATGTTAATGTCCAATCTTGAATGTCCTTAAGTATGTTAGACTCCCACTATACTTAAATAATTACAATAATATGTCCACTATGACTATTACACAATCATAATGTCTCGGCTGTGTTTCTAATGTCATCACCCTATGGTACTATCACCATAAACAGGTCTATGAGGGTATCATGAGTATATTTACCAAATGAGATATTACTAATAGCTTGATCTTGGTTATAAAAGGAAATTGATGTGGTTATAAATTCCTATCACATAATAAATGCTAGACTACAAACATGACATCAAGGGGTCTATTAGGATGGCGGGCGGACGGCCGCGCTTGTCTGGCGGTGGCCACTGATGGATCGGCGGCGGCCATCCGCCGGTGATTAAAACCCGAAAGCCGCCGGTCCGAATAGCATCGTGGTCGTGACCTCTGGGTTTTGATTTTCCGCCTGCCACTTTTCCGCCTGTTGCAGTTCGCCTGCTTGCCTGGCGGGTGGAACTGGACTGCTACAATTGTCGCGGGTCAGGGCCAAGCACCGCCGGCACGATTATGTTATGTTATGTTATGTTATGTTATGTTATATTTATTCTTGTATAGCGCATGGCTACTCAAAAAGAGTGTCCTGGCGCTTTTGCGAGTAAAATCTACAGCGGAATAACACAACACAGTGATAAAAACATAATGGGGAGCAGAACAGAGAAAGAAAAGAAAACAGCCTAGAGGGCAAACAGCAGGTTTTAAGGCCCTTCCTGAAAGCAAGTAAACTAGTAGCTCCGCGGAGTGTCAGCGGCAGAGTGTTCCACAGCTGTGGCGCCAGCAGTCCAAAGGAGCGGCCTCCAATGCGAGCTCTCTTTACGCGCGGCACAGCCGCCAGAAACAGAGATTTTGATCTGAGAGAGCGGGCCGGGTGGTAAAAGGCGAGTCTCTTTTGGAGATACTTAGCGCCCACCGCATGCAGAGCTTTGTAGGCCAGAGTTAATGCCTTAAAAGCAATCCGTTTGCGGATAGGCAACCAATGTAGGGTCTGCAGAAGGCCAGCAGCACTGGCTCGCCTGTTTAGTCCATAAATGGCCCTTGCGGCCGCATTCTGCACAACTTGGAGCCGCTGCAACAGGTACTCTGGCAGGCCCAGATAGAGAACGTTGGAATAATCCAATCTTGAGCCGATCAGAGCCTGCACAGTCAGCTTCCTGTGTTCCTCAGACAGAAGAGGCAGAAACCTCCGCAACATCTTTAGGAGGCCAAAACATGTACCCGTCACACCTAGGATCTGGGATCTCAGCGTCAGACCCTTGTCCATCTTGACCCCTAGGTTCTTAGCTAATTGGGATGAGCAGGACGGAGGAAACATGTTAGTGGGCCACCAAGCATGCCAGTCTGGATCCGAAGCACACCCGAAGAAGAGTACCTCAGACTTATCTGAGTTGCACTTGAGGCTGTTCAGCTGGAACCATTTACAAACAGCCCCAAGGCAATCCCGGATACTCTCTCTGTCAAAGTCTCCTCCCTTCTTACAAGAAAAGAGGAGCTGGGTGTCATCGGCGTAGGATACGATCTGGGCCCCGAACGACTCCGCCAACTCCGCCAGAGGGGTCATAAAGATGTTAAAAAGGGTCGGCCTCAATATTATGATGATGATTATTATGATGCTGGCGGTAGCCAGCCTTTCCGCTGCGGTGAAACCACCATGGAAAGGGTGGTGGAGACATGTTCCGGGGGCCCATTACGAGCCCCAAATATGTTGGCGGGGTGTGGGTGCACTGGGGGGTGACCATTTCCCTGTACCAGGTGGCAGACACTGTGCAGTGCCTGCCACGCAGTGCAGGGAGATGCAGGACATGCTCCTTTTAACATCGCGGCAGCGCTGCTGGCAGCGGCGACCGCCGCAATGTTAATCGCCAGAATCCGACCGCCGGTGTCGGATTTTGACTACGGAGCATCCTAAATGGACCGGCGGCTATGCCGCGGTCCTTACGGGCGGTCTTTTCCAGCTACAATGGCGGTCAGGGAGGTTTACCGACCGCCATCCTAATAGACCCCCAAGTGTCCAAACATTGAATTGCAGAACACATTGCATAGTGTTCCTCAAAGTCATAATTAGTATATAGTAAGGGATTCTATACAATGTCAATTTGAAAATGCCAGTGATATGGGTACTCTTGACACACTGGACTGATGTGGTCGGTAATACACCTTAGGGTTTAAGTTTAAGCTAATTTACAATGTTGGCAAACAGTCCTATGAAATTACCTCAGTATTTAAGGAGGACAATTTCTAACTAACTAGCAAGCAGGCAGTCTCTGTTATACATTTTAAAATCCATGAGATGAGGGTAACAGAGAACCCAATACAAACTGGACATTCAGCATGCACATGTTCTTCTTTATTAATGCACGCTGCATTTTTTGTCTGGAGCTTAATGATGCATCTAGATCAGACTTTTCTTAGTGTCTTTCTATTTTCCCACCACATTCTTTAGGAGCGATCCTGTCAACATCCAAATAATACGATTGTTTAACATTTCCTTAATGAACCACTGGAAAGTGTCCAGATACAGGATTGCCTGTATCTGTGTTTTAAACTGTTCGCATACGATCAAGAATTATTTTATAGACCGGGAAGGTGGTACTGCCCACACATCTTAAACCACATGGGAATTCCAAAATATAAATTCAAAAGTTAATGCTATTTGTCATGCAACTATTGATGGTCCTTTTTCTCCTTGCTGAAAGTGTATAATCTTTTCTATTTTCACTAGTTTTACAGACTTTATATTGGTTACTTTTCCTGAACCATTTCAGCTGTTGTAACCAAGTATTTTTTCTATTTTTGGTATGTACCCATGTACTAACATGCCTGTGGACTAATCTATTTCCAATGATTTTATCAGTTGGGAAAATTCCCCATTGTTCAGAGATGATGTTCTTGACTTCTTGAGATTCATTGTTTTATGTCGGGATACAAATGATTCGATTGTTAGTATATTTACTGCCTGGTTTAAGCTCAAATAATAACATGTCGCTAGATTTGGAGCATACTTTCCCTCTCTGTTTAAACCACGAGATAACTAGTTTTTCCTCCTCTCTTTAAACATCCTAATTACTTTAATTTATTTTGGCATGGAATTCCTCCCGATGGGGTATGCTCCATTTAAGACTGACTGGATGGTGGCTCCTATCAGTAATTAAACTGTTCTCTGCATTTTTCGTCCTGTGCAGACTGGTAATAAACTTCATAGATCTGACTTCCATATCAATGTTAAGAAAGTCTATCTCTTTATCACTTATATAAGAAATAAAGATACATTTTAAATTATTTCCCTGTGATTTGCAGATTAATGCCTTAGCCTCAATTTTACCGCCATTCAATATTATAAACATGCCATAGCTGTATATTGGATTCATAATGAAGTGTGCTTGATAGACTCTATGTTTTCTATAGACCAGACTACCTGCTCCTACCACCAGCCCATAAATAAACGTGCACAGCTGGGTGCGATCAGGTGCCCTTAGCAGTTAAATGCAATTGCCTGAAGTATATATCCTCAGACATAAAAATATTATTCTCCAAACAAAATCTAATCATACTCCATGAACTTGCTTGAATGATTATACAGTGCTACTGTTCTGTTCCTAAAGTAATCCTTGCAGGGCAGCATACCATGGTCGTGTAGGATATAATTATATAGAAGAACTTACATTCAGCATAATACTGAGAAACGTGGGTTCACAATAGACATCCAAAGTCCTTCTAGTATGAAGAAAGCCACTATTGCAATAGAGAAAAATTCCCACCAGCATTTGGTTCTGTGTGTGTGTATGTGTGTGTGTATATATGTGTGTGTGTATATATATATATATATATATCACTGAAAAAACCATAGGTTATAGACCATATATAGTTAGGAATTCGCATTTACAAAACCTTATTTTACTCACACAAAACCATTGAAATTCCATATATAGTTAGTTGCACTAACTATATATCGCGCACCCGCAATCCACTGCTGATGATGTCACATATTACATCATTCATGACATGGTCAGTGACATCACTGATGACATCACTGATGACATCTCAAATGACATCACTGATGACATCTCATTTGACATTACTGATCACATCACTGATGATATCATTCATGTGATAATACGATGAACCTCTTCAGACTCTAATATAACCTTAGATACAATCAGTGTAAACAGACACTCACAGACTGTCACTCATCCATGGAGTTACTCACACACCTAGTCAGTCATGCAAAGAATCAATCACACCTCCATTTCCTCAACTATACAGTTATACAAACTTTACTTATTCAAACATATACTAACACATATTTACTCTCTTATACAATCCCTGATACAAGTTCACAATGATCCATACAGCCACTCACACATTCACTGGCTCTTATGCACAGTTATTTATATATGTCAACTCTCACATGTACTGTGTTTTACATATGTACTTACTTTGAAATGTAGCACTGAGATATCCATTCACTCACCAATACACTCATGCACACAGTCAAACGCCCATACAGCTGTTTCCACATGCACTTTTGAAACCATACATCTAGTGAATCAACTGCTCACACATCTATGCACAGAGTCACACACCTCCCAGCCACCCCCACACACACACTCACTCTCCCATACAAATACTTGGACAACCAATCAATAACCCATACAGTTACTCATATAGCTACTGATCAACACATGCAGCAGTTTATAGAACAACAGATATAATGATGCACAAATTAAGACAGTTTAGTCACTAACCCATGCACTCAGTGAGACACATTTAATCACTCTCTCATAAGTCAGTCATGCACCTACTAAATCCTTCATCCAGACACTTATACATCCACTCATTCTTCAATATGTAAGACATATTTTAACTTTACAGAAACATACAGTCACTGGATGTTGTCATCAGTGATGTCATCAGTGATGTCATTTGAGATGTCATCAGTGATGTCACTGACCATGTCATGAATGATGTAATATGTGACATCATCAGCAGTGGATTGCGGGTGCGCGATATATAGTTAGTGCAACTAACTATATATGGAATTTCAATGGTTTTGTGTGAGTAAAATAAGGTTTTGTAAATGCGAATTCCTAACTATATATGGTCTATAACCTATGGTTTTTTCAGTGAATTTTCAAGGTTTTGTAAATGCTAATTCCTAACTATATATGGTCTATAACCTATGGTTTTTTCAGTGAATTTTCAAGGTTTTGTAAATGCTAATTCCTAACTATATATGGTCTATAGCCTATGGTTTTTTCAGTGAATATATATATATACATACATATATAAACATATATCATCTGTATATCTATATAAATACAAACATAAATGCATGCATACATATACTTATATGCATACAGATGCATGTTATTTACATGAAAGTTGAAAAAACACTAATAAAAGCAAAGCTAAAAAGCCACCTCATTACAAACAGAATGGCTTTAACTTAAATGAGGGCGAGATCTATTGCATTTTCAATGCTTGTTTACTTTGGTTCCATCAAGAAGGCATTCAGATGTGTCACACATTTGCCATGAATTCTGAATGTTAGCACTCTAGTTGCACATTAGATCACTGTAGTAAAGCTACTGTTCACCAGGGACGTCTGCTGCTGGTATTCAAAGTGCATGTTTCAGTCTGCATGTCAGAATTTTTTTAATGAAATAGAAGAGGATTTGAGAAGTCACTCAAAATGATCCCTAATTTTTCTTTCTGAAGCACTAATCATACTTTCTATGGCAAAATTAACCCCCTCATGTTGTTCCTTTTTAAATTGAGTGTTTTCAGACTTACCACTTCATTCCAATCAAGATGGCTTCTGGTGTGCCATACTTTTGTCATAAGTAAGACTGTTAGTGCTCTAGTTGTTCTTTAGAACACTCTGGGACATTCTGTCATTGGGCTATACTTGGGGTACATCTGGGTGATATTTGGGCTACATTTAGGCTCTTTTGTCTCTGGTGGCCATCTTGGGAGACTGTATGTCAGAATTTTTTAATGAAATTGAAGAGGGTTTGAGAAGTCACTCAAAATGTGCCCTAATTTTCTTTCTGCAGCACTAATCATAATTCATATGGCAAAATATACCCCCTCATTTTGTTCCTTTTTAAATTATATGTTTTAAGAGTTACCACTTTATTCCAATCAAGATGGCGTCAGGTGTGCCATACCTTTGTAATAAGTAGGACTGTTAGCGCTCTAGTTGTTCTTTAGAACACTCTGGGACATTCTGTCATTGGGCTATACTTGGGCTACATCTGGGTGATATTTGGGCTACATTTGGGCTATTTTGTCTCTGGTGGCCATTTTGGGAGACTGCATGTCAGAATTTTTTAATGAAATAGAAGAGGATTTGAAAAGTCACTCAAAATGTGCCCTAATTTTTCTTTCTGCAGCACTAATAATACCTTCTATTGCATAATATACCCCCTCATTTTGTTCCTTTTTAAATTAAATGTTTTAAGAGTTACCACTTTATTCCCATCACGATGGCTCCAGGTGTGCTATACCTTTGTAATAAGTAGGACTGTTAGCGTTCTAGTTGTTCTTTAGAACACTCTGGGACATTCTGTCATTGGGCTATACTTGGGCTACATCTGGGTGATATTTGGGCTACATTTGAGCTCTTTTGTCTCTGGTGGCCATTTTGGGAGACTGCATGTCAGAATGTTTTAATGAAATAGAAAAGGATTTGAGAAGTCACTCAAAATGTGCCCTAATTTTTCATTCTGCAGCACTAATCATACTTTCTATGGCAAAATATACCCCCTCATGTTTCTTTTTAAATTAAATGTTTTAAGAGTTACCACTTTATTCCAATCAAGATGGCTTCAGGTGTGCCATACCTTTGTAATAAGTAGGACTGTTAGCGCTCTAGTTGTTCTTTAGAACACTCTGGAACATTCTGTCATTGGGCTATACTTGGGCTACATCTGGGTGATATTTGGGCTACATTTGGGCTCTTTTGTCTCTGGTGGCCATTTTGGGAGACTGCATGTCAGAATGTTTTAATGAAATAGAAAAGGATTTGAGAAGTCACTCAAAATGTGCCCTAATTTTCTTTCTGCAGCACTAATCATAATTCATATGGCAAAATATACCCCCTCATTTTGTTCCTTTTTAAATTATATGTTTTAAGAGTTACCACTTTATTCCAATCAAGATGGCTTCAGGTGTGCCATACCTTTGTAATAAGTAGGACTGTTAGCGCTCTAGTTGTTCTTTAGAACACTCTGGGACATTCTGTCATTGGGCTATACTTGGGCTACATCTGGGTGATATTTGGGCTACATTTGGGCTATTTTGTCTCTGGTGGCCATTTTGGGAGACTGCATGTCAGAATTTTTTAATGAAATAGAAGAGGATTTGAAAAGTCACTCAAAATGTGCCCTAATTTTTCTTTCTGCAGCACTAATAATACCTTCTATTGCATAATATACCCCCTCATTTTGTTCCTTTTTAAATTAAATGTTTTAAGAGTTACCACTTTATTCCCATCACGATGGCTCCAGGTGTGCTATACCTTTGTAATAAGTAGGACTGTTAGCGCTCTAGTTGTTCTTTAGAACACTCTAGGAGGCTGCAGTAGAACACAAAGGAATCAACTGACAGTCTCTGTCCTTGTTGGATGTACATGTTTTACTGAGAATGTCAGACTTCATTTTCACATGACTGAGAAAGATAATGTGAATTTACAGAAAATATGCTTTCAGTTTAGCTTATAGATCCCTTTCCAAACCGCTGTGGGAAAATCATGAGATATTAGTTTTCTTTCAAACAATATTCATGATATCACAGCAGAAGTTTTTTTCACATGGTAAAATCACCTTAGAACCCACCACAATTCCTAAAACAAGTATGGTACCATCAACAAATGATTTATAATGTAACTAAAGTCCTAAAACCCTCTATTAACTACAATGCTTTTTAATGAGGTGCTATCATGTATATTGGTCCCAAGATGGCTGCCAACACTTCTTGGATGAAGTGCTGACAGCCAATCAGATCAGATGTGTGGTTAGGCTCCGCCCAGATATATATCTTTTTTTGAACCTAAATTACTCAAAATCCACTGGAGCACATATATTGAGACCTAGCAAAGGCACATCGGGCTAACAGCCCCTACAATTTTGCCAAGTTTCGTGCAAATCCATTCAGCCGTTCGAGCTAAAAGTGAGGCCAACCGCCCTATGGAAATTAACATGGGAAAAACGTGTTTTGGGACCCCCCTTTTTTCTCAGCCCCCCCTTGACGAAACCCCCCCAAATTGTCAGGGGCTGCTCAGAAACAAAATGTGCCATTTTCCTGAAAATTTCAGCCGATTCTGTCCACAAACGCCAAAGTTATTAGACATAGAATTTTCAAAAATCCCATAGAGAAAAAATCCTAACTATATATACCTACTGGCGACCGCCAGTAGGTAATATATATATATATATATATATGATATATATATATATATATATATATATATATATATATATATTTAAATTCATTGAAATAAATAAAGGTTACAGGAAGGTATAGTTAGGCTAAGCTCATAAAAAACTGTTCAGCAGTTATGGTTAGCTGAGCTAACTATAACTCATGCCCCCGCAATGCAGTACCTATGACCTCAAATATTACGTCACCCATGACATGGTCAGTGACCAAACTGATGACGTCTTAAATGACAGCACTGATGACAGTGAATGTTTTTAAAAAGTATATGTGTTTAATATACATACCAAGGTCTATTGGTGAATCAGTGGGTGCATGACTGCCTGTTTAGATGGTTCAGTGGGTGCATCACTGACCGTATAAGTGAGTGATTAAATGTTGCTTCAGTAAATCTATGGGTGAGTGACTGGTTGTGTGAATGTCCGTATCCATCCGCCAGTTGGTGTCTAAGTGGCTGTAAGCGTGTGTGAGTGGGTACATGGCAGGTTGTTTGGGTGAGTGATTGGTTGAATGTGTACCTGTAGGGTTGTCTGAGTGTCTATGAGGGTAGGTGAGGGTGTGTGTGACTGCCTGTATGGATGAGTGAGTGGGTGGGTCAGTGGCCGTATTGGTTAATAAGTACATGTGTGAGGGGCTGTGTGGGTTAGTGAGTGTGTGTATGGCTATGTAGTTGAGTGAGTGAATATGTCAGTGGTATATGGGTGAGGAACTTGGTATGTAAAATGCAGTATAGGTGAGTGATGGGGTATATGAGTGACTGTATGGATGACTGCATGAATGTGAGAGCGCTGTATGGGTGAGTGGGTGCTTGTGTCAGTGACTATATAGTTGAGTGAGTATGTGTTAGTTTTAGTATGAGTAAGCGATTGGGTGTGTGTTTATCTGTATGGGTGAGTCAGTAGGTGTGTGAGTAGCTCTGTGGGTCACTGATGAAGTGTGTGTGTTGGTGTATGAGTGGATATCTCAGTGGTTGTATTAGTGAGGGAACGGGTATATGAGTGGCTGTATCAGTCGGCTGTATAGTGCGTTCCATGAGTGGATCACGGGCGGACTAGACAGCCTCATTCCGGTTAAATGGACAAAAGGTCGCAATACCCCATCCAACCCTTGGTACAACGATACCCTCAAAAACCTACGCAAAGAATGCAAAAAGGCGGAACGCCTCTGGCGCAGGGACTACAACAAAGAAGAGAAATCGAAATATCTAACGCTACAGAAAAAGTACCACAAAGCCATCCGCGCGGCGAGATCCGCCTTCTACGCCGATAAGATCGAATCCAGCCCCACCCCCTCCAAAGAAATCTTCAAACTTGTACAAGAACTGCAGAACAGCAAAGCCCCCCTCCCCACTATCTCTTCCGAGCAGCAGTGTGAAGACCTTGCCAAGTTCTTCGTTGATAAAGTACGGAAAATTTATACCTCCTTCCCTCAACCCGACCCTAACACCATCAGCAATTCCTCCTCTTCCCCCAACTATTCAATCATGACACATATCCCAGACATCACGGATGACATCCTCTCCAGGCTATGCAAAAAGGTCAAATCTGGTTCCCCCGCAGACCCTATGCGCCCGGCTCAATTCTTAGAGTCACTCAACTTCTTTCTTCCTACTCTCACCGCCATTCTGAACCTCTCCTTCACTTCTGCATGTGTTCCTTCCGCCTGGAAGGAAGCGTGGGTTTCGCCTATCATCAAGAAACCCACCCTAGACCCAACCAAACCGGAGAACTTTCGTCCTATCTCTTTGCTCCCATGGCTATCTAAACTCGCCGAAGCGCATGTCAACACCACTCTATCCCAGCACATGGTTGATAACGACATCCTTGATCCATCACAAAACGGGTTTAGACCAGGCCACAGCACTGAGTCTGCTCTGTTAGCCACCACAGAGCACCTCCGAGTGATCTTAGATGCAGGCCAAAGTGCCGCGCTGATCCTTCTAGACCTCAGCGCGGCCTTTGATACGGTATCCCATGCCATCCTTCTTAACCGTCTGGAGACCTTCGGAGTGGCCGGTCACGCCTTGGACTGGTTCAGATCTTTTCTCGAAAACAGGTCCTTTCGAGTTTCTGCCCCCCCCTTCCTATCCAAACCTCACCCCATCGCACAGGGAGTTCCGCAGGGCTCCGCACTGAGCCCATCCCTTTTTAACCTCTACGTCCAGCCTCTGGCAGCTGTAGCCAAAGAGTGGGGATTAACATTGGTATCTTACGCCGACGATACACAGTTGGCCATCGCTCTCTCAGAAAGTCCCTCCATTCTATCCTCTAATTTCAAAAACGGACTCTCTGCAGTCGCCCGATGGATGACAATAAACTGTCTACAACTTAACGGCGGAAAGACAGAGGTACTCCTCCTGGGCAAAAACACCAGCCTCTGGAATAATCATTGGTGGCCATCCTCCTTGGGAACTATCCCCCCCCCCAAATCCCTAGTGAAAAATCTAGGTGTGTGGATGGATGACTCACTCAACTTTCGGGCACACACCAAGAAAGTTGCCGGCACCTGTATTGGCCTGCTGAGAAGCCTCAGCCACATACTAGGTTTTTTTGATGCCAAAACCCGTCAACTAATCATCCAAGCCACCATCCTCTCGCGTCTAGACTATGCCAATGTGCTACTTCTTGGTGCCAACAAATGCGAGATAGCACGTCTCCAACGTGTGCAGAACTCTGCAGCCAGAACTCTGGTCGGCCTACCCCGTAGATGCTCAGCCAGAGCGACCATCAAAAAACTTCACTGGCTACCCGTCGACTCCAGAATCAAATTCAAGACCCTCATTCTATCCTTCAAAATTCTCAAACTCAACAACCCCCCTCTGCTTCGACCCCTACTCAATCCCTATGCCCCAACAAGGAACCTAAGATCTTCCAACCAAACTCTCTTATGCGTCCCTCGCATAAAACTCAGCCGTATGGGCGGACGCTCCTTTAGGTACCTCGGAGCCAAGATGTGGAACGATTTGCCACTACACATCCGTTCAATAGACAATCTACCTGCATTCCGGAAAGCGGTGAAAACACTTCTATTCCCCTGCCAATAACCCCCTCTGTCCTGTCCCCCCCCCCCTCTGACCAGGTTCTGGGTTCCTAGCGCCGGGACGCCTCATTGCTGGGGCAGCTGTCGCGCTTTACCAAAACCATAGCATAGCATAGTAGATGTGTGTGCAGATATATGCATCACTGAGTGGGTGTGTAAGTATTGGTATGGATTGTCTTGGAGTAGGTGTGGGAGTATGACAGGTTCTATGGGATGTGAGTAGGTGCATCTGTGATTCTTGGGATGATATAATCAGTGATGCCATTTGAGATGTTATCAGTGATGTCTATGACCATGTCATGAGAGATGTAGTATGTGAGGTCATAAGCAGAGCATTGTCGGGGCATACATTATAGTTAGCTCAGGTAACCTTAACTGCTGAATTTCACTGGTTTTGTATGAGGGAAATCTTAGCCTAACTTTTACGTCCCTGTGTCCTTTTTTTTTTAGTGACTTTCTAAGGTTTTTAAAATTCTATTTCCTAACTATAACATCCCTGTAACCTGTGATTGTTTTCAGTGAATTTCCAAGATTTTTCAAAATCTATTTCCTAACCATAACACTCTGGTAACTTTTGTTTTTTAAGTGAACATATATTTTAAAATCCTGGGAGGCCTCAACCAGGATGAGGAGCTTCATGTACATCTGGGATTGCTCACGAGGAAAATAGAAACAACTGACATTTGATAACCTTGTAACACTGTTGTCTTACCCACCCACACCTCTGACTCCTCTCTGTCATCTTCCACGCACTTCTCTACTTCCCCCACCTCTCTCCCTTCCTGCATATCCTTCACTAAACCCCCACCCCCCTCCCTCTTCCCCAATCTCTGTCCACCACAATCTCGCTTTTGAGCCTTCCTCCCTTGATTTCATCATCATTTTTTATATGAATATACCACCTCAGACCGCATGTGGCTTTCCCTCTTTGTTCCCCTGGTCACTGGACTGGTATTCCGCTTCGGCGCAATCTTTTGAGGGCACATGATAGGGTTACTGTTGCACCACTGTATACATGCACTGGCATGAACCATGATTTAGTTGATAAACTAATTAACTTGTGTGTGTTTTCTTCTCTTTTTTTATTTATTATGTTTTTGTATCATTCACATTTTTATAATACATGATATACAATGTTTTTATTTAATTTATTTTTTGTTATTTTGTTGACAAATTAGTCTTTTTTCTTATGAACTGAGTGGCACTTCTTTTATGAAACACAGGTTTCAGGGATGTTATAGTTAGAAATTAGCACTTAAAAATCCTTTGAAATTCACTGAAAAAAACATAGGTTTCAGGGACCTTATAGTTAAAAATTCGCATTTAAAAAAAACCTTAGAAATTCACTGAAAAAACCACAGGTTTCAGGGACGTTTTAGTTAGTTGGACATGTCACTCATACAAAACCAGAGAAATTTGGCTGTTATAGTTAGTTCAGCTAACTATAACTCGCACCCCCGCAATGCACAGCTGATGATGTCACATATCCCATTTACTCACCTATAGAGTTATACACACGGCACTACACTTATTCATACAGCTACTAACACATACTTACTCTCTTCTATAATCACTGACACAAGCACACACTCATCCATACAACCACTCTCACAATCACTCACTCTCACATATGGTCATTTATATACTCCAACACTCATATATACTGCCTTTCACATATGTAGTGACTCACACATGTACCACTGAGATAGCCATTTACTCACCAACACACCCATACACCCATTCACAGATGCACTCTTGAACCCATACACCCAGTGAATTACCCACTCACACATCTATGCACAGAGTCACACCCCCACCCACCCACAGAGACACTCTGGCACCCATACAGATTCTTAGACAACCAATCAATAACCCATATAGACACTCATGTAGCTACTCATCAACCCATGCAGCCGCTTACACACCAACTGACACTATAATACAGACATTCACACAGTTTAGTCACTAACCCATGCATTCAGTAAGACACAATTAATCAGTCGCTTATACAGTCAGTCACGCACCTACTAAATCATCCATTCAGACACTATGGGCCCGATGTAGGTAAATCCCATTTACCGATTTTGAAATACCGAATTTTACCGATTCGGTATTTCAAAATCGGTAAATGGGATGTAGGTCCCAACATCTGGATTCGTTACCGAATCCTTAACAATTCTTTAATTACCGATTCGGTAAATACCGAATTGGTAATGCCCATTCATTCCTATGGGCTTTGAAGCCCATAGGAATGATTAGGCATTACCGATTCGGTATTTACCGAATCGGTAATTAAAGAATTCACAAGGGTGCATGGGGTGTCACTTTGACACCCTCTAGCACCCCCAAAACGGGCTTGTGTGCAATGTGGCACACAGACATGCCCTGAGGGCACGTCTGTCTGTCACATGGCACATGTGTACATGCACAGATGTGCATGTACACAGGAATCGGTATTTTACCATGGATTTGTATTCCATGGTAAAATACCGATTCTGTAAGCCATGTGCCAATAGAAAATTGGCTACCCACATAGCATATTCGGTAATTTTACCGAATCGGTAAATATTACCGATTCGGTGAATATTACCGATTCGGTAATTATTACCGAATCGGTACTTATTACCGATTCGGTAATAATAACGATTCGGTAAAATTACCGAATATGTGCACCTACATCTCCCTAGCACTTTACCGATCGGAAACGGCCGAAAATCGGTATTTTCGTCCGATTCCGATCGGTAAAGGGCTACCTACATCTGGCCCTATACACCCACTCATTCTTCAATACACCTTGGTATATATATATATATATATATATATATATATATATATATATATATATATATATATCTCCAAAAGTTCCCCCTCACGAAGGAAAGATGAGTCGCACAACTTGACTTGTCGTTTGCAGGTAATTTAATTCTTTGTTACACAGCATGTGGCTTTTTACCTAATGCATTTCGTTCGTTCCTCGAACTTCCTCAGAGGTGAGCCAACACCCAGCACGCCGCCTGCAATCACTGCCAAAATGCCTTCAAATCAGTTACTTTTTTCGGTCCCCAGATGGACTTTTATACCTGTTGCATTATGGGGCTTGTGGTGCTTAAGCGGCGTGTCTAATTAGAAAACCCTCCAGTGGGCGGTGTCTTTCAACATGCTGCTGCGGATTATCGCTCTCCATATATATATGCTAGAAAGGGTTTCCCGCACGATGAAGCCACAGGAAACACAGAAGACTCGCACTCCAGGGTCCGTGTTTGGAAATTGTTTATTGGCGACGCGTTTCGACCAGGCGGTCTTTTTCGTTAGCCAGCCATGAAAACAAACAACCACCATTTTAAAGTGCACTAAAGGGTAGTAGAAAGTGAGATAGGACCATAACCCAATCTGAACTACAATAGTTACAAAAACTACAATTGAAATGAAAAACAGACCCAGTGGTGTCACCGAGATAAGCAGTCTCACTCTGAAAATTATAATACAGAAATTGTGCTTTCGTTTTATCAATTAAATGTACAAATCCATTACACATTCGCATTGTGTAGTGGTATCAGTTCAAATATGGTTAAATGGTCCATACTTTTAAGCACTGAGAAATTGATTGTTAAAGGAGAAATCCTGGGGTCTAAAATATTGCATTTGAAGCAGGGGCCGAGAAAAAGGGGGTCCCAAAACGTGTTTTCCCCTTGCAATTTTCAATAGGAATAGTTCATCACGGCTACAGCCCGATTGGCTGAATGGAATTACACCAAATTTGGCAAAGTGGTAGTCCTTGGTTCAGACTCGTGCCTTCTGCTTAAATGGTGTAAATCCGTTTAGTAGTTCCTGAGAAAATTACAATTAAAAATACATATTTATCTATGACCTCGGTGGATCTGCGGATCTTGCGCACACTCTAAGCGCACCGCCCTGATCACGTGCTGAATGCTGATTCGCTGTCAAGTGGTTGTTAATATTCGAAACCAGGAATTGCTGGCAGCCATTTTGTGCTTGGTAGAAGCGAGGATCTAGAAAATAGTGGGACAAGTGTTCAACCCATTTAAAGGGGGCATGTGAGAAATTTTTTGATTATTTAGACCTGCTTAGGTGGGTAAAACATTTTTAAAAATGTTTGTGGAAAAAACGGAGAAATGTGCGCATGTTGCCTGGATCCGCCGTAATAAAAATAAAAACGAAGCGGGGGCTTCTGTGCTTGTTTAAAAATTAGCTACCTGGGAGGGCCAAATCCCAGGTCTAAAATATTACATTTGATGGGGGTCCAGAGGGGCCCTGTAGCCCGGGGATCGCCATTCCTTGGTGCTCCAAAATAAATGGATGAGGGAGCTCAAAGGTCAATCTAAGCCCCGGGGATTACCACCCTCCGGGTCTTTTTACATTTTGAGAGGGGGGCGGCGTGGTCCCCATTCTGGAGCAGTCGAAAGCCTTGGGGAACACCACCCCCAGGAGCGGCTCCTGCTGTGTCTCGGGTGCCTACCCCCGGGACACTGCTGTTTTCTATGGCAGGGCGGGAGTCGAGGTTCCCGCTGTGTCATAGCAAGCTTGACGGCACAAGTGCCATTTCGCCGCAATAAAAAAAAAAGCAAAAAAATGCGGTGAAAATTATATCGCCCTATTTACTAGGTGACGCTAAGATGCATTAATGCATGTTAGCAGCCGATTTGCTAAGGGCTCGCCTCGTATCTCCAATGAGTTGCAATGTAGGTGTTCTCAGTGGCAAGGTAGGTGTTTCTATGAGAATATAAAAAGGAAGAGGGAGGTATGACAATACCGTTGTATTTACAAGGCGGCCCTGGATTTGAGGACCGATAGGAAAACTCTCGCTAATTGCGGTTTATGTCGGATGCTAACATCTGTTCTGAAGTAGACTTAAGCATGTTTAATATGTGAGGTGGAATGATATGTTGAGTCCACAGTCTTATATTGATAAGATTTTCACTTGCGAACATAAATTATCACTGTATTTCTCATGATATTGGGGGCATATTTACAAGGACCGCGTTAAAATTATCGTCACTTAAGCATTAGGAAAGTGTTGTTAAAGCGGCCATAATGGCTTAGTAATAGGCTTTTGAGAATTCGTGAGAATTCGTGAGAATTCCAATAGAAGCTCAGGTTTACACCAGAACAAGTTAACGCTGTCCTTGATTATATGCTCCCAAGTTTGCTATGTGATTCATTCCAGTGGCAGGTCCTCTCTCCGCGATTCAGGCAAGGGCAGACCTACTTTGAAGTTCATTTCCGAGGCCACCAATGTTCGATCACTTTTTAATGAATATAATCAACGCGCAAATGTACTGAGAGGTGATATCTCGCTCTCTCTTCAATAGGAGCCTCTCCGGCCCACCTTTTCCGTTGATTCAGCGCCACAATTAGGGCGTCTTTCTTGGTGCCCTTCTCACTCACCCCATTAATCCCAGTCCTGAGGAAGACCCTGTTGTAAGGTGGAACTCAACCTACGTTTATCTGGGGTCAAAACGTCGACTTCTATATCTTCACCTATCCATAAACAACAGACTATTATTATTGTGTTTCATTATATGGCCTAGGTGCATATATATTGTTGTCTTATGTGGCTTAGTTATCATGCTTGTGTGATGTCAACAATGTATTTTGTGACCACACTGGATCTTTAAAAACTTCCCACTTAACCCTAATCCTCACAAACCACTTACCTACCCCACTTCCCCCTTCCTTCTGGGCACATTGTATATATTCAGTGAAGATTCTTTATCATACATATGCTTTGATGAGGATGTGATTAAACAACATCCCTCTTGTATTAATCGTGTAATTGTCTTCACTTTAGATTAAGTATAAAGTATTGTTTGTGTTCTTTAAATGTGCTTACTGGGACCACTCTCCCTGTAACACCCAAGTTTGCTATGGCAGGGTGAGAGCCTCGGCTCTCACTCTTGCATAGCAAACAGCAATGTTGAAAAAATCTTTCGCTAAGATAACAAAGGATTTTGAAGTCCATAATCGCTGTTTTAGTATTAGTTTGCTGCCGTTAAAGCGGCGACAATTGTAACGCTGTCCTTGTAAATATGCCCCAAAGTTTTGTAATGTCGACAATCCTGTCTCCCATTTAAATAGGCATGAAGTATTTAGTGAAGTGCATTGTGAATCGTGAAGCAACACTGTCTAATTGTGATCGATAAAGAATTCAAAGAGTTGTGTACTTCTTTTGCTCGTAATGTACATAGGGGCAGATTTACAAGTTCCTTGCGTCACTATTGCATCATTTTTAACACAGGGATAGTGACGCAAAAGAGACGCGAAAGTGGCGCAAGGGGCTTGTAAATCTGCTACACAGTGTGGTATATTAATTTGCTTTCCTCTCTGTCATGTAGAGGATCCTGGGTAAATATAACGGTTTCTTTACAGCCAGTACCTTTCAACCCTACCCCCCAACTGCTTACTGCCTGTTACCATAGTAACAGTTCATGGAACACTTACGTGAGCACACAGATCACAAGTTCACCACACAAAGTTGCTAATCCAAACAGTTACTGTGCTGGAGTTTTTAAAATTTTCCGTAGGAACTGTTAATTGCAGCTACAGACTCTGGTAAAGAGCTGGTAAAGATTTAGCCTCAGTATTATACTTCTAGTTATAAACATCATTTCTATTTTTAATTGTATAATGTTCTCTAAGCATATGATTATCACACTAAATAATAGTGAAATGATGACAGAAAAAGAAGACTTATATACTTTTTTGTAACTTTTATTAAAACAACAATAAATAACTAGAAATTTAACTTTAAGATAATATAATAAAGAACTAGAAACATAACTTTAACATAACAATATAATAAACAAAATGTGAACTGAAATCCAATAGAAGGAGGGTAGGTAACCTGCTAAACAAAAAAGAAAATTAGATCGATGTGACTGAATGAGGTCAAAGATCACAAATTAAGGTAATACTTGGCAATATTTGTTAATTTGCATGTCTGCAGTGTGCCTAATACATTCCACCTCTCTTATAGGCCCGCGTTGAAGAGGTGTCTGTACGGAATTGTCTACTGCATCAGATTTACAGTATGGACCAACAGGTCTTCAAAAAGATTCAGAGATGAGACAGAATTAGGTGAGAGATCACGTCATTATGCAGGACAATATTGTTTATTTCGAACGCATTTAATTGGAGGCATTGTCTATCTAGGCCACTCTGCTTACCTTGTGTAAACACTGTAGCGAACAGAGTTCACAACTTGAACTCTGCTTTGGTTCTACACTGCAGACTGTATTAAATACATCCTTGATTTGTTTATCGGTAGAGTGGACAGCAGCGTCCATAACTTTAAAAAAGAAAGAGAAACAATGTTAGAGAGTAAGAGAGAGAAAGAGAGGAAAAATGACATTAAAAGTGTGAGAGAGAGAAAGTAATCGATGGAGCAAGAGAGGTAGTGTTAATACTGTAGAAAAACTTTGCAGCTCACCTTTTTGCCTCCATCGTGTGTCCAAGCACGTGTCGGTTGATAGTGCACCCTCAAGTTTAGTGATCTGAAAAATAGTATAGAGTTAGTAATAGCAGAGTACATACAACTACACAGTATATTTCTGCTTTATGTCTTTGCACACTCAGGATACTGTATTTCATCAACTTCCACTGCAAGGAGGTGTCTAAGTGCTCTTTTTCTCCCAAAGTACTATACCCCATGCACTCCCACTGCATAGCAGTGAGTTCTCATTACTGCTTTCCCAGACTGTTGCACCTCATTGACTCCCAGACTCCAGAGGTGATTGCCTTTTCTTGCGGACTCAGGGGCAGATTTACTAGCTCCTTGCACCACTTTTGCGTCACTTTTCCCTTCAAAAGTGATGCAAAAGTGGCGCAAGGGGTTTGTAAATCTGCCCCTCAGACTGTTGCAACCTATCTATTCTCACTGCCCAGAGGTAATTGTACATTCCTACGTAGTCAAGCTGCTGCAAACTACCCACCCTCTCCGCCCACAGGTGACTTGTCGTTGCTTCGGAAACAAGCTTCTTTGCTCACCTTGTGCCATTGGCGGGATTCAAAGAGGGTGCACCACGTGTCGAAGCAGCCTTCTTAGACGTTGTTACGATGGCCGCGCATAATCGCAGAATCCTCGAACGTTGAGCTTTGGAGGTGTTTTGGGGGATGCCAATTTGTGAAATACAACCTGTAATATAAAAAGGAAGTTAACATTGTGCGCAATATCTTTATCAAAGGAGAGAGGAAGTGAAAGAGTGACTGAAAAGAATATTCGCAGCTCACCTTTCTGTCATCGGTGTGTCTTTCACCATGTGCCGGGACATAATGCACCCTGAAGCTTTACATCTAAAAGATAGCAAAAGAAAGATGTTATGATTGGTAATTGTTTCTATCTAAATGTGGAGTAGAATTACATAGCCCTTTCACACACCTTCCCTCCCGCATTTAAAAAACAAATATTTGTACAATTCCAACTTGTTCAATAGGCTTTGATTTTTGTACAATTCCTGCAGTAGCAATGTTTTTTATCCGGTTGTGAAAGCAGGTGGTACACAGTTATACACGTGGTTTTGATCATCACAAGCGACGGACATTTGACCAATTATAAAAACTTTCCTGCTATTGGAAAAAAAATACAAATACAATAAGATACGGTATATACGACTGCGTACGCCTAAATCGCTGCGTCGCCTTTTTGTATCCAGTCTGCTGCACCCCATATACCCCCTCCGCTGCGCACCCAGGCCTGACTGCTCACCTTTCCGTGGACAGGGCACCTTCTACATCATGCAGTCCCGCTCTGCCACCAAGAAGTCTCACATATGGTGCTGAGTCTTGCTATCACTATGGCTAAGGACATACTCGTGCTCCCATCATCATCGCAGGTTGCTCACTCACTCAGTCCTTGCAGTACCACTAACTCAGTGACCAAAGAGGCCACGCACGTAGTGGTGGACCCCCCTGCTCGGTGGTTCGGGCCTACATGAGGCGTCCGAACCACTAGGACGGGCCATCACAGCACTTGCGATGAGCCCCTTCTTTTTTATTGATAGGGTCACGTGTGTTGTGACGCGTGTGCTGGATGGGTGTGGTGTGGGTGTATAACAGCCATGAAGGAGTGTGTGTGTGCCATTCTGACAATTAGACCTGGAAGTAAGAAATCACTGCAATGGAAATCTGGGCCATGTGCGTACCGTTGTTGTGTTTTCCTGGAAGCGTAAGTAGAGTGGGCTGGACTGACGTATGCCTGTGCTGCGTGAGGCTATGAACGATGACTCCGGAGCTATGGGTGTGGTTTCGTTGTGAGCTATATGAAAAATCTACTGATTTGGGTGTCCGTGTTATAGTGCTGCTGTCACCCGGGTCTTACATTCAAATGTGTCATTATGTCTGTAAAGTCCCACAATTTGGCTAACATGGAAGGTACGGGGTATCGCTGACCCTATATTCATCCATAGATGCACAGAAAAAAGATGGTAGACATGACGCATTTCTGCAAATATGAATGTTTGTTGTACATTCAGTGGAGTGTTGTAGCTGTAGTAATACAGGGCTGTGAAAGGTTTAGGTTGCAGTTCTGGGCACATGAAGGACAGATAATATATATACATATGTGGTCATTCAGGTATACTGTCGAACTTGGTGCTGGAAATCATTGTTCAAAGTTCAGAGTCGCGTCCACATCCATTTATTGTAGAGTAATGACGTAATCAACGCTTGCCTGAAAATATTCTGTAAACTCAGTGGCCATGTAAATTGTTGATATAGTTTTAGATCGACTTCGCCCTATATAAATATGCTAAAACATTTTTTAAAAGAGCAATAGTACACATTTAAAAACTTGACTATACAGTTTCTTTGCAGTATTGTAATGATCCACTTTGTACGTTCGTATTTGTAGAATGAGAGAGAGAAAGTTATATAATCAAAGTTTTTGTTATTGGCAGAGGTAAGATGGTTGCAAATACTGTTCACAGCACAATATAATGTGCTAGGGCACAGGAGCAGCATTTTACAAACATAATAAGTACACAGATACAGATAGATATTTGAAGTGGGTACGGGCACGTGTGCTCGACTCCATTTTATTACAATACTGTTGGTAACAAGTAGAATAGTAATCATGATATCATACACAGATATTCAATCATAAACGGTTTATGACTTCTGCTGTACAAAGGTAGGAGCACTATATGTGAAATTATACACAGAAGATTCTATCGTAAAGGATACATGAGTTGTGGTACACTGAGGTAGGGGCTGTTTGTGTGGAGCCTGTGATGATGCGTGGTTCAGGCAGAGCGCACTGGTAAGAATGTTTCTTAGCAACAGAATTTTGCCTTAATAAGGCCACATGGCGATTACAGTTCAAGTTGTGACCTCTTGTGTCCGCAGTGTAGATTACCATTGAGTGTGTCTTTGAACTTGCAGCGAGAATTTTGTTTTTCAACTAAACATACGACTGATACAAAATAAGTTTTTGAAGGAAGGCTACTAAAGCCATATTGTGTAGGTTTTAGGGACGTTATACTTTGTTTGGTACTGCACTATGTAAATAATGAATGAAGAGTCAGTTGAATTCTGCTTGAATGTCACGTGGCGATGAATTATGGTGCAATGAGTTAGTAGTACCTTTGGGACTGAGCGTGTACATAACCTGTGATGATGTGTGGTCCGGGCAGGCCGCATTGGGGGTAATGTTTTTTGACTACTGAATTTTGCCTTAATAAAGCCTCGTGGTGAATATTTATGGTATACTGAGTTAGTGGTACGTCTGGTGCTTAGCGTGTGCTCACCCTGCGATGATGTGTGGTCTGAACGGGCTACACTCAAAGCATTGCCTGTTGAACTGGACTGCATGTACTTGAGGGGGGGGGGGAGTACCATTGATGGTTATAAATTCTTCAGCAACAAAATTGTCAGAATCAGATGATTCTTCCAGTGGTGTAGCTGTTTTTGTCTCAAAAAAAGAAATTCAGGTTTCCAATGAAGAAAAAGAGAGGTTCAAATTGTGATCTGTGCTGTCAGCAGTGTAGATTGCCATTGAGTGTGATTTTGCACTTGCAGCGTGAATTTTATTATTCAACTAAATCTATAATTGATATAAAAGAAATTTTTGAAGGAAGCATACTAAAGGGATATTGTATAGGTTTGATAGGTGTTATACTTAGTTTGTGATTGTACTCTGCAAATAATGAATCAACAGTCTATTTAATTGTGAGTTCTGATGACCGCAGTGTAGGCAGGAGGCAGCAGTTAGCAAGAGCCCACAGCCACATGGCGTTGAGTAGAGCTGCACAGTATTGGTAATTTAGTGTTTGTGCAACCAGAAAAGATAAGTGGTACACAGAGTTAGTGGCACCTGAAGCAACAATGTTAATAAAATCAAGTTTTCTTATAAATACGTTTTGTCCTTTTACGGGACTAAGTTGCAGTAGTAGCGAACCTTCACCCTACCAAGTAGGGCGCTCCCCCTCCGCACAGCACCACCTGTGTCTCCCTGCCCCAGCTGCCACTGCCGCTGCTGAGGACTTTCGAGGCCCTCCATCACCCACAGGCTACCACCTGTGCCTCATCTCTGGTGGCCAGTGGTAGGCCGTAGGTAAGTTTGTTCATCCGCCGCTTTATTGTATTGCCTGTATTTTCATTGTTGTGTCTGTGACTTCTGTTGTCTGTCTTCCCCCGCTGCCTGTACGTGGTCCGTGCCCCTTTTTCTTACCTCTGTTCCCCTCGCTGTCCCCGTGCTCTCTCTGCCCGGTCTTTCCTTCTGTACCCCTTGCTGCCCCATGTCCCTGCATGGTTTCCCCTTCTGTTCTCCTCGCTGCCCCGTGCCTCTCTGCCTTCTGTTCTCAGCTGCCCCAGTATTTCTGTATTCTGTATTGCCTCTGTGCCACTCGTTTTTCAGGTATTTCTGTGCCCTTTTTGCCTTCTGTGCCACTCGTTTTTCCCTTGTTTTTGTGCCCCTTTTGCCTTCTGTTCCATTTGTTTTTTGTGCCCGTCTGCATTCTGTGCCACTTGTTTTTCCCTCGTTTTTGTGCCTCTTTTGCCTTCTGTTCCACTCGTTTTTTATGCCCTTCTGCGCCACTCGTTTTTCCCTCATTTTTTGTGCCCTTCTGCCTTTTGTTCCACTTGTTTTTTGTGCCCTTCTGTCCTCTGTTTCACAGTTTTTTTGTGCCCTTCTGCCCTCTGTGCCACTCGTTTTTTACTCATTTTAATGCCCCTTTTTCCTTCTGTTACCTTCGTTGTCCCTCACCCCTGTGTCCCCTGCGGCCCGCCCCCCTGACTGCCCACTGCCCATTCGCTGCCCCGGCCTCCCACCTCCCCATATATGCTGGCCGTTGCAAGGCCACGCCGCTGGCGCACCTAAGGCAAGCCCATCTGCGCCCGTCCGTGCCTGGACCGCGTCCAGCGCCAGAACCCCTGGCCCCCGTACCCGCCATGAAGACTGCCGCCACTACGACACCAGCACTCTGCATGTTCTCAACTCCGGACGTAGCCACACCTGCTTCAAGGCCGCCCCAAAGCACACACACGGCCCCTTCACCTGCCAGAACTGCAGCTACACCGGCCTCAGAGCCGATGAACCACCCTCCAAGAAAGACCCCAACCACCTCCGATGCATACTACTGAACACCTGCTCCGCACGCAAGCATGCCCTTGAGCTCTGGGACCTGCTCGACACAACATCCCCGGACGTTGCCTTCCTGACAGAGACCTGGTATAATGACTCCTCTGCACCCAACATTGCCATAGCCATCCCAGACGGCTACAAGATCACCTGCAGAGACCGCACCAACGGAGTCGGAGGAAGAATCACCATCGTCCACAATAACAGTCAGTATCAGGGTCTTGACTAGCACTGTCGACGTGCTCAGCACCGCCGAACACATGCATTTCCAGATCCACACAGAACCTAACTCCACCCTCAGAGGCACCCTCGTCTACCGATCCACCCGGACCCTGCCCCCAGTTCAGCAACTCCATTGCCGACGTTCAGCACACACGCCCTGACCTCCACCGACAACATCCTCCTTGGAGACCTGAACTTTCACCTTAAGAACAACAACAACAACAACAACAACTCCACGACCCTGATCGATAACCTCGCCAACCTTGGACGGAAACTACTCGTCACAACGCCCACCCACTCCGCCGGCCACGCGCTCGACCCCGTCTTCTCCTCAAGCCTGCACATCTCCGTCAGCCACACCACCGAACTCCTCTGGACCGACCACCGCTGCATCCACTTCACTTTCCAGAAACCCACCACACACCACCTCACCCAACAGATCCCCCGCCGCTGCTGGAGCAAAATCACCGAAGGCCAACTACACCCAAACCTCACTCTCAGCCCACCCACCAAACCCTCCAACACCGACGACGCTGCCCACAGCCTCAGACGCTGGATCGAGGACTGCACCAACACCCACACCCACAGAAGAAACCCCCCCACAGAGACACCAGCAAGAGGGCCAGCTGGTTCACCCCAGAACTCCTAGCCTCCAAGCAAGCCTGCCGGATACTAGAGAAGAAATGGCACAGTGAACAAATTCCGGACAGCCAAGCAGCACACAAGGACGCCATCTGCAACCACCACCACCTCATCAGGGTGGCCAAGAGGTCCTCCTTCAAAGACCGCCTCAACAACAATGCACGCAATTGCAAGGAGCTCTTCAACATTGTGAAGGAACCCCAGCTCCAACACAACGACATCCCGCCGTCGCAAGCCCTGTGCGACTCCCTCACCACCTTCTTCCACCGCAAGATAGCAGACATCCACGACAGCTTCAACACCGAGACAGCGCCAACAGACAGCAACACAACAGACCCTCCGCCCACCATCGACCACTACCCCCTGCTAGCCTGGGCCAGCATGAGCATCGATGACACCATCAAGACCATGCGTACAATCCACTCCGGCTCCCCGTCAGACCCATTCCCGCACCATGTTTTGAACAGAGCAAGCAGCTCCATCGCACCCCACCTGCGCAACATCATCAATCTCTCCCTTGAGACCGCAACCTTCCCAGAGATCTGGAAACACGCAGAGATCAACGCCCTACTCAAAATACCTAAGGCAGACACAAGAGACCTCATGAACTTCAGGCCCATCTCTCTGCTCCCCTTCACGGCCAAGGTCATCGAGAAAACCGTCAACAGACAGCTAACCCGATACCTCGAAGAAAACAGAATACTGGACCCTTCCCAGTCAGGGTTCCGCGCGCAACCACAGCACCGAGACTGCCCTCATTGCCACCACCGACAACATCAGAACCCTGCTGGACAATGGCAAGATTGCAGCACTCATCCTCCTATACCTCTCTGCCGCCTTCGACAGCGTCTGCCACCGCACACTACGCGCACTCCTCCACTCCGCAGGGATCCGAGACAAGGCTCTGGATTGGACCACCTCTTTCCTCTACAGCAGAACTCAGAGCGTCCGCCTCCCCATTCCGTTCCAAAGCCTCCGAGATCATCTGCGGCATACCCCAGGGATCCTCCCTCAGCCAGACGCTGTTCAACATTTACATGGCCCCTGCTCACACACGTGGCCCGACAGCACAACCTCAACATAATCTCCTATGCCGACGACACTCAGCTGATACTCTCCCTCACCAAGGACCCCATCACCGCCAAAGCCAACCTCCACGAAGGAATGAAGGCTGTCGCTGACTGGAGGAAGACCAGCCGTCTGAAGCTGAACTCGGACAAGATGGAGGTCCTCATCCTCGGCTCCAACCCTTCAGGCTGGGACAACTCCTGGTCGCCGATGGCACTGGAGGCAGCCCCACACCCACCGAACATGCTCACAACCTGGGAATCATCCTCAACTCAATGCTCTCAATGACCAAGCTAGTCAATGCCGTCTCCTCCTCCTGCTTCAACACCCTCTGCATGCTCTGCAAGATCTACAGATGTATCCCAACAGATACAAGAAAGACAGTCACCTATGCCCTCGTCAGCAGCAGACTCAACTTCGTAAATGACCTTTACGCTGGAGCCCCGACCAAGCTCATCAAACGACTACAATGCATCCAAAACGCCTCGGCCCGACTGATCCTCGACGTACCACGCCACGGACACGTCACCCCCCACCTGAGAAACCTGCACTGGCTCCCTGTCAACAAGAGGATATCCTTCAAGCTCCTCACCCACACACACAAGGCACTCCACAAGACCGGCCAAGCCTACCTCAACAGACGGCTCTCCTTCTATATCCCCAACCCCCAGCTACGCTCTGCCCTCCTCTCGATCGCCACCGTCCTGCGCATCCAAAGAACAACCACCGGTGGGAGAACCTTCTCCCACCTCGCCGCCAAGACATGGAACACCCTCCCACTGAGCCTACGACAGACCCAAGGCCTGCTGACCTTCAGGAGGATACTCAAGACCTGGCTGTTCGATCAGTAGTGCCCCCCCATTGCCTTGAGACCCTCGCGGGTATGTAGTGCACTTTACAAATGAAATGATTGATTGATTGAGTAAGATCTCCAAAAACTATGATATGTTTTTCTTTAAATAAGACATCTGAGTCAATACGGCTGTAGTATAGATTAAAAGCTGAATTGAATTTGTGAACCCTGCTGTCCGCACTGTAGATCGAAGGCAGTAGTCAGCAGAGCTATCGACAAATGATTTTTGTCACTTATTTTAACAAAATCAGAGCACATACAGTACAATTGTCTCTGCATTAAATAAATCAAGGTAGAATTCCCCACTGTCTGTAGTGTACATGCAAAGCTGAATTAAAGTTGTGAACCATGCTGTCCGCACTGTAGATGGAAAGCAGTAGCCAGCAAAGATATCAACGAATGATTATTGTCACTTATTTTAACAAAATTTAAATACATACAGTACAATTTTCTCTGCCTTAAATAAATCAAGGCAGAATTTCCTACTGTCCGTAGTGTAGATGCAACGCTGAATTCAAGTTGTGAACTCTGCTGTCAGCAGTGTAGATCTTAGGCTGCACTGCATTGTCTGTAATGTACTCTATACATTGACTGTTGCATACGGGACTGCATGAACTCATAACAAGTGGTGAACTCTGTTGATCGCAGTGTACGTGAAGGCAGTACTCAGTATAGATATTGAGGAATGTTTTTTGTCGCATCATTGAACAAAATTGTCTCTGCCTTAAATAAATGAAGGCTAACTTCAATACTGTCCGTAGTGTTGATGCAAAGCTGAATTCAAGTTGTGAACCCTGCTGTCCGTAGTGTAGATCGAAGGTAGTAGTAGATACAGACATAAGTCTGCGGTGCTGTGGTGCTGAGTTCCGAATAGGCCTGTATCGAGGAGGCACGTGATCATGGTGGCAGCCACGTGGCAGAGTGAGGGCCTTCGTTGTGGCAAAGTTTTTTCTCTTTGCAGAAGTGAATCATGCCCAAAGCGTAGGCTAAATATTTATACTCTTACGCTGGAGTTGCGTACGTTGGACCAGCCCACTACGCTTCAGCTTGAAAGGGGGGGAAGACAGCACAGCAACATGACCAAGATATTCCCCAGAGTCTGAGATAATATGGTTGCGTCCACTGTGCAATACACTACAGGTATCAATACTATATTTTAACATGGAAAAGTTTTTTGTTTCTATAGTAAGTGTATATAGCATATCAACCGTACACTTGGGATTCTGTAAATTATTGTCGAAGTTCGAATTTACTCCCTTATACATAGTTGGTTCCCACATCTCTAAACATTCAGCTATTGTGCGTTTGAGAGGATATGGTTTCTTGGGGAAGGTCCGTTGTCCTGATTTGCGCTGCCTCTGAGGTAGTAGGGGGGAGGGATCCGGGGAGGTGGTTGTGGTGGTGGTGGCGCAGGGTGTTGTGATTTTATTGGGTGTTGCAGGTGCATGATTAGTACCTCTATCACATATTTGTCTTCATATGAGTTTGAGTTGGGTGTAATTTACGCAGTAGATAGTCGACCTCCTTACACCAGTTAAATGTTGATGTTAATTTGTTACTAGTAAGTGGAGCTATCGCCTGTCTTTTTTGTGATTTGTGTCAATTTTGTTGACGGAAGGAATCAATTGAAGAGTGGTGATATTTGCAGTTTTTACCAGGTTGAGAGTGGGCTGATAACTAAAAAGATAGATAATTAAGAATTATCATTTAAAAAACCTTTAAAATTCACTGAACAAAAACATAGGTTTCAAGCAGGTTATAGTTAGGAATTATCATGTAAAACACTTTAGAAATTCATTGAAAAAACCATAGGTTTCAGGGGTATTATAGTTAGCTGGACATTTCACTCATGCAAAACCATTGAAATTTCTCCGTTATAGTTAGTTGTACTAACTGTAACTCTCGCGCCTGCAATCCACTGGTGGTGATGTCACATATCACATCATTCATGACATGGTCAGTGACATCACTGATGACATCACTGATGACATCTCAATAGACACACAGGACTTTTTGAATGTGATTAAACAGGTACAATGGATGGAAGGCTGGTTATTGATGACATTGGATGTCAACAGCCTCTATACCTGTATCCCACACACATTAGGCATTGAAACATCTAATCACTTTTTGAAACAACGAGAACTGTTGTACTTGCAACATACTGAAATGCTTTTATCCATGATGGAAACATGATTAAGTAATAACTACTTCATCTTTAATCGTGTTGTCTATTGCCAAACCCGGGGAACGGTGATGGGAAACTGCTTCGTCCCCCAGCTATGCAGGTCTCTACCTAGGTTGGTGGGAGGAGCAGGTGGCCAGTTCCATCAGTGCCTTTACTCACAATGTCGTCCTCTAGGTGAGGTATATAGATGACGTGTTTTGTATCTGGAATGGGAGGGAGGAAGAGGCATGTGATTTCGTAACTGAATTGAACAGCAATCAATATAATTTAAAGTTTACTAACAGTACACATTCTGAGAGGATTACATTTTTAGATGTAGAAATCATTGTCCAGCATGATAAACTTACCAGCAGATTGTTTAGAAAATGTACTGCGGGAAACAGCATTTTACATGCGAAAAGTTGTCATGCTCAAAACTTGGTAAACAGTATACCTTTTGGTGAGCTCCTTAGAGCGAAAAGGAATTGTGGCTCGGAAGAGTTGTTCCAAATTGAAATGTGAACTATGAGAGAACAATTCTTAGAAAGGGAATATTCCCTGAGCACTGTAAATCAGGCATGTTCTAAGGTTTCAAAGATTGACAGAGCGTCTACATTGTCTAGTAAACCTGTATTGACAAAGGAAGAAGAGCCTTTAAGGTTCATTACTTCCTACTGCAATAAATCATGGGAGTTATGTAAATGCTTGAAAAAATATAGGCATGTGTAAAACACTGACTCCACCCTGAGACAATTTGTTGGGGGACAACCCAAGATCAATTATAGGAAATGTGAGGCATTGTCAGATATGTTGTGTAGCAATGTGATAGTAGATGAAAAAACTCCTAATTCTAGCCAAGGTTTCTATCCCTGCAAATCGTGTAAAGCCTGTAAGACTAGCCCCAAACGCAAGGAGATGATTTTATCTGAAAATCAGAATCCGTTTACTATAACTCAACGCCTCACATGTAAATCAGACCATTGTGTTTATGCCCTAAGTTGCCCAAGCCTGCTAGGGAGTACTATAAATCCAGTTAAGAAAAGGATATTAGAACATGCTAGAGCAATCACCAACGAGGATAAACATTATCCCGTGGTGCAGAACTTTAAGGAAGCACATGGACAAAATGTAATTCTTTTGCAGTATTGTGCATTAGTCAGAGTTCCCAAATCTGAATGGGGAGGAAATCGTGTAAAAAATTTGAGACGCCTCAAGGCTAAGATAATCATTAAATATGACACAATGTTTCCTAGAGGTCCTAACAAGGATGAGGAGACACCTGGGGTAGCCTAAAAGATATGTTAAGAATGTTGACTCTGTAAGTAATTGTATTATGTAGTGTATATACATCTTAGAAACTGAAGCTATGTTTGTTTTTAACAATTTTATATACAATGATTGCACTTTAATATTATTATTTTGTAAGAGAAAAAATTGTCAGCACCTCAGGTGAAAGAACTGGCACTTAAAAATATATCGACAATGGCCAAGACAATACAAACTTAAAGAGAAATGATGTAGAGTGATTTCTGCAATAATCATGTATGAAGTTATGGGACTTGTTAGAAATGGCCCACTTGGGCAGAATTGTTTTTGAATCAAATGAAGTAGTTATGTTAATTTGATTTGATGGTGGTGAAAAACAATACTCTTTAAGAGAGCCCACTGGGGCTGAATTGAAATAGCTGTGAAATATATCACCTGACCACACTGTCCGCATATAACATGTAATGATTTTAAAATTGAATGTTTTAGCCGGAATCACATTTTCCGTTTGCGGTATTATTCCATGTTAAAATTCAGGGATATGATTGCATTATTGTATAATTCAACACTGGTTGTACAAAATGGAAAAGTTTTTTCTCAAAATCGCTTTATTGCAACTTTTTCTGCCATTGTATTTGTACGTAAAACACCATTCCAAAATGGCCGCCAAAATCGGAGTGTAGAGACATGTAGTCCTACTTTACTTTTTATGAATTCTTTGCACTATATGTAAAGCAATGTTTCAAACAGCTCTTGACCCGTGACCAAGGTACTTGGCACCGAAACCCGTTGGGCATGTTATTTGCTTGCATGTCTTAATAAATTTCACGCTGTAATTCCTGGGCTCGAACAATTCTTTGTTTACTCTTGGAGAAATCAGAGTTGGATGTGCAAGAGGGTCGGGACCTCGTTTTGAGCCCGCCGCCATCAAGAGACAAAGAGACCCGCGAATGCTGTGGGTGCTCCCTTGTGTCTGGACAAGACTATACCTCTCTGGAGAGCTCTGATTAGAGCAGATAGATAAGCTAAATGTCCAGGTAGGAATCATTCAAAACAACCACTTTATGTTTATCAGTGTCACCTGAGTGATCACACAAATCAATGGAGTGACCCAAGGGTTTATATCAAAAATATATTCACTTTATTTTTGATTATGCAATTTAGATTTTTCTATACACGGAAAAAGTATCAAAACTGGCAACATACAGACTAACATAACATGTAAACTAAATGCTAGTCTACATACACCTACAGCATAGTGTGTGGCTACGTACTCTAAACCACAGCAAAGTAAGTATATACACATAGAAATTCACAAATCAATTTGCACAGTGAATTATACAGTGTATTGCATGTCAGGTGTTAAGCGTCGACGTTTCGGTCCATGCTGGTCAAGTTGATCCGTCGGACCATCTTCAGGACAAAAGACGTTGCACAGCAATGTGAGAAATAAAACGCCCAACAGGTCGTTATGTCAAAATGTCGCCACGTAATTTAATCAGCAGCAATGCGCCGGCTCTTCGAAGTCCGTGCTCGTTCACCGGTAACTACTCGGGACGCCTTAGACTGATTAGAGCAGGGCACTGTTTAAGGGGTTGCTTTTGCTAATTTTGGGTTGGCTTGAGTTGTTGTTTTACCAATTCAAGGCTGTGGTACTGTGCCTGGAGTGATAAATGGCTTTTGTTATTTTGCAGCTCGGCAAGGACAGCACTGTGCTAGTCCTATTCTTAAAGACTTTGCTGTAGAAATGGTAAAAGACTTTGTCCTTTTCTATCTCAGCGTGGATGGCACTGTGCTAATCCTATGCTTAAAAACTTTGATAGAATAACAGACATTTGAGGTGAGCAGATCTAGAGTGTCGCTGGTGTTGAGAGTGCTCTAGCAGGAGCTGCTTTCCACCTAAACTTGAGAACTACCCAGAGTTCTCTCCTTTTTTGCATAATTTATGCGTCATTCTATGCCTAAAAGAGTTTTGTTTTGATTTATACTGGGTGGCAAAAGACTTTGTCCTTTTCTATCTCGGCGTGGATGGCACTGTGCTAATCCTATGCTTAAAAACTTTGATAGAGGGGTGAGGAGCCAGGACGGCGGCCAAGATGGCCGCGCGGACGCCCAGCTCCGCCGCTCACCCTCGTCTCCCATGATATCCTGCCCGTGATCCTGCACCCCAGCCGCGGCTTCGGGCAGAGGAGCAGTAGCGGAGCCCGACCGTGTAACTCCGGTCCGTGCACCGCCCCGGATGGCTTGGAAACGTCGTCCTGAAGTCTTCGGCCCTCAGTCCGGATAAGCCGGGACCTCGGGTTGCAGCATGGCCAACTCACAGGAGATAAACAACGGCCCGATCGGCCATGATGGTCCGGAGCCCCGGAGGTGAAACCGAAACCACCTTGCCGCAAACATCGAGTGCGCTCGCAGCGCCGGACCTACTACCTGCATACTAAAGCTTTTTGGTGAATATTCCTGACATTGGGGATGGCACGCTGCGAGGCAGAATCTATTGCCCGGGCCAGATTGCAACCGAAATGCGGTAAGAGGTGCGTGCCGCTGTGGCTGAACGGGGCTCGAATGTGACTCTCTGCGACTCCTCTACGAACTGCACGTTCTTTGTCTAAGCTGAACTGCTACTGAGGCGGCTCTTTCTTTGTTCCTTGAGTCCCGAGGTCCCGGCTGACTGCCTGGGGTGTAATGGCGCCTACGGTGCGGGATGTTTTGTTGGCCACCAATGACCTGCACACTGCCCTGAAAGATCTGGGGACGACTGTGCGCCCCGCGCAGCTGCTACCTCCTCCTGTTGTGGCGCACTTGGTCGCAGATGCATGCAGCAAAGACTGTCTGCCCACTTTATCCCCGGCTACCGCAGTAGTTGACTTCCAGTAGTGTGTACCGCTGGATGAAGAGACTGGGGAACAGTATATCTGGGATGGTGCGCCTGCTACCCTCTTTGATCTTCTACCGGCTCATCTGTTTCCCGATCATGGGCGCCATGCACCACCGCGGATGGTTGGGATGCCCTGGAGAGTTGTTCCTTTGCTACTATTGTGATCCTTGTTGTGGATCTGTGTGGCCTCAACTGGTACTTTTGGTATATTGCGTCTCACTGCGCATGGATTGGGTGGCATGCTGACTTTTTTCCGTACTGGTCAGGGCTGACCGCTGCTTTGACATCTCCTGAGTGACCTCGGTGCCGAAACGGAACATTGTTTGAACTGGAGACTTTGTACGGCTGGGATGACCATACACTGCTGCCCACGCTCCTTCTTAGTGGACTTCCGCTTTTTGGGGGTGGGAGGCTGGGGGTGAGTCTGGGGCTGGAGCTACGGCCCTCCTCCGTTATTTCCCGCTTTGGGGTCTTCTTGGGGCGACAGGCATGCCTATGGGGGGGGGGGCCGTGGCCTTCCGCTGGTATGCAGGGTGGGGGGGTTCAGGGATGGGATGTGTTTTGTGTTCTTTCTTTGTTCCTATGGCCCTCTTTCTTTTTCTTCTCTTACTCTGCTTCTTTTTTGTTCTTATATACCTTTTTGCTTACTTTGGGATCGGGGTCCAGTGTTATTGGGAAGTTTACTGTATTGTGCCTTTATGTGACGTAGCTGTTGGTTCTAGTTTCTTGCTGGTGGGACACTGCGTTCCGGCGAATGCCTCCTTTTATCATGCCTCCCGCTATGTGCTCCTTTAATGATGCCTGCTCTCCTGTTCCGCGATTAGCTCCAATTCTCTTCTCTTGTTTTATAAAATTGTACGCTATAATATCCTCGAATCCTATTAGAAAAGGAAATCCTCCCAACTCCTGGAACATTGTGGACATATCCATTTATTGATCCCTAACATAAGACTGCGTTGACCATTGCTTTAATGTTTTCCCTCGTTCTGCGAGGCTTTATGTCCTTGTATGCTGTTGTCAATTATCAATGGTCCGTGCTTTTAATCTCCTGTAATGGTATGTTTGAGGTTTTCCAATAAAAAATTTTCACAAAAAAAAAACTTTGATAGAAAAACAGACATTTGAGGTGAGCAGATCTAGAGTGTCGCTGGTGTTGAAAGTGTTCTAACAGGAGCTGCTGTCCACCTAAACTTGAGAACCACCCAGAGTTCTCTCATTTTTTGTATATATATATATATATATTATACCTTTCCCTGGTATACCACGATTTTTCATCAAAAAACCAGTGCCGAGGCCCAAATGGTGCTTGATGTTAGTATTTATTTGGCTCATGAACAAAACCCCAGGGTTTTGTTCGTGAGCCAAATAAATACTAACATCAAGCACCATTTGGGCCTCGGCACTGGTTTTTTGATGAAAAATCGTGGTATACCAGGGAAAGGTATAATAACAAGGAAGTGGCGATTCCGCCGGGAGCCCGCCGTTGCAAGCGGCTTAAGCCAGCCAAATTCTGTGTGGTTTATATATATATATATATATATATATATATATATATATATATATATATATATATATATATATATATATATATATTACCTACTGGCGATAGCCAGTAGGTATATATAGTTAGGATTTTTTTCCTATGGGATTTTTGAAAATTCTATGTCGAATAACTTTGGCGTTTGAGGACAGAATTGGCTGAAATTTTCAGGAAAATGGAACATTTAGTTTCTGAGCAGCCCCTGAAAATTTGGGGGGGTTTCGTCAAGGGGGGGCCGAGAAAAAAGGGGGGTCCCAAAACGTGTTTTTCCCATGCAATTTTCCATAGGGCGGTTGGCCTCACTTTTAGCCTGAACGGCTGAATGGATTTACACCAAACTTGGCAAAATTGTAGGGACTGGTAGCCCGATGTGCCTTTGCTATGTCTCAAGATATAGGCTCCAGTGGTTTTTACGAAAATTAACTTTGAAAAATATATATTGGGCTACATTGGGCTATATATATGTTGGAGCCCAAATGTAGCCCAATGTAGCCCAATGTAGCCCAAAGATGGCCACCAGAGACAAAAAAAACAAATGTAGCCCAAATATCAGCCAGATGTAGCCCAACTATAGCCCAATGACAGAATGTCCCAGAGTGTTCTAAAGAACAACTAGAGTGCTAACAGTCCTACTTATTACAAAGGTATGGCACACCTGAAGCCATCTTGATTGGAATAAAGTGGTAACTCTTAAAACATTTAATTTAAAAAGGAACAAAATGAGGGGGTTCATTTTGCCATAGAAAGTATGATTAGCGAATATATGACGAAATCCCGCATACCATCAGTCCGCAAAAAAAATCCCGCATGTACTATTAGGCCGCAAATTAAAATAGGGAAAACTTTTAGAACGAATATGCCTTTAGCATACACTAAACAACTAAACTACCCTAAACCCTAAAACACTACCCCCAGCATGACCCTACACTACACAAACAGTACAACACTACCCTAAACCCTAAAACACTACCCCCAGCATGACCCTACACTACGCAAACACTACAACACTACCCAAAACCCTAAAACACTACACCCCAGCATGACCCTACACTACGCAAACACTACAACACTACCCTAAACCCAAAAACACTACCCCCAGCATGACCCTACACTACGCAAACACTACAACACAACCCTAAACCCTAAAACACTACCCCCAGCATGACCCTACACTACGCAAACACTACAACACAACCCTAAACCCTAAAACACTACCCCCAGCATGACCCTACACTACGCAAACACTACAGCACTACCCTAAACCCTAAAACACTACCCCCAGCATGACGCTACACTACGCAAACACTACAACACTACCCAAAACCCTAAAACACTACACCCCAGCATGACCCTACACTACGCAAACACTACAGCACTACCCTAAACCCTAAAACACTACCCCCAGCATGACCCTACACTACCCAAACACTACAACACTACCCAAAACCCTAAAACACTACACCCCAGCATGACCCTACACTACGCAAACACTGCAACACTACCCTAAACCCTAAAACACTACCCCCAGCATGACCCTACACTACGCAAACACTACAACACTACCCTAAACCCTAAAACACTACCCCCAGCATGACCCTACACTACGCAAACACTACAACACTACCCTAAACCCTAAAACACTACCCCCAGCATGACCCTACACTACGCAAACACTACAACACTACCCTAAACCCTAAAACACTACCCCCAGCATGACCCTACACTACGCAAACACTACAACACTACCCTAAACCCTAAAACACTACCCCCAGCATGACCCTACTCTACGCAAACACTACAACACTACCCAAAACCCTAAAACACTACCCCCAGCATGACCCTACACTACGCAAACACTACAACACTACCCAAAACCCTAAAACACTACCCCCAGCATGACCCTACACTACACAAACACTACAACACTACCCTAAACCCTAAAACACTACACCCCAGCATGACCCTACACTACGCAAACACTACAACACTACCCAAAACCCTAAAACACTACCCCCAGCATGACCCTACACTACGCAAACACTACAACACTATCCTAAACCCTAAAACACTACGCCCAGCATGACCCTACACTACGCAAACACTACAACACTACCCTAAACCCTAAAACACTAGCCCCAGCATGACCCTACACTACGCAAACACTACAACACAACCCTAAACCCTAAAACACTACCCCCAGCATGACCCTACACTACGCAAACACTACAACACTACCCTAAACCCTAAAACACTACCCTCAGCATGACCCTACACTACGCAAACACTACAACACAACCCTAAACCCTAAAACACCACCCCCAGCATGACCCTACACTAAACAACCACCACAACTCTACACTACACTAACACAACACTACACTACACAACACTACACTACACTACACAATCACTAACCCACGAAAAAATTAACACAAACCCACTTACCTCTCTCGTCATCGTGGTTTTCACAACGCAAATGCATTTACCATACATGCCTTTAAAACGTAATTCTTTGTAAAGGCATGTGCGATAAATGCACATGCGTTTTGAAAAAATGCGGGATAATGGTATGCGAGGTCAATGACCTTGCGGGATAATGGTATGCGGACTGAAAGTCTGCGGGATAAAAAATGCGGGAAAATGGCTGCAAACCATGATTAGCAGCAGACTTCCCCGGTGAGCACTAGCTTTACTACAGTGATCTAATGAGCAACTAGAGTGCGAACATTCAGAATGTATGGCAAATGTGTGAAACATCTGAATGCCTTCTTGATAGAACCTAAGTAAACAAGCATTGAAAATGCAATAGATCTGCCCTCGTTTAAGTTAAAGCCATTCTGTTTGTAATGAGGTGGCTTTTTAGCTTTGCTTTTATTAGTGTTTTTAAAACTTTCATGTAAATAACATGCATATATGTATATGTATGCATGCATTTATATTTATATAGATATGCAGATTATATATGTTTATATATGTATATTACCTACTGGCGATAGCCAGTGGGTATATATAGTTAGGATTTTTTCTCTATGGGATTTCTGAAAATTCTATGTCTAATAACTTTGGCGTTTGTGTACGGAATTGGCTGAAATCTTCAGGAAAATGGCACATTTCGTTTCTGAGCAGCCCCTGAAAATTTGGGGGGGTTTCGTCAAGGGGGGGCCGAGAAACAAGGGGGGTCCCAAAACACGTTTTTCCCATTCATTTTTCCATAGGGCGGTTGGACTCACTTTTAGCTCGAACGGCTGAATAGATTTACATGAAACTTGGCAAAATTGTAGATATGGTTTGCCCGACGTGCCTTTGCTATGTCTCAATATATGTGCTCCAGTGGATTTTGAGAAATTAACGTTTAAAAAAATATATATATCTGTGACAGCGCTCCGGTTAGCGCCCCGGTTTGCGTACCTGACGCGTAACTGAACTTCGCGAAGCGAAGCTGATTGGCTCTCCGGTGTCTGTCAACATTCTAAACAGTCCGGAGCGGCCGCCATCTTGTCTCTCGGTACGATCGAGAGACAAGATGTGGTGAAAAACGAAGGGGGAAATGAAGGAAAGGGGGCAAGGTAGACCACTCCTGACCCCCTAGGATTGATGAGGGGGATATTAAAGTGCCCCGCGGGGCAAAAAAAAAAAGTAGTAATTTTTTTGCGATTTTACGCCGTAGAGGCGCATCCCGGTACGCGAACCGGGCAGCTCACCGGGCAGCTAACCGGGCAGCTAACCGGCAGCGTAGCTGTCAACATTGTAAACAGTCCGGAGCGGCCGCCATCTTGTCTCTCGGTAGGTTCGAGAGACAAGATGTGGTGAAAAAAGAAGGGGGAAATGAAGGAAAGGGGGCAAGGTAAACCCCTCCTGACCCCCTAGGATTGATGAGGGGGATATTAAAGTCCCCCGCGATTTTTCGCGGTAGAGGCGCTTCCCGGTACGCGAACCGGGCAGCTAACCGGCAGCGTAACGGGAGTCCGCCATCTTGTGTTTTTGGAGCGTCCGGTTCGCGTACCGGGTGGCGTCCCGGTAAGCGTAACAAGGGGAAAACCAAGAGAAACAGTAAAAAAAAAATTAAGGGAATAGATTTCCAGCAAACTTGACAAAATTGTAGGGACTGTTTGTTTGATGTGCCTTTGCAAGGCCTCCAGATATGTGCACGTGTGGATTTTGTCTAATTAAGGTTAAAAAATAAATATATATCTGTAAGCGTGCTCCGGCACGCTTACGTTACGGGTTTTGTTTGCGCTGCAGAGCCGATACGTCACGGTTATGCGACGCGTCATGAGGCATCTCACGTGGCTACGTGATACGTCACGTAATAAAGAATATATTTTACAGCTATAGATATTAGCTTTTAAAAAACCAATGAAATTCACTGAAAAAACCATAGGTTATAGACCATATATAGTTAGGAATTTGCATTTACAAAACCTTGAAAATTCACTGAAAAAACCATAGGTTAGAGACCATATATAGTTAGCTGGACATTTTATTGACATAAAACCAATGAAATTCCATATATAGTTAGTTGCACTAACTATATATCGCGCACCCGCAATCCACTGCTGATGATGTCACATATTACATCATTCATGACATGGTCAGTGACATCACTGATGACATCACTGATGACATCTCAAATGACATCACTGATGACATCACTGATGACATCTCAAATGACATCACTGATGACATCATGACACACCAATACCAGTTACTACATACGCACTCACTGATTCCTACGTCTACACACACATTCACTCATTCACCCATACAATCACTCATACATACAGTCACTCATTATTACAACACTATCATATGCACTCATACACCTATGCAGACACTCACACACTGCCACTCATCCATGGAGTTACTCACACATCTAGTCAGTCCTGTAAAGAATCAATCACACTTCCATTTCCTCATCTATACAGTTAAACACAGAACACCATACTTCAGTGACATCACTGATGACATCACTGATGACATCTCAAATGACATCACTGATGACATCTCAAATGACATCACTGATGACATCATGACACACCAATACCAGTTACTACATACGCACTCACTGATTCCTACGTCTACACACACATTCACTCATTCACCCATACAATCACTCATACATACAGTCACTCACTATTACAAGACTATCATATGCACTCATACACCTAGTCAGTCCTGTGAAGAATCAATCACACTTCGATTTCCTCATCTATACAGTTAAACACAGAACACCATACTTTTCACACATATACTAACACATACCTACTCTCTTATACAATCACTGATACAAGTACACATTGATATGCACAGAGTCACACACCTCCCAGCCAGCCACACACACACTCAGTCTTCCATACATCCACTCATTCTTCAATATGTAAAACATATTTAAACTTTACAAAAACACACAGACACTAGATGATGTCATCAGTGATGTCATTTGAGATGTCATCAGTGATGTCATTTGAGATGTCATCAGTGATGTCATCAGTGATGTCACTGACCATGTCATGAATGATGTAATATGTGACATCATCAGCAGTGGATTGCGGGTGCGCGATATATAGTTAGTGCAACTAACTATATATGGAATTTCATTGGTTTTATGTCAATAAAATGTCCAGCTAACTATATATGGTCTCTAACCTATGGTTTTTTCAGTGAATATATATATATATATATACATACATACATATTACCTACTGGCGATAGCCAGTAGGTATATATAGTTAGGATTTTTTTCCTATGGGATTTTTGAAAATTCTATGTCGAATAACTTTGGCGTTTAAGGACAGAATTGGCTGAAATTTTCAGGAAAATGGAACATTTTGTTTCTGAGCAGCCCCTGAAAATTTGGGGGGGTTTCGTCAAGGGGGGGCCGAGAAAAAAGGGGGGTCCCAAAACGTGTTTTTCCCATGCAATTTTCCATAGGGGCGGTTGGCCTCACTTTTAGCCTGAACGGCTGAATGGATTTACACCAAACTTGGCAAAATTGTAGGGACTGGTAGCCCGATGTGCCTTTGCTATGTCTCAAGATATAGGCTCCAGTGGTTTTCACAAAAATTAACTTTGAAAAATATATATTGGGCTACATTGGGCTATATATATGTTGGAGCCCAAATGTAGCCCAATGTAGCCCAATGTAGCCCAAAGATGGCCACCAGAGACAAAAAAAACAAATGTAGCCCAAATATCAGCCAGATATAGCCCAACTATAGCCCAATGACAGAATGTCCCAGAGTGTTCTAAAGAACAACTAGAGTGCTAACAGTCCTACTTATTACAAAGGTATGGCACACCTGAAGCCATCTTGATTGGAATAAAGTGGTAACTCTTAAAACATTTAATTTAAAAAGGAACAAAATGAGGGGGTTCATTTTGCCATAGAAAGTATGATTAGCGAATATATGACGAAATCCTGCATGTACTATTAGGCCGCAAATTAAAATAACGAAAACTTTTAGAACGAATATGCCTTTAGCATACACTAAACAACTAAACTACCCTAAACCCTAAAACACTACCCCCAGCATGACCCTACACTACACAAACAGTACAACACTACCCTAAACCCTAAAACACTACCCCCAGAATGACCCTACACTACACAAACACTACAACACTACCCTAAACCCTAAAACACTACCCCCAGCATGACCCTACACTACGCAAACACTACAACACTACCCAAAACCCTAAAACACTACACCCCAGCATGACCCTACACTACGCAAACACTACAACACTACCCTAAACCCTAAAACCCTACCCCCAGCATGACCCTACACTACACAAACACTACAACACAACCCTAAACCCTAAAACACTACCCCCAGCATGACCCTACACTACGCAAACACTACAACACAACCCTAAACCCTAAAACACTACCCCCAGCATGACCCTACACTACGCAAACACTACAACACTACCGTAAACTCTAAAACACTACCCCCAGCATGACCCTACGCTACGCAAACACTACAACACTACCCAAAACCCTAAAACACTACACCCCAGCATGACCCTACACTACGCAAACACTACAACACTACCCTAAACCCTAAAACACTACCCCCAGCATGACCCTACACTACGCAAACACTACAACACTACCGTAAACCCTAAAACACTACCCCCAGCATGACCCTACGCTACGCAAACACTACAACACTACCCAAAACCCTAAAACACTACACCCCAGCATGACCCTACACTACACAAACAGTACAACACTACCCTAAACCCTAAAACACTACCCCCAGCATGACCCTACACTACACAAACACTACAACACTACCCTAAACCCTAAAACACTACCCCCAGCATGACCCTACACTACGCAAACACTACAACACTACCCAAAACCCTAAAACACTACACCCCAGCATGACCCTACACTACGCAAACACTACAACACTACCCTAAACCCTAAAACCCTACCCCCAGCATGACCCTACACTACACAAACACTACAACACAACCCTAAACCCTAAAACACTACCCCCAGCATGACCCTACACTACGCAAACACTACAACACTACCGTAAACCCTAAAACACTACCCCCAGCATGACCCTACACTACGCAAACACTACAACACTACCGTAAACCCTAAAACACTACCCCCAGCATGACCCTACACTACGCAAACACTACAACACTACCCAAAACCCTAAAACACTACCCCCAGCATGACCCTACACTACGCAAACACTACAACACTACCCAAAACCCTAAAACACTACCCCCCAGCATGACCCTACACTACGCAAACACTACAACACTACCCAAAACCCTAAAACACTAGCCCCAGCATGACACTACACTACGCAAACACTACAACACTACCCAAAACCCTAAAACACTACCCCCAGCATGACCCTACACTACGCAAACACTACAACACTACCCAAAACCCCAAAACACTACACCCCAGCATGACCCTACACTACGCAAACACTACAACACTACCCAAAACCCTAAAACACTACACCCCAGCATGACCCTACACTACGCAAACACTACAACACTACCCAAAACCATAAAACACTACCCCCAGCATGACCCTACACTACGCAAACACTACAACACTACCCAAAACCCTAAAATACTACCCCCAGCATGACCCTACACTACGCAAACACTACAACACTACCCTAAACCCTAAAATACTACACCCCAGCATGACCCTACACTACGCAAACACTACAACACTACCCAAAACCCTAAAACACTACCCCCAGCATGACCCTACACTACGCAAACACTACAACACTATCCTAAACCCTAAAACACTACGCCCAGCATGACCCTACACTACGCAAACACTACAACACTACCCTAAACCCTAAAACACTAGCCCCAGCATGACCCTACACTACGCAAACACCACAACACAACCCTAAACCCTAAAACACTACCCCCAGCATGACCCTACACTATGCAAACACTACAACACTACCCTAAACCCTAAAACACTACCCCCAGCATGACCCTACACTACGCAAACACTACAACACAACCCTAAACCCTAAAACACTACCCCCAGCATGACCCTACACTAAACAACCACCACAACTCTACACTACACTAACACAACACTACACTACACAACACTACACTACACTACACAATCACTAACCCACGAAAAAATTAACACAAACCCACTTACCTCTCTCGTCATCGTGGTTTTCACAACGCAAATGCATTTACCATACATGCCTTTAAAACGTAATTCTTTGTAAAGGCATGCGCGATAAATGCACATGCGTTTTGAAACAATGCGGGATAATGGTATGCGAGGTCAATGACCTTGCGGGATAATGGTATGCGGACTGAAAGTCTGCGGGATAAAAAATGCGGGAAAATGGCTGCAAACCATGATTAGCAGCAGACTTCCCTGGTGAGCACTAGCTTTACTACAGTGATCTAATGAGCAACTAGAGTGCTAACATTCAGAATTTATGGCAAATGTGTGACACATCTGAATGCCTTCTTGGTAGAACCAAAGTAAACAAGCATTGAAAATGCAATAGATCTCGCCCTCGTTTAAGTTAAAGCCATTCTGTTTGTAATGAGGTGGCTTTTTAGCTTTGCTTTTATTAGTGTTTTTAAAACTTTCATGTAAATAACGTGCATATGTATGCATATATGTATATGTATGCATGCATTTATATTTATATAGATATGCAGATTATATATGTTTATATATGTATATTACCTACTGGCGATAGCCAGTGGGTATATATAGTTAGGATTTTTTCTCTATGGGATTTCTGAAAATTCTATGTCTAATAACTTTGGCGTTTGTGGACGGAATTGGCTGAAATTTTCAGGAAAATGGCACATTTTGTTTCTGAGCAGCCCCTGAAAATTTGGGGGGGGGTTCGTCAAGGGGGGCCGAGAAAAAAGGGGGGTCCCAAAACGCGTTTTTCCCATTCATTTTTCCATAGGGCGGTTGGACTCACTTTTAGCTCGAACGGCTGAATAGATTTACATGAAACTTGGCAAAATTGTAGATATGGTTTGCCCGACGTGCCTTTGCTATGTCTCAATATATGTGCTCCAGTGGATTTTGAGAAATGAACATTTAAAAAAATATATATATCTGTGACAGCGGTCCGGTTAGCGCCCCGGTTCGCGTACCTGACGCGTAACGGAACTTCGCGAAGCGAAGCTGATTGGCTCTCCGGTGTCTGTCAACATTCTAAACAGTCCGGAGCGGCCGCCATCTTGTCTCTCGGTACGATCGAGAGACAAGATGTGGTGAAAAACGAAGGGGGAAATGAAGGAAAGGGGGCAAGGTAGACCACTCCTGACCCCCTAGGATTGATGAGGGGGATATTAAAGTGCCCCGCGGGGCAAAAAAAAAATTTTTTTTTTTTTGCGATTTTACGCCGTAGAGGCGCGTCCCGGCACGCGAACCGGGCAGCTCACCGGGCAGCTCACCGGGCAGCTCACCGGGCAGCTAACCGTCCCTAACCTAAGCGTCCCGGTAAGCGTAACAAGGGGAAAACCAAGAGAAACAGTAAAAAAAAAATTAAGGGAATAGATTTCCAGCAAAATTGGCAAAATTGTAGGGACTGTTTGTTTGATGTGCCTTTGCAAGGCCTCAAGATATGTGCACGTGTGGATTTTGTCTAATTAAGTTTAAAAAATATATATATATCTGTAAGCGTGCTCCGGCACGCTTACGTTACGGGTTTTATTTGCGCTGCAGAGCCGATACGTCATGGTTATGCGACGCGCCATGAGGCGTCTCACGTGGCTAGGTGATACGTCACGTAATAAAGAATATATTTTACAGCTATAGATATTAGCTTTTAAAAAACCAATGAAATTCACTGAAAAAACCATAGGTTATAGACCATATATAGTTAGGAATTTGCATTTACAAAACCTTGAAAATTCACTGAAAAACCATAGGTTAGAGACCATATATAGTTAGCTGGACATTTTATTGACATAAAACCAATGAAATTCCATATATAGTTAGTTGCACTAACTATATATCGCGCACCCGCAATCCACTGCTGATGATGTCACATATTACATCATTCATGACATGGTCAGTGACATCACTGATGACATCACTGATGACATCTCAAATGACATCACTGATGACATCACTGATGACATCACTGATGACATCTCAAATGACATCACTGATGACATCATGACACACCAATACCAGTTACTACATACGCACTCACTGATTCCTACGTCTACACACACATTCACTCATTCACCCATACAATCACTCATACATACAGTCACTCATTATTACAACACTATCATATGCACTCATACACCTATGCAGACACTCACACACTGCCACTCATCCATGGAGTTACTCACACACCTAGTCAGTCCTGTAAAGAATCAATCACACTTCCATTTCCTCATCTATACAGTTAAACACAGAACGCCATACTTCAGTGACATCACTGATGACATCACTGATGACATCACTGATGACATCTCAAATGACATCACTGATGACATCTCAAATGACATCACTGATGACATCATGACACACCAATACCAGTTACTACATACGCACTCACTGATTCCTACGTCTACACACACATTCACTCATTCACCCATACAATCACTCATACATACAGTCACTCATTATTACAACACTATCATATGCACTCATACACCTAGTCAGTCCTGTGAAGAATCAATCACACTTCGATTTCCTCATCTATACAGTTAAACACAGAACACCATACTTTTCACACATATACTAACACATACTTACTCTCTTATACAATCACTGATACAAGTACACATTGATATGCACAGAGTCACACACCTCCCAGCCAGCCACACACACACTTAGTCTTCCATACATCCACTCATTCTTCAATATGTAAAACATATTTAAACTTTACAAAAACACACAGACACTAGGGTTTTGGGTAGTGTTGTAGTGTTTGCGTAGCGTAGGGTCATGCTGGGGGTAGTGTTTTAGAGTTTACGGTAGTGTTGTAGTGTTTGCGTAGTGTAGGGTCATGCTGGGGGTAGTGTTTTAGGGTTTAGGGTTGTGTTGTAGTGTTTGCGTAGTGTAGGGTCATGCTGGGGGTAGTGTTTTAGGGTTTAGGGTTGTGTTGTAGTGTTTGTGTAGTGTAGGGTCATGCTGGGGGTAGGGTTTTAGGGTTTAGGGTAGTGTTGTAGTGTTTGCGTAGTGTAGGGTCATGCTGGGGTGTAGTGTTTTAGGGTTTTGGGTAGTGTTGTAGTGTTTGCGTAGTGTAGGGTCATGCTGGGGGTAGTGTTTTAGGGTTTAGGGTAGTGTTGTAGTGTTTGTGTAGTGTAGGGTCATTCTGGGGGTAGTGTTTTAGGGTTTAGGGTAGTGTTGTACTGTTTGTGTAGTGTAGGGTCATGCTGGGGGTAGTGTTTTAGGGTTTAGGGTAGTTTAGTTGTTTAGTGTATGCTAAAGGCATATTCGTTCTAAAAGTTTTCGTTATTTTAATTTGCGGCCTAATAGTACATGCAGGATTTCGTCATATATTCGCTAATCATACTTTCTATGGCAAAATGAACCCCCTCATTTTGTTCCTTTTTAAATTAAATGTTTTAAGAGTTACCACTTTATTCCAATCAAGATGGCTTCAGGTGTGCCATACCTTTGTAATAAGTAGGACTGTTAGCACTCTAGTTGTTCTTTAGAACACTCTGGGACATTCTGTCATTGGGCTATAGTTGGGCTATATCTGGCTGATATTTGGGCTACATTTGTTTTTTTTGTCTCTGGTGGCCATCTTTGGGCTACATTGGGCTACATTGGGCTACATTTGGGCTCCAACATATATATAGCCCAATGTAGCCCAATATATATTTTTCAAAGTAAATTTTTGTGAAAACCACTGGAGCCTATATCTTGAGACATAGCAAAGGCACATCGGGCTACCAGTCCCTACAATTTTGCCAAGTTTGGTGTAAATCCATTCAGCCGTTCAGGCTAAAAGTGAGGCCAACCGCCCCTATGGAAAATTGCATGGGAAAAACACGTTTTGGGACCCCCCTTTTTTCTCGGCCCCCCCTTGACGAAACCCCCCCAAATTTTCAGGGGCTGCTCAGAAACAGAATGTTCCATTTTCCTGAAAATTTCAGCCAATTCTGTCCTTAAACGCCAAAGTTATTCGACATAGAATTTTCAAAAATCCCATAGGAAAAAAATCCTAACTATATATACCTACTGGCTATCGCCAGTAGGTAATATATATATATATATATATATATATATATATATATATATATATATATATATATATATATATATATATATATATATATATATATATATATATATATGTATGTATATATATATATATATATATATATATATATGTATATATATATATATATATATATATATATATATATATATATATATATATATATATATATATATATATATATATATATATATATATATATATATATATATATATATATATATATATATATATATATATATATACTTATGCCTTTATCAAGGGTGGTAAATGGGGTGGTAAATGTATATGGCTAACAGCATACTCGTGCTTCCATCATTATCATCGCAGGTTCTTCACCCGCTCAATGCTTCGGGCAACACTAACTCAGTGACCAAAGAGGCCAAGCATGTAGTAGTGTGCCCCTTGTTCGGTAGTTTGGAAACAACTCTAAAATGGTGTAGAACACGTGCGCCCCGTCTTTTTTATACATAGGGTTACGTGTGTAGTGACGGATGTGCTGGATGGGTGTGGTGTGGGTGTATACCAGCCATGAGAGAGTGTGTGTCGATCTGACAACTAGACCTGCAACTAAGAAATCACTATAATGGAAATCTGAGATTTGTACTGTTGTTGTGTTTTCCTGGTAGCGTAAGCACTGAAGGCTGTACTAACATATTCAGTCTCGATTAATTTACCACCTCCCCCAGGGGCTTTTAAATGTTGGGAGAGTGGTCAAAAATTGTGTTGACTTTTCTTCTTTAGCGTGCAGTACTATATTGTTTTATAAAATGTATAAGTCTTTAAACTATCTTTACTCTTACGACGTGCGGGCGATATTTCCGTAATTGATTTTAAAAGTAATATACGCTTTTTTAAACTTTTAAAAAACTATTTTCATGATTATCCCAGATAATGTCTTCCCTTAATATGTACATCAAATACATAAATATATCTTTTTGAACAATTAGAATCTTTTGCGCCGTACGTGTGCGGGCCCCGTTTATGACATCACGCAGGATATATATATATTTTTTAATAAAAATGCAGGGTACGCGTTTTGGGCGAAAAAGAAAAAAAACGCAAAGCCCGCTTTATTGTTAATTAGCCTCCGGGGGGGCGAAATCCCTGGGGCAATTTTGTTTATCATAATGGGGGCCTAGAGGGTCACCCCTGCGTGGGGATCGCTACCCCCGATCTTCAACTTTATGTATGTGGGGGGCTCATGGCCCCCCGGAGTTCTGGGGACCGCCTCCTCCTCCACTCGAGCCCCCCCGGGGCCGCTTTTTATTTAAAAAAAACTGAGCAAAGGGGTTCTTTTGTGGTATTTTGGTTTTGTTTCTGTCTTGTAGAGGATCCAGGGTAAATATAATGGTTGTTTGTACAGCCACTACCTTTCTGCCTGTTACCATAGTAACAGTTCATGGATCAGTTGCGTGAGTACAGAGGTTAGAAGTTCATCACAATATGTTGCTAATTGAAATAGTTACTGTGCTGGAAATCTATATTTATTTTTTTCATAGGAACCGTTAGTCGTAGAAGAAGTCCGTGGAAAAGTTTTGTTAGGGATTCCTTCCTGTTCGGGGAGCATTAGGGTAACGTGCTCCAAGCGGGACTTTACGAAGTTTAATGTTCATTGGCTGTAAAGTATTAAAAGTAAAAGGTTTAGCAGTCATTCCTTGCTCGTCTGTGGAACAACATGGACATGTTATTGACTAAAGTGTTCCGAGCACAAGTTTGCTCCTTATTGGGTGGGAACAGTTCATTGTTGTCAGTGATATTGTGATGCATTTTCCAAAGGAGTATGGGGAAAGAAAGTAGTAGAGGGCAGTTTAAGAACACTTTTAACTCTGTAAAGTGCCCATAAGGTGGGGGAGAGAAATTATGAGGGAAACATTTTTTTTAATATGTTTCAAGTGATATTTATATAATTGCTGTGTGGTGTATAAATCATGGCAGAAAAATGACAGTGTCTTGCGGTGTTTTGTTTTATCAAGTTTGTAGGTGACATACTTCTTAGTAGTACTATTTACTTATAATGTGGTGTTTACTTTCCTGATGGGGAGGTGTGGTTGCGCAGCAAAAAATTCAGTCTTGGTTTGAAACAGTTTTTATTAAGCAAATACAAATAAACTTCATTGAGAAACTGTCGCTGTATATATGAAAGGGGTGACAATTAAAAATGGAATTTCATAAAATATCAGTTAAGCGTGGCTATATACTTCTTTTTTTGTGCTACAGATTGTAAAAGTGTTGCCCCACATTCTTGTTGATGTAAGAGTGCATCAGTTACTTTTAGATAAAGTAGAATAGAAGTGCTACAACAAACACTCCCGCACTACATTATCTCAGATCAAGCGAACAAGTAAAACAGTAAAATATCATTTATTTTATATTACATAGAAATGCATGCATTATTATTTTTTAAATTTGTATTCTGTACAATTCAGAAAAGTGCTGTCGTAGTTTTTACAGGTTGCAGACTGTTCCGCTAATAAATCACATACTCACCAAAGAATATATAGAATGTTACTCTTATAATATATAGTACAGGTCCTATATATTCTTTAGGGAGAAGGTGAATAGGAATCGTAAATAAGAATAGAAATTAGAAAAAAACATTCAGAAATGTAGGGTTTATTAAATATTTAAAGTAACAAAGTATGAATGATAGCTATATTTTAATATCTGATCAAGTACTTATAAATATTTGATAATTATATTACAGATGGCGCTGAAAAATCTCCCATTCCTCTTCTGTAGCAATAGGACAATCTATTGTAATATAACTTTTGATACCATTGTTACAGTAAAAAGAAAAGGAAAATAAAGTTATGTATTTAACAGAACATCCATTATGAAATACTGTTGAGCGGTAATTATTTACTGAACTTCATTTCTCCGGGAGGTGAAAAAATTGGATCTTCGTGGCAACGGGTCATAAAATCCTCTGAGATCATGACGGTGAGAATAATAATATGTATATATTTTCACAGCATATGATCACAAGGGGAAAATAGACTGAAATCCGCAAGCCGGTAACGTTGCTTACTTATCGTTACTGTTTGTGATGACGGATTGTGAATTCCGCTAAGATCACCTAGACTGTCAATGTTATAATATACATATTAACAGTATGTGATCTCTAGGGGAAAACACAATAACAAGTGTAACATTGTGACGTTGATTGTAAATGTTTAGTGTTTGCGTTGACGGGTTAGCAACACCTCTCGAGCGAAGTACAGTATCAATATTATAGTATAAAAAGTCACTATATATAAGGTGAAAGGTGCCAGAAAAGGAGTGATATTTGTTATAATCTATCTGTTTTTAAGAACAAGCTGCTGACGTTACAGAGAAAAAGCGAAAAAAATGCAATAACATTTTTTTCTACATATAAATGTTTAAATATTGACAAATAGACACAATTTATAACTAAGTACTATGCCTATGCCATATTGAAACAGCTTACAACTCCAGAATATGTTTGTGGACGCAAAAAGAGAATCTGATGCTAGAGAACAGAACCTGCAACAAAGATTGGCGATTCAGAAATAACTTGCGAAAACGAAACGAATTGCACAGTAGGTGTGGTTTATATAGTTTTTTGTTGTTTAGTAGTCTATGGAAGGAAGATGTGGCTCCGCCTATTTAGATGGCACGTTTTGCAGTTTACACGTGCTCATGTTTTAACTGTATTTCTTCTGCACGTGTTCGGAAAAGTTACAAACTGTGAAGCTGTAAAGGTTTTGATTTTGATTGTAATACGTATAAGGTATTATTATGAATGAATGAATACACATTTCTATTGCGCATGGCTACCCTAGGGCATCCAAACGCATGAGTTGGAGAGTTTATAAAGTGTTACTCGGTAATATGTGTTCTTTACATTTTTATGATTAAAAGCATCTAAATAGAAGACGTATAAAAATATATTGTTAATATTAGAAGAAAAAAAAGGTTTAATATTTGTTATTTTTATGGTTCTTAATTTAAAAATTGCAAGCATTTGTAAATCGTAATCCTACCCTCGGAAAGATGTGCTGGTGCTTGGGGTTTTGGGAAGGTTAATAAATAATAAATGCCCTTTTCTATGCGCCTATAAACTTGGCTTTTAAACTTTTAATTGCCCAGTCTGTATCTTTACACTTCCTCCAAACATTTTGGTACTGCTATTTTAGTATTGGAGTGAGCCATTCAGCAGTATGTGTTTATGTATACACTGTTCTAAAAGTGAAGCTGCTATACATTTTGCCAGACACTCTCCTTGCAGAATTGCAATAATTCAGCCAGTACCCAAGTAGTCATGGTGCAAAGTGGGCCTTAGGGCATGGATTGCTTCAAACTCCTATACACTATGCATGCACTCTTCTATGCAAGGGCAAACTTGTCTTTTATAGGTTTTATTATCCAGTCTACATTCTTACACTTCCAGCAAACTCTTTGTGATTGCTGATTCAGTATTGTACTGAGCTATTTAGCAGAATGCCCTTATGTATGCACTGTGCTTAAAATGAAGCTCTTTTAAATTCAGACAGACACTCTCCTTGCAGAATTGTAATTATCCAGTCAGTACTCAAGTAATTGTGGTGCAAAGTAGGACTTAGGCCATGTACTGCTTTAAACCTGTATAGACTATGCATGCAGTCTTCTATGTAGCTGCACATTTGTTGTTTTTAGATTCATTTTCCCAGTCTGTATCATTCGACTTTCACAATCACTCTCACTCTACTGTTTCAATATAGTAGTGAGCCATTCAGCAGTATTTCCTAATATATGTACTGAGGTAAAAGTGAAGGTCTTATAAATTCAGTCATGCACTCTCTTTGCAGAACTGTAATCATGTAGTCAGTACCCAAGTAATTATGGAGTAAAGTAGGCCTTAGTTTATGGACTGCTTCAAACTTCTATTTACTATGCATGTACCTTTCTATGCACCTGCATATTTACCTTTCATATTTTAAATTCTTCAGTCTTTATCTTTACATTTCCACCAAGCACTCTGTCATTCCTGTTATAGTTTTGTAGTTACTCATTGATCAGTGTGTAGTAATCCATTCACTACATTCAAGCAGTAATAAGCAGATGTACAATAAGTGGTACATCCCCAGAGATATGCCAGTTATTGTGCACTGTGATATCACCACAATGGATGCACCGTATTTACAATGTGGTGTATTATAGAGCAAAAACGGCACAGATATGTGATGTATTTGTGTTGTGAAGGTGATGCATTGCTTGACTTGCGTTCCAAGCGCAATGCAGCTCCAGCAATGCTCATGGGGTTCTATGCTCACAAAGCGGTGTCCATCCTTACACCTGTTTCAAGCTGGTGCAGGGTTTTGACGTAGCACAGGCCTAAAAGTGACTGAATGAAATCTTATAGACTTTTAGGAGGCGTTCCTAATGCATAACACCTCCACTCCCCCCCCCCCTCTCTGCGCAGGAAAGCCTCATTCGGGCACCGGGCTTTAGAATGTGATACACCTTCCATATGCATCACATTGTAAATATCAGACACCATGGCACATCGTTTGCACCACCCCTGCATCACAAAAGTGACGGAAAAGATGTGTAAAAGAGGCACAAGGGGATTGTAAATCCGCTCCTAACACATACAAATTCACCCAGGCAGTTTAACTGGCAGTGCAAATTGAAGCATAGACTTGTAACTTATTTATATGGATATGTTACATTGAAGTGCTTCGGAGGTACTACAGTATACCATAGGTAAATACCGTATACATTTATGCTGTAGCAGTCCCTTATAGTTTTGCACTTTCACATTCACCATACACTACTAATACATTCATTCATTTATGCACTACACATTCATTCTGACAAACTCTTACACACTAATATAGAAATATAGTTCTTTCTTAATTAAGCCAGTGGAGGTAGTTCTGAAAAGAACAGTTTTTTTTTCTTTTTAGTTTTCTATTTTTTTTTTTTCAGCAAGTTTATAGCTGGTTTTTTTTAAACCAAAAAAAGGAAACTGGAAACAAAAAAAACGTGGAACAGGAACAAAAAATATATTTTTTTTTATTGTTTTGGGCAAAGGTGCTCTTCTTTGCTCTTCACTATGAGGTCAATAGACTGCTCACTGTAACAAAGGAGTTCTCTGCAAAATTTACAATGAATTGTAAAATCCGCAAACTGAGGTACAATAATAGGATGCGGACTGCTCGGAGGAGGTGGTGGTGCAGTTGAGGTAGAAGGAACTGCAGGTTGAGGGTCCTCCTGGAACCTTTGTGTTGCCATCCTTGCTTAATTCTTTGGATAGAAAATTTTTGACATGGCAAACGATTGAGGCTGTTCCGAAAGAGTACTTTTAGTGGGGGCACCCCTTGAAAGTGTAACCTCACAGATCTTGCACATTACTTTCGGCACATTCACCTTTTTCTGTCCCTCCGGAAATTAAAAAAACTTCCAAATGAAAGCTTCTTTTTTCTTTTTCTGAGGTGGGTCAGTAACAAAATCCTCCTCAGAGGAATGTACTGATGAAGTCTCAAAAAGAGCTGCCATTGTAGAGTTTGATTCTAAAAGACTACAGCTCCACAGAATAGATGTTTTTCCTGGAAAAGTCAAAGTAGGTTGATCAAAATGAGAGGGGTCTTTCAACAGTTGGAATAGGAAGTATTTGAACCAATCAAAACTCTCCTTTTATGGTCACATGACTTTGTGTACACTTACAGTACTCTTACGGTGCTCTTAAGATGCGAGTACGTATGACGTACCTCTGCAATTTGTGTAATTGCTTTTAAAAGCGATAATCGTTTATTAAAAGTAAAAAAAAACTATTTTCATGATTGTCCTAGATAATTTCTTCCCTTAATATGTACATTGAATACATAAATATATGTTTTTGAACAATTAGAAACTTTTTCGCCGTACGCTTACGGGGCGCCGTACATGACTTCACGTAGAAGCGTTGATGCGATGCCCAAGGTCAAAGCGTATCCGTAACGAGTGCGCGGCTACGCGCAGAGGACCATTTACCGTACAAAGAAAGGTTCGATCACTGTACGCGTACGGTGCAATTACCAAACAAAATATGAAAAAGGAATTATACAGATTTTAATTATGAAGAATTGGGAAAAAAACATTTATTAAAAAAAATGTGGGATTTAGTTTTGTTATTATTTGACATAAAGAATATTAAATATAAATTAAAAAATAAAATTAATATAAATATTTTTAATAAAAATTAAAGAAATTAGTATAAAAAGGAAGAAATACAATAATTTATACATTTAAAAATTATCATTTCCAAAACCTTTGAAATTCACTGAATAAACCATAGGTTTCAGCCACGTTATAGTTAGGAAGTAGCATTTAAAAAACCTTGAAAATTCACTGAAAAAACCATAGGTTTCCCACATGTTATAGTTAGCTGGAGATTTCACTCATACAAAACCATTGAAATTCCCCCGTTATAGTTAGTTCAGCTAACTATAACTTGCGTGCGCAATGCACTGCTGATGACGTCACATACTACATCATTCATGACATGGCCAGTGACATCACTGATGACATCATCCTTGTGAAAGAGTGGCAGACCTCCTCTCACCCTAATATAACCTTTGATACACACATTCAAAAATAGAACCTAACATTTTCTAAAAAATGGAGATACCAATACCAGTTAGAACAACCTATTCAATAATTCCAAAATCTACATACACATCCACTCATTCACCAATAGTTCTATATAGTAACTCATACATGTACTCACTCATCATATGTACTCATACACCTATACATCCTGTTACACACCTACACTTATACATAGAGTTATTCACACAAATACTCACACATGCAAATAAATGATCAAACATCCATTTACTTGCATATACAGCTCTACACACACCACTACACTTATTTCTACAGAAACATACACATACTTACTCTCTTGCACAATCAGTTATAGAAACACATACTTATTTACACAGGAACTCTTCCAATCTGTCACTGTCATATATCCTTACTTATATACATCAATACTCACATATACTAGTTTAAAACATATGTAATTACTCAGAAAGACACTATTGAGGCAGTCATTCACTCACTAAGACACCCATACACACAATCATCCACCCATACAGTCCTGCACATATGCTGTCTTCAAAACACATACAAACAGTGAGTCAGTCATTCATGCTGTAGTGTAGTTCCTATATTCCCAATAGGCTCTGCGCATTAGAATAACATAAACGATAGTTTACACGTAGGACTGAGGTCAATTAGGTCTCTATTGAATATGTTAGACTTCATTATGAATGCCAGCTAGCTCAGAGGTCACTAGAAACTTTCTCGAATGAACAGGAAGGAGTTAACTTTCCTGATTAGACAAGAAGGGATTTGCTTCTGACAACCGCATAAACATGACAACTTTGCTCCCTCCAGAATAAGGAGTATATCTCCAGAGTCGTGTGAAAACAATAGATAGCTATTTCACTCAGTCAATCGTGCATGCTTAGTTTCACCAGCGTGCAGAGAAATAGAGAGACAGGCGTTTTCAATAAAAGGTGTTATTTATTGAGCAGTCTTCTTTCTCATGCAAGCGAAGTGAATTGCCACAATTGCAATACTTATCATAAAGTAAAGTGCGTACAGTAAAAGAAGTATTATGAAATAATACTGTAAAAGCATTTATATGGTTTCTGAGCCATATGATACTTAAAACGGATAAAATATATACAATACTTACAATGATAAAAGTTTGACTAAACGTACTCAACTGGTGCTTCTAAACTACACCTACCCCAGTGTACCTAACTAAGCCTAGTACGTGGGAAGGAGTAAGTGAGCTGCAGTTTAAGTTAAGTTAGTTTTGCCAAGAATCTGAATCAAGAATTCTCTAAGGATCTAATCAGCTCCAAACCTTGGTTTTAGAAAGAAGGAGGTCTTGTATCTCTTTCTCAGGACTCGATCTCCCAGCAACCCGCAAGGGTGACTGGAAACCGTGGAGCTGGATTTCTCGGTAGGAGAAAAGACAGCGTCTCTCTCAGTGCGTCAATGGGAGGATCTGCTTCCTTCGGCATTCGCATCAGCTGGGCTTTGGGTAAGTAGATAGCCGCTCTGCTCCAAACCACTGTGTGTTGCCTAAGGCAAATGCTGGTATATTTATACCTGGAAGGTGCCGAGTTTGACGTAAGGTTGGACATAAGACGTCACTAAGAACTGGCAGTTCTTTCAGGACTCTCAGGAGTTCTAGGACAAATCAAAACAGAAGCAGGGGGAAATTCCCGGGCTGCTGGAGGTTTGGTTGGTTTAAAGAACGCATTGTACTTTCTAGGAGTCTAGGGAAGTAGCCTTGCCGTATTTGGACTGCATTGGCTATGACTAAATATGGATATGATTCTTATGCCTTTAAAAGGATATGATTTGTTATAACCACATAAGGGCATGAATCGGGAATATTTAATTAGGGTCCTTTATACGTTCACAACACCCACTCCACGTATAATGTCCATCATTACTAAATACTAAGCAATATATAAACATATAAGTATGCATGTGTTTTCCAGCCCACCCCAAAATACATACAATGCATTTGAAATGGTATAGATACACGAAAATTAGTATTATCTGTACTTTTTTCAAGCAGTGGTATCATTCAGAAAATAATTTTTGTAGTGCATTATAATCTTCACTGAATGAATCACGAAAGTTACATTTATGAAATGGCTCTTAATACAGAAGAGAAGGTCGAGACCATTTCATCACATAATTATACAAGATTGTACATGTGCTAGAGGCTGATTCAAAATATGGTCTCTAGAGTCTCTAAAAATAGAAGTTCTGTTCTCTAAGAATAGTTCTACTTTTAGCAGAGTACCATGTGCCAAAAAAAAGGTAAATGGGGAAGAAAAAAAATTAGTTCCAAATGTTTTCAGTAGTGTTGTTTATAGAAAACTGAAGGCCGAATTCAGAGTTTAGGGAATGCTGTGTGCGCGGTATTTCAAATATTATTCTCGTTGTTAGGAGAGAACAGTACCTCAGATAGGCCGGCAAAAAATTTGTCTACAACAGTATGTGAAAGTTGGGCCAAATCCGAAAAATCGGAAATAGTGAATTTATGCGATGCATTGCCATCATCGGTGTTTAGATCAGCAATGGTCACAGAAGGTTGTACCTGTGTGGTGCTGCTTTCATCTCGTACTTTACCGCCACCTAATCGTAATGGTGAAGTCTCAACGAATGCCGTCATCAGAATGGGTAGCCGCTGGGGACAACAAGTTGCATGAGCCGTTACCGAACCAAGCAAAGCATCGATATCCATTTGTACTGCTGATGGTAGTGTAAGACAGACGTCCAACACACATTCCTCTCCACATAGCAGACATCGAAGCACAGGTAAGATGCAATCTTGCCAGATTGGTCTGAATGAAAGAAACCCGGTAGTATTCAGATCTCTTAGCCGGGCCAATCCAAGGACTTTAGTGATACGTTCTCGGTATCGTATTGCTAGAATCGTTTCTTCCATCGTAGCCTGAGTTTTGTCTGTGACTTGGCTTGCCATATCAGAGCAGAAGGAACAAAAATAAAATTCCTGCCACGAGTCCCAAAATAAGAGGCAGGCCACCGAAAAAAGAAAGCACAAAATTCAGGAAGATGCCAGAACTGTTTCAAAGGGTACTAACAGTCCCGAAAAAATTGTCTTAAATACATGTGCGATGCCACTGGTATCTGACATGTTTAAGTTTGGCTTAACATTTCTACGAAATGCACGGGGCAATTTGTCGATAATAGGGTATGCATCTTTGCCGCTGTCCTTGCAACTAGCAGATCATACTTTTCTCTAGACGAGGTTAAAGACACAGTTGTTTGTAAAAGAATAGACTTCATTCTGCTTAAAGTATCAATTCGAATAGAAGAGATATTCACAGAAGGCCACATTGCTGCCTCCATGTCTAGATTGCTGTTTGGATACAATACTTGCATACAACAAATGACCCTGGAAGTAACGCTCACGAGATAGGCTTTTCCTGGCATCATGCCACAACAGCTGTGGTCACTTATTATAACGTCGCTACCGTTGGAAAGTTGTCTGAATAAGGGCTCTATCTGTGTAGCAGAGGTGCCGTGCAGATGACATGAAAGGTTGTTTGATGAACCTTCGCAGGCTCCATGCAAGTTAATACCTTGACACAGAAGTGTACCGCTGAGTGATTTTTTACAATTGTTACCATAAAGAAATACCTCTTTTTTTCCCTCACTATAACATCTATGTGTATAAGGCAAATTCCAGGTTGACTTGATGTATCCTTTACCCAACCTTTCATACAGGCCTGCTGGTATATACTTTTGGCAGTATTGAAACTGAAACGTTGTTTTCGGGATTGTAATGGTGCCATGTATTATCCATTCAATGACCGGTCGTTCTGACATTGTGAATGGTAATTTTTCTAGTTTTTCAATGCTCAGCACCGTATAGACTGCTCCTTTTTGTGCCAACGAGATTTGTCTATCAGTAAGGTTGAAGACAGAAAATAATGACGTTGTGTTGATTAGACGCCATGGCACGTAGCCTGAACGGAGGATTTGTAACGTCCAACCTAGCTGTACAATAGAACGCAATTGGGATTGACCATGTTGTAACATTAGCATATCCTGTTCTATTATATCAATAGCAGATGATACAATGCTGTCCAGTGAAGAAATTCTGGAGGACAGAGTCGTTAACCCATTGTCCACTACAGAAAGTGATTTTTCCAAATTAATACAATCAATTTCCCGTATTTTTTCTGCAGTTTCAATTTGTGATACTTTCCAAGCTTCATTGTAAGCTGCATTTATACCGACGTATATGAAACGTTTTTGACGCTGTTTGCGAGGTCCCATTATGAAATCTCGCAAGTCAGCACCTTCTTTAAGTAAAGTTAAGTGTTGCTTAATTTTGGGTAGTGTGGATTTCTGTAGCCATTCGAGGCATAGTTTTCCTACACTGTATGTTGTAATTATCCCTGGATGTTGTCTCTGGGAATATCTTGGTTCTGGCCTGTTTTGTTTGAACCCCTGTGTTTTGTTCAGGAATCTATCTTGACAGTTATTAGTGTCTGTGGGCCAGATCAACCATTTTTTCCAATCAGGAATTGTTCTGTTTTGTTGTAAAATATTGGACACGTCTAACCCGTCATCTGTAGTTTTATCAGGCATAGGCTTTGGTATAGATGGGTTGTTTAAATCTTTTATCTTGGCTAGGCCAAGAAAGGGTTGTCTGTTGAATGGTGTCATTCAGGAACATTATTTGTTCCGGAATCATGCAGGCTCTAAATAATGATTCTAAACCTTGTACCTGCCACTCTTTTGTACCCCAGATGGTTTTTGTCTCAATGTTATTTTTCCAAAATTCAAAACCAAATGTAGAAATTTTTTCATAACATTTTTCAGAATAAATCAGTTTAGTATTTGTCAACATGTTTTTAATTCCTGTCTTATTTAACATTTTGAAATAAAACGTTTCTGGATTAGTGACAATAAACCCTGAGAAGTATGGGAATTTTTCATGAAATGTTTTAGAACTGCCTTTTGGCGGAGTTGGACAATGTTCCCACTGATTATAACTGAAAACATTTCTAGGATTGGCAGATTTATGCAGATAATGATGCCCAAAGTGATTGAAGCAATACATTTCTTCATAATTCGAAGAACCCTGTAAATAATCATGTTCTGTAAAGTTTGCTGACATTTCTAAATCTGACATCATATTATTGATATTTTCAAAGTCCCAATCATCAGAGAAAGTACTAGGTGATACAAAGTCACTTAAGGAGATCTTGAATTGGTGTGGATATTTCAAAAGCTCAACCGGTCCATAGATTTCATAGTCAGTTTTGTCCCGTGCTATACCACCAGGTATAGGGATGGCTGTGATGTTCACTGATGATAGTTCTCTTTTTTCGATGTGAGAAGATCTGTGTGGTTTCAGGACCAAGTTGATGTTCTGACTTGCTGTGTCCATTGCACTATATTTTTCATCAATAAATCTACCCAAACTCAATACCAAGATGAGCCATAGAAGGAGGAAAAGTAAGCCTAACACAATCCATAATTCAATCCATAGTGAAATCAGATATGTTTCTCCGAGTTTATGAAAGAGCTCTGTAATTTTCTTTTTGAAAGTTTTGTTTACTGGCTTGTCTCCATGTTCACTTGGATCATCAGAAAAGTCATTGAAATTGATGAAGTAGCCAGATGCAGTTCTGTCAATTGGTGGAATTGCTTCCGGATTTTCATTTACCTTTGGATATGTATGTTCAGATGCTACATCATTGTAGACAGGTGTTTCTTGACGAACTGTTGCAATTTGGGTTTCAAGAGGCACAAGTTCCATGGCTTTGTTGCATAGTCCTTTTTTATTCACTGCAGGTTTATCAAATGTGATTAGTCTCTCAGTTTGAACCTCTTGGATTGTGGCTAAATTTGGTCTTCTGCTATTTCTTGGAAGTCCACTGAGCCTACTACTTATTATTGGCCACATCATTGTGGTTTTACCAGGTCGATTAATACAACTCAGTTCTCCTTTTTACCAGCAAGGGGCGGTAGTACTACTGATCTTGTTCCGCTGACAGCTAAGACAGGTACTGCTTTTCTGTATGAAGGCCCAAATTCCTTCTTCACCGCAATCTTTTCTCTGACCAGATATCCAATCTTTGGAATCCAGACAGGTCTTGCTGGGACAGGTGGTTTTTCTTCAGTGGTCGTTGGCTTTAGCTTTGTGTTACTTAGACTCCTTCTTGTTTCATTCAAGTCATGTAAAACAGCCAAACGATCTTTGATATCAAAGGTTTTTTGTTTCACCACTGAAGTGTGACAATCGAGATCGTGAATGATCATTCTTGTACCAAACAAAAGTTCGTACGGAGTGATACCTCCTAGAGAATTTCTTGGCAGATTATTAAGACTACGTTGGACACTTATTAGATGTTTGACCCACCCGTTACCCGAACCTAATACCCTCGCTGTTATAGATTTCTTTATGTCACGGTTTTTTCTCTTCACTACTGCATTTCCCTCTGGATGGAATGGACTAGAATACCGCAATGTAATGCCCATGCTGGCCATGGCCTCCTTGTAAGCCCGAGAGCTAAACACAGAACCCTGGTCAGAATGTAGCATGCCAATTGCGTATGTGCCGATAAAGACTCGCAAATCTTTTATATCAGTTCTGGCGTTAGCCGAGCGCTGGGGCCACATCTAAATGAATCTCGTCTTAATAATTATGAGACCGCATTCTTCCGTCTGGATGTCTGTGTATAGATAGCCTGATGCTGTCTAATAGAGGTGTCTGGGCAGGTGTCTGGTCCGGTTCACAACTGCGATCTCTGTTGCAGTTCTGACAGTTCATTGCAAAGTTATAAATTTGCATGCTCATTCCGGCCACCAGTATTGTGATTGTAATTCTATTAGAGATTTCAGGATCTCTTGGTGCCTCAGACCCAATCCCATGTGTGCTTCTTCAATCAAGATTCATCAGGACCTATTATGAGTAAAGACAAGGTCTACAAACGTGAAAAACCGAGCTCGGCGGTGATGGGTAGGTGACTAAACCTGTGCGCGATGATCGAGAGCTAAACCTGGAGGCTCCACCCTGCTGCACATACCCGCCGAGTATTGTTGTGGCCCTTAGCTCCTGCTTACTAGGTATAGGACATAGCTACAGAGGTAAAACATTTAATCCCAAAATTGGGCACTAGACACATGACATTAGCATGCTGTTTTTCACGTTTGTAGACCTTGTCTTTACTCATAATAGGTCCTGATGAATCGCGGGCACTATACCCATGCGAGAAACATGTTGACCATTGTCGTTTCATATCAAATCTAGGGCCACTACACCTAACTAGTTGGCACCCGGATTGGTAGATCCACGTTTTTATCTGTAGTAGGGGACCCCTGAATAAAATAGTTTCCGGTACCCCCATCTACATTTTAAATCACCTTCAGGCTACACACTGCCCACATACCCCCACTTCACCATAAGGCTGTTGGAATTAAAAGATCTCCGCCAAAGAGCCCCTCTTTGAGGTGAGCCCGTCGGGATTGCACCGCCTACCCGACGAGGAGCAACGCCAATGATGAAGCATGACACTCGCAAGGGTGTGTGAGGCAAATATTTCCAACAAAATGGATACCCAAAGGGACTACATCCATCCCTCCGGGCACGCCAGAGACACACAATCCTTTATCTAAGGAACAGTTCAGCAGCCCAGTCTTGTTTATTACCCTCCCACTTCTTCTTTTGAGTAATTAAATTATTTTTAATAAAGTCTTTTCAGGATTTTCAGTTAGTGTATATAGTCGGTAGGTTGTACCGTCAACTGTTAATTGAACTAAATCTCTATATGCTTTTGCTAATTCTTTTATTTTAACTAAGAGTTCTTCGCTTGACATTTTTTCAATGTCGGGATGGTGTATAGCTGGCTAGAACCGGCCATGTGGCTCCTGGTCTACCTAGTGGACCGAGCCTGGTAATGTGATTTTGATGTTTTAGTGTGCCATTAAACCAGAGCAGGTGCTCTTGGTATGTTAGTGGAATTTCAACGTCCTCGAAAGGGGCGTATTCCTCTGGATATTCCTCTATTTTGTAGTAGTGGAACTCGCGTGTCACAGCGTGTGCTGCTGGAAAATGTATCCAGGAATAGAATACCTCTGTCTGCCGATATTTATGGGCCTCTACCACAAATCTTATCTTATCTTAAGCTGAATTTATAAAGCGCACCGACACCATAAGTTTCCTGGCGCTAAGAGAGTGCAGAGGTCGGTTATGACTGTACCACCTCTTGATGATACTCCATTTTCTATACGTTTCATAGTTATAGTTTTTTTTATATTGCCTGGGATGATTATAGCATTCGGGTCGTCGTTTTGGATAATTGTGTCATCTGCTAAGAGTTGAGCTGCCAAAGCATCTCTTTCTTCGTCACTATCCGGCATTTTTGCTGACAGAAAGTTTGCAGAGCAAGTTTCAAGGAAACTAAGATTGATTGCACAATATTTTGGAACACTGTAACCTTAAACGTTGACTAAACCAAAAAACTAATACATAGGAATCTCTTCCTACTAAGTTCTGGCGGATATTAACCTTTTACCCACTCCAGACATCTATTGGAGTTTTTACGGGAAAAAGTGGTCTGTGTGAAAAGCACGACTGAGTTACTCTAGTATCTTGTGTTAGATTATCGCCTTACCAAACGTTGGGAGCCATGTAGTGTAGTTCCTATATTCCCAATAGGCTCTGCGCAATGGAATAACATAAACGATAGTTTGGGCGTAGGACTGAGGTCGACTAGGTCTCTATTGAACATGTTAGACTTAATTATGAATGCCAGCTAGCTCAGAGGTCATTAGAAACTTTCTCGAATGAACAGGAAGGAGTTAACTTTCCTGATTAGACAAGAAGCGATTAGCTTCTGACAACCGCATAAACATGACAACTTTGCTCCCTCCACAATAAGGAGTATATCTCCAGAGTCGTGTGAAAACAATAGATAGCTATTTCACTCAGTCAATCGTACATGCTTAGTTTCACCAGAGTGCAGAGAAATAAAGAGACAGGCGTTTTCAATAAAAGGTGTTATTTATTGAGCAGTCTTCTTTCTCATGCAAGAGAAGTGAATTGCCACAATTGCAATACTTATCATAAAGTAAAGTGCGTACAGTAAAATGAGTATTATGAAATAATACTGTAAAAGCATTTATATGGTTTCTGAGCCATATGATACTTAAAACGGATAAAATATATACAATACATACAATGATAAAAGTTTGACTAAACATACTCAACTGGTGCTTCTAAACTACGCCTACTGCAGTGTACCTAACCTAAGCCTAGTACGTGGGAAGGAGTAAGTGAGCTGCAGTTTAAGTTAAGTTAGTTTTGTCAAGAATCTGACTCAAGAATTCTTTAAGGATCTAATCAGCTCTGTACCTTGGTTTTAGAATGAAGGAGGTCTTGTATCTCTTTCTCAGGACTCGATCTCCCAGCAACCCGCAAGGGTGACTGGAAACACTGGAGCTGGATTTCTCGGCAGGAGAAAAGACAGCGTCTCTCTCACTGCGTCAATGGGAGGGTCGGCTTCCTTCGGCACTCGCATCACCTGGGCTTTGGGTAAGTAGATAGCTGCTCTGCTCCAAACCACTGTGTGTTGCTTAAGGCAAATGCTGGTATATTTATACCTGGAAGGTGCTGAGTTTGACGTAAGGTTGGACATAAGACGTCACTAAGAACTGTCACTAAGAACTGGCAGTTCTTTCAGGACTCTCAGGAGTTCTAGGACAAATCAAAACAGAAGCAGGGGGAATTCCCGGGCTGCTGGAGGTTTGGTTTGTTTAAAGAACTCATTGTACTTTCTAGGAGTCTAGGGAAGTAGCCTTGCCGTATTTGTACTGCATTGGCTATGACTAAATATGGATATGATTCTTATGCCTTTATAAGGATATGATTTGTTATAACCACATAGGGCCATGAATCGGGAATATTTAATTAGGGTCCTAGATACGTTCACAACACCCAATCCACGTATAATGTCCATCATTACTAAATACTAAGCAATATATAAACATATAAGTATGCATGTGTTTTCCAGCCCACCCCAAAATACATAAAATGCATTTGAAATTGTATAGATACACGAAAATGAGTATTATACTGTACGTTTTTCAAGCAGTGGTATCATTCAGATAATATTTTTTGTAGTGCATTTATGAAATGGCTCTTAATACAGAAGAGAAGGTCAAGACCATTTCATCACATAATTATACAAGATTGTACATGTGCTAGAGGCTGATTCAAAATATTGTCTCTAGAGTCTCTAAAAATAGAAGTTCTGTTCTCTAAGAATAGTTCTACTTTAAGCAGAGTACCATGTGCCAAAAAAAGGTAAATATTTTGGAAATTGGAAAAAATTATTTCGCTTTCATGGGGAAGAAAAAAAATAGTTCCAAATGTTTTCAGTAGTGTTGCTTATAGAAAACTAAAGGCCGAATTCAGAGTTTAGAGAACGCTGTGTGCTTGCTATTTCAAATATTATTCTCGTTGTTAGGAGAGAACAGTACCTCAGATAGGCCAGCAAAAAATTTGTCTACAACAGTAGGTGAAAGTTGGGCCAACTCCGAAAAATCGAAAATAGTGCATATATGCGATGCATTGCCATTATCGGTGTTTAGATCAGCAATGGTCACAGAAGGTTGTACCTGTGTGGTGCCACTTTCATCTCGTACTTCACCGCCACCTAGTCGTAATGGTGAAGTCTCAACGAATGCCGTCATAATATTGGGTAGCCGCTGGGGACAACATGTTGCATGAGCCGTTACCGAACCAAGCAAAGCATAGATATCCATTGGTACTGCTGATGGTAGGGTAAGACAGACGTCCAACACGCATTCTTCCCGCATAGCAGACATCGAAGCACAGGTAAGACGCAATCTTGCCAGATTGGTCTGAATGAAAGAAACCAGGTAGTATTCAGATCTCTTAGCCGGGCCAATCCGAGGACTTTAGTGATACGTTCTCAGTATCGTATTGCTAGGATCGTTCCTTCCATCGTAGCCTGAGTTTTGTCTGTGACTTGGCTTGCCATATCGGAGCAGAAGGAACAAAAATAACATTCCTGCTACGAGTCCCAAAATAAGAGGCAGGCCACCGAAAAAAGAATGCACAAAATTCGGGAAGATGCCCAGAACTGTATCTGTGTGCTAAGTAATAACCCCCACCAAACCATACAGACACTCATTCTGATACTCAAAAAAACAACTAATAACCCATATAAACACTCATGTAGGTACTTATTAACCCATGCAGCCACTTATACACACAAAGTGAGACACTGATACAGATATTTACATATTTAAACATTACTCGCTAATACATGTATTCCCTAAGATATACTTAATAAGTCAGTTATACAATCAATTTTACAAAAAAAACCATTTAGACACTTATTTACCCATTTATTCTTCCATCGACCTTGACATATACATATATAAAACATATTTAAATTTCAGAAAAACACACATTCACTGGATGATTTCATCAGTGATGTCATTTGAGATGTCATTAGTGATGCCATGAGTGATGTCACTGACCATGTCATGAGTGATGTAGTATGTGACGTGATCAGCAGTGCATTGCGGGTGCGCGAGCTATAGTTAGCTGAACTAACTATAACAGGGGAATTCAATGGTTTTGTATGAGTGAAATCTCCAACTAACTATAACATGTGGGAAACCTATCGTTTTTTCAGTGAATATATATATATATATATATATATATATATATATATATATATATATATATATATATATATATATATATATATATATATATATATATGCTGCCCGTACTCGTCCCCACACGAACCAGCGCACCACCGCAGTTGAACAGGCACACCGGTCCAGAAACGAAAGTCGACCCAGGCTCAGGTGATGAAATGTTTTATTTAATCAAAAAATATCGCCACCAGCATAACGTTTCGGCCTTCACGGAGGCCTTGATCACATGTATATATATATATATATATATATATACATATATATATTATTCACTCAAAAGCAAACAATTAAAGGGGAACAGGAACGTTCTAATAAGGTGAAAATATAAATTAAACAGTATTGCTTTAAATCAATGAAACCACTGAAATTCACCATTTATACTTAGCTCAACACAGTGTTATCAATGATGTCATTTCAAATGTTGAAATGATGCTTTCAATGATGTCACCAAAAAAGAAGATAGCAGGCCTGTTGGCTTTACCAAAGGGTCAGCACATAAACATATATAAAGCAGACCTAGGCCATATTACGAGTTGGCAGTGGGAGTGGGACGGCCCTGCCAAAACCATGGTTGAACTGCCTGCATGATTATGGGCTTTTTCCTGTCTAGCTGGCGGTTCTTTGACTTTCCCACGACAGTGCCTATAAAATAGGCACCGCATTGGGAACATCAAAATCTGTACCTGCACGGTATGGACTGCTGCAGTCCATGACATCCAGGTACATGGTGCAGAGGCACAAGGGGGCCGCTTAGGACCACCTTTGTTTCCCCACTGCCACACTTTTAATGGCTGCCATGAAAAGTGTGTCTGTGAGGAAACTCATAATATGCTCAGTGGGGCCGCAGCTGCTCGCCAAGCATATTGCGGCCTCAATACCTCTGTGCCACTGCCGGATCTCTGATCCCTGGTGGTTGCAGTGTTCCCAGGGCAGCCCAACTGCCCTGGTCATAATAAGGCAGTCGGAGGACGGCCACCACCATGTCAAAAAGTCAAAAAGTCACCAATAATATTAATCACATGTATATTTAGAAAATTCACACATTACATTGTTAATAAAACGGACTGTCATAAAATATTTTCAATAAAGCTATACGAAAAGAAAATTAACATCTTTGTGCCCTACACTCGAAGTAAATAGCATTTTGTTCTAGCTCACAGTGCTTTAAAACAATAAGGTAAGCACTCCTAGGGTCATGGATTCAGTGGCACAGGAGACTTACTGTGTGTTTTTATTGTTCATGGGGTGGGGGGCTACTGCCCAATGTGATCTCTTAGCCAAAAATGACTTCATTCCAGGAAGGGTACAAACTAAGGGTAGCGGAGTTTTGCAACTCTGCACTCTGCTGGGAGTGCAGGGTTAGGCAAAAACCCACCACCTACTATATTAACATGAGATACTAAAGCATCATGAATTCCAATTAATTAAACTTTTTGTGCAGCACAGAAGCTGGCCAGGTGCAAATGATAATGAACTAAAATAAAATGTTCTTGAATGTGGGTGCAGATGTAGGCTGCTTTGTTTACTCTGCCCTTTCACTGCATGTCCTGGGCGTGCAGCTCACAGGGTCTCCAGCTCCTCCCTTCATATGTTCAGATGGAGGGCTCGCCTGCATGTGCTCTGGTACTCTGAATTCACTGGCTGTTTTTGTTTCCACCTCTCTCTCCGGAGGTCTATTCTGTGCATTCACTACTCTTTCCACCAGTGAACGTGTGTGAACGTTGTAACGCACCGTAGGCCTCGCCCTCTTTGTGCACGTGAAGCCTCCAGGTGTTCAGTATTTAGCACAGGTAAACATTCCCAAGAAAAAGGTAGAAATACACTATATTTGTAAAGGAAGGAGATACAATGGAAATAGGGGGCAGAAAGTAGTGATAAATGTGCTAAAAAATAGCTTGTGTGTGTAAATTATGTACTCAGATTTTACAGCCACTGGTAGGCAGGGATCTGGATATGAGGCTGGCAGTGATCTGGAGTAAGTAAAGCCATGTGTGGCAGGTGCTGCAGTTTTGTTGTTTTGCTGACCGGGTCAAAGCAGGGGACGCACAGAGTCACTTCACTGCATACACGGGAGTCTCTGCAGCAGGCGCTCTGACCCCATGAGCTCTTATCATGGAACCAATAGTAGTAAGATGGGGAGGGAGGGATGGACGCGTGGGTAAGCAAAATCAGTGGGTAGGATTATTCGTCACATGACACATCATTACGCTGCAACATAGCTCAGAGTTGACCTGCTGTGAAGGACAATTTTCTTGAGTTCCGTGCCTGGTCTGATTGGCCAGCCATCAATGGCACCCCACTCTCTGGCCTTCATGACACGTCATACCCAGGACAGCTCATGAGGAATCAGGACACTTCTGATGTCAGGAAGAGGTGAGCCCTGCTAAGGATCAGTGGTGGCAGGGCGGGTTGAGGTGCATGTATGACAGAGGTGCCTTTGGGATGGGAGGTGGGTGGAGTGGAGTACTGGTTGCAGAGCAGAATGGGTTTAAGAGAGAGGGAGGGTTCAGGACTGCTGGAGCAGGTTAGTGTGGGCTGGAGAAAGAAAAGAACAGCAGGTGGTAGCTGCTCCGGGGTCTGACTCTGAATCAGGCAGAAGTGTGGACTCTCAACCCACCGGAGATGGGCAGAACACACAAGGGTAAAGGATGGAGGGTCAGCTATGCTGGGAGGACACACGGGTATGGGGCACTCTAGAAACCTTTTCATATTGGGTGGCCCGGATTCTCATTGCTTCCCTCTTCCTGCATCCTGTACCCCAGCTCGCTGAAAGAGAACTACTTTCCTTTTTAGCCCAGAGTACTACAGGGTCGCAACATAACCAGCGTGAACAGCAGCACAGTGATGTATTACATCAGAGTGAAACTCTGCGGAATCCCATTGAGTTTTTATGTAACTCTGAGGAATTCCGCGTAATGCAACTCCATAAACTCTGACCACCCCTGGTATAAACAAGGCATGGGAGCCCTATCAGGACAAGCTGCTCAGTAATATCGATCCCCATGTGAAAATTCTTACTTTACCAGACCAGTTCAAGTAATCTGAGAATTCAACGCAAGGTGAAACCCTACGTAGCTGAGCAAAAAGAGCTTTTTTCATCCTTAGGAATACAAATGCAGCCATTTCCTTGGAAAGGAGAGAGCCCTATCTATTGTTAAGGGTTGTTCCTAAATTTGGTCATCTTACACAGCCTAAATTTGGACCGGAAGCTCATGCTCTACTATTGAGAGAATAACTTATTAAATGAATAGTCAAATATGTTTGCCTTCTCTTCGCTGGATAAGGCTCGGTTCTCTCTAGGTAGTGTACTTGCAAACGTGATTTTGCAAGGGCCGGTAGATTCTGGAACTTCTCTTTCGGCCAAGATGAACTACAGAAGGTTCAGCATATAGGACAATAATCCTAGTTCCAACACCCCACTGTTGTTTCACAGAGAAAGAGAGGAGGAGGGTTCCCTTCCAACAGATGGTGAAGAAAAGGAGAATTTTTTTACTGTGAGTGTTCTTCAACCTTACCTTCTTATAACTGGCAGCAGTGTCTTTCATTGACAAAAAGAAGGAAATTTCAAGAGACGCTTGGATCCTTCAAATGGTTCAAGGTTTAAAGGTTTTTTTTTTTTGTTGTTTTTTTTATAAACCATTTTATTACGCGCTCTGCTACTACAAAGTATCCTGGCGCGATATGTGAGCACTAAGCTGACCCAATCCAAGAACAGAAAGAAACAGGGAACTAAATACTGAGATTAAAAAGGTGGGTTTTTAATTCTCTCATGCTGGCTTGCAAAGTTTCTTTCTGCATCTGTCTCACTTTTCAGTGGATAAACAAACTCCTATTTCAAACAAAGTTGTAGATCTACTAAATTAGAAAGCTGTAGAGCCATGTGTCTTAGGTGTTGGTAAGCTACATATTTCTAGTCCGGAAGGAAAGCAAACACATCTTCCTGTGACAATTGCTTTATTCTTTATCATAATTGCAATGTAGAAATGATTATTCAACTTGGGAACATTTTTCTCCTTTGGGATTGGATGGTGGCAGTGGATTTGAAGGATGCATACCCATTGATTCCAATTGATCAAAATCACAAAACGTTACTTCAGTTTCTTTGGTAAGGTCCGACATAGATATTCAGTTCCACTCATTCCTTGGTGCTTCACCAAGTTGCCGAAACTTTTAGTGACAACTCTTTGATTTTTGGGACCCTGTATGATGGTGAGCTTACACATGTGTTCATCCACATGGCATCAAAATGCGCCAAGATCGCAGGAAACTGGGATATGATGCAACGCCTCTTGGAGTGGGTTGTCAACAGACTGTTCCTTTGAACCCCAAACTTGCCCTTCTGATAATTAAGGAGGATTGGGGAGGTACAATCGTTTCATGCATGCTAGTGGGATTGAGATTACTTGTTGCAAAGAGGGGCATTGCCAAAAGCTGGATTGATGTTTGTGGCCTATCCAGAGCAGAATGTATCTGTGGGATAGATCATTATGCCTCTGCAGAGGAAACTGTTTATAAGGCTAGGTGCTGAACCAGCAAGCTTGGGCACATTTGAGGTCTGTGGAGAAATTTTAGAGACTCTGCTGGGGATGTAACCCCTTAAGGCACATTCCCTTTGGCTTGAGGGAATCATCATCCTTTTAACAAGTTGAATCTTGAACTTGTAAGTATTTCTGTTTTTTTCTTTTTGTCCTCATATCACCATGTCATTCTGGAAGTTTTGGACCGTTTTTGGCGCCCTTATTCGTCTCATGGTCCAATGCATTCACTCGCCCGAGCCTCCAAAGTGCTATCACATCCAGGAGGGAATAACTTCTCAAGCTACCATGATCTGCTGTAATCATAGGACTATGGAAGTTGCTATATTCCGACACATCCCTACTTTGTACCACAGTGCCAACTTGCCCTCTTTATAAAGTTCTCCCAAATTTCCCCCAACCTTCGTGAATTGCATTCGGGATCCATTTTGCTAGTCCACTTAACCACTTTTAACCATCCTGTGGGATGTGTGGGCAGTCTGTCCAGTGTTTATATATCTTGCATCTGGCCAGAAGCAATAGATACAATATCAAGTCTCTTTGCTTACTGTTCAAAGTATTATGTAAATTATTATCCACTCCTAAGAATACGAAGGCCACTGTCAAGATTATGGGTTCCCCTAAAATATCTCTTATAGTAGTTTTTATAACCTTCCAGTATTCTTTTATTGTGGGGCATGTAAAATAAATGTGCACATCATTTACTGTTGGAAAATTGCATCTGTTACATCCGGGGACTGGCTGTAACACGAACTTAGCCACTCTTTGAGGAGTCCAATACAACCTATTTATTACAAAAAATTATATATTTTAAAGTTTACAAGTGTAACTATTGAGTATAATAATTTTAATGAGTCCTTCCAGAGCAGGTGTAGATTCTCTTCCTGGAATGTGTCTCGTCAGATCGCATAAGGAGTCTCCAGTTTCTTTTCCTCTGCTTCCAGGATTTGCCCATGCCACTTTGAAACCTCTTAACTTTTATACTAACATCCTGGAGAAGGACCTCAATCCCATAGTCCACCAGTCTCCTGGAAGGTTGTTGAAAACCATGACATGACCTGGATATATTTAAATCTAGACAGTCTAGTGCCAGTTTTCGCGCTCAGCACCTCCCAAGGCAACAATTCACCTGCTAATATCAGGTCACCCCACTTGGATACCCTTGCTTGCTTCATGGAAAGACTCAATCCATCCTTCAGATATTCTGGTGTACCTGGGGAATCCCAGATTGGTGCGAATTCCGAGTAATAACCAATATTTAACATCTTCCTCACTGCACTCTAAAGAGTTAATGCTGCTATTAGGACCGAACTAACATAAAAAGGTTGCTTTCCCAAACTCATTAGTCATTTTCCCTAATAAAACTCCCCAAGTGGAAGAAGTGGGCTCTCCAATAGGCACACAGAGGTTTTTAAATTGAAATGCTATACGATAGAGATTAAGATCTGCCTTAGCTTTTTTCAGGCGAGCCGTACTCCGCGGTTAAGCCCAAATAAAACGAGTTATTTTTTCCTGCATTCTGTTGATTATTTCCTTGGGAAATTTGAGTGGAATGCAATTAAAATAAATGTTAACTTCAGAAGAATAGACATTTTTACTAAATTAACCCTACCGTAGATGGTTAATGGATCGTTCTTCCACCTGGATAATGACCAATTAACCTCCTTGGCCACCCTCTTTACGTTTCACAATGGAATCTCGTCAATTTGTTTGACTATGATAATCCATAGATATTTTATCTCAGCACACACTCTACCTCCCCAACCCTCCAGATTCCAACTCATCACCTCTGTCTTGGAGATATTCACTGAATATCTGGATAACTCCCCGAATTCTTTTTTCAGCTGCTCCACCCTTGGTAGTGTTTGGGTTGGATCTGAGGTGTAGATTAACAAATAATCTGCATATAATGCTATTTTAATGAGAGAGGGGAGTGAGAGGATAGGGATTATCTGATCATCTTTCCTCAAACGATGTGCCAGAGGTTCAATATAAATGTCAAACAGGAGGGAAGACAAAGGACAACACTGCCTCGTACCTCTATAGATATTAAAACTCTTCGTCAGAGAGACATTTCGGCGGATTTTAGCTGTAGGGCATTCATATAACTTTTTGAGTGCCATGATATAACATGTGCTAAAGCCCATTGATTCCAAAACTGCCCAGAAGAATGCCCAACTAACATGATCAAATGCCTTGGCGGCAACAATGGTAATCACTGCCAAGGGGATCGAGCGCACAATTGCTAAATCTATGGGCCCAATCAGTGATAGTGTTAGTTCTTGGCTTTGTATTTTCGGGACAAATCCCTTCTGGTCTGTATGTATCAATTGAGGGGTCACCTTTGCCATTCTCCTTGCCAAAATGCCAGTACAGATTTTATAATCTACATTTAACTGGGAGATATGCCGATATGAGTTGGCTCTCCTTGGGTCCTTTGCGGGTTTTAAAACCAGTGCTACAGTGGCCTCCCTCCATAAACTTGAAATCTGCTCTTCCCCCTTGTAAACTCAATTGAACATTAACTTCATTTCTGAAACTGTTTTGTCAGTAATTAATTTATTTACCTCAACCCTTACTGAGTCCGGGCCCGCTGCCTTGCCATTCTTTAGATGCAAAAGCTGCTCTCTTACCTCTCCCTCAGTGATTAAGGCGTCCTTTATCTTCCTACCCACTGTTGTAAGTGCTGGGAGTCCTAGGTTATCTAACCACATCTTTTGGCTCCCCTCATCAGATCACACTTCCTCTGTATATAATTCAGAGAAAAGTGAGACCAGGCAAGCCTGCATCTCCTCTCCTCTACCTCATTTGAAATCTCGCCCTGAGGGTTGATGATCAATTCCCCAATATGATTTCGTGACCTCTCAGCCCTCGACTTCCATGCTAACAACTCCGGCCTTTTCTCCATATTCGAATTGTTGCATGCTTCCCGCTTCCCACCTCTCACAGCACTTTGCCTCTAAATTGATCTTGTAATTTAATCTTGCTTCGTCCAGCAGTTTCGTTATATTCTCTATATCCTGGTTGGACCCTCTCATTTGCTGTAATTTGACCTCTAACATCCCCACTTTTTCCTCCAAGTTCCTTAATTCAGCTCCATCAAGCTTATGAGTGACCTGACTTTGTAAAGCCTCTCATGTACATGCCTTGAATGTATCCCATATTACCTTAATGGGGTCTGAAAGGGCATTATCCAGAAAGAAATCCTTTGTTTTTTTTTTACAGGAGGGCAGACATATCTAGGTCTGATAAGATGGACCTTTTCAGAGTCCATCTCACATTATGACTTGCTCTTCCCCTGTAAATATTACACAGACCGCGGCGTGACCTGAAATATGCCCTGGCAGTATATTAACCTCCTTTGAATCTCCTGGCCCAAACTCTATCCATTAATAGGTAATCTAGACTCAAAAAATGGTTATATTTTTTGCTATAAAAGGTGTATCCCCACTTGTTCCCCCTTAGATATATCCACGCGTTGACTCAGCCCATTTCATATAACATATGTTTCAAAGCCGCCCTGTCCTTGGTGCTTGAGCTTGGCCTCCCCTGTAACGGTGGGCATAGAACTCTGCTCCGCCCGTGGAGTTTGCAGGGTTTTGCTTACTCTGTGTTCCGTTGAGAACGCAAAGTAGGCAAAATCCCGCACACTCCGGAGCGGAGTTGGTCCGCCGCCCGCCTCCACCCCCCTATTAAGATATACGTTAGCAGTAATTTAAACCAATTAAAAGTCACTTACCTCTTTACCGTGGCGTTTTCGGGCTGCCCGCCTCCTCTTCCTCACCATTCGGATACTGCTGAAGAAAACTGCGAATGCTCGCATGCCTGAGCATGTGCATTTCTCAATTTCTCGCAAGAACGTATATCTGAATTAGGGCGAGTAGAGGCAGGCGGCTTAGCAGAGCTACGCGGAGTGCCACAGAGTTTGTTGCCAGCTCTGTGGCACTCCGCGTAGCTCAGCTATGCACATTATGCCCAGGGTTACTACCCTCCTACTAGTAAATCTGTCTAAAGTTGGGCCTAATAAAGTTTCAAAATTACCCCGGATAATTATGGGGGTGGTTACCCCTGTAAGTGTCAGTTGCAAATCTACAATGTACTAGGGGTCGTCCACATTGGGGCCCTAAAAAGCAGCGCAGACAAGCTCTGTACCGGAACACCTAAGAGTCGCTAAAACCCACCTCCCAGAGCTATCTGTTTTAGAAGAGATCAGCTCGACTCCTGATCCCCTCCCAATCAGTACCACCACCCCTTTACAGTATTCTACTTGATCGAAGGCAACGTAACTCTCAACCCATCTTAATTTTGTATAGAGTTCTTTGCTTTCACTTGCAGTTGAATGGGTTTCTTGTAGGATGACTATGTGGGCTTTAGAATCATCTAGATATTTCATCTCCAACCTCTGTCTGCTTTTTGATCTAAGACCATTTACGTTCCAAGTCAGAACTTGTAACTTATTGTCATCACCTCCCATCTTTATACTACTTTTTCTAGTAATGGCCCAATACCAAAAGGATATTAATACAAATACTGAGGACTTTTTTTATTTTTATTCACACTGCTCCCCACCCTGTGCCCTACCTCCCTCCTCTGTCCACCCTCTCCCAGCCGTAGGAACCCTCCCTTAACTTTCAGGCATATACATGCCTATGAGGCCACTGAAGAGGAGGAGAAATCTTCTTAAACTTTGGAATGGCTGCCTTTCCGTGAAGCTCCTCCACGCGGGCTCCTGACGGCGGCGGCCGAGATGTAAGCCGGCATTCCTGCTCCCCACATCCGTACGGATGCGAACACTGATGTCGCCCTGACCATCTGGGTGACTTTGGGGAACGCAGGGACGGCCTGAGGAGAGTGTGCGGCGGAGGAGAATCGGGGCCTTCGGACCTCGGCGCCATCTTCTCTTACTGCGCCGGATTGCTGGTGTGTGCCGCGCGGGGCCTGGTTGCTGGGCCTTCGCCCCCTCAGTCGTCTGCTGCGGTGTTTCTTGCGCGCCGCCTGTCTGTCTCGGGCTCCCGGGTGGGGGCTGCTGGTCCCCGATACGGTCGCGGCCCTTTGGCCTGCGGGGGTGCCGGGACCAGAGGCCTCGATTTTTGGGCCTGGGCCGGATGCTAGGCGACGGGCGGGGACGCTCGTGGTAAGGCGGCGGGGGTGTGCGTGCTCGAGGGTCGGGCGACCGTGGGGCACTGCTGCCCGATTTATGGCAGCCCCGCCTTGTAAACACTCGTGGTGCTATCGGACCCCTCCATTCCTCCTTCTCAGATAGACGGGAGAGGGCCGCTCCCCACCCCACTATATTCTGAGGGTGCATTCTGCACGTTGAGCTGTACATCGGGCCCTGGGACTGCGGTGACTGCCCCGGCCCTCATTCCTCTGGACCGGCGCTGCCCGATCACTGAACCTCTACTGTTGGTGGACGACGCTGGCACTTCCTGGCGCTTGGTTCTGCTCTCCCATTTTGCCGAAACACCCACGCCGCCACGCCTGGCACAGCTTCGCCTTACGGGTGACCGTGGAGATGGGGAAGAGAGATCCCAACCAGAGGAAGCTCAGCTTCGACAAGACTCCCCTTCTCTCCACGGACCCTCCGCCTAGTTCGGCGGCCATGGTCGCCACCATGATGGGTGAAATACGCGCAGGCTTTAAGGTGCTCGACACCCGCTTCGACCGCCTGGAACAGAAACTGGCGGAAATGGGCACAAAAGTGCAGGCCCATGACAGAAGGCTCAATGTGGCTGAATCGCGAATATCGGACATTGAGGATGGTGCATCGAAATCACTTAAGCGACTGGAACGGGTTGAAAAAATATTGAAAGACGTGCCCATTAAAAACGAAGATTTGGAAGCGCGCAGTAGGCGCAACAATATTCGTATCCTTGGCATGGCAGAAACAACAGCCACGGGTCGATTCGACATTTTTGTCGAAACTCTATTGATCGAACTATTTGGCAGAGACACATTTACAGCTGGCTTTGTGGTTGAGCGTGCACATACGTGTCTGGGGCCTAAACCTAAACCTGGCCAATTACCAAGACCCATTATCGCCAGGATCATGAACTTCCGTGACTGTGATGCCATGCTGCGCGCAGCGTGAGAAACTGGGGAAATACAGTGGCAGGACAGCAAGTTGTCCTTCTTCCCCGACTTTACATTAATGGTACAGGAGGCACGTCGCAAATATAATGGTGTCAAGTCCGCCCTCCGGAACTTATGCCTGAAATACGGAATGCTGTATCCAGCTAGGCTGAAGATGGATGTGAACGGTCGATTCCGCATTTTTGATTCTCCAACGGATGCCCAAGAGTTCTGCCACACCTACAAGAAGCAAGGCTCGGCGGCAGCTGCCGGCTCTCCGCACAACTCTCCAACCCGAAACGACACACAGTCCAGTGCCGACCTTTTTGCTGAAACTGGCCAGGTCTGACCGCTCTGCACTGACTCTATTTGCACCCTCGTCGAAACACTGTAGTCTAGATGTGGATTTACCAATGTTCATTGACTAGGTCTCCGGTTCGGTGGCCGTCTGTTGGGTTGCCCGTCTGGAGTGGCTTTGCCACCCCCAATGGCGCGGGCCATGTTGTTGCTATTTACTGGGGTTTTTTCATTGCTTTATTTGCAGTTTTATTGTTTCTTTGAATCGTTATTACCTTTGTTACTCTGCACTATTGTTCAGCGATGGTCCGGGGATTGCCTCTTGTGGGGTTCTGGGAGGCTGGGAGGCGGGTCGGGGATGGGGTTTGTTTTATTTCACTGGTCATGTGGATTAACACCTAGCTGCGAGTATCGTTTGAGCATTCAGTCATACGCACAATTGCTACAAACTATATTGACAATGGAAATATGGCCAGGATAGGTCTACAGTCTGGTCCTTCCAAACTGACTTTGATGTCTTGGAATGTCCGGGGCCTGAATACCACAAGGAAGTGCAAACAGGTGCTGGCTTATGCGGCGCGCCATGGGGTGGATGTCCTCTTTCTGCAAGAGACTCATTTGATACAGCAGGACGTGGAATCGGTGGCTAGAGGATGGGGGTCACACAGAGTATTTTCCTGCTATTGTAGGTTTGCTAGAGGCTCAGCGATCCTTGTACACAAACGAGTCCCGTTTGTAATGACTGGCAGTAAAGCAGATGGGGAGGGCAGATTTGCACTTGTTATGGGAGTGCTGTTCGGGTACAGGATTGCACTGGTGGGTGTGTACAGTCCAAATGTGGATAACCCTGCTTTTTTCAGGATCTACAGTTAACACTGCTTCACTCCGACATTGACTTGTTGGTTCTGGGAGGGGATTTTAACATATTGATGAATCCCGACAGAGACAGCACTTCCCCCTCTCCTGACTGTAAAACAAGGTCACGTGCTGTATTGGCGGAAATTTGTTCCCATTTCTCCCTAGTGGACATAGAGGCTAGATTACACCACCACACTCCAGCCTACACGCTTCACTCGGGCTTCCACAACACCAGCACTCGAATTGACTATTGGCTCCTGACCCCGGGTGTCGCGGGTTGGGTTGTAGGCCTTTCCACATTGCCTCGCACCCTTTCAGACCACTCTCCCATTGTTTTGACCCTAGAGATCCCCAGATTGGGGGGTTACGAAAGACAGTGGTGATTCCCTGGCAGGCTCTACTAGACCCGACTTTCAAAGAGGACATACGCACTGCTATCGATGACTACTTTGACATTAATACTGGCTCTGTTACCTCCTGGTCCACGCTATGGGAAGGCTTCAAACCACATTGCGTGGGGTTTGCATCACTAAGAGCGTGGGTTCCTTGTGAGAGATTTGCTCCACCCTGACCCGAATTGAGGTGGATATCCTTAAGTTAGAGAAGGAGATTCTTGAGAATCCTTCGTCGGAACCGTGAGGCTAAACGCCTAGAATTGCTTTTGGAGTTTCGGGACACATCGGAGAGGGAGGTAAAGTTCATGGGCAAATACTACACGGCGCGGCAATACGGTGAGGGAGATAGGCCAGGCAAACTATTAGCGCAAATGCTTCGCCCACCACACCAAGCTGCTTACATTACGGAGATACTTGATGCTCAGGGAACACAACAACACTCCACCCCCGAGATATCCAACACTTTCCTGTCATATTACAAGACCCTCTACACTTCCACACTCACGGGGGAGCACTGCCACCCGGGTTCTTATTTGAATTAAATCGCCATGGTGTACCTGGAAAAAAACATGCAGGAGTTTTTAGCCATGCCCATTACTCCGGATTTTATAAATGAGGCGATTGATTCTTTGCGTAGCTCTTCTGCTTCCGGCCTTGACGGCTACACGGCTGACTTCTACAAAGAGTACAAAGAGGAACTGGTACCTAAACTGGTCGAGATGTACGCAGAGGCATTGGAGACGGGCATTCTTCCACCCACACTCCAGGAGGCGGTCATTGTTTTACTTCCCAAACGGGGCCGCGACCCCTCGTTGTGCAGCTCGTATAGACCCCTGTCCCTCTTAAACCTCAATTACAAAATTCTGGCCAAAGTCCTGGCAATTCGACTGGTGCTTCTAGTGAAAACTATAATTTCGCCGGCTCAGTCCGGATTCGTACCACACCGCTCCACTTCTCTAAACCTTCGGACACTATTTTCGGTTTTACACAGAATAGAACCCTCCACACCGGCTGCAGCAGTGTTCCTGGACGAGGAGAAAGCGTTCGACACCCTGGAGTGGCCCTTTTTTCTGTCTATTATGAGACGAATGGGGATGCCTGCTATGTTTGTGGCAACGGTCGAGTTGCTGTACTCGGCTCCCACCGCCCGTATACGGCTAAATGGCACTATCACTGAAAAACTTCATACTGTCGCGTGGCACCCGGCAGGGCTGTCCCCTATCCCCGCTCCTGTTCATCATAGCGATGGACCCCCTGGTGCGACATTTCCAGGAGAAACATCTACACCGTGGTCTCCAGTTTCGCACCGGCCCCCTGCTGATCTCGGTATATGCCGATGACACAGTTCTGTATGTTCACACTCCCCAGTCCAACTTTGAGCCACTGTTGATGGCGCTTTCCTGTTTTGGTGACTACTCAGGCCTAAAAATAAATTGGCATAAGTCAGTAATTTTCCAGCTCACCCCCTCCACCGTACAGTGGACCTGCTCGTTCCCTTTGGAATGGTGCACGGATTCCGTGAAATATTTGGGAATACATGTTCACCTCGACACGGTTTCCATTGTCCGACTGAATTACGGCCGCGTCCTAGATTTTTTGGAGGACAATACGGAGCGCTGGATTCGCCTCCCGCTGTCTATGGCTGGACGGATTGCCATCATTAAAATGATTGTTCTCCCCAAGTTTTTCTATCTGTTTGACAATCTACCGATTCCCCTCACCAAGATCTTTTTCTCCCAACTCCGCTCCCCCCTTCTGCGCCTGATATGGCGAGGCAGGAACCCACGCATGTCCTGGCGAACACTAAAACTCCCTTATGAACGAGGCGGCTTCGGAGTGCCAGATTTCTTTGTGTATTATTTGGTGGTGCAATGCGCTTACGCGTACCCTTGGTTTCACCCTGATGCCAGGATACCCCATCTGCGACCAGAGGCTGACTTGGCCCAGGGACCCACAGGACATACAGCCTTTGTCCACTACTTGCTGGGTCTGGGACAAACTTCGACGCCTCTTACTGCTTGAGAAGCTATACTCACCTGGATTGCCATTGCCCAATCCCCACTGGCTCCCCATCACAGGTGAATCGGTGGTACGACACACACTCTCCAAATACCAACTACACACTGTAGGTGACCTTTTCCCGGACGGACATGCCTTTTCTCTCACTGAAGATCCCCGCTTCACGGACAGGACCTTCATGGACTCATTCACACTGACTCGACTTCGTTCGATGCTTAGGGCTGAGTTCCCCACATTCCCGCTTCCTCCTGATGACACCCCCGCACTCACATTCATAATACAACACCAGACTGGGGCGCATGTAGTGTCTAAGCTATACAAGCTGTGTCTGGCCTCAATTCCCTCGCTCGACTCTAAGGTGCGCGCTGACTGGGAGGGCGACCTGGGCATTACAATCACGGACGACCAGTGGGCAGCGTGCTGTGCCATCACAAGAGATGTGTCCATTAATGCCAGACACAAACTTATACATTTCAAATTCCACAGGAGGGCATACCACACTCCAGCACTCGCCCACAGAATTGATCCAAGCAGACCGCACACTTGCCCTAAATACCACGGCCCGCAGGATGACTTTTCCCATCTTTCCTGGACCTGTCCGAAACTACACACCTACTGGCTGCAGGTGCATCGGGTTTTAGGGGAGATGCTTGAAATGGTTCTACAACCCACCCCTGAAATTGCGCTACTTGGCTATGTCGCCGAATTCCCGCGCCCACTACGGAAGTTGGCATCCATTGGCTTCCTTTTAGCTAAGCGTGAAGTGGCGCTGCTCTGGTGTGCTAGGCGGGCTCCCACTGTTCGCACTTGGCTTCGTAGCATGGCATACTGCAATATGAACAGCGTTGAATACTCTGAGACGGTTCCAACTGCCTCCAGGCCGCTAGATATCTGGGGGCCATATCGGAAATATATCGCGAAAATAGCCCAGGAGGCGCAATCCCAATCTATCAATTCCTTTGTCCCTGCGGGGGTGGGATAAGCAGTATCACAACACCACTGGACAAATACTTCTGGCACTGTTTGGCACTAGGGCATGCCTGACTGACACTACTGGGCCACGTGGTTGTTTGCACTGGTTATATTATGTGTGCTCTCTATGGCCACACTGTGTGTTGCCTTTCATACTAGGAGGTTCCGGCATCCTCTGTGTGCCATTTGATAAATGATGGATCTGGGACTAACAGACATGTTGCTCCATTTGATATGTGCCATGCTATATTCAAGTCAAGATTTTGTGCTGACTAGTCTGCTCGATATTGCTCGCAACTTTACTGTCCTCCATCATTACGTGTACCTATGTGACCGCTTTTTCTTTATTTCCGTTATGGTTTATCTTTTACTTTCTTGTTTTATAAAAAAGCAAAAATGTATTATCGCTATGTGTACATCGGACAGTTTGCAATCCCACTGTGCTGTACCGCACTATCGGCTTTATTACCGAACGCTTTTCATTTATGTAAGAAATAACTCAATGTATGTAATGATTGGATTGCTATTCTGTGTAATAAACAGATATACAAAAAAAAAAAATAGCAGTGCTTCCCCTTCCCCCTCACCCCACATCACTCACCCGACCTATGACTCATATCTTCATTCCTTAGTTTGGGAACTGTACCCCTCAAGATACTCCACTCTTCTTTATAATGTCAATTAAGCTCTCTGCTTCTTCTACTGTCCAGTATTTACGCATCTGGTTGTCCCACATGACACGAAGCATCAACGGGAATTACAGTTGGGCTCTGGCTTCAAGTTTATTTAACTCCTCCATCCTTCTGCCTAGCTCCCACTCTTTCTGATCTGTTGTGTGGCACACATCTGACCTGATAGAGAAAGTAACATTTTGTGCTGTATATGGTCCGTTACTCAGAGCCGCTGTCAAAATTGTTTCTTTGACCGTATAGGAGTGAAAATTTGCAATAATCTTTCTCGGCTTCTGTCTCTGCATATTACGTTTGAAAGGGTCCCTATGAACTTGCTGTATCTCATAATTCAAATTGACGTCTGGCCTGTATTTCAGGTTGGTCTCCATTAACAGTTTAATTATTTCCAAATCTTCCCTGAGTCCTATATTTTCCTTGTCCATCGCTCTCAGCCCATCAATATTTTTTATGATGTCCTTCCACATCAACCCTACTTCTTCCTCCAATGCGCCTGTCCGCGCTGCTACATCATCCAGTTTCTGCACTAGAGCCGCACAGGAGGCTTGTATGTTTTCTTGGTTGGCTTCCGATGTTTTGAACCTACTTCTGATCTTCTCTTTTAAGCCCAAAAGAATGGAGGCCAATGGGGTTTCAGGGTGCAGATTCAGTCCCCCTGTCACTGCTACAAGAAGGTCTTTTTGTCTTGGCCTTCCCTCACCATCTACCTCATCTCTTACTTCCAGAGCGCTGAACCTAATCTGTGTTGGTAACTGGAATGTGACACCAGCAGCTACTCCACATCCACTAGTCGCCTCAACACCCCCGTGACCTCCCGGGCTGTACGAACCTCTGCTGAGGCGGCATTAACCTCCCCCATCTCAGACTCCTTTTGGGACATAGTTGCTGGTCTCCCACCCTCTACCCCTGATGTAGTTATGTGGTTCAACACCTTATAGAATGTTTTGAGGGAGGGAGTGACCCTTACCTGGGAGGGTGAGCTTTTTTCCCCCTTCCACAAGGACCCTTCCCCAATTGCCTTGCTGACTTCCCCTCTCTCACCAGCTAAGCACCCTGCTTTATTGACACCTATATCACTGGGGACCTCTGAGGCTAAGGGTAATTGTAGATCTAAACTTACCCCAAACGATTTCCCAACAGCCCGGGAGCGAAAAGTGAACCTGGATACCTTATATGGAATGGCACCTGTTTTTTGCAATGGCTGTGCACTCTTTTCCATAGGAGCATTCTGCTGTGCTTGTAAACATTCTTGGCCTCTTTCACTTCCCCACCGGCCTTTATTCATATGTTGAGAGGCTGTGACAAAGCTAACATCCAGTGCTCCATTTGCGCTTCCTTTTCCACCTCTTTCATCCTCCAATCAGCTTGTGCTACTCTACCTCTATGTGAGAGGACTTGCACCTCCCACGAGCAGCGCAGTTGCACTGCAGCCCTCTCTCACGTCAGAGCCGCTCTCCCTGCCCCCGGCGGCTCGACGAACCTTTGCCATTCCTCAAGTGTAACTGCATTAATTCAATTCCACCAATGTGCAGTGAGTTATTTTACCACTATCTTACTAGGTGCGGCAGCGGGGGGCACCCACGCACCCATCCTCCTCATCTCTCTGGCGGTCCGCGACCGTTTACCTCGTGGCCGCCATGTTCCCTCTTGTATTTCTGTGGTGCACATCATGGGATTCTTCACTGCAATATACTGCCTGCTTGTGTTTTAGTGTTTTGGTTGTACTTAACAATGTAATAAAAAGATTTTTTAAACATAGACAATAAAATTATTGCTAAAGAACAAATGGCCTTGATTTCAGAGTTGCAATTTTTTTTGTTTGTTTAAGCATGTAAATCTGCATTTTCAACAGTACAAAGTATGCAATAAATTTATAATGCATTTCACCACAAGGGTAATGTCTAGAGCGTCCAATTGAAAAAGAGAGACAGAAAACATAACATGTACCAGCAGATAGGTTGCAGAACCACTACAAAGAAACACACACATGTTTGCATACCAATGAGAAGAGTATAGATCCTTGCTACTACTCAGCCTATACTGAGTGGTTTGCTGCCTTTGTCCATTCAAACAATATTTATGGGCCTGCTACATTATCAAACTTTGCAGAGGTTGAAAATACAACACTTATAAAGAGGTCTATCTTACACAGGCTTGGTACTTTTAGATCAGGAACTAGGGAAGAAAAGCTTCTTGGTCGCTCTATCACCTAGATGCTTGGAAGGGCCACATCATTTTCCCTACATCCCTTGTCTTGCCTTGTGTATTAGATTCCAGCCAATGGGGTGGGGACTCAATGTAGCCATTTCTTGACTGTCAGCGCATAGCCAAAGGAGGCATTATCACAGAACATAAATAGTTTAAAGCTTCATGCAGACCTCTTTGCAATCCCCTGTTTTACAAAAGACAGGGCAAGTTGTATGATCTTCCGTCAGATGGGCAATCTCATCATGGTTAAATATATAAGCTCACCTAGGTGGCACAAATCCAAGACTGTGATAGAGATAGCATAGGTATTTGGGGAATTTTGCACATGTTAAAGCAGAGTTTATTCTAGGTGTCCCGATTAAAGAGCAGATTGTTTTTCTACGATTCTCAGGGACTACAGCTATTGGAGGCTTCTTCCTCTGTGTTTTCTGAAGTTGAACAATCATCTGGGTCTGTTTTCTGTAGATCTTTTTGCTTTCCACTTAAATAATCTGTTACATCAGTTCTACAGTCAGGGGCATGATAAAGAGGCTGCAACATATGATGCCTTCATTAAAAAAATCTGTAGGTTATCTTTATGCTTTTCCTCCAATTGCTATGATATCATGGTGCAAATTTGCAGGCAGGGGTTGGATATGATTCTGGTGGCACCTCTATGGATTTCCCAACATTGGTTCCCAGCACTCCTTGACCTATATGTAGATGTCCCGGTACTAATTCTTTTCTATCAACAATTACAATTGACAAACTAGTTCTGTTTGGCAATCTCCAGCTGATGTCAAAATTGACTACTCTCTGTTTGGTTTCTTTTAAGAGGGTTTCGGATGCCAGAACCTTGAATATTTTAGCAAGATATTCTAACCCCTCTGGCTTTAGCTTCTCCTTTACAAAGCTTACAAAAAGTTCTTCCATTATGGTTGACTATCCTGATCTTGTATCTCAGCCAAAATATTTTTAACTAAAACAGCAGCTCCAACAGCAGTTGATATAATTTAGTAATCCGTAGACAATGATTACATCTACCACTTCGGATAGATAGGTTAAGTGGAAGATGACTTCAGCTAGAATTTATATAAATGTCTTTGGAACTCATTCTATCTGGGAAGCCATGGCATCTAAAGCATTAGATTAGATTAGAAGACTAGAATTGATGCAGAGATTCAACTTTAAGAGAGTTTTATTAAAAACCCATGGGCCATGCAGCCTAATTCGTTATTGATGGTATTTAAAGAAGCATAATAGAGTCTTGCTATAAAATTTATATTTTCTAGCGTAGGAAAGTCCTGATTTCATTAAAGGCATGGAGGGAAATATTATTCCTCTTCTATCCCCCCACCTTTGTTGCTGTGATTTGCCCCCATGACCAAATATATATGAGTACATTTTTCATTGTTTGTAGTGCCGGTTTTCATTTTTAGGAATACCCTCTCAGGAGTTAGCAGTGGATCAACTGGAGACTTTCCAGACAAGTGATGTCGAGACAGATTTCGATGAATCCCTCCTGCGGTAATTAAAAAGGGCTTGCATGTACTGGATTCTCTGATGTACGTTCTCTGTTGAACTGATCAGTTGTCTTGTTTCGTATCTAACAGTAACATTAACCATCATCATCAAAGCTTTATTTCGATATACAGAATATCATAAAAGCACTTAAAAATATAAAACCACAATTCATAAGCATCGCATTTAAAAAAAATAAATTACAATAAAACCATTCATATTTCAATAAATAGTTTTAAAAACATATTAAACATTAGCAGCTTTATAAGTATTTAAAAAATTCCAACTAATACTAAGGTCATCTACACAATCTGCACTTTCCTTCCTTATTCTAGTTTGTAAAGTGTTCACTTCCGCAGTGCGATGTAACCTCTCATCCTCATCAACACCCCTATGGAAATTTGACGCTTAGGGTGAAATGTGCTTTCTCCAAAAGTCTAGACCTGGCCCACCTCCCAAACTCCGCGTGAAAGAGATGGTTTCTCTGCTAAATGGCACCATCTGGCAGTTATTTATCTGCGCCAAGAACATAAAAATGAAAAATAAATGTTGAATAGCCATAATTTCATGCATGATTGTAGTGCTAAGAGGGTGATGCCAATAGGCTGCTAGCGTCGGGTAGCAGCGTTCAGTCAGTTGTTTGTCATTACGAGTGCAGGATGCGGGCTTCCAACAGAAGAGTTGCTGCTCTCAAGGGTAAATGCAGGCAGTCGTTACAGTCGGGTCCTTTTTTCAACACTAAGAAGTATCAGTAAAAAATACTATCTGAAAATCCAAAAGTAGGCTGCATGCAATTTAGAAGACTGTAACATGGATAAGATTAGCTCTGTGAATGGGCCTTTCAGTGAAAAGGAGACAGCTGTCTTTACCATAACACAGATTGCAACATGTCCTTTTCTATGATGAATTGTAGTTGTTTTTTAAACTTAATGCAAGCAACTCCATTAACTAAATGGTCAGCAATGCATATTGTGGATTTTATAAATGGAAGCCGTCACTTGAAGCTATCCTTAGACATGAAAACAGAAATTAGACGTAATTGCTCTGTGCAGTAGGATCCCCGTTTTAAATGTATCACTAATTTCAGTTTCAAATTATTACTTAATAATTGGGTAAAGTCAGGGCCACTGTAATTGTGTGGCAGTAGAACGCCAAATTATGCGACAGAGCTGACTAATGGAAAGGGGCGACCAATCGGTCCCCCCGAACGTATGGTCGAGTACCACGATCCCCCCGGGAAGCCATCTTGGGCGGGAGGCGAGTCTCGGCTGGTATGCCCGAAGCGGCGTAGCCGGGGCGCGCCTTTTTCCCGCCCTAGAGTGGGCTGGCCTAGACACCAACACGGCCGGCCACGCCCTTGGAGGCAGGCGGGGGCGGGTTCACGCCCACCCTGAAGACGGATAAAAGGAGCGGAAGCTAACAAAGCATCCTCTTGTTCCTGTGCTCTGAAGCTGCACCTCCCCGCTGCACGTGAGCTCGAGACGGAACGAAGAGCAATTTTGAGCGTTGTAATCCCTCTTTTTGTCTTACAGATATCCCGTCTAAGAATGCCCAAGAAGGTCGGAAAGCGGGTCGGTACCGATGAGATGCTCCGCATGCTCATGAAGGAGATAGCCGATCTGAAGAGAAAGGTTGAGGCTAAGGACGGGGAGGGAGGACCGAAACGGCCTTTACAGGGAACAATTCCCGGTGGAAAGAGCAAGAGGCCCAGAAGGGGAGCACTTGGGGGGGGGACCCCGGTTCCCGAAGCACCACGAGAGGAGCCAACCCCGGCGCCAAAGGAGGGGAACCCAATCCCTGTGGTGGTCACCCCTGCGAACAGGGAGGGTATGCCCCCCGAGTTAGCGGCGCAATTGGCAGCGTGGTTGGGAAACGATAGCGAGGGCGCCACGGCTGACGACGCCCGGGCAGTGATGAGACAACTGCGGGAATCTAGGGAGGCTGCGAAAACTCCATCTCCTGTTCCCCCGCAGGTCCCAGCGGTTGGAAGTACAGCAGGCCCAAGTTCGGCGACAAGCGTGGGGTCTACTTCAGGTAGGCGGCCATTGCCGATTGCGGGGGGGGACTCTGCACCTTCTCGAAAGGAGAAGATTGCCCAGCACGTCCCACTAGAAGTCAAGGAATTGATTTGGGCGGACAAATATGTAAACATGTTTTCATTGCTGACCGACCATTACGAGATCGAGCATGTAAAGAGTCAAAAGGAGCTCATGCATCCGAGTGTTTGGCGCGCTAAAATGGCCGCCTTTAAGGTTGATGAGACCATTGGTACTTGGGGCAGAGCGTGGGGAATTTTTACTTCCATCATGGGGGAGCGCAGACCTGAGTTGTTGACCGAGTTACCCATTTATCAGTCACGTATTATGGAGTATTCTGTGGCATATGGGGGCAATCAGAGGTTCTGCTATGATAATCTGTTTAGAAAAGCTAAGGAACACAACCCATTGTTGTCCTGGGACTGTTACGACTCTGTGTCTTGGCAAAAAATGGAGAGTACAGGGATGTTGAAGGTGCCATTAGTAGGGAGTAACGGGGGGGAATCCTCCCGCCAAAACTCTGGGACGCCCTTTCGGACGGGTACAGGTAACGAGTCCCACACGAAGCCGAGTGGCAACACAGGTAAAAGGGGGATCTGTTGGAATTTTAACAGGGGCAAATGTACCAGGCCCCAGGGGTCATGCAAATTCAGACATGAGTGTGGGGGATGCGGGTAGCCATCCCATCCTGAGTCCATGTGCAGAGCCAAAACGGGTGATAACGGTGGTAAGGGAGGCGCCAAACAGGTCTAATATAGTCCGAGGGGCGCCTTTACCGACCCCGATTGATACCATGGCAATGATTCCTTGGCTCAGCGAATACCCAGATTATGCTTCCGCTGGGGTGTTGCGGAACGGGTTTTCATATGGTTTCCGCATCCCAGTGGGGGATTTTCAGGGGGTACCGGACTGTAAGAATCAAATGTCGGTCTTACAGCACACGGCGGTGGTGCAGGTAAAGATTAGGAAAGAGGTGACTCGAGGTCGTGTCGCCGGTCCATTCGATTTGCCACCAGTGGCTAATTTTGTGTGTTCTCCTCTAGGGGTGGTTCCCAAGAAGGACCCGGGTGAGTTTCGGCTGATACACAATTTGTCAGCCCCACATGGTCTTTCCGTAAATGATGCGATAGATCCGGAAGTATGTTCGGTGCGGTACGCATCTTTCGATGAGGCCGTTGCCATGTTGAATCGCCTGGGGCCCGGGACGCTGATGGCCAAATCGGACATCGAGTCAGCGTTCCGGTTGCTCCCGGTACACCCAGACGATCAGCGTCTCCTTGGTTTTCAGTTTTAGGGTCGCTATTACATGGATAAATGTATGCCAATGGGATGCTCGATTTCATGTGCCTATTTCGAGAAATTCAGTTGTTTTCTGCAGTGGGTATTCACGAGGAAGACAGGTTTTCAACATGTTATGCACTATCTCGATGACTTTCTGTTTCTGGGGGCAGCCGGGGATTCTGAGTGTGGACAGGCCTTACATGAATTTTGTGTCCTAATGAATCAATTTGGTGTGCCATTGGCGCCAGGTAAGACGGTGGGTCCCTCGACCTTAATCGAGTTTCTGGGGATCGAGCTCGACTCAGTGGAAGGTTGTTTTCGTTTACCTAAAGAAAAGGTGTTAAAATTCAGGTTATCCCTTGAGACATGTATTCGTGCAACAAAAGTGAACTTGCATCAATTGCAACAGGTGGTGGGTCAGTTGAATTTTGCCCTAAGAGTAATGCCGATGGCGCGCCCCTTTTCCCGCTCGATTGCACAGTCCATGGTCGGCTTGAAGGAAGGACATCATCGTACGAGACTCTCGGCAGAGGTTCGCCAGGACATGCGCATTTGGATTGCATTCCTGGCGGATTTCAATGGTCGAATTGTCTGGAATAAACCAGCAGTGTCTTCCGAGGAGTTGGGACTATGGACAGACTCGGCGGGGAGTGTGGGTTTTGGCGCCATATTGGGTACACAATGGTCGGCTCAAAAATGGCCGTCATGGTGGCATGAGTGCGGGTTGACGAGTAACATTGCTTTTCTCGAACTATTCCCTATTCTGGTGGCCTTGAGAACATGGCCAGAAGGGTTTAGGGGTCACTCTGTGGTTTTCTGGTCTGATAACATGACCGTGGTTGAGTGTATCAATAGTCAGGCAGCACGTTGCAAATTGATTCTGAGACTACTCAAGGAAATTGTGTTGTTGTGCATGCAACTAAATGTACTGTTTAGGGCGCGGCACGTGCCGGGGGTGATGAACCAAGCGGCTGATGCGCTCTCTCGTTTCCGTATGCAGGCCTTCTGGGGTTTTCTGCCCACAGCGGACCCGGTGGCGGCACCCTTTCTCGAAGCTCTCTGGTCTCTCGGTGCCCCGAACTACAAGACCTCGTGGGAGAGAGTTTAGCACCCAGGACGAGGAAGGCATATGAAGGGGCGTTCCGTTCCTATTGGGCCTTTTTGGGTACTGCCGGGAGGGAGCTTTGGGGTCTGGAAGAGTCTGTAGTAAGATTCCTGCTCTCTTTACGTCACGCAGGCAAGTCAGTAGCTACGGCCCAGAGGCATCGGGCCGCCATTTCCTTCATGGCAAGGGCTCATGGGATCCAGGACCCAACAGCGTCTTTCGTTGTGCAGAAAGCGCTACGGGGGTGGCAACGCCTTGAGGGTCGCAGAGTAGACGATAGGCACCCGATAGGTTTGGATAGGTTGGCCCTGTTATTATCCGTGCTACCGGTAACATGTTCATCCCAGTACGAAGCAGTGTTGTTCCGAGCCGCATTTGCATTAGCATTCCATGGGGCTATGCGGGTAAGCGAATTAGTGGCAAAGAACAAGCAGGATACGATGGGGGGACTGTGCCGGGAACACATTCAGGTCAGAGAGGAGACGATGACGGTCTCGTTTGTAAAGTCCAAATCCGATCAGGATGCAATCGGGGACTGTGTAATCATCCAGAGGATCCCCGGGTCTGCCATGTGCCCTGTTGGGTGCGTAGAAGCATATTTAGCGCAGAGGGTGGCAGCATGGGGGGGGACCTTGTTAAGACACGCTGACGCCACCCCACTGACGAGGTTTCAGTTTCAGCGGGTGCTTGCGATGTCGATTTCTGCTGCGGGCTTGAACCCCGGCGACTTTGGGACCCATTCCTTTCGGATAGGGGCTGCTACGGAAGCTACAGCCAGGGGTCTGAATGTTGATCAAATAAAACGTGTGGGGCGTTGGTCCTCGAACTGTTATAAGAGGTATGTACGGTTGCACATGTTGTGAAGCTGTAACGATGTACTCACGCTTCTTGTTTTTTGTTTGGTTTTCAGTTGCGCAAGCCTACGAGGCGGGGCGGACTGTCCAGTCGACCCAACACCGGGGGGCCAGCGGTCAGACATTACCGGCTGTGAAAAAGGAGGTGTGGGTCATGGGCCACTCATACGTGAGGCGTGCCGCGGACGTATTCAAAGCAGGTGACATGACTCACGTGGCTGGGGAATACGGGTACAGTGTGTCCTTCTACGGAAAGGGCGGGCTCTGTATTGACCAGTTTCAAGCATTTTTCGAGGTTTTGTTAGGGCGGACAAGGTCACCGCCGGTGTGCCCTGTTGGGTGCGTAGAAGCATATTTAGCGCAGAGGGTGGCAGCATGGGGGGGGACCTTGTTAAGACACGCTGACGCCACCCCACTGACGAGGTTTCAGTTTCAGCGGGTGCTTGCGATGTCGATTTCTGCTGCGGGCTTGAACCCCGGCGACTTTGGGACCCATTCCTTTCGGATAGGGGCTGCTACGGAAGCTACAGCCAGGGGTCTGAATGTTGATCAAATAAAACGTGTGGGGCGTTGGTCCTCGAACTGTTATAAGAGGTATGTACGGTTGCACATGTTGTGAAGCTGTAACGATGTACTCACGCTTCTTGTTTTTTGTTTGGTTTTCAGTTGCGCAAGCCTACGAGGCGGGGCGGACTGTCCAGTCGACCCAACACCGGGGGGCCAGCGGTCAGACATTACCGGCTGTGAAAAAGGAGGTGTGGGTCGTGGGCCACTCATACGTGAGGCGTGCCGCGGACGTATTCAAAGCAGGTGACATGACTCACGTGGCTGGGGAATACGGGTACAGTGTGTCCTTCTACGGAAAGGGCGGGCTCTGTATTGACCAGTTTCAAGCATTTTTCGAGGTTTTGTTAGGGCGGACAAGGTCACCGCCGTCTGTAGTCATAGTACATCTTGGGGGCAATGATTTGGTGACCACTGGTAGAGGCGATGCTTTCCACGGTAAGTTGGTTAGCGAGAAGAGTTCCAGGGTGCACAATTGCATGGTCCCATATGATCCCACGGAAAGTGTGGCGGGGGGCTATTTCTGTTTCTGCGCTGAATCATTCAGTAAGGAAAATTAATAATAAAATGAGTAGATTGTTTCGTTCAAGTACACTGCATTCTGTTTCGCATGGTTGTATTAAAGGGGACAGTATGTATTTGGGGGACGGTGTTCATTTGTCCCGGGTGGGGAACGAATTACTCATAGGAGACTTCATAGCATGGTTAAGGAGTTTACAGCATGACCTTTAGGTAGGAGTGTTTTGTGGGGGGTCCGGATAGCCGGTCAACTATCCGGCCTGTGGCGGTAAGGTCATGATCGGTGAGCAGTAATTGGAAGATCCCTATGAGGGGGCGTCACCCATTACGGATGGGAGCGCGGGGGAGGTGGCCAATTGGCCCCTCAATGGGGAGGCGGTCCTGTCTAAGGAGAGGCCGCCGGAAGGAAAGGAAAGGTGGTCAAGGCCCCTTCCTGGATAGGAGGGGCTACGGCCCCTCCTGGGGAATTTCCCGGGGCCAGGACATCTGCGACGGCAGATGGGTAAGTTGTGTGGGGTGCGGGAGGGGGTTTACGCTACCTTTTAGACACCTCACACGAGTCCTCGAACGACCGTTAAATGGCGTTGAGTTTATTTGGGCCCCCGTCAAGTACAAAGGGAAATTGGTAAATGCACTTGAGGTACGCCTCTGTGCGGTCGCCCCTCTCACAAGTGAGGGGGGTATTTCTGGTTTTAGGGATCTGACACCGGTTACGACCTTGCCGTTGGCCCTTAACGTTAGGATGTACAATTTCAAGTCAAATGTTTTGTAGGATGTTAGTTCGGCTAGGAGAACCTTTGTATTAGAGATCTGTTAAGGTTAGCCAACATCGTAATGTGGAAATGAAATTGTACATTATATGAAACTGTTATTTTAATGTTTTCTTTTGTTTCATATTTTAATAAATACGGCCGGGAAGGGTGACTCCCTTCCCGCCTTCCAAAAGTTCAAGAACTGTTTCCGGTTTCCCAATTCTTGGGGATTGTGTTGAGAGGGGGTGGCGGGTATCTCGGCCATATGGAAAGGGGCGACCAATCGGTCCCCCCGAACGTATGGTCGAGTACCACAATCCCCCCGGGAAGCCATCTTGGGCGGGAGGCGAGTCTCGGCTGGTATGCCCGAAGCGGCGTAGCCGGGGCGCGCCTTTTTCCCGCCCTAGAGTGGGCTGGCCTAGACACCAACACGGCCGGCCACGCCCTTGGAGGCAGGCGGGGGCGGGTTCACGCCCACCCTGAAGACGGATAAAAGGAGCGGAAGCTAACAAAGCATCCTCTTGTTCCTGTGCTCTGAAGCTGCACCTCCCCGCTGCACGTGAGCTCGAGACGGAACGAAGAGCAATTTTGACCCACCCACCAGCCCCTGAGGACAGCGATTCGTTGTAAATACAGTTGATAGTATCTTTGATTTTCTCTGCTTTCTTACAGGTTGTGATGATTGTCGTGATAGTTCTTAACGATGCAATAAAGATTGATGATTTTCAGTATATTTTGCTAATAAAGTAATTTTGAACAAGGATTGATCAGTATTTACGCTTGATAATAAATGCTGTTTTGCTTTAGAGATCTTAGTAACTTAGGTAAAACTGTCGTATTTATTTTGGTCGGGCGGTAAGGTCATGATCGGTGAGCAGTAATTGGAAGATCCCTATGAGGGGGCGTCACCCATTACGGATGGGAGCGCGCGGGGGAGGTGGCCAATTGGCCCCTCAATGGGGAGGCGGTCCTGTCTAAGGAGAGGCCGCCGGAAGGAAAGGAAAGGTGGTCAAGGCCCCTTCCTGGATAGGAGGGGCTACGGCCCCTCCTGGGGAATTTCCCGGGTCCAGGACATCTGCGACGGCAGATGGGTAAGTTGTGTGGGGTGCGGGAGGGGGTTTACGCTACCTTTTAGACACCTCACACGAGTCCTCGAACGACCGTTAAATGGCGTCGAGTTTATTTGGGCCCCCGTCAAGTACAAAGGGAAATTGGTAAATGCACTTGAGGTACGCCTCTGTGCGGTCGCCCCTCTCACAAGTGAGGGGGGTATTTCTGGTTTAGGGATCTGACACCGGTTACGACCTTGCTGTTGGCCCTTAACGTTAGGATGTACAATTTCAAGTCAAATGTTTTGTAGGATGTTAGTTCGGCTAGGAGAACCTTTGTATTAGAGATCTGTTAAGGTTAGCCAACATCGTAATGTGGAAATGAAATTGTACATTATATGAAACTGTTATTTTAATGTTTTCTTTTGTTTCATATTTTAATAAATACGGCCGGGAAGGGTGACTCCCTTCCCGCCTTCCAAAAGTTCAAGAACTGTTTCCGGTTTCCCAATTCTTGGGGATTGTGTTGAGAGGGGGTGGCGGGTATCTCGGCCATATTCGTATGACTAATTCGTCTGGAACTGAAAGGCTAATTATACAGAAGGAAAGGCAAATTGAAGCCACATTTTGTTTTTAAGCTAAAAGTTCGCAACACATTTGGCTGAATTATTGTTTAGATATTTTGCAATTCCCTCTGGAAAAAACAAATCACAGAGCTATGATATGAGAGTTTCCCAAGAATGAACAATATAAACATTTTGCAGACCCCGTTGAGAATATTATACACCCACAATTAATAGCAGTCTTGTATGGGAGTACAAGGACAACCCTTTCATGCCACCTACAGTAAAATAGACTGCATGCAAACACGCTTCATTGTAAATAAAGTAGTGTTCAGGAGTCTACAGTTTCAGATTTACCGAGTGCTCACGCTATAAGGACCCTGAAGCATCTCTTTCCATTGAGAAAAGCCGTTGTAGAACAGCTTTATTATTCACGCGGCCTGCTAAGAGGCAATATTGTATCCCTGACTCTGGACACACGCATAGGCAAAGTTAATAGGTCTGGCCTTGGCAAATGTGCCTTGTTTTTTGTGTATTTACTTACTTTTGCAAATATGCAGTTTTCCGAAAAAAATAGCACAACTAGAAAAGTCAATATGTCTCTCGTCACCCCAGGCACAACAACCTTGGCAATGGAGTTCACTTCTTTTCAGGTGGCTGTGTACATATGAAAAAATACTGCCGCTCATAGTGAATGGCAGCCAATGGATGAGCAAAGCTGAACTGCCTCACAACACCATGTTGTATGGTTTGGTGGATGGAAGCAAAGTATGAAAGACAGTTGGCCATCAACGGATGAGGCTATTGTAAGTATGTGGACTTATTTATTTTAAACGTGATGTGTTTTGGAAACAATGTTGCTGACGGCATAGCTGAAGATGTCTTTAACGCAGATCTAACAAAAAGAGATGCTACATGCATGCAATTTTTATAAAGTTTTCATGTCATCTTGAAATAGGTGCTTGAATGTAGCAATTAACAGCAAAAATGTGACGTATACAATAAAAATAAGAACAGTGTACCCCTTTGCTCCCAATGTAAAACAGTTTTAATGAACTTTGGAGCCATCTGTCCTAGAGAGGTCATTTCTGTCAAACCCTTCATTTTATACATTTATTCATACTTTGCAACCCTTTGCTAATTTGGGTCAAATGCAGCAAATTTGTATTCATGCACAATATGCCATACCTGTGAATTTATGTTCTGTTTTTCAATTACCTTGGATAAAACATTCCATAACAAGTGAACTAAGTTAAATGAAATCAGATGCCTGTACAGACAATAACACTGTATTTTTTGTTGAACAAAGTCTGTAGATGGATTGATGTGGCAAACAGAGATTTTTTAAAAACACAATACATTCCCCCACTGAAAGTCAGGGGCGTACTAAAGGCCCCGGTAGCCCCATGGTTCAGGGGGAACCTATGCTTACCCATATTGGAGGGGACCACCTCAACCCATACTGAGGTGAGTGTGAGGGGTCCCATCTGCAAATCTTGCAGGGGGGCCCTCCCACGTTTTGTTACAGCACTGCTGAAAGCCATCTTCAAGCACTTGTTTGTAGTCAGTGACCTGGTCAAAGGGGTAAAAGGGGCACAACACTACATTTCATGTGCATAGTACAAAAGTGATCCGACAAAAACAGTGATCACCTGGATTCTCGGACTCTTTCTTGGATAGAGAAGAATTTTCTTTAGGTCCTTCAGATGAAAAATCACTGACTTTGTGTGGATGCAACTTTGGACAATAGGGGGCTGTGGGAAATAGAGGAATTGAATGAGCAGTGACAAGCATAGGAATGTGATGTGCTTCATTTGTAAAGGAAAGTGTGTCATTGCCCAAAGCTCTACTAAGAAGTAGGTATGAGCGGAGTTCGCAGAGTGGAGCTACATGAAGTGGTTAAAAATCTTTGCTGTCAATACACAAAGTTCCGAAGGCGAGCGGAGTTTCCCAGCGCAACCGCTTGCGTTGCAATTTACATCAAACGCACCGCAGAGTACATCCTCACATTTAAAATTGGGCGGGAATGGCACCAAGAAGTTGGCATGGGAGCGGCCATCCTTTTTTTCTCACTCTGTTTATGGAGCTGGGCCTGTGTTTCAATCCGTTTTATAATCCTCTGCCCTCCTACTTAATCTACCCCTCATTTTTATTTTATTAGTTTGTTTTTGAGTTTGTGTTTCAAAGTTTTTTCATTCATTTAGTATTTTTTTATGACTTTTTTAAATTCTGGTTATTTTTCCCTTTACTTTCTTTTTCCTTCCTTCCTTTTGCTGTTTTATTCTTTACCCCAACCAGCACCATGGCAGAGCAGGGTGACCAGGGCAGCGGTGGCACTAGGCCCCCACCGAAAATGCATCAGCCGCCTAACTTGCAGACGGCAGCACTGCCCAGGGGTACAGCCTCAGGCAATCTTTTGTGAGGTGGAAGTAGCAGAATTTATTTTTTCTGCAGCACCACCTCCCCTCCATACTGGCTGCAGGCGGCAGGCCTAGCAGTGGGTAGCCCCTGCAGGAGCGCTGGCTGCGTTGGGGCAGGGTCCACAGGTGTGTGTGGTGCACCAGCCAAGTCCAGCGCACCCCTCAGCAGCTGAAGCACTGCTGGGAGGTTATCTTAGATAGGGAACAGGACCTTTTCGACCTGCTAGGAATTGCGATTCCGGTGCTTGTGAGTATTAATTATTTGTTGCATTTGTTGTCTACAATGCTAACAGTTTATTTCAGAATAGCATGCTGCTTACACTTAGAGGTAAGTTATATTTAGTTTGTTAGAATATTATTGTTATGTGATCCAGTTCCCCGGCACTACCTAATCGTACACATCAGCTCTCACTTGGGCTGATTAATTAAGAAGTCATTGCAGACTCTTCTGTCCTCCTGTCTCTATAGTGAATCAATGATATCAGCGCACTACCGTTTTCTGTGACTTTCTTTATGTAGCTCATACAGTCCCAAGCTATTTCACAGTGATATATACACATCTATGTATTGCAGAAAAGGGAGACAGAGTTGGTCTATCACTGGGATTGAGAAATGAGAATAAAATAAAAAATCATTCATTACACTGCATTAATTCCAAATTTGGTGTTTGTTAGAGAACTTTGAAATAGGAATTTTAGGATTAGTACGGCCAACTCAATGACAGTCAATAGACTTGAATATAGTACTTTAGGCGATCTGTTTTAGATAAGTAAAATGTGACTGCATTTGCCTGTCATACTTTTGTGGAGATTAAGTCTACCTCTAGTCTATTTTTTTTAATTTTATTTATTTCATACATCAGCACCCAAGGGCAAGAACAGAGGTGTTGCACAGGTGGGTCCTGGAGAACCTAGTCAGGAGGTGCCCACCACCAGTGCAGCTGCAGAGGGCTCTGCTAGCCCCAGCAAGGCCTATTATTTGTTATTATCATTTCTCTAATGTTGGGTTTAATGATTGCTGTGAGCTTAGGTTAGAATCTTGGGGTTTTGGAATGTTGGTGCTAGGTTCCAGGATGGGATTTGCTACCTGGAGCCTGGTGTTGCTGGTAAGAAATAAAGATGCTCAGACACCCTTACCTGTTGTCTTCCTTTCATGTGGCAACGAGGTCGGGATATGAACTCACACGTACGAAGCACAATGGATTCATTCTTTTTCCTCTGCCCCCTATGCTAGTTTTAAGTTTTGCCTTGTTTATTTTTATACTGTCTTCTTGGTTTTTCCAACTTCCCTATCCAATGTTTGCTTAATTCTTGTTATCCCTGCATTAATCTTTTTTCCATGTTTCTTTGTAGCTGACTCAGTGGCGTAACACAGGCCCTCACTGACTCCATGTTGTGGTGGGCCCCCGAGATGCAGGGGGTCCCCTCAGCACAGTACTAAGGACTGGGAGTTCCGGATTAAATCTGGCGCGGGCTCCCTCCATGTAAATTGTAAAGTCTTGTAAAGCGCACTGCTACCCGGAGGCCTCGTAGCGCTATAGACCGCTGGGGAACCCGTCCTGGCTTTCCCTGTGAGATAGTCCCTCCTGGGGGTCTCCAAGGTGAAACCAGGCATCCCCGGCGTTTGTGTGGGGCCGTTGTGGAGATTAGGCAAGCTAATGCCCAGAGTTGCCGAGTGTGCTCCCAGGTCGGAGTAGGCACCGATGCGAGAATTATCAGTCCGCTGATCCTGGTCCAAGACCCTGCCGCGTCGGGAATCGAACCCTTGTCCCGGGCCGTTCTCTGCACTCGGGTCTGCCGCCTCTAACCAGTGAGCCACACCTCTCCACCATGTACCATGCAGGGGGGCCCTTTCAACTTTCGTTACACCACTGAGCTGACTTTCTCCTGTCTGTTGTAGTCTATAGTTTTCTTCTGCTTTGTTAGTAATCTTTTCCTCTTCCCTTTTTCGTACTCTACTGTCTTCTGTGAAGATTGCAGGCCCAAGTTAGATAGTAATATAAATAAGTTTCATCAAACATGTTTGTTGAGAAAGTTTCCTTTTTCTTGCTCTTACTATAACAGTTAAACAAAAGAGTTATGTTAGCAAGCACTTGTAAAGCACACGTACACCCTAGGGTTTCATGGCGCTAAAACTGAAGACTAATGCAGCCGAGATACTAGGCATAGCCTTGCTCAAATAGCCATGTTTTTAAAACCTTCCTGAAGCTGAGAAGGTTATCGCAGCTTCTGAGCACCAAGGGAAGAGAGTTCCAGAGTCTGGGGGCCAAGTGAGATAAGCGGCAGCCTCCCTGTCGTTTCTGTCTGAAAGACGAAGTAGTAAGCAGGAAGTAGTGGGCTGAGCGGAGGCTGTGGCGAGGGGTATATTTGGTAATCATACTGCTGATGAATCTGGGGCTTTTGCCATGCAAAGCTTTAAAGGCTAGGCAGCAGGTCTTAAAGGCTACTCGTTGGGATATCTGGAGCCAGTGGAGTGGTGCCAGGCCAGGTCTGGCTGACAGCCACTTGAGTTGTTTATGAATCAGTCTGACAGCCTGACTCTGGACCATTTGAAGTCTTTTTTGTAGACCAACAGGTAGACCGAGATAGATAGAGTGGCCTGGTACCATCATTATGTTACAAAAAGTGACATATTGTTGGTACAGGATGCTTCTAAATCTGCCCCATAAGTGCTTTGGTATTGGCAGACTGTTACAATAAGAACATATTGCTAGTTGATTGACTGAAGAATTGCATGAGAGTGACAGGAGGTAAGCACAGAGATATCTCTCCAAAGATGCTCAAAGAAGAATTATTGAAATTGTTGTGGTCCAATGGGAAATGTTATGAACCAATCAAATCTTTTTTTTGCATGTCACATGGGATCCTATGACGGAGGGATTCCAAAACTACATAGGTATAAACTGGGTATTTTGAAGAGTGTATTAATACATTCTAGCTTCTTGCAAGTCTTCATGCATAGTATATAAATAAATTAACTTGTACTAGGGTTAATGGCCAGGCCAATCCTTAAGTATTTGACTAATAACTAGAGTAATTTTAGTACTGCAAAGAGATTGTAAGATACATTTATAAGTACTAAGATTTTAGCAAAGTGATAGGATACATACATAGTGCTGGATGGATGACTGGACAAGTGGTTGTGACAGACAGAAGGTTTCCTAGACTGCTTAGCTACTAACTGAGTATTTAAAAGAGTGTATCAATCCTATGTAGCTGATTAGAAGTTTGCATACATACTGCACAGAATATTGTAGTTATACTAGATTTTCTGTTTAGGCCATTCCTTTGATACTTGACTAGATAATAAAGTAATTTCATTGTTCTAAAGCGAATACATGCTTCCAATAAGCACCACTGCTCTGCGATGCAGACAAGAAGTCTAGGTTGTGCCCCTTTTTACATCTCTCTGCAACGCAGTTCTGTCGGGCTTACTGGACATACGTAGTGGGCTAGTTGGACTCTAAGAACCCGTAGGATTTAAGGTGTCTTAAGGGGAATTAAGTTCCATTTAATCCTGAAAGTCCCTGGGTCATACTAGCCCACCATGTCTCTCTATTAAACATCATAGAGCTGCGTTGCAGAGAGGTGGTCCGAGGCCATGCCCCATTTTACACCTCTATCCAATGCTCCTCTGTGGCACTTACTGCACATACCTGGTGGGTTAGTTGGCCCGCAGGGACCCTAAGGATTCAAGGGGACGTTATCCCCTAATTTAAAACACCCACAGAGCATATTTGCACATGTCACCTTAGTCCCCCCTTTCTTCACCAGTGTGCAAATGCAGCCCATTGTGTGTTTAAATACTTAGTTAATCTTACCTTGACAGTAGTAGATATGAAAAAATGCTAAACATTTTTTCAGTTGTTTTTTATAATTGAAATTTCTGAAAAATTCATATTTTAGAAATAGGATCTGTGAAAAAGAAGAAAAAATACAGTTATAATATATAATATATTTTTTACAACACAACATAATTTTAACATTATATAAATTATTTTGTTTGCCTTTTTTGCTGTTCTCAGAATATATTGAATTTCCCTACAAACAGTGATTTCAATGTTACTCATCACATAACAGCGGGCAACAAAATAAAACTATCAAGAAGATTGTTTCAAAAAACCCAAATCTGTGTCAAAAATGTTTTTAATATACTCAACTATTTCTGAACATTCCATGAAAACAACATCCTCAATAACATTCCATATAATACAAAACACACGTATATAAAATGCTTCCTTCTTAGAGAATTTTCTTACTTGAATATGAAAGAACTCAAATAATAATTCAATGAACAATTCTTTTTAATTTCTTACAACTGTAAATGATGTTCTTTAAAAATATATGCTGTGAGAATGTGCATGAAAAAGTCCTTAATTCAAATGTATACCTTTCCTCTAGGCCAAATGGTATTCTTGAAATCCCTTATACTGAAATTGTCCAATAGTAATTGTATTAATACATTTTAACATATTTCTAATAGGCTGAATTATGTTCTTAAAACCATGGTTTTAAAAATATTAGGTAGGAATTTGGTAATTCATTAGGCAAACGTTGTTTAAAAACCAATTGAGCATCATTACAATATGCCCATCCATTATTGCATTTTAAATAGTGTAATGTCCAGATGTTGTAGAAGGACCATCATGGAAAATAATTGCTACTGCTACAAAAGTTCTTCCTGATATTGATAGTTGACTTGCTACAAAATGTTTAATTAAAGTTTCCAATTTTCTTCCATCAGCTCTACAACGTTGTATCATTAAAATGATATATTGTCCAAATCTTTGTATATATATTGTCGATAACATTTCTGATTTACATTGGCTACATTCCATGTTTTGATTTGCTGCTTTAACTAGTTTGTTGAAAGACACTGTTTTACAGTCTGGTATTGTCAAATATATGAATCTTTCAGTGTCTATGTTAGTGCTACATGTAAACTTACAATTTTCACATTCATGTTCCCATTCATAACGAAGGCCAAAAAGATTTTCAATTTCTATTCCTTCGTTTTCCAATACTGCAAGCATATGCATTAGAAATTCCTGGGCATCTTGTTGAATATTCTGCTTAAATTGTGTTGAACCAGAACATTTATACAAAAGATTATGAATATCAGAAACACTTTGTATTTCCCCTTTAGCAGTTCTTAATTGTTCATAAATACAATGCAACAAGGAACAACATCTTTTTTCACGATTATCCTTAATTTGTTGTTGCAAACTTTCTAGAAAAAAAAAACATTGACCACTACATTAGCATAGCAGTTGATACCTGAACTATTTTCTAACTGATACCCAACAATCTCTTCAATACTGTCCTTTTTCTTTTTGCTTGCAATCTCAACATTATCTTGATTTTTTTCCTTCTCTATAACTTCACTACAGATATTCTCATATCTTCTTTTTCGACCTACCACACGCTTTTCCAGAAAACTTGTAAGAAGGGTCTTCCCCTCTTCTCATTCAAAAGAGGTCGCAATCTAAAAGACCACCTTGTGAGAGCAGCCAGCTATCCAATCAAACACAACACAATTGAAACAAGAATGAATCTGCCACGAGTCTTAGGGCATTTTAAATGTAATAAGTGCATGGCATGCAAATTCACAACGAACACTAAAGTATTTGAGTATGGAAGCTGTAAGCACACCCTTAATTTTTTCACCAATTGCAGTTCTAAAAATGTTATTTACTGTATTGAGTGTCCCTGCAAATTGCTTTACATCGGACAAACAACCCAACAGATAAAAACAAGAATATCTTAACACAGGAGCAGGATCCGCTGCAAAGTGACAACGGCCCCCTTGGTTGAACACTTCCTCAAACTGGGTCACTCCGAAAATGACCTGAAGTGGCAGGTTATTGACAAACTTGTGCCAAATACAAGAGGTGGTAATCAACAGACAATTCTAAATCGGTTGGAATGCAAATGGATTTTTAATTGCAAAACCATTGAGAAAGGACTCAATTCTCTCGATGAATGGAATATGTGCACCTGAACCAATACAAGTGGTGTTTTATTGCATAACCTTTGAGAAAAAGACTCATTACGTTTACTGATTGTAAGATGTGCATAGGAACTCTCATAACAAGCTGCACACTAATGTTCATCTCAAGAAACTACATATTGTACGATAGGCTCAATGTTGTGCTTAACAATTTGTTGTAAAAATGAGAACGTATAATGAAATCGTAGAACTACAACCCTTTTGCTAAAATGTCCACAATTATACCGATCATTAATATCAATATTTAATCATAAATATCAGTTCTACTAAAAGCTGTGTTCAATTTCCCAGCCATCGCCTAAAAAACAGTCCCGCGCATGTGCTAGTAAAGCTACAACCCTTTTGCTGAAATGTTCACAATTACACCGATTATTAATATCAATATCCAATCTTAAGTATCAGTTCTACTAAAAGTTGTGTTCAATTTCCCAGCCATCTCTTAAAAACAGACCCGCGCATGTGCGAGTGTAACACACTACTGTGTCCGCGTGCGCACCAGAGACCCATTGCCACGCATGCGCCGCTCTTACACACTAACGTGTCTGCGCGCGCAATTCCGCTATTAATGGAGGCGTGTTCTTTACTCTCCGTTGTGAGCAGCTACGAGCGAGGCACAGGGACCCCCTTCCTGCCGCACCGATACGCCCGAATTAAGTAAGTGAACCCCCCTGCCTGGCCCCCTTGCTCACTATTCTTCTTGACTTGAACCATTTTTTCTTACGTACTGACAAGCTGCCCGTTTAGTTTCAGGCTTGTATACCAATATCGCCATTGCGACGACCGCGCCTGCGGAACGTTTAAACAAACAAGTAAGTTGTCTCGTCGCCCTTATATTTAGGCCCTTTTGCTCGTAATTTTTCTTGACTTAATCCAGTTTTCCTTGCGTACTGACAAACTGCCCGTTTAGTTTCAGGCTTGTGTACTAAATATCGCCATAGCGACGACCGCGCCTGCGGAACGTTTAAATAAACAAGTAAGTTGCCTTGTCGCCCTTGCATTTAGGCCTTCCGAAGCATTATCCTTAATAACCTACTTCCATTGTTTTTATCCTTTAAGCACAAGTAGGACCCTCGTCCAAATTAGCAATGACAGAGCGCTACTTGGTTCTTTGGTTTCCTACCATTTGAAAAAATTCAGTAAGTTAGTCTAAACCATTTTTAATGATTTGAAGGTTACAACTCATAATTTGTCTCTCAATTACATTGCCTATAAATCCCACCAGGACACTGATCTATAGCTACCCTTTGAAAAATCTTGCTTGACCAGTCCCTCGCTGACCAAATGATTGCTCCTAACAGAAAGACTATCACTGAAATTTAATTTTGGAACTGCTTGCTCCTCAATCCAGGCCACTAGTTCTTGACCAATACAGTGGCGTCCACCATTAATAATTAAAAAATTGAAACCTGTAAGCTAATAACTACTGTCACACCCTGGCATTACTTGGCTTTAAACTATTTTATATTGCCTTCAGATTCACCTCTGTAAAGCTACAGAAAATTCAGTCACCCTGCCAAAAAAGTCTTCCTTGCCTGACAACGCACTGGCAAGGTACTGATAATTCAGTCTTTTATTTTATGTAATCAACTAACTTGTGCATGTTTTCTTAAGTAGTTCTGTCCCCTCTGATTAATTATGCGCAGCACACTATAGGTGAGGGAGCTATGCGCCCCCTTTTTACTTTGATAAAACATGCATGAAAATTACATAAACATGTGCATGAAAATCCATTTATTCCCCGGGAGCACATAATTTGCTGAAAGTTCAAGTATATCTGTAGGTAGATTATTATTATTTTTTAACTCAAACCCATAATCTTGCAGTTTCAGGAGGCTCAACAGTCCTGATGATGATCTAGAGTCATATAGATCGAAACGCCGTCGACCCACCCAAGGAAATACACTCGTTTCATTGTATATATTTGTTGTGTTTTTAACCTTGTTGTTGTTGTGTGACAGTTCGTTCACTTTGATCACTTATGTCACGTCCTGCACCTTATTATTCACTTGAGCACCTGAAATACAGTATAAAGATTTGTGTATATATATATAAAAAAGAAGGAGTAAATAAAAGTTGCTACCTGTACCTACACCTTTCGCTCCCTAGCGTTTATTAAATACTAGCTTTCTCACTTTTTAGGTTTTGACTTTTGGCGAGGGGCGAAGCCCCTCCCAGTCATAATCTTTTGTTCTTAGTTGTGAGCTTAGGACAGCCCCTGTTTCCAATTGGCTAGCTCAATAAATGGAGGCTAGCCATTGGAAGACAGAGGCTGTCAATCGCGCTTTCTCTCGAAAACGCGATTCGGGGGCGTTTCTGGTGCTTTTTTTAAGCCCCGCCCCTTTGTCCCGGGCCGCGCTGCGATTGGCTGCCGGCCCGGGACACCCCCGTGATGTCATTCCCCGGGCCGCGCTGTGATTGGCTGCCGGCCCGGGACACTCCCGTGACGTCAGCCAATCACAGCGCGGCCCGGGACCTGACTTGTTCAATTAGCTGTCGACCATGGAAAGTTTCCTTGTGGCTACTGCAAACTCCTTTTGTGGCGTTATATTGGGACGCTCTTTAAAAAGCCGCTTTATTTTAATCTCGAGGGTGCCACCCCTCTGAAATGCCCCCGAGATTCACCGCCGCGGCCCGAGCGCCGCAAAACAGGAAGTCAGGCACGACGGTGCCTGATGCGGGGCGGGACTTCCGGTTTGTCGGAGGAAGTCCCGCACGCCGCCGCGCTGTGATTGGCCAGCACTGCCACCGGGGAAAACAGAGGAAGAATGCCGGCCGAATCCCTGCGGCCCGGGGCTCCCAGGAGTGAGGGAGAGCGCCGGGGCCGCCCCGGAAAGCAAAGAGGGAAGCGGCAGGCAGGGCTCCGTGGCCGAGGAGAGCCCCGCAGCCCGAGAAGAGGAGCAGCGCGAAACCTGCCAGGAGCCCCCGCCAGAGTAGCCCGGTAAGTGAGAAGGGCTAGGGGAGGCTCCGTGTGGCAGGGTGTCACTGTCTTGAGCCCTGAGAGGCTCACAAGGGCATTCCTGAAGGGGTAGAGTGGCCCCAGAAGGCAGTGGGTCGCTCCCCCAGCGGACATTGTTTCCAAGTCCCCGGGCATTTCAGCAGAGCCGTGAGGGGCTCCAACAGGCTTTGTAGTGCCGATAGGCACTGCGACCTTCTCAGCACCCCCGCTGGCAGCTGACGGCTCCTTTCCATCAGAATCACCGGGACCGGCAATGCGTGTGATGCCGCGTGTCTTCGCTGCTGCTGATGCAGTCTTAGAGGCTGTCTTTGGGGCCATATCGGGGGCAGAGCAAAATGTGAGGTCGATACACCTGAGGGAGCAGGAGCCGGAGGCGGAGCGCACGTAGACCCAGAGTGACTTGGCGGTAAATTTCGCTTGCAACTGACTAAGTCTGTGGATCATGGCCATCCAACTATGCAGCAATAGTCACCTGAGCATTGGCTGGCCAAAAGTCAAGTCTGCATACTGCCTACAGCAAACACCACAGCAGACTGAAAAGCGGACAATCGCCTGGGCAAGAGGAACAGGGGGGTGGTCGAGGCAAAAGACGATAGGGGAGGAATTCACCAGGGGAGCACTGACACCAGCCTATTCAGCCGAGCAAAATCCTAGATTCGTTCCCACTTAACGATGTGTTGGTTACTACATTTCGGATTGTCAACAACACTCAATTCGAAAGCAGAACTATGAAAATCATAATGCAGCAGTGCTTAAATCAGAAACCTGTTAATGACTGGACTGCTCGTCTTTGAATAAAAAATGTATTCCTTTTATGGATATTGATTCTATCCAAGCAAGGAGCTGGGTGTGGTTACTTTTCAGTACAATGCAAAATTGTAATAAAGAAAAGGATAATGACAAACTACCAGCCGTGCCCACGTCATACGAGTCCGCTTCCCCCACGCCGCGAGGCTTACGCAGGCAGGGAGGGGTGCCTGTTTCGCGGCTTGTCCAGCCCTGACTGACCAATGAGATGCCGAGCCCACCTCCCTCCTACAGGTGAGCTCATTAGGCTGCTATAAATCACTGAGCCTGACACGGCTTCTGTTTGTTGGGTCGGGAGGCGACAGGGGAAAGAGGGTAGTTTTAGCGGTGCATATTGACTCCGAGATGACTGAATGTACTAAGTTGTTTATTTTTTGTGAACAGTTCGTGAGAAATCGTTTTTCTTTGTCCTCGTGAACGGGTTTACTTTAAAGCGCCATTAAATGTAATAATATGCAATTATTTAGTGGTAGGCCTTGAAAGTGTTTAGAAGTTTGGTTCTCTTTGCCCCCAAAAATGTTGCTTTTGAATAAATACTTGCTGGAAGAATAGCTCTAACTTTTCCAAAGGCGAAACCGTTGCATTGTAAATGCTTGTTTCTTTAGGACCTTATTAGGCCTACCCTGAACCATTGTTTCTTAAAAATACATATCGGGCAACAGCAATGGAATTATCCGCAACATACTGAATATCCATATTAGCATTCCACATTGAGAGAATAACTGGATTAAAATCATTGATATATTTTGATTCTTCACTTCTTCTCAAATTGTATGTATTTTTGGGAGATTTTCTAGTGATGGTATGTCTCACAGCTGACATAAAACTGTTTACTCTTCCTTTGGATACAACAGGACGTGGAAATTCAAAACGACATTTGGTAAAAAACTTTTCCTTAGACTTGTACATTCGTCGACAGTATTTTCTACATCAATGACTTTGGAATCGTAAGACTTGTTGCCTTTAGGTGTTTTCTTCTATTCTTTTTGATATAGCACATGTGGCATATTCTTCAATAAAAGGCAAAACAGTGTCATCCGAATCAGTTCCGAATTTTGGTGCATCCTTGATCCATATCAGCATATGTATATGAGGAGCACCTCTAGCTTGATACTCCTTTCTCCAAAAGAAATCCACTACTTCTCCAAGAGGAGGATTTTTTTAATGCAGATACAAGACATCATAGCTTCAAACCTATGATCGAAATATCTGCAAACATTAACAGGATCCAAAAAGCACAATTCTTCAGGTGTCTTTTATTCAATATTTTTTATCTCCGAATTTGCCTCTCGAATAAATTCAAGTAAATAATCCCAAGCGTATTCAGCACAGCTTAGGGTAAGAAACCATGTAGGAGTTCCTAAGTTCCTTAGCATACATTTAAGTTCTCCATGATGACGGTACCAATACTCATTAGTACCACTCTGACATGCCATCAAATTAATCAGCTGATATTCTAAATGATCATCTCTCTGATGTACTTTATCCATAAATTCCTTTGCAGAAACATTTTGAAGATGTACTCCTGTTTTTAATATGTGGTTGACTGCATAGGAAAGTCCAGACAAGTCACTCTCAAACAAAAGATGAAAAATATATGGGATACACTGTTGAAATCTTGGATCTTCTGCATACAATCTTGTTGTCCGATATTCAGAACTGATCATTCATCATATTGTCGACCTTTTCCAGTTGGCAACAGCTGCGGAAAACAACAAACTTCCAAACTTTTTTCCCATACACTCATGGAATTCCCCTTTGCTTTTTTCATTTGGAATAATTCAATAGTATTCCCCATGACTTATTTTGAATGAAGTAGATGTACACAATAATGTTCATATATTTCTTCACTTTTCGACTTGTCCACTTTTTCAATTGGACCACTTGACGTTTCTGTATCATCTCCTAAAAGTATTTCTATTTCTTCCACATACACTTTTTCGTAGTACTAATTGTTTTTTATAAGATATTTAATGTTGCCTTTTGCACTTTCCTAACATCCACTAACTCTTGCCAGATTTTCTTACTCTTAGTAGGAACATCATTAAATAGAATAACTCATGGTTCACTTTCTACATTCTCTACACCAATAATTTCTATGCTTTTATTTAAACTAGAGGTAAATATACAACTCTTCCTTTTAATCCTCTCTGTAAATCTGTAGGAGGCAATTTACCTGTTTTAGGCTCCATACAAACAATAGCTTGAAATGGGGGCACACATTGAATCAGAATAGACTCATACGTATTTAAATCTATTAGTTGTGGAGGAATTGTTACCAACTCTAGATTATTATGGACACCTCTAGCAGGCATTTTGTTCTCGTCTAATTTGTTATAACAATATTTACAAATACACTGATCAGAACCCAAATCCTAAAAATTCTCTACCAACAAATAAGTTGCAAATTCCTTCCACTTATAATTATTTTCTCTTTCACTTTTTACATACAGATCAATAGTCCTAGTCTGATTTTTTAGTGAGTTCACCAGCAACAAATACAAGAATATTTTGGCCTTTCACCTAAAATCACCTTAAACTTTGTAATTTGTTCTTCAAAATTTTTTGTAGTAGTATGTTGCACGTTCTCTTCAACATTTTCTTCTACCCATGTGTCAGTTTCTGCACTCTCTTGTTCAGGACCAAAGTAACAAAACTCAATTTCATCACAAACCTTCTTCACATCTGAACTGACCCACGCAAAAGTGCATTGTTCAACTCATTTAACATTAGTGCTGGACTTTTTGCATAATACAATCTTCTGACTAACTTCTGCATTTGAGAATGATGTACTGCTAACATTCTGAAATGATAAAAAACACTTTGACATACTTTTCTAGATCGACAAGCCAGAGAATGACCTTGCAAATCAGTATTTTTTCTCACTCTGCAGGGATCTAGTCCTTGCAACATCTTACAGCCTGATTCATGAAGTGAAATTGCGCCCGCAATCGCTGCGAAAACGCAAATGCGGGCGCAATTTCCGTAATCGGCATTCAACAACATAATAGCGAATTCGCAAACACATATTTGCGAATTCGCTAATATAATCGCAGAATCCCTGCCGCTGAGCATTAGCGAATCGGAAATAGCGACACACCACGGAATCTGCGAAAATAATAGCGAATTCGCAATAGAAAATCGCAATCGGCATTCAAGAAAAATCGCAATTTGCGAAAAACCCAAAAATCGCTATTTGCACGGCGCAAAATAAGGACAACTCAAAGCAGGTGGTAACCATGAAAGGCATAGAATTTTTTTTTCAAAAAACCGTTGTCCTATCACCAACAGGGCCAGGCCTGACCAATCACACATAAGGACATTCAGCAGCAGCATTAGGCTTTCCACAATGCCTGGGATGTACATGGTGGTGAGGCGGCGAAGGCTACAGCGAGCAGCACGGAGGAGACGCATGAGGCAGGCAAGGATTTACCGGCTGCGGGTCACCTTGCTGGGCCAAACCAGAGAACAGATTTATGCTAAATACAGGCTGAATGGGGAAATGATCACCTGGCTGATACAAGAACTCGACCCCATCATGCAGCACCCAACAAGGCGAAACAATTCTGTGCCCACACATGTGCAGGTATTGAGTAGCCTGCACCTCCTGGCCTCCGGAAGCTTCCAGGGGGTAGTAGCGGCCGCTGGGGGAATATCCCAGCCCACCATGTCACGCTGCCTCAACAGTTTTGTAGACGCCATGCTCACCCAGCTACACCGTCACATCAAATTCCCCGCCAGCCAACAGGAATTGGACATGACAAAGCTACAATTCTACAATGTAGCCCATTTTCCACATGTGCTCGGATGTATAGACTGTACCCACGTCGCCGTCTGCCCACCAGCTGGCATGGAGTATATGTTCCGCAACAGAAAGTGCTACCACTCCCTCAACATCCAGATGGTCTGCAATGCCAAGACATACATCACTGACATTGTCTCACGGTACCCAGGGAGTACCCATGACTCCTTCATTTTCCGGCACAGCGCACTCCACACACGGCTGGTCAGGGGAGAGTTTGGGGAAGGACACCTACTTGGTAAGTACACTTTGATTGAAATGTCACATTGCAAAGATGTAACAGCGCAGCACAGGCTATCACCATCTGCTCCTCTCATTCAGGTGACAGTGGCTACGCCCTCCGTGAATACCTCCTGACCCCATACCTCAACCCTGCTACACCCCAGCAACGGCGCTACAATATTGCTCACATACGGACAAGAAATTGCATAGAAAGGACATTTGGCCTGCTCAAGAGCAGATTCCGCATACTGCACAAGACAGGTGGGGCCATGTATTACAGTCCTGCAAAGTGCTGCCGCATAGTGGCTGTCTGCGCAATACTACATAACATTGCAACCAAGCGCCGGATACCTGTTGACATCTCTGGCAGTGAATCTGAGGGGGACAACCGGCCACCTGCACATGCGCGCCATGCACAAGGGGAGACCCCAGCAGAAGGGCACAGACGTCGCAACCACATCACAGTGAACAGTTTCTAGTACAACCACTGCCATCACCCCACTAATCAACAATGCATGCAAAATGTAATGATGACACAACGCTAATGTGTGTAGGAAAATAAATGTATTTGTTCAATTCACAAAAGTAAATATAAGGGTCTGTGCCAAAGGTCAAAATAAAAGTACATGTTCAATTCACAAAAGTAAATATAAGGGTCTGTGCCAAAGGTTAAAATAAAAGTACATGTTCAATTCACAAAAGTAAATATAAGGGTCTGTGCCAAATTAGTCCCACCAACAGTATTACGCCATACTGCTGTGCTTGCCAGGCTTGACCTCAGCCTGTGCCAGTGGTGATTCCAGTTCTCTAGGTGTGCCTAGAGCGTGTCCCTCCACAACGCCTCTGAGGGCCTTCCTCCTCCGGGGCGACAGGCAATGGGGGGGTCCTGGTGCTGCGGGTGGGTAGTGGGGCCTGTGAGGCTGATAGCGAGCTCAGGCTGGACGCCCCCTCACTCGCATCATCACCCCCCACAACAGATGGAATAGGTGGAGGGTGAAGAGCCACGACAGCCGTGGTGAGGGTCTCCAGCACCCTCGTCATGTCCACACTGCACTGGATGACAGTGTGCTGCTGTGTCAGACAGCGCCGCGCCAATAGGGATGTGGCATTTGCCGACACATAGCTTGCCCTGCTGTAGGTGCCAAGCTGGGTCAACAGTTGGCGGTGGTGCCGGCGTTGGCCACCGTACATTCTATTCATGGCACGGGTGTTGGCCTCCACGGCTGCAGCAATGCGGGCCATTCCATTGCCCACACCGGCCAGGTCGGCCCTCATGCCTTCAATCTGGGTAGCAACACATGCCACGTTGCGGCCAATGTTGCATAGTTGGAGGTGAATTGCCCCCTGCTGCCGTGCCTGGCGCTGGTGTATGTGCAGCATCCGTCGCTCGATGCTGAGCCGCGCCTGTCCATCACCATTGGCCCGCCTGGTAGCAGCTGCGGAGCGCTGGCGTGACCTGCCACGCCTGCCCTGCTGGCCGGATTGTGAGGCTGGGGGCTGACTGGACAGTGGCGCAGCCCCGGATGTTGAGGTGCCAGCTGCTGGGGGTGAGGCCACCGGTGTTGCAGGTGTGCTCGTCGCTGGGGGTGTGCCTGCTGGTGTGGCTGTGGCAGTCGCTGCGGGGGCCACAGGAGTGACTGACCTGGCTGCAGCTCTGGGAGGAGCAGCGGTGGCAGGGAGCACAATGGGGGCTGCGATGGCAGCAGATGAGGGCGCTGCAGCAGTTGCAGGTGGGACGCTGCTGGTGGTAGTTGCTGGTGGTACAGTTGCAGCGGTAGGGGCTGGTGCCTGGGTAGGTGTTGGCAACTCCAGGACGCTGTCGTCGATCACCAGCCTGTCACTGTCACTGGTATCTCCACCTGTGGGGGTAAGTGGAGGACCATTAGTTGTATGCATCTGGCAGACGTGCAGTTGCTACATGCATGCTGGGTGACATTCCCTGAATGGCAGTGGCTTTGTGTGCATTGGGACCTGACTACATCTCCCACAATGGCTGCATTGTGGTACTACTACATTGTGGCCAGACTACATCTCCCACAATGCTTCAGGACAATCCTTGATGTGCAACAATTACATGCCTATGGGACATTGGGGGGGCCTATTTGGTCATGGACATCCATAGGGGGCAGGGTCGCAGTCGCATGCCACTTACCTTGGGTGTCTTGTGTGGGGGCGGATGAGTCCAGTGCAGTGAAACCCACAACGGCCTCCCTCTCGAGGGTGTTTTCAACCTGGTCCTCCAGGGCGGTGTTCGGTGGTACCGTCGGACCTCCTCCTCCTGTGCCCAAGGACTCCCCAAGGCGCGCCGCCACCTTCTCCTTGGCACGGCCTCGGAGGTCGTACCACCGCTTTTTAAGTTCTTCCAGGGACCTGGCCGCCACTCCCACCGAGTTTACTGCAGAGGCTATCCCCTGCCAAATGCGCCTCTTCTCCATTTCTGGGACCCTCCTGGAATTGGCACCGAACAGTTGGTCGTGGTTAGCCACAACTCCCTCGATGAGGTGCTCCAGCTCCTGCTCGCTGAATTTGAGCTTTCGCTTCCTCCCAGCCGAGCTGCTGGTCCCTGGTGCAGCTTCCTCAGCCATGGTATGGGTTGTGGCTCTGTGGATCACTCTGCTAGCCAAGATGTGCAGCAGCTCTTCTCTCTGCTCCCTGTCTCTCTGCCTCAATGTGCAGAATGGTGCTCGGAACCGGCAGCTTCCTGGTTGTGATGTCATCACTGGGCTCGAAATGCGACTTCCCGTTTTCCCGATCTCGCGAGTTTGCGATCTCGCAAATAGCGATATCGCTAATAGCGATATCGCTATTTGCGAGATCGCAGTCCAGCCGCGGGTAGGCCGAAATAGCGATTAATCTGCGATTAATCGCAATTTCGATCGGATCGCTATCGGATTTTGCGATCGCGTGCGATTCGCTTTTTTTTATCGCAATTCTTCATGAATTCGGATTTGCGATTTCTGAATAGCGATTCGCTATTTTTCGCTATTTCAGAATCGCAAATGCCGATTTTCATGAATATGGCGGTTAATCTTTTGTTTCATTCTTTTTTACTATTCTGTCGTAAAAAATTGCTTAAAATATCAATAGATTCCTGTTGTATGCTATAAATACTACTGCAATCCCAAGTGTACACTGGGGTTTTAGTAAGTCTCCCTAGAACTTCATCAGCTATCACTTTTTCTTCATTTCTGGGAACCATCTTCTCTTTCTCAATTGGACAACCATTTCTAACCTCATAAGCTCGATCACTGGTATCAACTACATGCAATAAATTAATGGCCTGAAAATAACTCTCTTCATTAAAGAAAGGCTCTGAACTTGAACTGTGTTTCCATTCACCCAAAACAATCTCAGAAAAATTAGTTCTGTTAATTACTCTTTTCTTCTTACTCTTGGCCTTCAAAAAATAAATTGGTTTATCTAGTGATCAAATTCTGTTTAAAACTAAAATGAATAATTTTCTTTTTATTTCAAAAGCCTTCTCTACAATAATTTCTGTTTCCTTTTTTCATTTATAAAATAGTGCTCTTTTTTGTATTTCTTCACATCTTTCAACAAATTAGAAACAACTCGATTGTAAAACCTTTTCTTTCTAATTTCTGCATACTGACTTTTCCTCCTTTTACCATACATTGTGTATTTTGAATGTGAATTCCTTTTAGGTACGTTTCTTTTTTTATTATACTTTTTTGTTGTTGAAGCAATCTTTGAACTTTCATCAATGTGCACATTGTTTGTAGGCTTTGAAAGTTTTTTGATACATTGTTTTGTTCTCTTCGAGAACACTTATTCTTTTTCCCCACATGTTGTTGGTCAACCAATGCTTGTTGTTGAATTTTTTACAATAAATAGTCCTTTTTCTGTTCTTTTCTCTTTTCTGTTTTTTTAGTTATGATAAGTTTATTTTAATGATGGTAAACAATATCTTTAAAAAATAAATATATATACAATTATTTCAATAAATCTATAAAATGTACTTTTCTATTACTAAATAAACACATTCTATATTAAAAAATGTAAACATTTTGTTTTGTAATCATACTTAATTTACTAAAGCAGACAGGTACTAATTGAATAATTATTACAAAGAACAAGTTTTTTACAAATACATACACAGTAAATGAGTACCTACAGTAGTACTTGTTCATAGCAAAGTATACCATTGCTTGTGTAAATGCTGACTTATTCTCCAAGAGCAGGATGAATCTAAGACTAGGCACAGACTCACAGTGTGATAGCAGACAGGCAAGACTATCCCCTGAACTTTAGTAGGAGAGACTCAATAGTCTGGAAAGAGTAGGAGACTACATACATTGTGCTCATTTCACTGTTCCCCTACTTCTCTGAATAACTGACTCATTTTCCAAGTGAATACTGCCTGGGGAATTGAAGAGGAGAGGGGTTTTTAGCAGTCCACGTGTTAAGGCCTGGGTCACTGCATGAGTACTTGAGTACTAAAAGAATGATTGGAGAACTGCAAGGAGAGTGCCTGGGTGAATTTATAAGTGTTTGGGTTTTGGCGTAGTGTTTGGATTAGTGTATGTGCTGGATGGCTGACTGGAGGTGTGCATGGAGAGTAACACGGTGTTTGCTGGAATGTACAGGTAATGCCTGGGTAATTGAAGGTGTGAAAGACAAGTGTGTAGGTGGTTAGAGGACTGCATGCGTAGTGGACAAGGGTTTGTATCAGTGCATGTGTTAAGGCCTGGGTCACTGCATAAGTACTTGGGTACTGACTGAATGATTAGAGTACTGCAAGGAGAGTGCCTGCATGAATGTATAAGTGCTTGGGTTTTGGCACAGTGAATAGATTAGTACATGTTGCTGAAAGGGTCACTGAAGGAGGGCATGGGGAGTGATAGGGTGTTGGCTGGAGTGTATGGATACTGCCTGGGGAAATGAAGGTGTGAAAGACAAGTGTGTAGGTGGTTACAGGACTGCATGCGTAGTGGATAGGGGTTTGTAGCAGTGCATGCATTAAGGCCTGGGTCACTGCATGAGTACTTTGGTACTGTCTGAATGATTAGAGTGCTGAAAGGAGAGTACCTGAGTAAATTTATAAGTATTTGAGTTTTGGCACAGTGTTTGAATTAGTACAGGCTGCTGGATGGCTGACTGAAGAAGTGCAAGGGAACTGACAGGGTGTTTGCAGGAGTGTACAGATATTGCCTAGGTAATTGAAGGTGTGAAAGACAAGTGTGTAGGCGGTTAGAGGACTACATGCGTAGTGGACAGGGATTTGTAGCAGTGCATGTGTGAAGGCCTGGGTCACTGCATGAGTACTTGGGTTCTGACTGAATGATTAGAGAACTGCAAGGAGAGTGCCTGGGTGAATTTATAAGTGGGTGGGTTTTTGCGCAGTGAATGGATTAGTACATGGTGCTTAATGGGTCACTGGAGAAGTGCAAGGGGAGTGAGAGGATGTTTGCTGGAGTGTATGGATATTGCCTGAGGAATTGAAAATGTGAAAGACAAGTGTGTAGGTGGTTAGAGGACTGCATGCGTAGAGGACAGGGTTTTGTAGCAGTACATGTTTTAAGGCCTGGGTCACTGCATGACTACTTGGGTTCTGACTGAATGATTAGAGTACTGTAAGGAGAGTGCCTGGGTTCATTTATAAGTGTTTGAGTTTTGACGCAGTCAATGGATTAGTGCATGATGCTGGATAGCTGATTGTAGAAGTGCATGGGGAGTGACAGGGTGATTGCTAGAGTTTATAGGTACTGCCTGGGTAATTCAAGGTGTGAAAGACAAGTGTGATGGTGTTTTTTAGGACTGCATGCGTAGTGGACAGGGGTTTGTAGCAGTGCTGTGTTAAGGCCTGGGTCACTGCATACGTACTTGGGTACTGGTTGAATGATTAGAGTACTGCAGGGAGAGTGCCTGGATGAATTTATAAGTGTTTGGGTTTTGGTGCAGTGAATGGATTCGTACATGGTCCTGAATGGGTCACTGGAGGAGTGCAAGGGGAGTGACAGGGTGATTGCTGGAGTGTATAGGTTCTGCCTGGGTAATTGAAAGTATAAAAGACCAGTGTGCAGGTGGTTAGAGGACTGCATGCATAGTGGACAGGAGTTTTTAGCAGTGTATGTGTTAAGGCCTGGGTCATTGCATGAGTACTTGGGTAATGACTGAATGATTGGAGTACTGCAATGAGAGTGCCTGGTTGAATTTATAAGTGTTTGGGTTTTGGGGCGGAGAATGGATTAGTACATGGTGCTGAATGTGTCACTGGAGGAGTGCAAGGGGAGTAAGAGGATGTTTGCTGGAGTGTATGGATATTGCCTGGGGAATTGAAGATGTGAAAGACAAGTGTGTAGGTGGTTAGAGGACTGAATGCATAGTAGACAGGGGGTTGTAGCAGTGCATGCATTAAGGCCTGGGTCACTGCATGAGTACTTGGGTACTGACTGAATGATTAGAGTACTGCAAGGAGAGTTCCTGAGTGAATTTATAAGTGTTTGGGTTTTGGCGCAGTGTTTGGATTAGTACATACTGCTGGAAGGCTGACTGGAGGAGTGTAAGGGAAGTGACAGGGTGTTTGCTGTAGTGTATGGATATTGCCTAGGTAATTGAAGGTGTGAAAGACAAGTGTGTAGGTGGTTAGAGGACTACATGCGTAGTGGACAGGGGTTTGTAGCAGTGCATGTGTTAAAGCCTGGGTCACTGCATGAGTACTTTGGTACTGACTGAATGATTACAGTACTGCAAAGAGAGTGCCTGGATGAATTTATAAGTGTTTCGGTTTTGGCGCAGTAAATGGATTAGTGCATTGTGCTGAATGGGTCACTAGAGGAGTGCAAGAGGAGTGAAAGGGTGTTTGCTGGAGTGTATGGATACTGCCTGGGGCAATGAAGGTGTGAAAGACAAGTGTATCGGTGGTTAGAGTACTGCATGCATGTGTAGTGGACAGGGATTTCTAGCAGTGCATGCATTAAGGCCTGGGTCACTGCATGACTACTTGGATACTGACTGAATGATTAGCGTACTGCAAGGAGAGTGCCTGAGTGAATTTATATGTGTTTGGGTTTTGGCGCAGTGAATGGATTACTACATGGTGCTGAATGGGTCACTGGAGAAGTGCAAGGGGAGTGACAGGGTTCTAATACTACTAATAGTTGACAACAGGATAGTTTTTAAGCAGTTATGTGTCAGCAAAGAGATTAAGTACCCACATGCTTCAGGCATAATGGATGCACAAGTGGACACAGACTTACAGTGTGATTCTAGATAAGCAAGACTATTCCCTGGACTTTAGCAGAAGAGACTCACTAGTCTGCAAGGGGTTAAGTGACCGCATACATTCTACACATTTGACTACAGCACTCCTTCTGTGAATACCTGAATCATTCTGCAAATGTATAAGCAGTGACTGGATACTAATGCTACTAATACTTGACAACAGGATAGGTTTTAAAGCAGTTATGTGTCAGCAAAGAGATTAAGTAATCACATGCTTCTGGCACAATGGATGCACAAGTGGACACAGACTGAGTGTGATTCTAGACAAGCAAGACTATTCCCTTGACTTTAGCAGAAGAGACTCACTAGTCTGTAAGGGGTTAGGTTACCGCATATATTCTACACACTTGACTACAGTACACCTTCTGTGAATACCTGAATCATTCAGCAAATGCATAAGCAGTGACTGTGTTGTAATTCTACTAGTAGTTGACAACAGGATAGGTTATTAGGCACACATTTCACTACAGCACTGCCAGTGTGAATGCCTGAATCATTCTGAGAATGCATAAGCAGGGAATGAGTTCTAATACTACTAAAACATGAAAACAGGATAGGTTTTTAAGCAGTTATGTGTCAGCAAAGATATGAAGTAACCACATGCTTCTGTCAGAATTGTTGCACAAGTGGACACAGACTCGCAGTGTGATTCTAGACAAGCAAGACTATTCAATGCACTGTAGCAGAAGAGACTCACTAGTCTGGAAGGGGTTAGGGAACTGCATGCATTCTACACATTTCACTACAGCACTGGTAGTGTGAATGCCTGAATCATTCTAGGATGCATACACAGTGACTGGGTTCTAATACTACTAAAACTTGACAACAGAATAGGGTTTTAGGCAGTTATGTGTCAAGAAAGAGATGAAGTAACCACATGCTTCTGTCACAATAGTTGCACAAGTGCACACAGACTCACAGTGTGATTCTACACAAGCAAGACTATTCCCTCGACTTTAGCAGGAGAAACTCATTAGTCTCATTAAAAAAGAAGGCACCACATATAACACCTCACAAATTGATAACTCACCTTTCAAATTGATTTGTAGATTAAGAAGTATCTGAATCACACACCAGATTTTCTCATGCACACAATGTATGTAGTGCACTGCTCTTAGAAAACCAAAAAATGGCAAACTTTCCCTCTCATTCTGCACACATATACATGTAAATATCAAATCACATTGCTTCCCACATTATTCAAAAGCTAGCACACATTTCTATTGGTTACACATTTCAGCTCTTTCCAATTGACATAACTTTGAACCCTACCCTCATTCTGCCTGTTACCATAGTAACATTACATGGAACACTCAATCGAACACACAGGTCACAAGTTCAGCACACAATGTTGCAAATTCAAACAACAAGTGTGCTTGACTTTTCAAAATATCAGCTTATGCTTTCTAATGTTCCTTTTAAAAGCGTTTTACTAACCAATAAGAAACATGCTTTTAAAACCAGAAACATGCCCCCTATTTTTCAGTGTATAATGTTTTCAAACAGCCAATCATTTCTGTTCTTTTTTAAACTGCATCTTGTCCACCATTTTAGAAAGATCTTACCAACACCCTGACCTCATAATTGTGCACTGTGGTGGCAACGGCCCAGGCAGTTTGACTGGGATAGGTTTGGAAATGCTTATAAAGGACATCTTTGCAGAATTGATGTTACTTTTCCCCCAAACTGCCTTTGTCTATTCTAACATATGCGAAAGACAGAAATGGAACTGGTCCAATCAATTTTGTCCACAGATTGAGAAAGCTAGGAAACATGTCAATAAAGCTGTTTCTGCTTATCTCAGAGATTATAGGATGAGGTCTATTTACAACAACAATCTGCATTTTAATATGGATGGCATCTATAGGAAAGATGGTGTTCATTTCACAGATGAGGGTAACAAGTCTTTCTCAACAACTTTAGACTCTACATAGGTACTTACTTGTAGGTACCAAAATCTCTCAATAAACACAAGGGCTCTTTTTAGAGCCACCCAAGAACTAAACATATAAACTTGATGTATATTTAAAAAATATATTTTATTGTGTTTTTTTTTTGTTTGGAGTCGCGCACCCAACGTGTTCACACCAGGGGGTCATGCTGGGAGTCGCACACCCAAAGGGTTCACACCAGGGGGCTTCGCTGGGAGTCGCACACCCAATGTGTTCACACCAGGGGGCCGCACTGGGAGTTGCGCAACCAACACGTTCACACCAGGGAGCCGCCCGAGTCGCACACTCAACACGTTCACCCCAGGGGGCCACGTCTTAATTGTGGGTCCAAAATCTCTCAATAAACACAAGGGCTCCTTTTAGAGCCACCCAAGATCTAAACATATAAATGATGTATATTTAAAAAATCTAATTTTTTTTGTTTGGAGTCGCGCACCCAGCACGTTCACACCAGGAGGCTGCACTGGAAGTCGCACACCCAACACATTCAGACCAGGGGGTCACGCTGGGAGTTGCACACCTAACGCATTGCTTTTTCACATGGGGAGCTGCCAACATGCAGCTTCACGTGCGGAAAAGCAATTTGGTTTGCATTTTTGTAAGAGAGAGCAGGTTTCCCTGCTCTCTCTTTCAAAATCCAAACCAAGTTTGCTATGGCCGGGCGAGAGCCTCGAGGCTCCCGCCCTGCCATAGCAAACAGCAGTGTCCCGAGGGTGGGCACCCCGAGACACTGCAAGAGCAGGCCCTGGGGGTGGCGGTCGCTAGGGCCATCATTGGCTCCAGGAGGGGGGACACATGGCCCCCTCCCACTTAATGCAACGCCCAAGGGGAAGGCGGTCCCTGGGGCTTGGGGTTCTGTAATGGACCGTCTATTTTAAATATTTAGTGGCCCGGGTAGGTGGTGGTCCCCGGTGGCATGTGGGGGGCTCGAGCCCCCCCACACAGGTTAAACTTTGTTTTTTAAAAAGCCCCGGGGGTGGCGGTCCCCGGGACTGCGGTGGGACAGTATGCCCCCCACAATAATAATTAATTAGAGCCCTGGGGTGGCGATCCCCGGAGCTTGGGGGACCTTAGTTTTTACTTTTCAATTTTCTCAGCAACTACTAAACAAATTTACACCATTTAACAAAGAAGGGATCTTTCTGAACCAAGGGCTACCCTTTTGCCAAATTTTGTGTAATTCGGTTAAGCAGTTCGGGCTGCATCCGTGTCTAAAATTTTCTATTGAAAATTGCATGGGGAAAACACTTTTTTCTTAGCCCCCACTTGCCGAATCACCCCGAAACTTTCAGGATAGGAGCAGACCGGAGCGTGCCATAAGTTTTGAAAATGTCACAAAGATTTGTCAATCGGCGCCAAAGTTATTAGGAATAAAATGTTGCGAATTTCCTATTGAAAATAGGTCCTAACTATAACTACCTACTGGCGACCGCCAGTAGTTTAAAAAAAAAATGTATTTGTCATAATTGGTCTTTTGCACTTTTTGGACATGCACTGTTTGTCACTTTAAAAATAGCACAACAAGATCTTACCCATTTATGACTTTGTTCCTGTTGAACATTGTATAAATATTCTAACTATTTAAAGAAGAATTTTTTATAATTCGCCCTTTTTTTGCCCCCCTTTAGATACAAGTATTTTGATGGATTTATCCGGAGACTTCTGGCTCAAACTTGTGTACATATGTGATTTTATTTACATGTATCTATGTATTTATACGGACATATAGGCTTTTCTATTTTGAATATGTCTTTGATTTCCATGATCACATGACGTATTGAGGGGGCGGATGCGATTGGGGAAAGTGTGCACTATAAAAATAAAAAATGTACAAACATGGGTTGCATGTGAACAAGGGCTCTAGTAGCCCGAAACGCGTTATGCACTTTTCCACGAACTTGAGCAAATAAAAAAGAAACCTGACATCTGGTCTTGTGGTCTGTCTCCTGTGTTTCGGTGACGAAAGGAATTTCTTGTGGATATATATATATATATATATATATATATATATATATATATATATATATATATATATATATATATATATATATATATATATATATATATATATATATATATATATATATATATATATATATATATATATATATATATATATCTCAATCAAAACAAAACCCTTTTAGCCTATGTCCCATGTTTATATATCTCTTTATGCATATTGAGTTTTGTATGTTTAATGTGTATTTGCGCGCTCTGCTTTTTTGAATAAAAGAATAATATTTGTAGATACATTTTGTTTACACTGGAATTGATTTCCAAGTCTGTTGGACCTCTTTTTGCTGTATTTAGTTCTCTTACTTTTTCCATGTTATGTAGTCTGTTTAAAAACTTAGTGTGTGTAATGTTTCTTTGCTGAATAAGATTTCTCAGGACGGATAATATTGTATTGTAGTGTTCTGGTGAAGCTTGTGCTGACACTCCACACAGCTTAAATCAGAGGCACTATCCTCGACAGCCCATTGGTTGAGAGAAAGGCTGGCAACAGATGGAGACTGGGCCAATTAGGAAAAACTCATAACTGTCTTTGTCTGTTGCTCTAAGCCTCAAGTTGGGGCAGCCCTTCCGTATTTACAGCTTGAAAGAGCACAGCGATTGTGTGCTCTTACTGTCAATGACTGATGTTGACTTATACTTAAAGTAGCACATTGACATAGGGCTAGCACCTATGAGTAGTAGAGATTGCTTGGAGTAGTCCAGGATTAATTAGTTTTCAGGAACACAAGTGTTGTAGCTTGGTTTGAGTAAGGTTTCCGAAGGGATAATTGTATTATTAAGAAGTCATTGCATGATTTTGCAATGAAGCAAGGCTGAGATGCTCCTGGAGCACCTTGGTACATTGGTCTTACATTATTTAGATAAGATGTACCATGAGAAGGGTAGAGCTGGGAACTAGTCACAAAGCATTTAGGTATTCAACATTGACGCCTCATAGAATAAGCATGAAGGTGCATGTTCACCTGCTATTTTGACTAGAGACAGTCTTGGGAACCATGCCTTACACCCTTCCAGAAGGAAAGAGTAGGCAGATAGTGTGCAACATGAAAAATACATGCATAGACACATGAAGCGTAGAAAAATAAAGTGAAAGGCCTGGAGGATTCTTTAGTGAGAAAGGTCTTGAATGGACAAATGCAAACATTTCTCCTATGTAAGATTCCACCCCATACATGTATCGAAGACTTGATTTAGACTTTGGCCACAGTGCTGGGTAATGCAAATGATCTTATCAAGCATGACCTATCTCCGAGCAGGTCTCTGCACTCTTTGTTATAGTTCTCCTTCCAATTCTTCGTGCAAACTTTTATATTATTTTCCCTGCTTATTTCTATTGTTGGCTTTCATTACATGAATGCTAGCTAAAACTCCTACTCACCCACTGTTTAGCGTAAATCCTCGAGTTGGGAGCTACTATATTTCATCTATGTACTGAGGTCTTGGTGCCTAGTCTTCAAAGCTCCAACTGTTTTTGCCAAATTGGATTAATTTCTAAGTAACAGACACCTGCAGTACGGATATTTTACTTCTTGCCAGTAATATGACCTTTGATCTAAAAAAAAACAGCAATCACCCATGTTAGACACTTGATCTCACAGGAAAAATGTGATTCAGATCCAGGCTAGCTATGCCCTTGGAAAAGCTTTAAGGATGTTAAATTAATAGGCAATAGTAACTGCTAAAAGGTACTCGACTTCCAGCTAAACTAGAAGGATTGGTGAGTATGCTTACAATTTATGGAGAGTTATTGCCTCCTCTTGGAGTCTAGTACCCAAGTGTAACATCAATTTAAATTGTGATAGATTATGATGGTTTGTACTATTTTTAGAGCTAACAGTGACTCTTTGCCTAGTACCACTTCATCCTGTGGTCTGAAAAAACTCATGCTCTGATTACTTAATTCCTCTGCTGCTAAGCTTATGGATGTTTTAGTTTGGGAGGAGACATGCTTAAGAAACACTAGCATTGGATTGTTTGCCATTGGCCCAGGTGGATCAACATTGGGTGTTGAAGTCCCCTGGTTTATTTCTGCTTTGGAAATATCCTTTTTTGGGGGTGTTTTTACAGCTGTAAGTAGTGAGTGACTTGCTGTACAAGGAGACTTAGCATGCGAACCGACCTATCCAATAAATCCAATAGAAATCCAAATTTTCTGCAGCCTTTGTTAGTTTTATGAATCGTGACCCTACTTGGCCATCCTTTTCATTTGCTTCTTAGTTCTATCCATCATTCCTGCTGATCTGGTGAGAAGCTAAAGCTTACTCCTCAGTAATTTGCCGCTGGTGGTATCCTATTTCTTAGGAGAGAGGGGTTTTGTCTCAGTGCTCATCAAAATGTACAACATACCCAGATTACAGAGGCTATTCCTTCTTGGCCCTCTACTCAAGTGGCAATTACTTTGAGATCAACAGTTTGAGATACATTAAATATTTTCCTGTTTCGCCCCATGTTCTCTGTACCTACTTGGTTTAGAGTCTAGGCATTTTTTAAGATTTAGAGAATGACCTTGCCTGTAGGGCAATTTTGTGAGCTTTCCCAATGGACATCTATGGGTAGGTTGGAACATGAAGGTACACTTTGACTGTAGAAATACTTTACTTCATCGCCTGCAGTGGCCATCTCTCTTCCTGGGTACAGGCATTGCATTTCATTTGTCAAAAGCTATGCCAGAACTGGGGATGGTGGACTCAACGTTCATGACCACCTTCCCATGAGCACCCGGTGGTCTCATTTGTGTTCATGCCTTTTTGCACTGCAGTAGCAGTTTCTGACCTTTGAAAGAGGTCAGGTGTAAAACGTCGACTGAATTGCAGCTAGAAATTTAACAAGTTGTTGAAAGCTAGTGCTGCTAAGCAAATAATGCGTTAGTGTTGTTAACTTAAAGAAGATTGGAACAGGGAAAGAATATGTCATTTGGCCACTTCCATTTAATTGTCAAGCAATTTCCACATTTCCCCACTCCTAAAGGTGTAAGGGGGCTATGGCAACAGGTTAGGGGTATGGGTAACAGGTTAAGAGTAGAGCTTTAAGGAGAAGGGATTAAGGATAAGGAGCATAGATGTAAGGGTAAAGATAAGCATTAAGGAATAACGCGAGGGTACGTGGTAGTGGTTTAGATCCTATAAAGTAGCAATGAAATAAGGTGTCACAGGGCGATCCCTTCTTGTGCTACCATATTGCACTTTTTTTTTACTGAATGTTATGAAAATTAGAAAAGCCTACTGTAATGGATAGCGAACTGTTATTTATGTTTTTAACTCTTTCATTTATATCATTCAAACTGTTGTCTAAATTCAAGTGACCATCTGTACAAATGAATTGTAGTAGATGTCCAATTGCTTATTTTATTGTGCTAAACCGCAGTTAGTAATTTGGAAATTTGGAAATTTGGATGATGTAATCGGGGTTTTTATTGCCGTATTATGATTTTGAAATGAATTTTATTGATGTACTTTTATGGTTGTCTTTATATTCAACAGCATAAAGTTTATGAATGAACGAAGGAGTGAGGAGTTAAGGATACGAGTTTAGGATACAGGTTTAATATGGAAAGTGATGAGGGTTAATGGCCTTCAAAACAAAACTATTGCTCGCTCACAGCCTTCTATACGCCAGTTCAGCACTTCCCGTATCTGCCCACTTACATGTGACAAAATTAAGTCCTTTTCTCTTTTGCCCTCCAACACCTTTGACAGCAACCATGATGCACCTTGCTATTTTTACTAACAGGGTTATGTTTAAGAAGTTATAGGTAAGCCATTCCTAATAAGAGGCTAATGTTAAGGGTGAGAGGTAAGGATAATGAATTTGTGGGTACCGGGATAAGGTATTAGTGGTAAGGGGCTAAAGGTAAGGGTGAGGGGTAGATGATTATGGTTAAGGGGAAAGCATAAGGAGGTTTGGGGTTATGTGTAAAGGGTGGACGGTGATGGGTTAAAGGTAAGGGGTTAAAGAAGTTTGGCCATAGGTATATTGGAGAATTTGGTGAAGGCAGAATTACAACAAATATAAAGGAAACAACATTTATCTATTTTAAAAAAGGGTGTTTAAAGTGTCACAAGATTAATGTGCAAATGATGAGATGGTGATGATTAAATAGTAAAATAGGCATACCCACAGAATATGCAGAAATGTCAAACAAGAAAGAAAAAAGCTGTGAGGAGAAGTATGTATTCTGTGTGTACAATGACAACAGAGTAATTGTGTGATCTTATTTATATCTAAAATGTAACTATTTTAGTGTCACAGTAGGCTACCAAATATTGAAGAAAATTTTTTGAAGCTATAATAATCTGAAACTAAAAGCTTCCTATGAGATAGTGTACTAAAACAACCATTCTCAGGACATGCACTTCGGAGTCAGGCTTTAAGTGTAAGGAATAAATATGCAAATTCAAATCAGATCCAACACAAGTAAATTAATCTCATGAATATTAGTTGTGCCCAGCAAAATGTGTCCCTCGAGGATTTCCATTCAGTACTCAGGTTTTTTATTTAATTGAATCCAAATACATTATAGACATTAGAATTGAAGCCTGAGTGTAATCAAAATTACAATTTGGAGAAACCTAGTAGTTGATGAAAAAAAATCATTCATCATATAAGAGTGATTTGAAAGGGAGACACATAATTTAAATCAGGACAAAAAGTACTTCTTTTACAAGTTACCTCTCTTGTGATTTGTCAGATTTCTTGGCCCCGTATTGCCTGTTGCTCATTTGCTAGGGTAAAGAGAAAACGTGGACCCAGAAGTTGCTGGAAGAGGAAATGAAACCTAAATAATAAGGTATGAGGGGAGTATAGGAGGAAAAAAATGGGCAGAGTGGGAGGTTTATCTTTCTTTAATGCTGCATGCTATGTTAGTGCTGCCGGTTGTAAGGATTATTCAAGATTAATAATTTTATGATGGGACACCGAATTGATTTAAGGGGTGACATTTGACAATGCAGTGGTTTGACTGATTTTTTTCCTAACCTATTAAATATGGTATACTAATCAAATAATGAACACTGGCATCATGGAAAGCCATAGAAATGACATTTAGAACCGTATTTGTGCCAGCAGAATGAAAACAGTTTAAAATAATGTCTTGCTCCCATGTGGAAAATGTTGATTTATTGCACCGCTCAGGAAACATGGGCTGCAGGTTTCATATTTGATTTATAAAAGAAAGGGTTTTTCCGTGTTGTTTGTAGAACAAAATAGGAGCATAACTGTTTTTTAATGAAAGTACCTACACGTTTGTGACTTCGAAATTATATATTTAAAATATACACGTGGGCAAACTGTATCTGCACAAATGATGTTAGCCTGATGTCTAAAACTAATAACGTTTCTGCCTCAAGAGGAAATGTGGACAAGTAGCTTTGTGTATGTTCTGGAAAAGACCACATATTAATGTAATAAGCACAGGAGAATACGTGCATATGAAAAAGTGTGTTTGCTTGTGAATGAATTCAGTACTAGTATTGCTATAAAAAGCTGCTGAGGTTTGGGAATTCTGTCCTTATTAATAAAGAAAACAAGTAAGGGTAGGGTTGAGTTTATGTAGTGCAAAGAGAAAACGAATTATTTCATGGTCTATTAAATATCAATCTTATCAGCAAAACTAATTCTACTTCTTTGTCTCTGCAGCCAGCCCTCATCCCAATAACTTGCTATGATGAGTCGAACAAATGGCTTTGTACAGCATCCATTTTAGGTTTTCCATCCACCTTTCTCCTTATCCTGCATTACTCGGCTCTCACTTCGCAACCCTCAAGCATCACGGCTTACCCATCACTCCTCATTTGTCATTTCTCACCCTTTCTCTCCTATGATGCTTCATTCTTACCGCTCATTTATCACTTCTTATTCATCATCCCTCCTTTTTATTCCTTGTTTAACCCTCATCGGTTAAGATTCTGTGCCCTCGTTACTCTTTCATCATTCACGAACCCTCTTCCGTATTCCTCATCCCTATTTTTTCACCTCTCATAACTATTTTTCATCCCACATTCTAATTCCTCATTCTTAGTCCTCATCTAACATTCTTACTCTTCATACTTCAGTCATTACAACACACTTTCGTTTTTTTCCAGAAATAACCCTTTACACTGACGGAAACAGTCAACGAGATTTAAGACAGTTGGATATTTTATATTGTGTATATACTTGTCCACTCCTTGTACAGTTGAGGACAGATGTTAGGGAATGCAATGGTGTGGGTGTGTGTGTGCGTGTGCGTGCACACGTGTGTTCAGGTAGACCATTATTATACAACAGTGGTTCTCAACCTTTTAATCATCACCTGAATTTGGGAACCCACTCAATGAATTAATATTGAAATCTAGGGACCACCACGAAGTTATTATTGGAATTTAGTGACCCTGGAATACCACAAATTTGATGATTTGAACCACAGAACAAAACACAAAATTATGGAAACAATCATTCAGCAAACAGAAAAAAATGATGAAATCGTTTATTTAATTCAAAAATATAAATATCAAATTTGTCATTTCAAAGTGGGAAGGTTGTTTTTTTTTTTAAACACAATTGAGGCCACCATTCACCCATACTATATTCTGTTTGATGCTCTGCTAGCCTACTACACATCAATCTGAGCATTCCAAGTTAATTTGTAGCCTCCAATTTCAAATTCATTTACAGAAAGATTAAACATTTTCAATTTAGCATTTTACTACTTTATTCATGCACACTTTATAAATCTGTTAATATTATTTTATTTTCTAAAAAGTGGCGGTCCTGAGGATAAACTATTGTGGTTTTCAAGGAAATGGACGTATTTACAAGGGGACTGGTAAAAATATATTGGGGGATCTAACTATATTTTCAGCATCTATATCACACTAAATCCTTAGCAAAAGTAGGTAGATTCATTCAAAGTTTGAAAAATCAAGTGTCTCGGGGATTCATTTCGATACCGGTCGGACCGACCGTCTGACCGCCGCTGTCAGCAAAGTTCACGGTGTCCTATTACGAAGCACCTGCTGCTACTGCGGCGGTCTCATCTCCGACAGTGCACATACCTTTTGAATATGTTGCTGCAATTGCTTACAAAATCACAGGAAACGTGATATGTACACACATGCACAACATATGTGGGGATATGCCTTGTGCACCATGTTCCGCATTGCTGGAGTGTGGTGATCTATGCACAGTCCAGTCAATGGGATACATGCCACCTACAGACTTACCTGCATTCCGGGGCCCACAGTGCTTTAGTCTTCAGGGTGAAGGTAGGACCTGGAGAAAGGAATCCTCTCTGGAGCCTGTCAAGGAGAAACTGATTTGGGTGAGTCTGCACCCCAAATCCATCGTTTCTTACGACTTGAGGCAGGCGTTCAGACTGCCATGATTCGGTCATCGGAAACCCATATTGTAATCTGGATGGTGGTTGGAGATCCCTGTACAGCCCTATGGATGCTGTTATTCTCCAACCACCATCTTGGTGGTCGAAGTCGGCGGTCTTTCAGCAGTCGGTCGCAGAACAGAATGCATGCATCGTAATCTGGCAGTCAGACCAACTGCTTCTGATGAGACCGCAGAGGTGAGACAGTATCCGACAGGACCATGGAAGCCTGTCAGACCGGCATCGTAATCAGGCCTTAAGGTATGTGAGGATAATTGCCTCAAATAGCCAGAAACCCTCCATTTAGAGATGACAGTCCCAGCCGACCTAGCCAAAAGATGAAATTCAGCTAAAACAAAATTGCCGTTGGCAGACCTAGGAATCCATCTTAAAGTCTTTAGTGTCTCTAGATTTACTTGATTTGCACTCTCTGATGATTTGCCTTTAGAGTACTGCAAACCACTCATTTGGTGTTTTACCAGCTTTCATTCTTAGGTTCAAGCTGAAATGCACACCAAACCAACTCGATCTACAACCCGGTGATTGGATGCACATCAAAATTCACCAAATGTAATCATCACACCAGCCCTGACTGAGGACTATTAAAAGTCTTGCTCATTACCAACATTGTTGTCAAGGGCTGAGGACCGCAAACCTGGATCTACAATTCAAACTGCAAGGACCACAAAGCCACTGATCAAAAACCTCTTAGAAACACAAGAGCAGATCACAAGGCTTCTAAACACACAAGATAGAGGCACTGTAAGGACACGGCCACTCATTGGACCCAGCATTAAAGCCGTTATCCCTGGAATTATGAAGCCACCAAGTTACCAGATACTTCAATAGGTCTGGCAGGTAAATTTTGTGTCTGTTTCAGGAAGGGGCAGGCGGCGGAATGGATAAAGTCAACTGCACTAATCTCACTGCCCACTTATGGAACAAGTGCTCTATCTACAAAAACAATATCCTTCCTACATGTGTTGGCATAGGGCAAGCAGGACCTGAATTTCTCTTCATGCTGTCTGTGCTCTCTTATTCATATGGGAGGCACACTTTTGATTCTGAATACTTTTGAATGGGAAGAGCTATGAGCGTTTCTACATCTAAAGGGGCACTTTATCCCAGAGTGTGATAGCGTCACCACTCATGTTACCCTTGATAACTGGAGTGTGCCCTTGCCCCATCAAGAAATCCTTTCCTATGCTATCTATTTAGCCTCAACTGTAATGGGCAGTTGGGATTGTCAATTTCTTCATGGGGCACAGTAATTGGCTCATGATTGTATCAAAGCAGACTTGCCCTATCCCTTTCCAGTCTTCATCCAAGATGAGATTCCAAGAACTATTTTTTATCTGGTGTACTGTTCAGTCAAAGGCGTTTTTCTGATCAGACTATAACTTACCACATTTGTGGCAAGTGGATTTATTGATGGTGATGGAGCCCAAAAACTAAAATTCTTTATAAATGATGACACAATCCACTATCACACTTACCAATCAATACCAGGCCCATAAACATAGAGAGTGAGGTGAATGGATACTATATGTTTGTTTAAGACATTCATAATAAACAAGACCAGCTTGTCATTTTAAAATGTTTATTAAAACATATTTAAGAAAACTTAGGTTTGGAACTTTATTAAGCAAGCATTAGAAAAAGTCATAAGTAAGTTTTATTCAGCATTTCATAAAGAGAGCTTAATTCAAGATAATATTATTCATTAGCAGAAATAAGTGAAAAAGAGCATTTCCAAAACCTAACTGTCTCCCTGTCTCTACCCTCATCACCTGGAAACAAAGTCTTTTTAAAGTTACATTTCTTACGTGTAATCATCGGACAGCAGAACACGTCCTTCTGGAATCAAGAGCGTAAGCCAAAAGTTTGCAGCTAAAGCCTATTTTTATACCCTAAATTAAGCTGAGCTAACTATTTTTCACATTCCAACAGCTGAATTCTGGCTCTCCATTGGCTGAATCACCTCACGCCACAGTAAACTGTGACATCTTCCACCACGAGACCAGGCTTTACACCGAGCCATTGTTCATGCACAGAATCCTGGCGACAGTTCCTTAGTCCGCTACATTTTGTAGCAAAAATGTTCAAGCAATATGAAATCTGTCACGTCTCTTCCTTTCAACCTTGAGCCTGTCGGTTCTGAGCTTTCCATGGCACATCCAAACCCACTCCGCAGAGTTGTCTTTAGCAGTTCATTTTCTAGTGATTTCAGAATAAAAGGCTTTTCTTCCACTTCAAAATAAAGTTGTCTCATGTGGCTTTCAACAACAGCAGGCCTTTTCTGCGCTGCTTCTGATTGCGTCACTGCGCCACTTTTAGCCTGCGTCACTTTCCAGAAAAACTATTATTTAAACAAACACAAAAGAATAATTAATTCAGGTAAAACAAACCCTTCTGTACCACCTAGCCCTTGCTAATTATTAATTAACCCACTAATAAAAGACATTTAGCAAAAGCAAACAAATAAAGCAGCACATAAAATATCTACCATTCTTCATGTAATCCAGCTTTATGTTTCTGAAAGAGTAAAAAGATGATTAAATGATACACAGACAGACAAACACAACATAGGACATACATGTAAGCACATATAAAAGCACATGCCATGAATGATCAGCTGCATATTAATAGTGACAAAGACAATAGGACAGACATAACAAACAGGACAATATTAATATTGTGTTACAAACACAGACTTGCAAATGCAACAAGAGCACATGTAATTAGTTTCCCGCGTGTTCATGTGTGGTGCAAACTTAATCTAGGTTGTGTTAATTAAACAAATCATGCAAACACTCATTAATATATTATTTCAAATTATGAGAGTATGACATCACGAGCTAGAATAAAATATTTTCTAAAGCTCGCTCCATCAACTCCCTCATCTGGTGATTTCAAAATCACCAAACAACACCCAAATTTTAATTAAAAATTTTATCTATTGAACACGTTTCAGGCTTACTCAGGATTAGTACTTAAGCTCTAATTTCATCTATCTCATAATTAGTATTGAGTCTTACATCTTACTAATTCTGTATCCTTTACCCTTTCTTTATTCAGCTAAGTTGAATCCTTTCTACCTTTGAATCCCCAACCCCCAATGAATTTAGGGAACTAAGTTTTAAATTGCATAACTACATTTTGAATTGCACCAACAAACCAAATATCAATCTGAGTATTATAAAACAAAACAAAAAACAAAAAGTAAATTTTTGAAAATTTTTGAAAATGTTTGAAAAATTAGTACATAGTATATACCCCCTCTTTTTTTTTTTTTTTCAAATTCTAAACATGTTTTCTTCGACCTTGCGTCTTACATAAAAGTGTTTCCAGCTAACACAATTTCTTCGACCTTGTGTCACCCTAACAAAATTTCTTCAGCCTTATGCTAAAAATAAACCTCAACTTAAAGAAAACTAAACCTAGTCATTGTCACCATTTTCTTTCAAGACCACCTGACTGCTACTGCGCTCCTCAACTATTGGAGGGATAGTTATGTAGGCCCATTCTGAAAACTTGTATTTTACATTTGGTCTCAATCTTTTGCTTTTTCTGGCAATCATTTCAATTTTCTCTTCAGCTTGCTCTTTTTTGTCTGCATCACTCTTCTGACTTGACACTTCATATTTGAACTTTAAATCTTTAGGCCAGACATCACCTTTTCTCAAGAGTTTCTTCTTAGGCTTGCTTTCCTTACAATCAGCTTTCCAAGCCCTTTTTCTGAATTTTCTTATTTCAGACTCTTCATCACTCCCATCTGTATCATTTTCTGAGACTTTAAATCTGTACCAAGGAACTTCTTTACTCGGCAGCTCCACTTCATTAGGAACATCATCCTTACAGCTGGTACTTGGTAATTCTTCCTCTTCTTCAGGGATCACCTTCAGCTTCCCAGTTTCAGGATTCTTGTTCCCCCACACAGAGCTACTCTTCTGCTTTTCAATACTCTCCTGGACTTGATTATCTTCTTGCTCAGAATTTTCTGCTTCTGAATCTTCTCTTTCTGCTTGACATTCTTTTTCTATCAGACTTTCATCATTTTCTGAATCTAGAATCACAATCTCTAGATCTTCTTCATTCAATGTTTCATTCACATTGACATCATCATCCAGATGTCAACCACCTTGTCGATCTTCAAGATCTGGATTTTCTTCAGGAATTTCCTTTTCAGAGTCTAAATCAGTTGTAGTGTCTTTACTAACTTCATCAGTGTTATCAGGTACAGGTGCACAAAGGGTATTACTGATATGCATCCAACCAGTATCCGTTGTCACCTGATTTGCTTTGTGCCACCTGGGCACTAGACAGTTTCTCCTCCGATGAACCTTTGTTCTGACCAAGTCTTTTGGCAATAGATCATGAGCCTGCTCCTTTTCCACATCTGTTCCCAACTGATGGAATACAGAAAATGTATCATTCTTTCTTGTTGGAAAAGCTTCTAACCATTTTGAAAGTAAACAAATGATGACTAGGACATATCTCAGTTTGTTTTGTTGGGGCATTTCAAAGAAATCTATTTGAATTTTTGCAAATGAACCACCCTCCCGGCCTATGGTTCCCAAATTCTCAAATGTCTTTTGATCTGGAATGTTTTCTTGGCATGTCAGACATGTTTCCCTGAACTGTTGAATCATTATGTCTCTTGCTAAATGACCTAGACCATGGTACATCTGTGCCATGTCAGCAATCATGCAATTGGACATAACAGGTCCGCCATCTTTGTAAACCCTTTCATCTTCTTCTCGCTGTCTGCAACCTTCTTTGAGCCATGTGTTTTTCTCCTCAACATGTGCCTCATCTTGTAATTGTTTTAACTCTTGCCATGTCTGAATTGCAAAGATTAGTATGAGGATGCTTGAAACATGTTCATTGAATTTTTCCCCTTTGATTGCAACCCACTCCTGAGCACTAAATTTAACAATGATACCTGCGTGCTCATCGCCTTTTAAGACATGATCATTTTTCTCTCCAGCACATTTTATCTCTGCTATTTGGTCTAGAAGTTCAGATTCTTTGTTGAAGTCTGGCATGCCCTGAACAGGAGCTTCACACAAACTCCTTTTAAATTGCTCAAAGGCCTCAAGTTTAATTTCTGTCAGGACAATTTGGTCTTTTATATCTGCTTTTGTCAGTCTCTGCAATGGTTTTGCAAATACTGAGAAAACACTAATCCATTGGCAACAGTATCCAACCATGCCTAGGAGCATTCTTACCTGTTTTTGTGACTTTGGGGATTCCATTGCCTGAATCATTTTATTTCTCTCAATAGTTACCTGTTTGGGAATTCTCTCTTGGAACCTGAAAGCAAAAATTATTTGACTCTCTGGGTACATTGGGACCCAATACCACTCAGTATCATGTGGTATCTGACAAAGGATCTCTACTGGTTTGGGCACAATAAGACAACAAGGGATAACTATCTTGTTAACTTTTCTCAGTACTGTACTATTTTGTACGTTTCATCTGGCTTTCTAATTCCCATATCTGGTGAATTACAAAGACTGTTCTCAATCTCTTTTAGGACACCCTGCTTAATGAATGTTTCAATAACAGGAATTGTTTCTGGCTTCATCTTGTACTGTGGAACATTAGGAAATGAGTTTCCCTGCTTGTTTGCAATTTTAACTGAATCAGGTCTGTTTTCCTGAACTCCACTGAATCCTGTATCTGTATTGTATTTCTGCTCATTAACATAATTTAGAAATAGCGGCGAAGGTATCTCATTCTGCTGAATCACCACCTGTGGCTGTATTTGTAGCTGTTCATTCAATAACTGTTGCTGCTGATTTATCTCACTCTGCATCTGTGAATTTTTACACTCTCCTACAAAAGCTAAAGTCGCTTTTTCCTTCTCCTTTTTCTTTGTCCATTTTGTTTTCCATTTATTCAGACTACCCCTTTTTCTCAAAGCCCAAATTAAATCTTTTATATGGGCAGAGGCAAACCTACCTGTATTGTTCAATCCTTCAATGTCCTCCTCATCCTGTAATCTTTTTAATCTGTCTGTACTGATTGTATTATCCAGTAATTAGTACTCACCAGGCTGTGTCAGGTCAATCAGGTCAACGTCAGAGTTTTCACTAGGTGAAACTAAAGTCATCACTCTCTCTTGCTGAGTTAGAATCATTACTAACTCATTTTCAGGTACATTAGAATAATGTTTTTCAGCAAACTTTTGAATTGGGACCGTTAAAGCTGTGGGACTAGTTTCATCTTTTCCAAGCACTGGGGGAACAGGTCCAATTATCACAAGAACTGTCACTGCTTCCATGTCTGACTTTAACTGCTCTATTAAATCATTTGTAGAACTTACATGATCAGGAATATTAATTTCAGAAATACTAGGCATCTCATCATACCTACCTGTTGTGACACCTTGAGAAAGGGTCTGGACTGGGACTCCATTAATCTGAACTGGGACTCTTGGCGACACATTAATCTGCTCTGGCCGTTTGCTTGAATTTCTATCCTGATCTGTATTTACAACATCATTTTTACAATGATCAATTAATTCTTCTCTGTCACATTCATTATTTACATTTGCTAATTCAGAAATTGGATTTTCATTAAAAATTATTTCTTTTGTGGTAGCATCTGTATTTTTATTATGCTTACTAGTTACTTCATTACTCACCTGTGTATTCATTAATTTGCTTTCACATGTAGCAACAACCCTTTTAACCTGTTTAAAAATATTTTCCATTTTCTGATAGCAGAAAAATGTTTTCTTCTTCAAATAATGACTATCCATAATTTAAAATACTTACCTTTAATAATAATTAAGTTCAATAATTACAATAAGTAATTATGTTCACTTAATTGGCCTAATAGCGTTTACTGATCAATTAATTAATTAATTTGACAAGGTCAGGTGAAGTATAACTTTATAACCTGATCAATTTAATATAACTCCTAATTTACCTATATCACTAATTTTAATAAACCTGGAAAGAAAAACATACATTTGCAAAAACAATAGCAACGCAAAATATTTATTTACAACAATAAATACCAACATATAATCACATGTGTTTTAAATGTACTTATTTTTCACTTACACACCTTTCTGCATCATCAGCTGTGGAAAAAGAAAACTTGATGTGTTTTGCCTTTAATTTAAATATAATGTCTTGCTGCCACCCTGAACACAGCGCAACCTAATTACACCAGTAATTACAGTAACTAGCAAAATGCTTGGAAATATTTATTTATTTAATTACGCACAATCCTTTTATTAATTCTTTTGTCAATCAACTTTAAAATCAGTCTTCTCTGAACTTAATTTTGGCTTTCCTATTCTAGTAGAAGCTAATTCTGCTATGGCTTTATTTGCTATGCTCTGGTGACAGTTATTAATGTTGCACTACTACTTAATATTGTATTAATTAATAATACCAATGTCCTTTACTCTAATTACCTTTGCTACTATTGTCCTAATGTCCTAATATATCCCCTATATTAATCACTAATTGTTAGCAAAATGTGTTGTAAATATCAAACAATTAATAAAAATGAAGCTTAATCAGCATGTGGCTGCACAGCGCTCAGCCAACTGTAATGCTTGTCAGAGCCTCAACCAATCCAGCTCTTCTATAACACTGTTACTGCCCACTTGATCAAAGCACCACAGCTCAGCGTGTTACACAGTGGGAATCCAAGCCTGCCTTTTAAAATCGGCAAGAGCAGCACAGGCAATATTTGTATATAAAAAAAAAAAACAACCTCGAGGTTCACGAAGCCTCAACCAATGAGGTCGCAGCTCTTGTATGACGCTGCGCGTCAGCAACCAATGGGTGCACGACCAACAGGAACCAATCAGGGATGCGCGTCATCAGCCAATGGGTGGGGGTGCGCGATCCTGTACTGACACGAAGAACAAAGCGTCTCCTTCCGTGACAACCACAGAGTCAGTTTCCCTCCACACGCGCTCTTCCCAATGCGCGCAACACCCGAGGCACGAGACCCCCACCAGAGCAACAACAATCCGATCAAGAACTGGAACGGAGCCTCGCCCAATCAGAGCGCGACTCACGGAGCCTCGCCCAATCGGAGCGCAGCTCTGTCTGTGACAAGTAGGCTTGGGAGTCCAATGGGAGCGCAGCGGCTGACGTAGGCAGCCGCTGCTTTTATTTTTATGAAAGCTGGCCTATACACCGGGTTATGTGTGTATTTATTTTTAAAAATCTGTCACACATTGTTATCAAATAGATTGAGATGGCATGATGTGTATTTTTATAAAACTTCTTTTTAATTATTATTTTTTCTTCTCACAGATGTGGCTTTTTGTCACTTTTTTTTAAATATATATAAATAACAATCAGTATACTTTTTTTACAATTCATGTAAATTTTTAAGCATAGACATATCTAATTATAGTGATTTATCATACATATATTAATACATGAGTCAACAACTGATTATCATTGCCCAATACAAAACTAGATCCAACGCGTTTCGGCGAATCGCCTTCATCAGGAGTTTTGTATTCTCAATTGTCGATTTGGTACTAGAACAGTAGAAAACACTCAATTAATTTTTCTCAAAAACGAAACAATCTATAATAAACAACATATGACAGTGGTTATATCTATATTGCACTAGTACTCTCTGCTGTAAAAATTGATCATGGGCACCCTCTCCTAGCACCGAAGGCTCTCAACCCTGGGCAATTACAAGTTCTATCTATACACATCCTTATCTACATATATACAATCTACATATTCATATCATTATCTACATATATACAGTCTATATCTACATACACTACAATTTTAATTACCAAGGCGTTAAACATTTCCTTTATATGCCCTATCTCATTTTTATTTCATAACTCTAATCTCAGTGCATATATAAAGTGATTTTAAATGTCTGCAGTTTGATGCCCTAGATTGTGGTGCAGAATGCTAACGGCTCACCTGAATAAACTAAAATACAATAAATCCTACCTTAAGTGTCTACTGGGTGTTCTGTGCGATATGACTAGATGCAATATCGGGGTGACGACAAGATATCAGGTTCCTGGACGAAATTAAAATCTGCAGCAAAAAATTATGTGACGAAGATTCAATGGTCATGTGAATCTGTCTTTTTATCTATTTACTTCAGTAACTCTGAATTAAGCATTAGGACCTGTAAAGTGGTCTATGATGATAGATGTTTTAATCCTTCAAGTGAACGTCACGTGTAATAATGTAGTATGCGGAGCTGCCCTGATATGGGGTTCTGACGAGATATCCGAGTTTCTGCCAAAATATACAATAAGATCTAAATGTATTTAATGCCATAGATTACTATCTACTGAAACAAGGGCCTATAATCAGATGGGACCTACTTGAAAAATCTTGAATGTGGATATCACGGTTCAAACTGGTGGCTATGCGACTTTACATGGTACAAAAGCAAGTGCTGCAACAGAGAAAGTTAAACAAAATGTAAAGACTATCATGCTGAGAGAGGATTACTTTTCTTAGTGAAAGAATGTTACAATTAATAAATCTAAAACATATCGACCGTTAGTTATACTTCCTGCTCTAAAGACATGAAGTGATTCTAGGACTATGCTCAGGAAGGAGACCACACACAGTAATACTGTTACAATCATGTCTGTGTGGCAGGGGAAAGGATAAGGGAAAGGGTGTATTAGGTCACGAGAATACTTCATAGATGTAAGGTGATATTGTCTATATGCATACAAATGCACGTGCCTAATGCAATAATGGCATGGCGTTTTAAAGACTAATGTTGAAGTACTCGGCTCTGTTGACTATCTGATAAGGAGCTCCGGTATCTGCGCAAATAACAATACTGCCGGGGCCCTAACTGGTACATCTAGGTAGTGGAGTCTTTTACTTACTTTTAATAAAGCCGTCACAGAGTTCCGTCATGCCCGAACTGCTGCACCAGAACGCGCGTGTTTGTGGGATATTTAAACTACTTGGACACGCTGAAATGCGGTACTTTAATGGAAGCATCGCGATAGTCAAGGTAGCGAAACATGAAAGAAAAGGAAGAGATCTTTTAAAGAGAAGTTGCCGCCATCTTAGAGTGGGTGTACTTATAGGTCTACTTAGATAATTCTGAACGTGCAGGAGCCTGAGTAGAGAATTTATGTAACTGATGTTCATGACAATAATGAACACAACAAATATTAAATAATTACTCGTTAGTTTGTATGTGCCTATGAGTGACCCGGGACAGGAAATATTTTTGGGATATGATGGGGCTTCTATGTATACATGACTTAATAGAAAGGTGCTCGATTACGTATAATTGCAAATAAAGTATAGTCGGGCGTTCCCGAAGCGCAAAATATAATTACAACTAAAGACAAGCTCCAACCCATAACATGACGGGTACCGCCATCTTAGAGTGGTGAATGACCTATGATATAGGTATGATTGTCTTATATATTTGTAAAAAGGTGGCCATATATGACTTAATGCTCAACTGAAAATTACAATCTGCAGACATTTAAAAAAAGGAAATGTATGGTGAGCACAAAGTGGTTCCACAATTACATGAATCATCGCATTAATGAAATGTGTAGTGTCAATCTTTTATGCTGACAACTACATAATAAACTTCCTCGTGAATATAACAAAAACAGTTAAGTGTGCAAAATGTAAACATTTTTTTCTCAACGTTTCAATATTAGCTTTACTGCCAAGATCTGGATTATAGCTTTCCTTACAGTAAAATCCTCTTGTACCTGTAATAACACAGGTACAGAATTATGCATTTATGTATATCTTATAGCAGTGCTTGTTCCCATGGGATTTCCGCGTTTAACCCCTTAGTTGCTGTTCCAAGCAGGAAAATCCAATAAACTTCCCGCATCTTGCGGACTTTCTCCAAGTCTAGACCAGTCTTCACTTGAACTCTTTCTAGCAGCTCTCCTACTCGCTCTAAGCAGCCCCCCCTCCTTCACAAACAATCTGCAAACTCGGCAAAGAAGCAAAGCACACGCAGCACAGAGCAGCAGATGGGACCTAATCACGTTTCATAAGCAACTATAAAAGCGCAATTTCGCAAGAGTTAAACAAGGATAAAATACTTATAAAAGTAAACAGTATTTTAAACATAGATCGCGCTTCAACCAATGAAAGCGCTTGCTCTGACACTCCAGAATCATCAGCCAATCAGAGCGCGGCAGGCTCTGACTTATGCAACAGGCTGCAGCTGCAGGCTCTCCCACACGCTTCCACTCCCAAAACAGCCCCTCCCTTCAGAATTTTAGATCGGGCACTTTTAAATGTATTTAAACAGCGCACAATGCTTTTTAAAGAAATTCAAATAGCGCAAAACACATTTTAATGTTTTTAAACAGCACAGACTTTACCTAAAGGCATTCAGAGCGCTTTACAATATTTTAAAATAGCGCATTCTTTACCATGAAGGCTTAAAAACGCTTTCCTATTATCTTTTTAAAACGCAATTAATAACAACATGGAAAAAAACCATTTGTCTGCTTCTCTAACAAAGAGATAGTTTTAAACATTCATTCAAGTTTTCTCAGTGTGGAATAGACGACGCTATTCTCACAGTATAGTCTCATTTGCCAATAGAGTAATTCTTACCGGTTACCAAACATTCACACACTTTCCGACAAGAAAACCCTGATCATACATACATGAAAACTTCGGTAGGACTCTAACCAACCGTAGTAATCCAGAATCGCCAGTAAGAAAACAACGCTATCTCTTCCTTAGGACTCTAACCTTAGGAAAGAAACAACGCCTACCTTCCTTCTTTGGACTCAAACCCTGGAAGAAAAATAACTCTTACCCTTCACACAAGCTTGGAAAAATCCTACTACTTTTTTCACAGAAAGTTTTAAACAGGCTCACCAGGTCCCTCTGCTTAATGCTACAATTTCATAGGCAATCCTCACTAACCATTTAACCATGCAATCTAAGATCCCTAAACTTGTGTTGTACGCCCACAACACGTGATATATTCTATACCACAATTTTGAAACAGACAAATGCACTGTAACTCTTCTAGTCACACTACCTTGCCGGCAATTAACGGAATCTTTCACACTGCTGGAAAAATTCCTTAAGACTACATATAACACTCTGACAAAATCAAAAACTTAACAGTTGTTAAACATCAATCCTATGTTTATACCAACCTATATGTAACATGTATGTCAAAAACAACATATAAACCGTCTGATGCTACCAAATTGATGGAGCCCAAAAACTAAAATTCTTTATAAATGATGACACAATCCACTATCACACTTACCAATCAATACCAGGCCCATAAACATAGAGAGTGAGGTGAATGGATACTATATGTTTGTTTAAGACATTCATAATAAACAAGACCAGCTTGTCATTTTAAAAAGTTTATTAAAACATATTTAAGAAAACTTAGGTTTGGAACTTTATTAAGCAAGCATTAGAAAAAGTCATAAGTAAGTTTTATTCAGCATTTTATAAAGAGAGCATAATTCAAGATAATATTATTCATTAGCAGAAATAAGTGAAAAAGAGCATTTCCAAAACCTAACTGTCTCCCTGTCTCTACCCTCATCACCTGGAAACAAAGTCTTTTTAAAGTTACATTTCTTATGTGTAATCATCGGACAGCAGAACACGTCCTTCTGGAATCAAGAGCGTAAGCCAAAAGTTTGCAGCTACAGCCTATTTTTATACCCTAAATTAAGCTGAGCTAACTATTTTTCACATTCCAACAGCTGAATTCTGGCTCTCCATTGGCTGAATTACCTCACGCCACAGTAAACTGTGACATCTTCCACCACGAGACCAGGCTTTACACCGAGCCATTGTTCATGCACAGAATCCTGGCGACAGTTCCTTAGTCTGCTACATTTTGTAGCAAAAATGTTCAAGCAATATGAAATCTGTCACGTCTCTTCCTTTCAACCTTGAGCCTGTCGGTTCTGAGCTTTCCATGGCACATCCAAACCCACTCTGCAGAGTTGTCTTTAGCAGTTCATTTTCTAGTGATTTCAGAATAAAAGGCTTTTCTTCCACTTCAAAATAAAGTTGTGTCATGTGGCTTTCAACAACAGCAGGCCTTTTCTGCGCTGCTTCTGATTGCGTCACTGCGCCACTTTTAGCCTGCGTCACTTTCCAGAAAAACTATTATTTAAACAAACACAAAAGAATAATTAATTCAGGTAAAACAAACCCTTCTGTACCACCCAGCCCTTGCTAATTATTAATTAACCCACTAATAAAAGACATTTAGCAAAAGCAAACAAATAAAGCAGCACATAAAATATCTACCATTCTTCATGTAATCCAGCTTTATGTATCTGAAAGAGTAAAAAGATGATTAAATGATACACAGACAGACAAACACAACATAGGACATACATGTAAGCACATATAAAAGCGCATGCCATGAATGATCAGCTGCATATTAATAGTGACAAAGACAATAGGACAGACATAACAAACAGGACAATATTAATAATGTGTTACAAAAACAGACTTGCAAATGCAACAAGAGCACATGTAATTAGTTTCCCGCGTGTTCATGTGTGGTGCAAACTTAATCTAGGTTGTGTTAATTAAACAAATCATGCAAACACTCATTAATATATTATTTCAAATTATGAGAGTATGACATCACGAGCTAGAATAAAATATTTTCTAAAGCTCGCTCATCAATGGCTACATAAAGACGGCTTTGAATCCTGATATCCTGTGAAAAATGTGCCTGCTATTAGACATTTTGTCCCACATAATAACCCAATTGGTGATTCAACAATCTTTTAGATGCCTCTGGACTTTGTATTGACCGCTATGGGTGGCATGTGCTCAATCCCTGGATTTGCATGTTGTACATTTATTCCAGCTGTATCTGTAAAGATACCTGAATACATAGAATTTGTACATTAGAAAATCTAAGACTTGCATACCTATGATGATAGATTTTCCTGATGGGGCCTCTGTACATAGTTGAAAGCATTTTTGGAAGGTTGTGGAAAGAAAATATTGAAAGTAATCTTGGAATTAATGTTGGTTTCTGGATAGGTTTTATTCTCGTCTCAGTCTTTATCACGTCCATGTCAAGCTTAATAAGAGGAAAATGTACAACCCATTTCGCCCTCTAACCAACTCTGATGATAAAGATAATGATTCTTAGGTTAATGAAAAGGTTGGTGAAGGAACTTCGGGAAGTTGCAAAGATGGAAAGGGTATTACTTTCCATGAATTTTAAATAGCAAAGATAAAGAATATATATAAAAATTGTAAACACATTTGCTTATTTAGCCAAAATGTGATCTGCTTTTGCATTGTTTTCTTGGCCATACTTCCTTGATATCACTGGATGTACTGGTCTCCGAACATCAGATACATTGCAATCTAGTACGCAAGTTGCAAAAGCTGAAGACCAGGACAATCAGCTGAACTGCTTACATTTTTGTTACTCATAATGACCCTCGATTAATTTGCATGAGCGCAGCTAGGCATGTTCCTGTCCTTGGGTGGAAATATTGTCATGTGACGAATGCTAAAACTGTTCATGTAGTAGGATATATACTTGAACTCTGCCTTGTATCTGAAAAACCTTTTCCGTTGCTGATGTATGGAGGAATAACATTGTTAAAAAACTGTGTGACTCATAGACTATTGAATTTTCCAGATAAACACTTTTAGACCCTGCTTCAATATGGACTTTACACTGGCATGCTTCATATACACATTTCTACCAAAATAGGATGTATGCATCTTTATATAGCTATGAAAACTACCATTCACGAGGGAATATATGATCCACTTACATCAGACTGATTTTGCTCCCTCAGTTTACCAGATCAAATATGGTAAAAGCAGGTTAATCTCGGTGGCAGGATCTTCAATCTGAAATGAGTTCACTCAGTCATCATTCATCATTTCTCGTTAATCATTCCTTATCCATTGCTCCTCATTTCTCATTTATATCTTCTCATATCTCCTTCCACATCCCTCATTCCTCACTTGTCATCCATAATTCTCATCTATCATTCCTTATCCATCATCTCCAGTTCCTCATTCCTAATTCTCATCCATCATCCTTTATCTATCATATCCATCAGCCATCAATGAACCATCATTCCTCACTTCTCACCTCATTCATCATCTACCATTTTTCATTCTTAGCAGGCATTCCCCATTCAAATCTCATCATACCTCATTCAAATGTCATTCATCTTTCTTATTCTTCATCCCTCATTTTATCAATCGTCCTTTATTTTGATTCCTAATTCATTACCTGCATCCCTTATCCTTTTTCCTCATCCCTCATCCTTTTTCTCCATTCTACAGCTCTCCTTCTTATTCCTCTCCCTTAGTCATTATCCATCTTTCTTGGTCTGAATCTCTCAGTTATCATCTATCATTCTTAGTCTTCATTCACCCGTCACTAAAAACACGTTCAATATACTGAAACACCTATTTATTCTGATTGAATGGCAGTTGCCAATCAGAGTTAGGGCAGTGGGCAGTATACTATTGGCATATACAATGAGTGCCTTCGCATTTGTGCTTTAGTTGAGGCCAGAGCAGAGGAAGTGCAAGTGTGCATGTGTGTGTGTTTGTGGGTGCATGTGCATGTGTGTGCCAAGGTAATTCAATGATGTACATGCAATATTTAAATGTACTTAGAGAAGTGATTTGTTTCCACTGGTGAAAGATCTAATGAGCCTGGGGATGGAGATGGGCCTACAGTCTTTGGACATCAGTCCACACTTGGAGAGAAATATGAGTTTATTCTAAACCTTACCTTTTTTGTCTATTATATAGGCAGCAAAGCAAAGGTTTCATTCTGATGCTGTGAGCTCTTTTTCCTTTCTTGGAGTTTACTGTGAGAAGTTGGCCTGGTATATGACTTCCACTACTCTAGGGGGCACCCTGCACCAGTCTAAACAACCCTTATGGTGATGGTTGTAAAGTCAACCTTATAGATGCACTATCCTAGTGGTAGCATGGACAAAGCAGTCTTAGGCTAAAACTTCAGAGAGCATGTGAAGCCAGCTGTTTTACCAATAATACTCCCTTGAATACCAAATGAAAGGACACCTCTCAAGGTACATATCAAATATATATGTATTTATTACTAACACAACCCCTCTGCACTCTTTATGAGGTCAGAGTTTGAGATATGTTACAAGTTACTCATTAAGCATACTATAAGTTGCACAAATACAATTCTGCCCTAGGGGCCTCATGAACCATATACTAAGTAAGTGGTATAAGAACCACTTCAGGAAAGAGTAATAGGCCTAGGGCCTATGGAATCGCTGAGGCTACACTGAACAACCAAGGGATTGGAAGTAGGAGGACCACAGGAGGCGTGTGCAGTGTCTAAACACACAGGCGAGTTACCATAGAGTTATAATGGGAACGTAAAAGTTACAAAGTAGTAGATTTTGGATACTTCCGGATGGACTACGGTAAAACCCTTTCAAACTAGGACACTTGGATAGTTAACACCCACGGGAACACCGGAGTACTCCAGTTACCTCACCCAGGGAAGCTGGGTGCATAGGTGTTCTTTCGTGTCGGGTTTCGTCGCTGATTCCTATGGAGAGCTGCAAGAATGTCCGGCAGCCGACCAGAAGAAAAGTGTCCGGGTAGATCGGAGTTGTGAAGAACCTGAAAGCAGAGGGGACAGAGTCTGGGTCACTAGCCAGTGACCAGGAAGGAACCAGGAAGGAACCAGGCGATGTCGAGAGGCAATCAGGTGAAGAGGTGAAGATTGTCTCTGCAGCCACGAGGACCAGGAGGCGTCGACAACAACCAGGAGCTGGATTCGAGCTGTCCCACAAAGGATATAGTTGACTGCGGTGTTGGTATCTGGATTGGACCCAACAAGCCTTGGCAAACGCAATCCACGCAGGATGGGAAGATTGGCTTCAGTTCAAACCAGAAAGGTCTGGGGAGCTTCTCCTTTACAGGGAAGCTGGAGCATGCCCGGAGCTGCCAGGCAAGTGGTATAGTTTTACAAAGACGTCTTTGCAGGGCTAACTAGCCAATGGGCTAGCAACTGGGAAGACGCTTCAAGCTGAAATGCAGGCGCAGGCCCCACGCGGCACTCGTGGAGTGTGGAGGGCTGCGCTTCGGTGCAAATGCTGCTCGGGTGTGGGGCTTCTTAAACCCCAATGCACAACTTCAAGGGTACCTCAGAAGCTGCACGGTTAGCAAAGAGCAGGTGGTCCAGGGGGTCTGGTCCCATGTCTCTCGTGTCCGCCACAGGTCTCAGCTTTGCTGTGGATGTGGATCTGAGTCGGAAAAGTCTAGAAGTCCAGTTCTTGAGTCGCTAAGTCTTCGGGTTCCACAAGGAGCGTCGACAAATCAAAGTGGCAAGGTACTGGTGGTGCCTGTTTGCACAGGGTGGTCACTCCTTGACCACAAGGGAGATGTCTTCAGTCTTCCAGTCGATATGGAACGTCGAAGGTCCAAGAGTTTCATTTCATAGTTTCTTTCCAGGATAATCTAATGTCTCTAGACACAGCTCCTATCTTTATACTAAACTAAGGGGCTAGATTACCTGCTAGGTCCCTCCTATGGGTGGAACCCGAGAAGGGGGTGGTTATACCCCTTTCTCCTTGTCCAGTTTCGCGCCAGAGCTGGGGCTGGAGTGCCCCAGCAACTGGTTTGAACCGGGCTATGCATGGAGCACCTTGTGTGCCCCAGACAGTGTCTGGAAAAGCATCTTTCCATTGAACCCACCCTTCCCCAATACACTACAGGCTGTCTGGGGAGGTGCTAGCACCTCCCTCAACAGGAAACCTATTGTCCAGGCCTCCTTTGCCGGAGTTTCGTCTAGCTGCAGTAGGTCAGACTCGTGTCGGTGGCAGCAGCATCCATTTTGTGATGCTGAGGCTCTGTTTAACTTTAACAGGGTAAAGCAGTAACTACATGTCTTCTCCCTCTAGAAGGGTGGAATGCTACCCCCGCCACCAGGACTGGCGGGGGGAGTAGTATTCCAAAGTGTTTGACACCTTACACGACATGTTTTGATAAGCCAAACCAAAGTTAGCATTAACTGCGAGGATTATAATGCACTTAAGAGTATATGGTATGGCTATATCATAGAACAGCTATAAGGACATCGTTCCGAAAGCTGCAGACGGGCTCAGCTCATGCTAGAGCACCATTTCACATAAAACCAAGCACTCTGGCTTCAGGATTGTCAAGGCCTGCCATAGGAGTGACTTATAGGTATATATGTGTCTATATTTAAGGGAAGATATAGGAATACTACATCTAAGCAAGGGGTGATTACACCACCTTGCCGAAGCTGAGTGATCAGCCTGTGGTGTCAGTTTGGATGGCCAGTCAGGGGTGGCATAATTCATGCTGCAGCCCTTGGTAGGCCTTGGATGCACCTCTGCCCTGGGTACCTATGGTACACTATACAGAGGCTCACAAGGTGACCCAATCCCCAATTAGGTATGTGCCTAATGTACATGGAGTCCATTTTACAGAGAGAGCAGTTAGCCTGGGGCCCTGAATAGCAGGATACCAGGCCAACTAAGTCAAAAACCAGCTAAACACTAGGCAAAAAGTTGGGGTAACCATATAGTCAGATATCCACCTTCCTACATTTACAGATCTGGAATTTGCAGATTTCAGGCTCAACCGGTCTTCCTGTCTTGTCCTAGATACAGCTCCCCACATGCCTTCAATTGTACCAGAAACCAGGAAGAGCAAAGCTTGCCCAGAAAGAAAAGTCTAACATCAGAGTTGATTACAGCTCCAATACTCAATAAAAATAAATGTGAATATAACTTTTAAATTTAAAGTACACTATCCTGTTTGGAATCCTACTCCAGGCTTTTGTAATGAAGGCTTACAGGGACCATTGATTGTTACCTGACTGGATTCAGTACTCATTTGTGGAAAAGTAGGGGGTCATTTAGACATTGTTGGGTGGTTTGCAGGTCTGCTTGAGGGGGTGGGGGGAGGTCAAATCCTTTGTCCTAAGCTGTTTCTGCAACGTATTTGCAGGTAAAGACATAGGCAAGGCAATTCTATGAATATGTGATGCATTAACCAGATTGCATATTCCAGCTGGTATTGTAAATTTAAAGTAAACCTCTAATTGAAGATCTTAGTGTACTTATGCTATTCAATCTTGTATTGAGAGGCAAAAACAATTAGATAAGGAAGGCGGATAGAGACTTGCACTTCTGATTAATGCAGATACTGACACTAAATGGTATACGTAATACAGCCAACAGATGCCAAGAAACACAGAGGCAAGTGGCCAAAGTAGTCCAAGTCTAGAAACATTTTTTTTTATTTGTGTTTTTAAAAACATAGTACACAAATGTCAGAATATGCTTGGAAAATCTTAAAATATTAAGATATATTGTTATGAAATAATGAAAGAATGTTTCTCTATGTGAGAGTTGGTAAAACAAACGAGAACATACAGAGCAAAGCCAGGGGAACCGGGGTGAACGAGGCGGAAATGTTATATCATGGAACTTTGCAGGGTTACCCAACAAGTTTTCGGACCCGCTGTGGACTGTATTCATAAAGCAATTCAGCGTGATATGCTTACAGGAAACCTGGCTGACCGATAGTAGTCTATGCTTTGAAGGTTACAAGTCCTTTTTTAATCCAGCCACCCCTTCACCTGTGGGAAGACCACAAGGTGGTCTTGCAATTTACATCTCTCTGGCAGTAGAAGGTAAGATAATTGTCCTGCCCACAGATAGCAGTGTATATAGTCCTTCGTATTATGTAAGGGAAGTGGGACTTATTAATTTTTATAATTCAATATCATGTACAAAGAGAGTATGTAATATTACTATATTAGTCTCTTTTCTAAAGCATCATTGTAATGCTGACTTTCAAAATGTCATTATTGCTGGGGACTTTAATATTCATCCGTGTGGCGACCCTGGGTTTTAAGTCTGGCTAATCTGGGCTGCCCACGCGTGGAGGGAATGAATTTTGACCATTCTGTTCAGGGGGCAAGTTGAACAATCGTTTTCAGGCATTTGATTTATTGTCCCTCCATGCAGCAAGGTCATTGTCCCATCCTTTAAAGGGAGGGGTGGGGGTTTATTCATTGATTTTATACTAATTTCTTACCCCCTACAAGATCTATTTCTGAGTTTTTCTATAATAGCCAGTGAGTATAGTGACCACAATCCTTTGTGTGTTAACCTACGTGGACCGTTATTATCACCCAAAGATGGGGCAGGGCAGAGTGGTGTGGTGACGCCAATGGATGGGTCGAGATGGCTAAAATGGGCCCAGATTTCCCCAGAGGCATTTTACGAGACAATTTCAGATTCATGTACCAATGAGTTAGAATTATGCTCTATACTGTTTACGCCACCAGGGGAGGTTATTTGCTCTTTTTAAAACATCTAGGTTAAAATAAGTGAGTTTTTAAGCACACTGACTCAACGATCAGCTACTCAGAACTCTAAATGGTTTGATTCCTCCTGCTCTCGGTCAGCAAGGAAATTGCAGAATACCTTAAATAGAAGCCCAAGAGACCCGACTCTGGTGAGACCGTGTCAAATAGTTTATAAAATGGAATTGGTTAGACGTAAATCCTTTTTAAAGGAGGAAGCCTGGAGGGGGTTAATTGAGGCTAGCACACTGAGGAATAGCTCAAGATTTTAGAGTATAATTAATAGCCCCTTTTTAACTGATGAGGGTGGAAGTCAGTAGATGCACATATCACTGATGAGGAGTGAGTACTCCATTTCAAAACTATGTTTGAGAGTCCCCCTAAGTTAAACTGCCTGACTGGTCATGTGGCAGATACCCCTGATCTGGTTTTTAATATAGAGGAGCTCAAGGAGGGCATTAATGGGTTGTCAAGTAACAAAGCCCCGGGACCTGATGGTATCCCGTCTGATCTTTTCAAATCGGATCCATCCTTCTGGGCCCCGGTTCTTACTGAAGTAATTAATTCTGCGGTGAAAGACAGCTGCCCTGAGTCCTGGACTACCTTGACCATAGTGCCCGTTTTTAAAAAGGGTTAATGAGACAGTACCCATTGCTACAGACCAATCTCTTTGTTGGATTTGATGGTTTAGGTGGTGAGTCGAATACTTCTAGACAGGCTGACAAGCTGGGCAGAAGAACACACCATTCTTTCAGATGTACAGTAGGGAGGTCCACAGCAGCCCAGTGCCTCAACTTATACATGATCCTTAATAAATATACGCTTTCTCGCCTGGGTACTATCTACTAAACATTCATGGACCTGTCTCCCGCGTTTGACCGCGTGAACAGGGTTAAACTTTGGCAGTCCATGCTTGCTAGTGGAGTAGATGTTAACATGGTTGCCTTTTTAGAGGATCTTCACCCAGCAACTATGTCCCATGTCAGATACTTGCAGGATCTTAGAGTCTCCCGTAACTTTGACATCAGGAGAGGACTACGTCAAGGGTGTATCTTGGCACCCTTTCTATTTAACTTGTATATTAGTGAGATGGAAAAAGCGTTATTGATGACAGGGCTTGATTATCCGCAGGTAGGTCGATGGGGTCTGCCTGTTTTACTATATGCGAACAACCCTGTCCTTAAATCTAGGACCGCAAGGGGACTACAAATACTGCTTGACTCCTTCTCTGCCTTTAATGCAGATCGGGATCTTTCAATCAATGATTCCAAATTGTATGTTATGCAGGTGAGACCCGTACGAAAAAGATTTTTTAATTTAGGGTAGAATCTGCCAAGGTTCCCCGCACTGATGTCTTCTCGTATTTGGGGATTATGTTGGATGAGCAGATCAACTAGGGCCCTTTTAAACAAAGAAAGAGGGGAGACCTGGTCCAGTTGAATACAGCCATTTTTAACGTTGCTTCCAAATTTGGTAAGAGACCGGTCACGGCCCTTCTAAAAATATGTGAGGCAGAGTGTGTTGCGACGGTGTCTTATGGCATTGAAATATGGGGGCATGTTACCACAGACATCCTTCATGTAGCTGAGAACACATTTCTGAAGTGCCTATTAGGCATACCCCGTGGTACAACCAACATGGTGGCACGTGAAGAATTGGAGGTGCCTTATTTGAGTGACGTACTGGCCCTCTGCCTTCTAATTTACTGGTTGAAAATCTGGCTGAGTGAAGGATTGTCTCTGAACCCCATTAATATTGAAAGAGTGTATGACTCTTGACCATGTTCTCCACATACCTTGGCTCAGATACTTCAACAGTAGCTTTGAAAGTTTAGGAAGGGCTGATTGTATAGTAAATCCTGAATCGGTAACCGCAAAGGATTTGGGGTGGTTAAGGGAGTCTTTTATCAGTCTAAGGAAACTTGATAGAGAAGAGCTGGAACTGAGAAAACCCAGTGTGCGGACATTTATAATGCTCAAAACAATATAATTGACCGAGCCATATTTATTGTAGGTTCTTAGTACTTACAAACTTTTTTCATTGTCCAGATTTCGTATTGATTTGTTTAATCTTTTGTTGGCTTTCCCACGGCACGGGGAGTAGTAGAGGACATTTGTTAGCACCCTGTGGCTGCAACCATGAGTCTCCAAAGAATTTGCTACATTTTCTGTTATTCTGTAAGTTTTATGAGGTCCCCTGGAAAACTTTCATTACTCCTATTTTAAAGAGGTTGAATTTTAAGCAGGCTCACCCAGTGCTTAGTTATTTACAATTATTGCATGAAGATTGCTTTCTTTTTGTCCTCAGATTCCTGAAATCTGCTGTGAAGGCCAGGACTTGTCTCGATTAAATAATAATAACGTTTAATGTTAAACTCTATTTAGATGAAACGTATATATTTGAAAATGTATTGGGACTTATACATACACTGGGTTTAAATGTTCTTTTCAACTTAGGTTGAAGGGAACAAGTATTTAACTTTGTATTTTATGGACCTCTGCGGAATCTGGATTATTATGTGATGAACTGTGTACACTCATGATGGATTTTTACGTATTGGTAACTTTTACAGTTTTATATGCTAAAACCGAATACAATTGTTTGATTGATCGACAACTGGTTAAAAAAAAAAAGTTTATTAAATTGTTGTTACTGCATGACATTAGACTTATTAAGAACGCAAATATGAAAATTCCTATGGGCCTCACAAGCGGTATTTACAAGACACTAATGAGGCAAACACTGACAAAGAGTTCAACACACATTTCAAATACAGCATGGTTTCGGGAAAAAAAATAACAAGAACAAAAGAGTGTTTCCCTAATCAGTTAACATTCTTGTTGTCTACTTTAAACATATATTTCAAAATAAAGACCCAATCCAATCGCGTGCTGCTATAATAGTGACAAACAGGGGGGTATTTATTGGAAACCTTCTCCCCACTACACTCTTATAAACTTTATAAGGAGGTAATGCACTTTGCTCCGCTCAAATTAAAACACCTGTTCTCCCGGGCAACACCTCAGAACACCCACTCACAATGAGCCAGCACAAGGTTGGTCACATACGTCCACCACAAATATTAGACGTTCCTCATAATAGAGAGAAAATAAGTGCGAGAAGCAAATGACCCCTCACGGAAACACCACCATCGGGGTAACTGGTATGAAATTTCCAGACAGGCCCCTGTCTCATCATCGGTGGTCACTTGCTTCTCAAAGAAAAGTGAGAGGAAAGAAAAGATGTGTCCAAAACAAACAACATATAAAGTGACAAATGGTGAAGTGCAGAAAAATCTGCTGGTGACAAACAAACACAAATGAGTGCTTAAAAACACACACAGCACACCAGTCCCTTAACCAATTTTATTCATAGGGCGGTGATCGTGTGCTCTTGAATGCTAAAAAGGCTGGTAGCTAATCATGCATACCATTACCTTCTGCCAGTGCCGACATGTTTCACTGCTATGTAACGTTAAGCAGTTTCATCAGGGCTGCACTCAATTGCTGCCACTTCACTTTTATGGACACTAGTTCTGTAAAATGCTGCCAAGAGAGAACAGGTAAGAGACAAGTTTAAAAACACGTAAACCCTGGGATGGCAAGAATCACAGTAGGGGGATAGTAAGTATAGTAATATAATGTGTGGGGTATTACGAGGAGACAGCCAAACTACTCATACCGGCTACTCGAGTTTCGACAAGGTCACCGGGTACTGCTAACATGGGAATATCCCTCGATCCTTGGAAAACTTAACAATCTGCCAAGAGAGAAAAGCACAACACAAACGGACTTGTAGGTTGTGCTAAGTGGGGCGATGTACTGCTATCTTACACTGTACACACTCAGAGTTCAAATCAAAGTGCTGTTGCCAGTGCCACCAATATCCAACAACACAGCGTCTCCCAAACGTGACCAAATCGCATCTTATATGGCGGAAACACAGTCCTTCCGAAACAATTCAATTCCTGGTTTGCACAACACTTCATACTGCCCGTAAGCCACACTGGCCCCGAGGTACTGTGATAGCAAATTAATCTGCCAGGCATCTCCTTATGGCTTTCTGGTTAATGCCCTAAGTAAAAACCCACACGCGCACATTATGCACTCAAGCTAAATGGTACTTGGTACTTCCCTGCCAGTTATCCCCCGGGACGACCGCTCCTCACCGTCACAGGCTCGGAAGACTCCTTTCCTCAGCCGTGCTGGTAGCTTCTGCCGGCGGAATACAAACGCGAGATGCGCAAGGACACGCCCCTCAACAACCCATGTGATCGCAACCCTGAGCATGGCGGCCATCTTAGCCTAGTCACGCAATGAGTGCAAAGGGAAGAATTCATAGCATATTGCTGTGGTGAAACCACACAACGTGCCGCACTATCAAATAGCTCCTAGCCTGATAATATAGAGGAGATGTTATAAGAGCGATTTACATAATGTAAACTATTTGGCTAGACAATTTGGAAAAATATGGAAGAAACGGAAATAACACAAATTAGATAGTTGTAGGTGTTGTTCCTAAAGGAGGAGCTGGGCAAAACAATAGATGAAAATGTACCCAGCACACGCCCACAACTAAATAATGCCTGGAGTACTGCATCACAGTTCAAAGAGCAACTAAACTCATAAATCCAAAAGGGCATGTTACATATAATACATACCCTGTTATTCCACATTAAAACAAACAGTCAGAGCCCATACATGACCCCTGTGCTATAAGGCATAAAGATTACATCTCTGCTGATTGGGGAATATAAAGGAGCCCCTCTAGCACGTGGGCACAAATGATCCAAATACGCACTCCTACTCCTAAGGTGAGCTTGTAAAGCTAATGCGGATCAAGGGATCATATCCATACAGAGTGTCCCTCATAGTTTTATCCTGTTCCACTCAATAATCTCGTTGAGCCCTGTCCTGTCTGTTTTCTCGCTGTAGATCCAACGTGCTTCTTTCGCTAGCAGGATGCCTTCAATGTTCTGCGGGGAACCCTTGATCTTCTCCAGCACTGTCCAGTTAAATGTATGTTTCTCAGTGAAACAGTGTTGAACAAGTTTAGTAGTTAGTCTGCCCGCTCTGATGGTGCTCAGATGCTCCTGTATGCGTACCTTGATCTTCCGGGACGTGAGCCCTATGTAGTGGAGAACGCACTGACATGTTAGCCTGTAAATCACCTGTGTAGAGTTACAATTGCTAAATTGATTGTAGACCCACTCCCTGCCAGAAACGAGTGTCATACTTTTGCTCTTCTTGGTGAGCGGACACACAGAGCATGTTCCACACGGAAAGTGGCCATTAGGTATGGTTGAATTACAATCCATTCGTGTTCCGTGGACCTTCGAGTGTACAAGTCTATCTTTCAAATTGGTCGCCCTCTTAAAAGCGAATCTTGGTGGTGGCATACGGAACTCGCTGTTGGACAGAATAGCCCAATGCTTGCGTATAGATTGATGAATTTTTGTGGCCATTGGGTCGTATGTCATGACCACTGGGACACAGTCCTCCTTTTGTTTGACTACTTTCTCCAAAAGAGCGCTCCTTGGAGTGTTGAGAGCTCTCTTTTTCGCCTGTTTCACTATCTTCTTAGGGTAGTTCCTGTTGGTCAACTTTGACGCCAGATGTTCAGATTGCTCCAAAAAGGTGTTGGTATTGGAGCAATTGCGTCTGTACCTCAAAAATTGACCCACGGGCAGATTGTCCCTCAATGCCCTGGGATGGAAGGAATCATAAGAAAGTAGGGAATTCCTATCTGTGGGCTTTTGATGTACACAGGTGTTAATAGTGCCCATGTTATGCTCAATGTCGAGGTCAAGATACACTGCCTTGTGTCTATCATAAGACCAGGTGAAATTGAGGTTGTCATCTTGTACATTAAGCCAGTTGATAAATTCCCGAAGGAGTTCTTCAGATCCTGTCCAAATGCACAGAACGTCATCTATATACCTCTTCCAGAGCCGGAGATGGCTCTGGAAGGGATTGCTGTTATGATAGATGACGTGCTCCTCGAACTGACCAACATAGATACAAGCTATGCTGGGTGCCATAGTAGCCCCCATGGATGTCCCAGACACCTGGAGGTAGAGTTGATCTTTGTAGCTGAAATAGTTCTTTGTTAACGCCAGCTCAATACATTGCAATACAAATGTCTGGGTGGTATCGTAGAACCATTCCTGCATCCCCAGGGCGCGGGCTGCTGCCACCAGCGCCGCGTCCTGGGGTATACAGGTGTACAGGGATTCAATGTCGATAGTGACAAAAAATTCAATTGCAGGGTCATATTGGATGTCCTCAAGTACATTCAAGATGTCAGTCGTGTCCTTTACAAATGATTTTTGATTGACCACAGATTCTCTCAAAAAATAGTCCGCATATTGGGATAGCGGTTCAAGTATTGATCCGATACCCGCCACAATCGGACGTCCAGGAGGAGGGCGGGTAGGTTTATGGATTTTTGGTAAAATATAAAAGGACGGAGTCCTGGGGCTGGTATTTATAAGGAACTCCGCCTCTTTCACTGAAATCCATTTCTTTTCCTTAGCTTCACAGACCATTCCGCGAATGATTTTGGCCAGATCTTCCACTGAATCTTTATTTAGTGGTACATAGTTAGTTCTGACACTCAAAAGGCGAAGAACTTCTGCTTCATAGTCTGTTGTATTAGGAAGGACAATTGCCCCGCCCTTGTCGGCCGATTTTATGGTCAACGTGTGGTTATTTTGGAGGCTTCTGACTGCTTCCCAGTCTTCCTTCGTCATATTTTTATAGTTGGAATGACTCTGGGTCTGTTCTATTTTTTCTATGTCTTGTAGGACAAGGGATTCAAAGACCACTACTTCAGGACCGACCAATGCAGTGGGGGGACAGAATGTAGAGGGTTTCCTCAGGTTGGAGGTATAAGTGATATTCTCTGGTTGTTGGTTGTCCTTAAAAAACTTCTTTAACTTGATTTTCCTCATTGTCTCGTGGAATTCAAGTCTGCACTTAAAAGCGTTGTGGGTCGGGGTTGGGATGAACCCCAGGCCTTTGTTAAGTACTCTCCTCTCGTTTTCAGTTAGGACATGATCAGAGAGATTGACTACAATGTTCCTACTCATTTCTGGGTCCTGCCTCTGCTGCGAGTCATCCGGAGTGAGAATGTCTGCCATTGCTGGCGTTGCTGGTTCTGTTGGTGGGTCTGGTTTCCTCTGCCTCTTCCACCACCTTGACCTCCCCCGCGATTGGTTGTTCGTTGGCCTTGGGCTAAAAAAGACCTGAGAAGGGCGCCCAGGTCCTCACTGCTTTGGTTCTGTTGCTGAAATCTGACACGATTGCCTTGAGGAGTCTCCTCGTCTTCCTCACTGGAGGTATTGTCAAAGGTCCACTGGTTGGGGGTTCGTCTAGGTTGTTGTCTGCCCCCTCGGCCCCTCTGTCTTCCTCCAAACGACTGTGGTTCTTGTGGCGTTGTATAATACTCGTCTTTAACGTAGGGAAAAGCCCATTCGTGTCTACTTTAAACATACCATAAAATAATTAAATGTGTGTAGTGTCTGAGTAGAAGAATGAAAGGGAATTCTGTGAGACATGTGTTGGCTATTGAATATTTTGTATCTACTATAAGATTTGTCAGTAAAGAAGAGTATACACGAATATTGGATCACAGTGGATCTATATAAATAATAGACTAATTGAAATTATAGAAGTATAAATATGGTGAAAGAAATTAACGGGATATAGACTTCCTATCAAGTATAAATAGCTCATTACATTACCAGTGGGGCCTGATTTTGGAGTATCAGCTGCCAGGCTACTTATCCTCAAAAGAGTATTGTTGGAGAGGGGGAGTGGGTGGGCGGGGGGGGGTTGGTCAGTAGTCTCAAGTGTTTCAACATTGTTGCTAACTTGTGAATATACCTGCCACAATAGTTTTCTATATCCTCGAAAGCTCAAAAATTCTAAAACATTTTGGGTGGGCTTGTCATCTTTATGTTGGTGGCCTTTTGCTGATCTACATACATCCTTGTAAGAGAAAAGATGTATCCCTAATATTGAATCTTGTGTCACAAAACCATGCATGTAATAGAATGTAACGAAAGCCACATTCAGAGATTCTCAGCTGGGTGGTCTGGTCTTCAGTCAGTGGTGGTGTTTTGTAATGTTGTTACTATATATTAAGATGTGGAGACTGACGTTCAAAACCCAATCCAGATCTGGAAATGCTTCTTTGATTGTGTTCTGAAACATCTAAGCAGGTGGAAGATCCCAGAGTTTAATATTTTGTATCTTCTAAATCTTTCATGTTAAGAATGTTCTTATTTGTTGGCTCTTTTCGTCCATTCATAAGTAAGCGATAGGCAGTTGAGGTCCAGTTTGGAGATCCATCTGGCTTCATCCAGATCGTTGAAGATATAATCTATCATTGATGTTATGTGGGTCTCTTTTGATGCATTTGTTCATTAGCCCCATGTCAATACAGTTGTACTGCCCCTGGCTGCTTAGGCTTCACTGTGACTGCCATGGATGACACCATTTCACATACATGTTGGATTTTCATTTTTGAAGTTCAGTTACCACCAGGGTCTTGCATGGAAGAACCCCCTCTGGGATTTGATGGTCTTATCTGGGTGTAGTGTCGCAAGTTGTGCTTCGAGGCAACAAATGCTGTTGAATAGGTGGTTGAACTCTTGCAGAATTTTTCAACGCCGTTCAAATTGATACTGTGGGAAAAATAGGTCAGGCCTGATGTTTGGCTCTAGTGCAGCTAATTAAAGTTCCCATTTCCATGTCAAATATTCTTGCATTAATGATGACACCAGCATGAGTAATTAAACTTGGTTAAGCAGCAGTGGTGCTTGTCCCCCCCAGGTGTAAATACATGTTTTGTAAATTATTTAAAAAAATATATATATGTATTTATTTCAATTCAATTCAATAATCTTTATTTCGATTATAAAAAACCATAAAAGCTTACATACAATATAAAACAATCATAAAACAAATCTTCAATCTCACGCCCATCCATTCCGACCTAGTTAAAAGAACTCATCGAAGTCCCAGTGAAGGGTATTACTAGTAATTTAAACAATAAATACGATTTTAGAATCTAAAATCATGGAACATCCATCAGGAATATAATTATTGCAAAATTACAGTATTATCAATTCATTTGAACACAGTTTTTGCATAATGTTATTTCCTTCTTAAAATATATTTAAGACTATCGGCATTACGTGGGGGACTCTATGCCATACCTTTTGAAAATTATCATTATTTATTATTTTCTTTTCACAAGATTGATCACAGAAGTAGCTAAAACTTAACATCCCTTCTCCTCCTTATTAGGTCTACACAGAAAAGGTATCTGCTTATACTAAACACAATAGAATGGATAGTATCAGTTTGCAGTATTCTTTCCGCCTCACTGCAACGTGTGAATCCCAAAAAGCGATAAAATTGGTTTGATACATTTTCTCCTAGCTTGGATATAAGCAGGGCAGAAGAATAGTATGTGTGCCTGCTTCATCCTCTTTGGCGCCTATATTACAAAGTTCACAGCTGCCATCATTTTCCTTTCCTGTGTTACACACCCATTTTGTAGTGTTTGCTTTGATTTGCAGGATGCCATAGCGAAATTTTAAATACAGGGATTTGGCAAGACCTGGTAAAATTTTATCCATAAAGGACTCAAATTTACTACCTGTTTTCATAGCAAGATACCTCAAGGATAGGGTGCCTAGTTTGGGGTTATCTAACTGGGAGTTTTGAGTAAACGCCCAGTAGCTTAGTTATAGCACTTTTTTACAACTCAAAGTTAGGCCTTCTGGGTCCTCCCAAAAGTGTCTCAGCCCCAACTTAGTGAACCAATCCTCAATATGGGTCAACCATGCCAACGTCATATTGTTTTTTATTCTAAGGATTTCCTGTAGTGCTTCTCTGTAATGGACAAGTTCGTCTGTTGAGCACAAGCAGACCCAATACAATAAAGGCCGTAGAGCAGCGTGGTCGTCAGTACGATGGCTGTGTAGATCCATTGTAAGAGGGAGTTAGGGTGTGCGCCTTGGAATACTTAATAATTTCCTAAAAAAGATATTCTCTTGTGTCATAAAGGTATGTTTTACTACGTAACCCAATAATTCTGCCCCATAAAGGGAAGCAGATTGTTCCTTATATTTATTTAGCTCCAATACTGGGGAGACCGCTTTTGATTGACTACTCTTGTGTCTCTTTGCTATCGGAACTGAGTTCTGAGTAAGAATTGTTTTGCTTTTGTCCAACTGGGGTTTCCAATCTAGTTTAGTATCTAGAGTAATCCTAGGTAGTTAAAATTGTGCACATATTCAATCCTTTCTGTGTTAACAGTCAAAGTTTTTTTCAAAGTTTTATGCGGATTGACTGCCATATATTTGGTTTTAGATGAGTTAATCTCCAGTCCTTTGGTTTCACAGTAAATTCTGAAAGTATTAAGTAGGTTTTGTAGTCCTTTGGGTGTCTGTGATATTAAAATGGTATTGTCTGCAAAGAGGAGTGCAGGTACATGAGCCCCCACCAACTTGGGAGAATCATGTTCGCAGCCCAAGAGGGAATCTGGAGTATCACTCACATACAAAGAGAACAGTGTGGAGGCCAACACGCACCCTTGTCTTACACCCCTATTTATTTTTATATGATCTGTCAATTCACCATTTGGACCTCATCTGACCCTGGCAAAGTTAGGCTCATGCAGCCTAATGATCTGAGCTATTTGCTGATTATATGGCTGCACATGTTTGAAGTAAGAATTTATTGGATATATGTATTTCTGTTTTGATTATACTGTGGAAAAAAAAAAAAAAAACCTGAGCTAGAATTTCCCCCGGAACACCCAGGTCCCTTAGTCTTGTCCACAGGGCGTTTCTGGGGACCAGGTCAAAGGCTGCCCTGAGGTCAACAAATGCAATGTACAAATGAGCCTTTTTTATTTTAATATACTTTCAGATAATACAAAGGAATCTAAACACCTGATCCATTGTGCTGATTTTTTTCCCTATAACCTGCCTGGTACTTGGTTAGGATACTATTTTCCCCAATCCAAGAACCCAGTTTGTTTACAATTTGTCTTGCACATACCTTTTGTAGGACATCGATTAGGACTAATTGGTCTGTAATGCACTGGGTTCATACAGTCCCTCTTCTTAAAAATAGCTACAATCTCTGCACCCCGCCTTGTATCAGGGATAGGAGCGCCCTTTGCAATGGCATTGGACAAAAGGTTAATATACGGGGCCCAGATCTTTTTCTCGTGCCTCCATAAGTCCCCAGGGATCCTATCCGGCCCAGGTGCCTTCCCTTGTTTTATTGCATTTATTGCTTCCATGGTTTCTAACATGCTAAAGGACAGAGGTATCTTACTTGAATTGAGAATTAGGTCATCGCTACCAAGGATAGCCTCATTGTTGGTGGCTGAGTACAAGTGAGAGAAATGGGATACCCAAGTATTGGTGTCAAGGAATAAGTCCCTACGGCAAGTCCCATTACTATCGCCCTTAGAGACCAAGCGCCAAAACATAGCTTGGTCATTTGCTTTGCATGCATCTAGCAACTCGGACCAGATGTTCTCATCCCAACATTTCTTTGCCTTAAGCACTACATCCTTGTAGCACCTCCTTTTGTCCCTCAAGACTAAGACATCATTACTTTTAACTGCCTCTATGAGTTCTATTTTGGCATTACGGCACTCTTTATTATACCATGGATCGCCCTTAGGCAATAAATCTAATGGCCCCTTTTTTTAAGGCTTTGGAATAATTAGTCAGTATTTGCTCGAGTCCCTCTACCATATTATCATGCATCCGCATGATCGGAATCTCCTTTACTGGGAGATTAATGTGTGGGGAGACTATTTCTTCGTATGTCTCGTAGATCTTCTTAACAGTGTCTTCATTGCCTAGTACTACAGGCCATTTAAGTGATCTGCGGTTGCTTGACACTACAGGCTCAATTGGGTATATATAGAGCTATTTTTCTCTGTGGCGGTTATCTGAAAAAATGAAGCGCAGAGCATCAGGCACAAGGGATAGTGATCACTCTCTATACGGTCTTCAACTACAAGATCACTTACCATAGCCCAGAGTGGAATTGAGACCATTACATAGTCTATATGGCTATTACAACTACCCCGCTTAAAGTTTGGCTGGCTTGGGCTATCAGAGGGTAGGCACCCATTACAGGCACGTAGACCATGGGCTGCAATCAACAGCAATAACTGTGCTACAGCATGTGTGCATTGTACTACAGGGCTACTCTCTATTGCAGGAATATTGTTTGCACTATCCTTCGCCTCAAAAATATTTTCTAGCCCTGCTACCGGTTCAAATTTGCTGTTAAAATCCCTCCAATGATTATCAAGGCTCTCTGGTTGAGCATAGATATGATGTAGTGTAATTGCGCAATAAATTCCACTTCTTTATTGGCGATACTTGGCCTGCTATATACATTCAGGATATATACCTCCCTTTTGTTAAGCCCTACAAACTTAACTTTTAGTATATCCTGGCTGCTGGTATCAATTTGCTTTAAATCAGCTCCTAACGTGATTTTCGTCCAAATAGCAAGGCCTCCAGAGGGTCTTCCTTTAGTTAAAGTAGTGGCAGGTATACTAAACGTTTTGTAACCCACTTTGAAAGGACTTTCAACAGCCCAGGTTTCCTGAAATAACACAATTTCACTGAGATCAATATACTCCTTCCACATAGGGTCGCTTAAGTTTTTTCTAATACCAGCTATATTCCAAGAAGTTAACTTCATATTAGGTTTACCGCCTTCGTCAGGTATATTACAGTTTATCCTTATATTGTAGACTTCCCCTGCCTGTATAGGCTCTATATTGTTGCACAGGTCATTATTTATATTAAGATGTAGTTTTATCATCTTGATTTTCAATCACAGCATGGTTTTCATGCACCTTCGTTTGGGCTATTAGATATACATGACCTCTGTCACAAGTCCTCAGATTGGTCACAACCCCAATGTTAATAGAATTAGAGGACAAGGCCTCTCTATTGGTTTTGGGAGGCACCTCTAGGGTCCTGTTGTTTGTACTCAGAGTTCCTAGCACATTGAAATCTTTTAAGGTTCTGACATTAATCGCGCCTACTGCTAGGTGTCCTCAATTTCAGGGCCTGACAGTATACTGATTGTCACAGTTCTCAGTCAGTCTACTCCTTCAAGCCCATATAACATATCGAAACGATTAAACGTAGGGATGTTAAATTGATTTTTGAGCCCAGCAAAGGTGCCTCCCTGTTGTACCGAAAGGGTATACAAAGTTGAACGATAAAAATAGCTTAAATCAAAGGTTTGTATGTCACTCTCTCCTCTTGGGTGGTACCGATCACAAATATGGCCAACTAACCGTGTATCCCTAAAGTTACCAATATTACAGTCACCAACTAGGTCCTTTGATCTATGCCCCACCCAACTAACTCTTCGAGCATACAGGATTTCGCCATCTATATGAGTCGTGAGGGGTCTATTCTTATTTAGACAAAAGGTTACCTTGTTTTTTAATTCAGGATAAGTTTCTATTTTATCATTATCCAACTCAGGAACCCCAGTCAATACAACGGCATAGGGAAAGGAATCTTGTGGTAAATCAATGCATGGTGAAGTACTCTTTTGTTTTACCGTGTTTGATGTTTCCTTAGCTGCACATATGATTTCTTTGGCCTGCCCCATATCCCTGAGTTCCTGTGCCAACCCCCCCCCCACCCCTGGTCGTCCCTCTCTCTCTGAAGTCAATATCCTACTTTCTGAAATTGTGTTAACTTGACTTATTCTGTTTAATGCCAGGGGAGATATATTAGTTACAGTCGGAATGGGCAATGGGGCAACTATACTTGTGGGCTCTCGTGATATATTATTTCTCACTACACTTTGCTTGGGTATGCACTCAACCGATTTTTTCAATATATAAAAATTATCTATGGTTGCCTGTTCAAGTTTCCCCAGTCTTTCACTAATTATTTTTGTCCTCTCTAACAGGGGTAGCATTAAGGACTTGATCAGTTGCTCAACCTTCTCCATAAATCCCTCAGTAATTTGTGATGATGGCAGGGGAGGATCGGCCATCTTCATAATTGATACCTTTAGCGAAGGAGTAGGTGTTGGTGAAAGTGGTGAGAGTGTAATAACTTGTGGAACCGAGGTCGCAATTGCGCCATTCTTGGTTACTTTAGACATTTGTGTTATCTTTGGCACCTTCCCTTATGGGGACCCCCCTCCACGTTTCCTCTTAACAGTGGGTCCTGGTCCTAGTGATTGTTTTAGAAGTTGGGGATTAGAGTTGGGTTCAGATGTGGACCTTGTAGTGGATCGCGGGACGGCTTCGTTAGATATATCGTCTAAGGCATGATCATTAGTTGAGGCAATAAGATTAGCCTCTTTTGTCACGGTGGATTGAACAGCCCCTCTATCTGATGGTCATTAATGTGATTTTTATGTATTTGCGTTTCCAGTTGTTTTGGTGAAATGACCGACATTAAACCTCCCAAGGATGATCGTGTCGAGTACATGGGTTCTAATGAAAGGCGGCGTTCTGTCAGAGCTATTTCATGTTCTGATACTGATGTAGCCCTGGTTAGAAATTGGTCTAGTGTCCCAGTAACGGTCCCCCCGTCACTACCCTCCTCCATTTCCCTGCACGTGCCGCCATTAATCCTATGAACTACACTATATAACGTTACCAAACTATCCTGACTCAAAAAGCAAAGCTGGAATCAGTCAGAATAAAACAAGCATTAAGTTCAAATTAGTAATGTCCTTACAGTTGTGGAGATGTTGGGGGGGGGTGGCCCAGCCAAGCCTCCTCCTGGTTACGACGGGCGCGGACGGGCCCGACCTTGGCCCGGGCTTCGCCCAGGCACGCCCGCGCGCGTCCCGTGCTGCGGGAGTCCTCAGATGAATTTAAAGCGCCTCCCGGCGCTTCAGCGGTGGCGCTTTATTCGGCGCCACTAAGACAGGGTGGAGGACACTGGGAGGTGTAGTCCTTGTCCCCGTATGGCGGCAACAGAGTTCGGTGCAGTCCCTCCTGAGACTGCTCTAGCAAGAGCCTGCAGCAGCAACCAACAAGGTATGGCAGAAACCAATATTTTAATTATACTTTTTAAATATGAAAAAGATGTTAAAATAAATTAAATATTTTTAATTAAAATGAATTCTATACATTATGTTAAGTAACAATACAAATTAAATATAACAAAATTACTTTTTTTTAAAATAATCCTTTCAAAATAATTCTAATTTAATATGCTTAAATTACATATTTAATTCAAAGTTGATAGTGCCTAACACTTTTTTATTTGTATGACTTTTTAAATGTATTTACATCAACATTTAACTTAAAAAAATATATATTTTTTATATATATTTTTATTGAGTATTTTTTACATATACAACATACGACAGATAACATATACACTTCATCGCGATTATATGTACAGGGATGAAAGCCCGTCCGGCATAGCACTTTGTTGTCTAGACTTCAGTTCGAAATATGAACTTGAACATCCCTGCCCTTCATCCGACCCACATAGAACACATAACATATATTTCTCTTGGTATGTTGTAGTAGGGGAGCCCGTCAGGCGGTTTAGTGTGAAGCCTGTTCTATTCATGGCTGGTCCCCTATTTATCTATCTAATTTGACCGAGGATAGGAAGGGGGGGAGCGGTGGGACAGGAGATCGGGCGTTGGAGGGAAGGGGGAGTTGCCTGCTCACGAGTTTAGTGCTGTAGTTTGTTCTTTGGATTCTACTGGCTGGCCCTCTCACTGGGGTTGGTACGGTGCTAGGAACTTATCTAAGGCTGATCACAAGCCCCTGTTTGGCCTTCTCCATGGTGTAGTTCTTAAGGCTGTGATGTCGGCCCCTCTCAGATATGTAACCCAGTTGAGCCACCCCTTGAAGGTGGCCTTAAAGGTGTCCTTCCACTTGGTGATAACTGTCTTGACTGCTGCTGTCAGCAGGAGGTCTAGAAGGCTACTGTCGTTATGCGTGTCGATGTCCGCGGTTATAATTGCAGTGGTGAGTGTGGCAAACTCTTTTTTGAGTGTACAACTTAAGGCTCTGTTTATGAAACTAAATACTTTTCCCCAGAATTTTCTGAACTTTGTGCAGTGGAAGATGAGGTGTGCGAGGTCCCACTGTTCTTTGTAGCAGTTCCAGCAGCGGTCATTTTCCCTTAGTCCTAGGGTCGCTAGGCGTGCCGGGGTCCAGTGGGTCTTTTGCAAGAGCCAGAATTTTGTCTGGGCTAAGACCGGGGGGATCGTGCTATACTCCTGAGGTGGAAGCCGGGAGCGCCTGATCCCTGTTTTTAAAAATTATTATCACTTGTGTCACGTATTACTCTGTACCTTTTTAAAAACTCACGCTGCTCCCAGGCAGTTGATAGAATCTCTGTGGGCACTCGAGCGCACCGCACAGCGGATCTTAGCGCTGTTAGCGGAGCCCAGGCACCACATTCATTTTCAATCGCCATTGCCGGCGAGGAAAGAGGCCACGCCCACTCCGAGGCCACGCCCCCCGACCTAACCAGTATAAAACACTGGATAACGAGTGTTTACATTGGAACCTGCTATACTCCTGAGGCGGAAGCCGGGAGCGCCTGATCCCTGTTTTTAAAAATTATTATCACTTGTGTCACGTATTACTCTGTACCTTTTTAAAAACTCACGCTGCTCCCAGGCAGTTGATAGAATCTCTGTGGGCACTCGAGCGCACCGCACAGCGGATCTTAGCGCTGTTAGCGGAGCCCAGGCACCACATTCATTTTCAATAGCCATTGCCGGCGAGGAAAGAGGCCACGCCCACTCCGAGGCCACACCCCCCTCCCACTTTTTTGGCTTGAAATTATGTGCATCCATCGTACGCGCAGCGGACGGGCGCAGCGGGCGCGCCGGTGGCGCGCCGAAGGCGCGCCAAAGGCAAGCCCGTCTGGGCCCGTCCGGGCCCAGCCGGCCCTAGGACCAGACACTATGCCCAAATTTCAGCCCCATCTATCCTACTCCTCGGACACCCTCCGTCTCTGGAACACTAAGAAAAGTCCTCAATGCGACTTCATCCTCCAGGATGACACCCCGTTCAGAGGATGTCCCTGTTGCGACACCCACAAAGCTACGGAACCCGACCATATGCTTCGACTAGGCCTCCTGAATTGCAGGTCGCTAGCAAAACACTCACATGAGATCAACCTCCTCACTCAAACCCTCTCGCTAGACGCCTTGTTCCTGACCGAAACCTGGCTGACCCCCAGCAACGGCTCGGACCTGGTCAATGCTACCCCCCCCGGCTATCAAATCTGCTGCCTTGATAGACCAGTTGGTAGGGGTGGCGGGCTCGCCATTCTCTATAAAAGTAATTTTAGCTGCAGGCTCAGCGAGGGAACGGTCAAGGACTGTGAAAACGGCAATTTCATCCTCCAGATCTCCCCCACCACTTCACTATCGGGTCTGCTGATATACCGACCACCAGGCGCGATAGGTGACTTTCCAAGCACGCTGATGGACCACATCCTTTTAAAAACATTAGAAACGCCCAATTTCCTTCTTTTAGGGGACTTGAACCTACACTTTTTAGATAAAACAGATAACACAGCCGCCAATCTCCAAGCAGACCTCATGTCAGCTGACCTCCTGCTGCTGAACTCGAAACCCACGCACGAGAAAGGGCACCTTCTAGACCCCGTTTTCTCTAATATCAATAATCTTCAAATACATGACCCTACCCCTCTTCCATGGACCGACCACTTTCTGGTCCCCATGCACTGGTCCTATCAGCCCGCCACGGTTCCTAAACAGAAAACCAAGATTCTAACTAGACGTTGGAACAAACTAAGACCAGAAGAATGGGAAGGGAAGCTGAGGGAATCCGACGGTCCCCTCTCCACTGACCCCAACTCCGCTGATAGGGAGTTTAACAACTGGCTCACCAACCCCCTAGACAGCCTCATCCCACTTACATGCGCCCTCAAGCGTGTAAAAAGGATTAACCATGCCCCCTGGTACACTCCGGCCCTGAACATCCTCAGGAAGGAGTGCAAAAGGACGGAGCGGACTTGGAGAAAAAATAAATCGGTAACGAACAAAAACGCCTACCAAACAACCATGAAGGCATATAAACAAGCCCTCCACAGCGCAAAAAGCTCCTTCTTTGAAGAAAGAATAAAGAGTTCAGCATGCTCTGCTAAGGAGACTTTTTCCATCCTTAAAGAGCTCCTCCATGTTCCAGCTCCCCCGCAGATAGCCCTGGACCCCAAAGCAGCCGAGGAAAAATGCGCCAACTTGGCCACTTTCTTTGATAACAAAATAAAAAATATCCTTTCCTCCCTACCCACCACCAATCAGGCCCCCCCGGATCAGCCAAGGATTGTACCCCCACTTCAAGAAATCCCACGGACTCTTCTGAACTTCCACGTTTAGCCTCATTCGGACCATTTACAGAAGAAGAAGTGGCAACCACCCTGGCAGCCACGAAAAGCGGCGCCCCCAGCGACTCAGTGCCCGTACGGTTCACAAAAAGCATCGCTCGGACCATCGTAGCTAGACTCACGGCCCTCATTAACACCTCTCTCTCCCAAGGAGAAGTCCCTCTAAGCTGGAAGGAGGCCGTGGTCAAGGGCTTACTAAAGAAGCCATCTCTAGACCCCACGGACTTGTCCAACTATCGACCCATCTCGCTCCTCCCCTGGATAGGGAAGGTTGCAGAGAAGCTGGTAAATAAACAACTGTCCCACTTCCTGGAGGCTAACCTTCTCTTAAAAAACTCCCAAACCGGCTTCAGACCAGGTCAGGGGACAGACACCGCCCTCCTGGCGGCCGTAGAGAAAGCGAGAGAGATCATTGACACAGGAGGATCAGTGGCAGTGGTCCTCCTGGACCTCAGCGCGGCATTCGACACTGTCAACCATCAGGTCCTAGCCCAGCGCCTAGACAACATAGGTATACAAGACAGTGCGCTGAGATGGCTCACATCTTTCCTCTCCCAACGCTCCTTCCAAGTCTGGGAAGGAGAAAGCCGCTCCCCCCCAATTCCCCTCCGGTGTGGAGTGCCCCAGGGCTCCTCACTGAGCCCCACGTTTTTCAACGTGTATATGGCCCCACTGGAGGAATTGGTCGCCCCATTTGGAGTCACGATCGTCAGCTACGCTGACGACACCCAGCTGGTGGTGACTCTCTCACACCCCAAGCTAAAACCCTCTAACCTGCGTGACTGTCTCTCCACCGTCCACCAATGGATGAGCGACTCTGACCTAAAGCTCAACGGGTCAAAAACAGAGATCCTGCTCCTCGGCCACAAATCCCCGAGTCTTCCACCTGACATCTGGCCCGCCTGTATGGGTGACCCCCCTTCCCCCAAAACAGAGGTCAAGAGTCTAGGAGTGTGGCTCGAGACAGACCTCACCTTTAGGACTCAGGCTAGGAAAACTGCCGGAATCTGCTATGGGCTTCTAAGATCATGCAGAAAGGTACTGCCCCTACTACCATTCAAATCTCGCCTCCTGCTAATCCAAGGCCTAGTGCTAGCAAGGCTAGATTATAGCAACGCCATTTACCTCGGCGCACCGGAAGCCACCTACCAGATCTTACAAAAAACCCAAAATGCCGCAGCCCGCCTGCTCACAAACACCCCATCAAGAACATCGGCCAAACCAGCGTTGAGAAAACTTCATTGGCTCCCCGTGAGGGAAAGAGTCGCATTCAAGGCCCTCTGCCTGGCCCACAAGACCCTGCACAACGTTGGCCCTCCCATTCTGAGCACATGGATCACCCCATATAAACCACCGAGAGCGCTCCGGTCTGAACAGGGAAACCTTATTGTGGTCCCTAGGGTGAAGAAAACCCGCGTTGGCGGCCGCAGATTCTCGGTAAATACAGCCAGAAAATGGAACGCACTTCCCCCGAACCTTAGAGCGGAACCAAGCCTTTTAAGATTTAGGAAATCCCTCAAAACCCTCCTCTTTCCTTGATCTACTCGAAGTTCTCCTTGCCCCCCCCTTTAGGAGTACGAGGTTCAGCGCTGGGATACTCAAGGGTGACTATGCGCTCTATAAAAACCTAAAATAAAAATAAATAAATAAATAAAATCGTGTTCTTTGACTGGGACTGCCAGAGGGTGTGTCGCTCCTGCTTGTTCAGTATGATGTTTAGGTGCGATTCCCAGTAGCTGATTGTCTTATCGTTGAGACTAGCGGAGGTTGGGTGGAGAAGTTTGTATATGTGGGATACCTGGAGGCCCACTTTGTTTAGGTTCTCCATATATTGGATGATTGAGGGCTTATGTTCTAATATCTTAGATTTTGTTAGGGCTGTTCTTATTTTGAGGACGTTGTAGAGTTATATATCTGGTAGGTTATGTCGTGTTTTTAGCATGCTGGAGGTGTAGGGGCTTCCCCTTTCCTCCCGTTGTGCTGGGTATGAGATCCCTGGTCTTTTCCAAGAGTCTATGTCTAGCCGTTTCACTCTATATTTAATTCTAGAGTTTGCCCATAGCGATTCCCAGTTAGAGTTTTTAACGCTGTGTTGCAATTTACAATCCACCGCAAGCAGGGCGTGTCTAGTGTTTTTAAGTATTAGGCTATTTTTAAGTGCCTGTTTGTTTGCGGTAAGAAGTGTTATTGGGTTGGTGTTATTTAGTATGGCTTTCTCAACCTCGAGCCAGACCGGCTTGTAGTATTGGTTAGGAAGGACCCAGTAAACTCCCTGTCTCGTTATAAATGCCTTTTGGAATGTTCTGAAGTCTGCCAGATTTAGACCACCTTGTTTTTTCCCTAGCCTTGGTTTTTTCAGGCTTATTCTTGTTTTTTTGCCTTGCCAAAGGAATTTGTTTAAGATGTTGTCCGTTTTGCAGAGGAAGTCATCTGTGAGGGTGAGGGGGATCATTCCTGCCAGGTAGTTGATCACCGGGGTGATCACCTTTATTGTGTCTATCCTCTCCCCACCAAGTTATGAACTTAGGTGACCAAGCTTCCAGGAGTCTTATTACCCTATCTAGGGTTAGTTTCTCATTTTGGTCGAGTGTGGTTTTGAGGTTTTTGCCAAATTGGATCCCTAAGTAGTTGATGAACCCTGGCTGCCAGGCTAATCCTGAGTTGGCTAATACTCTTCTGATAGTGTGGATGTTGAGTGGCATACATTCCGATTTGTCTCTATTCAGTTTGTAACACTTTTCTCTATACTTTACAGTAAGGCGATCTCCACCCTGACTGTGGACAAGCACGTGAAACTTCACATATGGTTGTAAAGTCACTACTAATAGTAACTTTACATTTGTATATGATCTTTTTATTAATCCACGTCTTAAGTGGGACATGTAAGTCAACATTTTTACTATTTTTACTCATGAAATAGTGAAGAGCCAAATGTAGTAAAGTTATTCAAAAGTGTAAGAGGAAAAATGCATGTGTAGATTTGCTCACATGTAAGTTTCCCTTTCTGAATTGCCTCCAAAGTTAGTAAGATTATAACATCCTGGGCAATACATTCAATTAGAATATAAATCAGTGTAGCCCATTTCTTGATTCTAGGGATGGATGTGGTGCAGTCCATCACAAAATAGGTACCGGGTCCTTACTGTCAGTGGCCAACTTGAAAGGAGGTCTATATACAAATAAATAATAAATTAATACAGCCCAACTTGCTCTGTGCAGGATATGGCGGTGCCACCAAATGTAACAATAGAGGAAAGAAGATATCCAAAAGTGATACCATTACTATAATTGTTAACTTCCAAATTGGTAACTCCCTCACAGAATTCCTTGGTCAATGTTTTACTCATCTTATATTTGGTCTACTATACCTACAAGATACCCCAAGAGGTAACACCATTCTCAAAGCCACATCCTCTGTCTATACCGTTGTACATATTAGAATATGTACCATTTGATAAAAAATAAAAACCTTGATGTGCATACAGTGGAGCTTGATAATCTAATGGGGCATATCTAGTATTTATTCCCTTCATACTAGGATCATCTTTTTTCCCCAAACGCATTACATTTTTATACACTACGTCTCTGGAACAATTTAGATACGTATAAGCGTCAATACATGGGTTCTAATGAAAGGCGGCGTTCTGTCAGAGCTATTTCATGTTCTGATACTGATGTAGCCCTGGTTAGAAATTGGTCTAGTGTCCCAGTAACGGTCCCCCCGTCACTACCCTCCTCCATTTCCCTGCACGTGCCGCCATTAATCCTATGAACTACACTATATAACGTTACCAAACTATCCTGACTCAAAAAGCAAAGCTGGAATCAGTCAGAATAAAACAAGCATTAAGTTCAAATTAGTAATGTCCTTACAGTTGTGGAGATGTTGGGGGGGGTGGCTCAGCCAAGCCTCCTCCTGGTTACGACGGGCGCGGACGGGCCCGACCTTGGCCCGGGCTTCGCCCAGGCACGCCCGCGCGCGTCCCGTGCTGCGGGAGTCCTCAGATGAATTTAAAGCGCCTCCCGGCGCTTCAGCGGTGGCGCTTTATTCGGCGCCACTAAGACAGGGTGGAGGACACTGGGAGGTGTAGTCCTTGTCCCCGTATGGCGGCAACAGAGTTCGGTGCAGTCCCTCCTGAGACTGCTCTAGCAAGAGCCTGCAGCAGCAACCAACAAGGTATGGCAGAAACCAATATTTTAATTATACTTTTTAAATATGAAAAAGATGTTAAAATAAATTAAATATTTTTAATTAAAATGAATTCTATACATTATGTTAAGTAACAATACAAATTAAATATAACAAAATTACTTTTTTTTAAAATAATCCTTTCAAAATAATTCTAATTTAATATGCTTAAATTACATATTTAATTCAAAGTTGATAGTGCCTAACACTTTTTTATTTGTATGACTTTTTAAATGTATTTACATCAACATTTAACTTAAAAAAAAATATATTTTTTATATATATTTTTATTGAGTATTTTTTACATATACAACATACGACAGATAACATATACACTTCATCGCGATTATATGTACAGGGATGAAAGCCCGTCTGGCATAGCACTTTGTTGTCTAGACTTCAGTTCGAAATATGAACTTGAACATCCCTGCCCTTCATCCGACCCACATAGAACACATAACATATATTTCTCTTGGTATTTTGTAGTAGGGGAGCCCGTCAGGCGGTTTAGTGTGAAGCCTGTTCTATTCATGGCTGGTCCCCTATTTATCTATCTAATTTGACCGAGGATAGGAAGGGGGGGAGCGGTGGGACAGGAGATCGGGCGTTGGAGGGAAGGGGGAGTTGCCTGCTCACGAGTTTAGTGCTGTAGTTTGTTCTTTGGATTCTACTGGCTGGCCCTCTCACTGGGGTTGGTACGGTGCTAGGAACTTATCTAAGGCTGATCACAAGCCCCTGTTTGGCCTTCTCCATGGTGTAGTTCTTAAGGCTGTGATGTCGGCCCCTCTCAGATATGTAACCCAGTTGAGCCACCCCTTGAAGGTGGCCTTAAAGGTGTCCTTCCACTTGGTGATAACTGTCTTGACTGCTGCTGTCAGCAGGAGGTCTAGAAGGCTACTGTCGTTATGCGTGTCGATGTCCGCGGTTATAATTGCAGTGGTGAGTGTGGCAAACTCTTTTTTGAGTGTACAACTTAAGGCTCTGTTTATGAAACTAAATACTTTTCCCCAGAATTTTCTGAACTTTGTGCAGTGGAAGATGAGGTGTGCGAGGTCCCACTGTTCTTTGTAGCAGTTCCAGCAGCGGTCATTTTCCCTTAGTCCTAGGGTCGCTAGGCGTGCCGGGGTCCAGTGGGTCTTTTGCAAGAGCCAGAATTTTGTCTGGGCTAAGACCGGGGGGATCGTGTTCTTTGACTGGGACTGCCAGAGGGTGTGTCGCTCCTGCTTGTTCAGTATGATGTTTAGGTGCGATTCCCAGTAGCTGATTGTCTTATCGTTGAGACTAGCGGAGGTTGGGTGGAGAAGTTTGTATATGTGGGATACCTGGAGGCCCACTTTGTTTAGGTTCTCCATATATTGGATGATTGAGGGCTTATGTTCTAATATCTTAGATTTTGTTAGGGCTGTTCTTATTTTGAGGACGTTGTAGAGTTATATATCTGGTAGGTTATGTCGTGTTTTTAGCATGCTGGAGGTGTAGGGGCTTCCCCTTTCCTCCCGTTGTGCTGGGTATGAGATCCCTGGTCTTTTCCAAGAGTCTATGTCTAGCCGTTTCACTCTATATTTAATTCTAGAGTTTGCCCATAGCGATTCCCAGTTAGAGTTTTTAACGCTGTGTTGCAATTTACAATCCACCGCAAGCAGGGCGTGTCTAGTGTTTTTAAGTATTAGGCTATTTTTAAGTGCCTGTTTGTTTGCGGTAAGAAGTGTTATTGGGTTGGTGTTATTTAGTATGGCTTTCTCAACCTCGAGCCAGACCGGCTTGTAGTATTGGTTAGGAAGGACCCAGTAAACTCCCTGTCTCGTTATAAATGCCTTTTGGAATGTTCTGAAGTCTGCCAGATTTAGACCACCTTGTTTTTTCCCTAGCCTTGGTTTTTTCAGGCTTATTCTTGTTTTTTTGCCTTGCCAAAGGAATTTGTTTAAGATGTTGTCCGTTTTGCAGAGGAAGTCATCTGTGAGGGTGAGGGGGATCATTCCTGCCAGGTAGTTGATCACCGGGGTGATCACCTTTATTGTGTCTATCCTCTCCCCACCAAGTTATGAACTTAGGTGACCAAGCTTCCAGGAGTCTTATTACCCTATCTAGGGTTAGTTTCTCATTTTGGTCGAGTGTGGTTTTGAGGTTTTTGCCAAATTGGATTCCTAAGTAGTTGATGAACCCTGGCTGCCAGGCTAATCCTGAGTTGGCTAATACTCTTCTGATAGTGTGGATGTTGAGTGGCATACATTCCGATTTGTCTCTATTCAGTTTGTAACACTTTTCTCTATACTTTACAGTAAGGCGATCTCCACCCTGACTGTGGACAAGCACGTGAAACTTCACATATGGTTGTAAAGTCACTACTAATAGTAACTTTACATTTGTATATGATCTTTTTATTAATCCACGTCTTAAGTGGGACATGTAAGTCAACATTTTTACTATTTTTACTCATGAAATAGTGAAGAGCCAAATGTAGTAAAGTTATTCAAAAGTGTAAGAGGAAAAATGCATGTGTAGATTTGCTCACATGTAAGTTTCCCTTTCTGAATTGCCTCCAAAGTTAGTAAGATTATAACATCCTGGGCAATACATTCAATTAGAATATAAATCAGTGTAGCCCATTTCTTGATTCTAGGGATGGATGTGGTGCAGTCCATCACAAAATAGGTACCGGGTCCTTACTGTCAGTGGCCAACTTGAAAGGAGGTCTATATACAAATAAATAATAAATTAATACAGCCCAACTTGCTCTGTGCAGGATATGGCGGTGCCACCAAATGTAACAATAGAGGAAAGAAGATATCCAAAAGTGATACCATTACTATAATTGTTAACTTCCAAATTGGTAACTCCCTCACAGAATTCCTTGGTCAATGTTTTACTCATCTTATATTTGGTCTACTATACCTACAAGATACCCCAAGAGGTAACACCATTCTCAAAGCCACATCCTCTGTCTATACCGTTGTACATATTAGAATATGTACCATTTGATAAAAAATAAAAACCTTGATGTGCATACAGTGGAGCTTGATAATCTAATGGGGCATATCTAGTATTTATTCCCTTCATACTAGGATCATCTTTTTTCCCCAAACGCATTACATTTTTATACACTACGTCTCTGGAACAATTTAGATACGTATAAGCGTCAATACATGGGTTCTAATGAAAGGCGGCGTTCTGTCAGAGCTATTTCATGTTCTGATACTGATGTAGCCCTGGTTAGAAATTGGTCTAGTGTCCCAGTAACGGTCCCCCCGTCACTACCCTCCTCCATTTCCCTGCACGTGCCGCCATTAATCCTATGAACTACACTATATAACGTTACCAAACTATCCTGACTCAAAAAGCAAAGCTGGAATCAGTCAGAATAAAACAAGCATTAAGTTCAAATTAGTAATGTCCTTACAGTTGTGGAGATGTTGGGGGGGGTGGCCCAGCCAAGCCTCCTCCTGGTTACGACGGGCGCGGACGGGCCCGACCTTGGCCCGGGCTTCGCCAAGGCACGCCCGCGCGCGTCCCGTGCTGCGGGAGTCCTCAGATGAATTTAAAGCGCCTCCCGGCGCTTCAGCGGTGGCGCTTTATTCGGCGCCACTAAGACAGGGTGGAGGACACTGGGAGGTGTAGTCCTTGTCCCCGTATGGCGGCAACAGAGTTCGGTGCAGTCCCTCCTGAGACTGCTCTAGCAAGAGCCTGCAGCAGCAACCAACAAGGTATGGCAGAAACCAATATTTTAATTATACTTTTTAAATATGAACAAGATGTTAAAATAAATTAAATATTTTTAATTAAAATGAATTCTATACATTATGTTAAGTAACAATACAAATTAAATATAACAAAATTACTTTTTTTTAAAATAATCCTTTCAAAATAATTCTAATTTAATATGCTTAAATTACATATTTAATTCAAAGTTGATAGTGCCTAACACTTTTTTATTTGTATGACTTTTTAAATGTATTTACATCAACATTTAACTTAAAAAAATATATATTTTTTATATATATTTTTATTGAGTATTTTTTACATATACAACATACGACAGATAACATATACACTTCATCGCGATTATATGTACAGGGATGAAAGCCCGTCCGGCATAGCACTTTGTTGTCTAGACTTCAGTTCGAAATATGAACTTGAACATCCCTGCCCTTCATCCGACCCACATAGAACACATAACATATATTTCTCTTGGTATTTTGTAGTAGGGGAGCCCGTCAGGCGGTTTAGTGTGAAGCCTGTTCTATTCATGGCTGGTCCCCTATTTATCTATCTAATTTGACCGAGGATAGGAAGGGGGGGAGCGGTGGGACAGGAGATCGGGCGTTGGAGGGAAGGGGGAGTTGCCTGCTCACGAGTTTAGTGCTGTAGTTTGTTCTTTGGATTCTACTGGCTGGCCCTCTCACTGGGGTTGGTACGGTGCTAGGAACTTATCTAAGGCTGATCACAAGCCCCTGTTTGGCCTTCTCCATGGTGTAGTTCTTAAGGCTGTGATGTCGGCCCCTCTCAGATATGTAACCCAGTTGAGCCACCCCTTGAAGGTGGCCTTAAAGGTGTCCTTCCACTTGGTGATAACTGTCTTGACTGCTGCTGTCAGCAGGAGGTCTAGAAGGCTACTGTCGTTATGCGTGTCGATGTCCGCGGTTATAATTGCAGTGGTGAGTGTGGCAAACTCTTTTTTGAGTGTACAACTTAAGGCTCTGTTTATGAAACTAAATACTTTTCCCCAGAATTTTCTGAACTTTGTGCAGTGGAAGATGAGGTGTGCGAGGTCCCACTGTTCTTTGTAGCAGTTCCAGCAGCGGTCATTTTCCCTTAGTCCTAGGGTCGCTAGGCGTGCCGGGGTCCAGTGGGTCTTTTGCAAGAGCCAGAATTTTGTCTGGGCTAAGACCGGGGGGATCGTGTTCTTTGACTGGGACTGCCAGAGGGTGTGTCGCTCCTGCTTGTTCAGTATGATGTTTAGGTGCGATTCCCAGTAGCTGATTGTCTTATCGTTGAGACTAGCGGAGGTTGGGTGGAGAAGTTTGTATATGTGGGATACCTGGAGGCCCACTTTGTTTAGGTTCTCCATATATTGGATGATTGAGGGCTTATGTTCTAATATCTTAGATTTTGTTAGGGCTGTTCTTATTTTGAGGACGTTGTAGAGTTATATATCTGGTAGGTTATGTCGTGTTTTTAGCATGCTGGAGGTGTAGGGGCTTCCCCTTTCCTCCCGTTGTGCTGGGTATGAGATCCCTGGTCTTTTCCAAGAGTCTATGTCTAGCCGTTTCACTCTATATTTAATTCTAGAGTTTGCCCATAGCGATTCCCAGTTAGAGTTTTTAACGCTGTGTTGCAATTTACAATCCACCGCAAGCAGGGCGTGTCTAGTGTTTTTAAGTATTAGGCTATTTTTAAGTGCCTGTTTGTTTGCGGTAAGAAGTGTTATTGGGTTGGTGTTATTTAGTATGGCTTTCTCAACCTCGAGCCAGACCGGCTTGTAGTATTGGTTAGGAAGGACCCAGTAAACTCCCTGTCTCGTTATAAATGCCTTTTGGAATGTTCTGAAGTCTGCCAGATTTAGACCACCTTGTTTTTTCCCTAGCCTTGGTTTTTTCAGGCTTATTCTTGTTTTTTTGCCTTGCCAAAGGAATTTGTTTAAGATGTTGTCCGTTTTGCAGAGGAAGTCATCTGTGAGGGTGAGGGGGATCATTCCTGCCAGGTAGTTGATCACCGGGGTGATCACCTTTATTGTGTCTATCCTCTCCCCACCAAGTTATGAACTTAGGTGACCAAGCTTCCAGGAGTCTTATTACCCTATCTAGGGTTAGTTTCTCATTTTGGTCGAGTGTGGTTTTGAGGTTTTTGCCAAATTGGATTCCTAAGTAGTTGATGAACCCTGGCTGCCAGGCTAATCCTGAGTTGGCTAATACTCTTCTGATAGTGTGGATGTTGAGTGGCATACATTCCGATTTGTCTCTATTCAGTTTGTAACACTTTTCTCTATACTTTACAGTAAGGCGATCTCCACCCTGACTGTGGACAAGCACGTGAAACTTCACATATGGTTGTAAAGTCACTACTAATAGTAACTTTACATTTGTATATGATCTTTTTATTAATCCACGTCTTAAGTGGGACATGTAAGTCAACATTTTTACTATTTTTACTCATGAAATAGTGAAGAGCCAAATGTAGTAAAGTTATTCAAAAGTGTAAGAGGAAAAATGCATGTGTAGATTTGCTCACATGTAAGTTTCCCTTTCTGAATTGCCTCCAAAGTTAGTAAGATTATAACATCCTGGGCAATACATTCAATTAGAATATAAATCAGTGTAGCCCATTTCTTGATTCTAGGGATGGATGTGGTGCAGTCCATCACAAAATAGGTACCGGGTCCTTACTGTCAGTGGCCAACTTGAAAGGAGGTCTATATACAAATAAATAATAAATTAATACAGCCCAACTTGCTCTGTGCAGGATATGGCGGTGCCACCAAATGTAACAATAGAGGAAAGAAGATATCCAAAAGTGATACCATTACTATAATTGTTAACTTCCAAATTGGTAACTCCCTCACAGAATTCCTTGGTCAATGTTTTACTCATCTTATATTTGGTCTACTATACCTACAAGATACCCCAAGAGGTAACACCATTCTCAAAGCCACATCCTCTGTCTATACCGTTGTACATATTAGAATATGTACCATTTGATAAAAAATAAAAACCTTGATGTGCATACAGTGGAGCTTGATAATCTAATGGGGCATATCTAGTATTTATTCCCTTCATACTAGGATCATCTTTTTTCCCCAAACGCATTACATTTTTATACACTACGTCTCTGGAACAATTTAGATACGTATAAGCGTCAATACATGGGTTCTAATGAAAGGCGGCGTTCTGTCAGAGCTATTTCATGTTCTGATACTGATGTAGCCCTGGTTAGAAATTGGTCTAGTGTCCCAGTAACGGTCCCCCCGTCACTACCCTCCTCCATTTCCCTGCACGTGCCGCCATTAATCCTATGAACTACACTATATAACGTTACCAAACTATCCTGACTCAAAAAGCAAAGCTGGAATCAGTCAGAATAAAACAAGCATTAAGTTCAAATTAGTAATGTCCTTACAGTTGTGGAGATGTTGGGGGGGGTGGCCCAGCCAAGCCTCCTCCTGGTTACGACGGGCGCGGACGGGCCCGACCTTGGCCCGGGCTTCGCCCAGGCACGCCCGCGCGCGTCCCGTGCTGCGGGAGTCCTCAGATGAATTTAAAGCGCCTTCCGGCGCTTCAGCGGTGGCGCTTTATTCGGCGCCACTAAGACAGGGTGGAGGACACTGGGAGGTGTAGTCCTTGTCCCCGTATGGCGGCAACAGAGTTCGGTGCAGTCCCTCCTGAGACTGCTCTAGCAAGAGCCTGCAGCAGCAACCAACAAGGTATGGCAGAAACCAATATTTTAATTATACTTTTTAAATATGAAAAAGATGTTAAAATAAATTAAATATTTTTAATTAAAATGAATTCTATACATTATGTTAAGTAACAATACAAATTAAATATAACAAAATTACTTTTTTTTAAAATAATCCTTTCAAAATAATTCTAATTTAATATGCTTAAATTACATATTTAATTCAAAGTTGATAGTGCCTAACACTTTTTTATTTGTATGACTTTTTAAATGTATTTACATCAACATTTAACTTAAAAAAATATATATTTTTTATATATATTTTTATTGAGTATTTTTTACATATACAACATACGACAGATAACATATACACTTCATCGCGATTATATGTACAGGGATGAAAGCCCGTCCGGCATAGCACTTTGTTGTCTAGACTTCAGTTCGAAATATGAACTTGAACATCCCTGCCCTTCATCCGACCCACATAGAACACATAACATATATTTCTCTTGGTATTTTGTAGTAGGGGAGCCCGTCAGGCGGTTTAGTGTGAAGCCTGTTCTATTCATGGCTGGTCCCCTATTTATCTATCTAATTTGACCGAGGATAGGAAGGGGGGGAGCGGTGGGACAGGAGATCGGGCGTTGGAGGGAAGGGGGAGTTGCCTGCTCACGAGTTTAGTGCTGTAGTTTGTTCTTTGGATTCTACTGGCTGGCCCTCTCACTGGGGTTGGTACGGTGCTAGGAACTTATCTAAGGCTGATCACAAGCCCCTGTTTGGCCTTCTCCATGGTGTAGTTCTTAAGGCTGTGATGTCGGCCCCTCTCAGATATGTAACCCAGTTGAGCCACCCCTTGAAGGTGGCCTTAAAGGTGTCCTTCCACTTGGTGATAACTGTCTTGACTGCTGCTGTCAGCAGGAGGTCTAGAAGGCTACTGTCGTTATGCGTGTCGATGTCCGCGGTTATAATTGCAGTGGTGAGTGTGGCAAACTCTTTTTTGAGTGTACAACTTAAGGCTCTGTTTATGAAACTAAATACTTTTCCCCAGAATTTTCTGAACTTTGTGCAGTGGAAGATGAGGTGTGCGAGGTCCCACTGTTCTTTGTAGCAGTTCCAGCAGCGGTCATTTTCCCTTAGTCCTAGGGTCGCTAGGCGTGCCGGGGTCCAGTGGGTCTTTTGCAAGAGCCAGAATTTTGTCTGGGCTAAGACCGGGGGGATCGTGTTCTTTGACTGGGACTGCCAGAGGGTGTGTCGCTCCTGCTTGTTCAGTATGATGTTTAGGTGCGATTCCCAGTAGCTGATTGTCTTATCGTTGAGACTAGCGGAGGTTGGGTGGAGAAGTTTGTATATGTGGGATACCTGGAGGCCCACTTTGTTTAGGTTCTCCATATATTGGATGATTGAGGGCTTATGTTCTAATATCTTAGATTTTGTTAGGGCTGTTCTTATTTTGAGGACGTTGTAGAGTTATATATCTGGTAGGTTATGTCGTGTTTTTAGCATGCTGGAGGTGTAGGGGCTTCCCCTTTCCTCCCGTTGTGCTGGGTATGAGATCCCTGGTCTTTTCCAAGAGTCTATGTCTAGCCGTTTCACTCTATATTTAATTCTAGAGTTTGCCCATAGCGATTCCCAGTTAGAGTTTTTAACGCTGTGTTGCAATTTACAATCCACCGCAAGCAGGGCGTGTCTAGTGTTTTTAAGTATTAGGCTATTTTTAAGTGCCTGTTTGTTTGCGGTAAGAAGTGTTATTGGGTTGGTGTTATTTAGTATGGCTTTCTCAACCTCGAGCCAGACCGGCTTGTAGTATTGGTTAGGAAGGACCCAGTAAACTCCCTGTCTCGTTATAAATGCCTTTTGGAATGTTCTGAAGTCTGCCAGATTTAGACCACCTTGTTTTTTCCCTAGCCTTGGTTTTTTCAGGCTTATTCTTGTTTTTTTGCCTTGCCAAAGGAATTTGTTTAAGATGTTGTCCGTTTTGCAGAGGAAGTCATCTGTGAGGGTGAGGGGGATCATTCCTGCCAGGTAGTTGATCACCGGGGTGATCACCTTTATTGTGTCTATCCTCTCCCCACCAAGTTATGAACTTAGGTGACCAAGCTTCCAGGAGTCTTATTACCCTATCTAGGGTTAGTTTCTCATTTTGGTCGAGTGTGGTTTTGAGGTTTTTGCCAAATTGGATTCCTAAGTAGTTGATGAACCCTGGCTGCCAGGCTAATCCTGAGTTGGCTAATACTCTTCTGATAGTGTGGATGTTGAGTGGCATACATTCCGATTTGTCTCTATTCAGTTTGTAACACTTTTCTCTATACTTTACAGTAAGGCGATCTCCACCCTGACTGTGGACAAGCACGTGAAACTTCACATATGGTTGTAAAGTCACTACTAATAGTAACTTTACATTTGTATATGATCTTTTTATTAATCCACGTCTTAAGTGGGACATGTAAGTCAACATTTTTACTATTTTTACTCATGAAATAGTGAAGAGCCAAATGTAGTAAAGTTATTCAAAAGTGTAAGAGGAAAAATGCATGTGTAGATTTGCTCACATGTAAGTTTCCCTTTCTGAATTGCCTCCAAAGTTAGTAAGATTATAACATCCTGGGCAATACATTCAATTAGAATATAAATCAGTGTAGCCCATTTCTTGATTCTAGGGATGGATGTGGTGCAGTCCATCACAAAATAGGTACCGGGTCCTTACTGTCAGTGGCCAACTTGAAAGGAGGTCTATATACAAATAAATAATAAATTAATACAGCCCAACTTGCTCTGTGCAGGATATGGCGGTGCCACCAAATGTAACAATAGAGGAAAGAAGATATCCAAAAGTGATACCATTACTATAATTGTTAACTTCCAAATTGGTAACTCCCTCACAGAATTCCTTGGTCAATGTTTTACTCATCTTATATTTGGTCTACTATACCTACAAGATACCCCAAGAGGTAACACCATTCTCAAAGCCACATCCTCTGTCTATACCGTTGTACATATTAGAATATGTACCATTTGATAAAAAATAAAAACCTTGATGTGCATACAGTGGAGCTTGATAATCTAATGGGGCATATCTAGTATTTATTCCCTTCATACTAGGATCATCTTTTTTCCCCAAACGCATTACATTTTTATACACTACGTCTCTGGAACAATTTAGATACGTATAAGCGTCAATACATGGGTTCTAATGAAAGGCGGCGTTCTGTCAGAGCTATTTCATGTTCTGATACTGATGTAGCCCTGGTTAGAAATTGGTCTAGTGTCCCAGTAACGGTCCCCCCGTCACTACCCTCCTCCATTTCCCTGCACGTGCCGCCATTAATCCTATGAACTACACTATATAACGTTACCAAACTATCCTGACTCAAAAAGCAAAGCTGGAATCAGTCAGAATAAAACAAGCATTAAGTTCAAATTAGTAATGTCCTTACAGTTGTGGAGATGTTGGGGGGGGTGGCCCAGCCAAGCCTCCTCCTGGTTACGACGGGCGCGGACGGGCCCGACCTTGGCCCGGGCTTCGCCAAGGCACGCCCGCGCGCGTCCCGTGCTGCGGGAGTCCTCAGATGAATTTAAAGCGCCTCCCGGCGCTTCAGCGGTGGCGCTTTATTCGGCGCCACTAAGACAGGGTGGAGGACACTGGGAGGTGTAGTCCTTGTCCCCGTATGGCGGCAACAGAGTTCGGTGCAGTCCCTCCTGAGACTGCTCTAGCAAGAGCCTGCAGCAGCAACCAACAAGGTATGGCAGAAACCAATATTTTAATTATACTTTTTAAATATGAACAAGATGTTAAAATAAATTAAATATTTTTAATTAAAATGAATTCTATACATTATGTTAAGTAACAATACAAATTAAATATAACAAAATTACTTTTTTTTAAAATAATCCTTTCAAAATAATTCTAATTTAATATGCTTAAATTACATATTTAATTCAAAGTTGATAGTGCCTAACACTTTTTTATTTGTATGACTTTTTAAATGTATTTACATCAACATTTAACTTAAAAAAATATATATTTTTTATATATATTTTTATTGAGTATTTTTTACATATACAACATACGACAGATAACATATACACTTCATCGCGATTATATGTACAGGGATGAAAGCCCGTCCGGCATAGCACTTTGTTGTCTAGACTTCAGTTCGAAATATGAACTTGAACATCCCTGCCCTTCATCCGACCCACATAGAACACATAACATATATTTCTCTTGGTATTTTGTAGTAGGGGAGCCCGTCAGGCGGTTTAGTGTGAAGCCTGTTCTATTCATGGCTGGTCCCCTATTTATCTATCTAATTTGACCGAGGATAGGAAGGGGGGGAGCGGTGGGACAGGAGATCGGGCGTTGGAGGGAAGGGGGAGTTGCCTGCTCACGAGTTTAGTGCTGTAGTTTGTTCTTTGGATTCTACTGGCTGGCCCTCTCACTGGGGTTGGTACGGTGCTAGGAACTTATCTAAGGCTGATCACAAGCCCCTGTTTGGCCTTCTCCATGGTGTAGTTCTTAAGGCTGTGATGTCGGCCCCTCTCAGATATGTAACCAGTTGAGCCACCCCTTGAAGGTGGCCTTAAAGGTGTCCTTCCACTTGGTGATAACTGTCTTGACTGCTGCTGTCAGCAGGAGGTCTAGAAGGCTACTGTCGTTATGCGTGTCGATGTCCGCGGTTATAATTGCAGTGGTGAGTGTGGCAAACTCTTTTTTGAGTGTACAACTTAAGGCTCTGTTTATGAAACTAAATACTTTTCCCCAGAATTTCTGACTTTGTGCAGTGGAAGATGAGGTGTGCGATGGTCCCACTGTTCTTTGTAGCAGTTCCAGCAGCGGTCATTTTCCCTTAGTCCTAGGGTCGCTAGGCGTGCCGGGTCCAGTGGGTCTTTTGCAAGAGCCAGAATTTTGTCTGGGCTAAGACCGGGGGATCGTGTTCTTTGACTGGGACTGCCAGAGGGTGTGTCGCTCCTGCTTGTTCATTATGATGTTTAGGTGCGATTCCCAGTAGCTGATTGTCTTATCGTTGAGACTAGCGGAGGTTGGGTGGAGAAGTTGTATATGTGGGATACTGGAGGCCCACTTTGTTTAGGTTCTCCATATATTGGATGATTGAGGGCTATGTTCTAATATCTTAGATTTTGTTAGGGCTGTTCTTATTTTGAGGACGTTGTAGAGTTATATATCTGGTAGGTTATGTCGTGTTTTTAGCATGCTGGAGGTGTAGGGGCTTCCCCTTTCCTCCCGTTGTGCTGGGTATGAGATCCCTGGTCTTTTCAAGAGTCTATGTCTAGCCGTTTCACTCTATTATTTAATTCTAGAGTTTGCCCATAGCGATTCCCAGTTAGAGTTTTTAACGGCTGTGTTGCAATTTACAATCCACCGCAAGCAGGGCGTGTCTAGTGTTTTTAAGTATTAGGCTATTTTTAAGTGCCTGTTTGTTTGCGGTAAGAAGTGTTATTGGGTTGGTGTTATTTAGTATGGCTTTCTCAACCTCGAGCCAGACCGGCTTGTAGTATTGGTTAGGAGGACCCAGTAAACTCCTGTCTCGTTATAAATGCCTTTTGGAATGTTCTGAAGTCTGCCAGATTTAGACCACCTTGTTTTTTCCCTAGCCTTGGTTTTTTCAGGCTTATTCTTGTTTTTTTGCCTTGCCAAAGGAATTTGGTTTAAGATGTTGTCCGTTTTGCAGAGGAAGTCATCTGTGAGGGTGAGGGGATCATTCTGCCAGGTAGTTGATCACCGGGGTGATCACCTTTATTGTGTCTATCCTCTCCCCACCAAGTTATGAACTTAGGTGACCAAGCTTCCCAGGAGTCTTATTACCCTATCTAGGGTTAGTTTCTCATTTTGGTCGAGTGTGGTTTGAGGTTTTGCCAAATTGGATTCCTAAGTAGTTGATGAACCCTGGCTGCCAGGCTAATCCTGAGTTGGCTAATACTCTTCTGATAGTGTGGATGTTGAGTGGCATACATTCCGATTTGTCTCTATTCAGTTTGTAACACTTTTCTCTATACTTTACAGTAAGGCGATCTCCACCCTGACTGTGGACAAGCACGTGAAACTTCACATATGGTTGTAAGTCACTACTAATAGTAACTTTACATTTGTATATGATCTTTTTATTAATCCACGTCTTAAGTGGGACATGTAAGTCAACATTTTTACTATTTTTACTCATGAAATAGTGAAGAGCCAAATGTAGTAAAGTTATTCAAAAGTGTAAGAGGAAAATGCATGTGTAGATTTGCTCACATGTAAGTTTCCCTTTCTGAATTGCCTCCAAAGTTAGTAAGATTATAACATCCTGGGCAATACATTCAATTAGAATATAAATCAGTGTAGCCCATTTCTTGATTCTAGGATGGATGTGGTGCAGTCCATCACAAAATAGGTACCGGGTCCTTACTGTCAGTGGCCAACTTGAAAGGAGGTCTATATACAAATAAATAATAAATTAATACAGCCCAACTTGCTCTGTGCAGGATATGGCGGTGCCACCAAATGTAACAATAGAGGAAAGAAGATATCCAAAAGTGATACCATTACTATAATTGTTAACTTCCAATTGGTAACTCCCTCACAGAATTCCTTGGTCAATGTTTTACTCATCTTATATTTGGTCTACTATACCTACAAGATACCCCAAGAGGTAACACCATTCTCAAAGCCACATCCTCTGTCTATACCGTTGTACATATTAGAATATGTACCATTTGATAAAAATAAAAACCTTGATGTGCATACAGTGGAGCTTGATAATCTAATGGGGCATATCTAGTATTTATTCCCTTCATACTAGGATCATCTTTTTTCCCCAAACGCATTACATTTTATACACTACGTCTCTGGAACAATTTAGATACGTATAAGCGTCAATACATGGGTTCTAATGAAAAGGCGGCGTTCTGTCAGAGCTATTTCATGTTCTGATACTGATGTAGCCCTGGTTAGAAATTGGTCTAGTGTCCCAGTAACGGTCCCCCCGTCACTACCCTCCTCCATTTCCCTGCACGTGCCGCCATTAATCCTATGAACTACACTATATAACGTTACCAAACTATCCAGACTCAAAAAAGCAAAGCTGGAATCAGTCAGAATAAAACAAGCATTAAGTTCAAATTAGTAATGTCCTTACAGTTGTGGAGATGTTGGGGGGGTGGCCAGCCAAGCCTCCTCCTGGTTACGACGGGCGCGGACGGGCCCGACCTTGGCCCGGGCTTTGCCAAGCACGCCCGCGCGCGGTCCCGTGCTGCGGGAGTCCTCAGATGATTTAAAGCGCCTCCCGGCGCTTCAGCGGTGGCGCTTTATTCGGCGCCACTAAGACAGGGTGGAGGACACTGGGAGGTGTAGTCCTTGTCCCCGTATGGCGGCAACAGAGTCGGTGCAGTCCCTCCGAGACTGCTCTAGCAAGAGCCTGCAGCAGCAACCAACAAGGTATGGCAGAACCAATATTTTAATTATACTTTTTAAATATGAAAAAGATGTTAAATAAATTAAATATTTTTAATTAAAATGAATTCTATACATTATGTTAAGTAACAATACAAATTAAATATAACAAAATTACTTTTTTTTAAAATAATCCTTTCAAATAATTCTAATTTAATATGCTTAAATTACATATTTAATTCAAAGTTGATAGTGCCTAACACTTTTTTATTTGTATGACTTTTTAAATGTATTTACATCAACATTTAACTAAAAAAAAATATATTTTTTATATATATTTTATTGAGTATTTTTTACATATACAACATACGACAGATAACATATACACTTCATCGCGATTATATGTACAGGGATGAAAGCCCGTCCGGCATAGCACTTTGTTGTCTAGACTTCAGTTCGAAATATGAACTTGAACATCCCTGCCCTTCATCCGACCCACATAGAACACATAACATATATTTCTCTTGGTATTTTGTAGTAGGGGAGCCCGTCAGGCGGTTTAGTGTGAAGCCTGTTCTATTCATGGCTGGTCCCCTATTTATCTATCTAATTTGACCGAGGATAGGAAGGGGGGGGGAGCGGTGGGACAGGAGATCGGGCGTTGGAGGTAGGGGGAGTTGCCTGCTCACGAGTTTAGTGCTGTAGTTTGTTCTTTGGATTCTACTGGCTGGCCCTCTCACTGGGTTGGTACGGTGCTAGGAACTTATCTAAGGCTGATCACAAGCCCCTGTTTGGCCTTCTCCATGGTGTAGTTCTTAAGGCTGTGATGTCGGCCCCTCTCAGATATGTAACCCAGTTGAGCCACCCCTTGAAGGTGGCCTTAAAGGTGTCCTTCCACTTGGTGATAACTGTCTTGACTGCTGCTGTCAGCAGGGAGGTCTAGAGGCTACTGTCGTTATGCGTGTCGATGTCCGCGGTTATAATTGCAGTGGTGAGTGTGGCAAACTCTTTTTTGAGTGTACAACTTAAGGCTCTGTTTATGAACTAAATACTTTTCCCCAGAATTTTCTGAACTTTGTGCAGTGGAAGATGAGTGTGCGAGGTCCCACTGTTCTTTGTAGCAGTTCCAGCAGCGGTCATTTTCCCTTAGTCCTAGGGTCGCTAGGCGTGCCGGGGTCCAGTGGGTCTTTGCAAGAGCCAGATTTTGTCTGGGCTAAGACCGGGGGGATCGTGTTCTTTGACTGGGACTGCCAGAGGGTGTGTCGCTCCTGCTTGTTCAGTATGATGTTTTAGGTGCGATTCCCAGTAGCTGATTGTCTTATCGTTGAGACTAGCGGAGGTTGGGTGGAGAAGTTTGTATATGTGGGATACCTGGAGGCCCACTTGTTTAGGTTCTCCATATATTGGATGATTGAGGGCTTATGTTCTAATATCTTAGATTTTTGTTAGGGCTGTTCTTATTTTGAGGACGTTGTAGAGTTATATATCTGGTAGGTTATGTCGTGTTTTTAGCATGCTGGAGGTGTAGGGGCTTCCCCTTTCCTCCCGTTGTGCTGGGTATGAGATCCCTGGTCTTTTCCAAGAGTCTATGTCTAGCCGTTTCACTCTATATTTAATTCTAGAGTTTGCCCATAGCGATTCCCAGTTAGAGTTTTTAACGCTGTGTTGCAATTACAATCCAGCCGCAAGCAGGGCGTGTCTAGTGTTTTTAAGTATTAGGCTATTTTTAAGTGCCTGTTTGTTTGCGGTAAGAAGTGTTATTGGGTTTGGTGTTATTTAGTATGGCTTTCTCACCTCGAGCCAAGACCGGCTTGTAGTATTGGTTAGGAAGGACCCAGTAAACTCCCTGTCTCGTTATAAATGCCTTTTGGAATGTTCTGAAGTCTGCCAGATTTAGACCACTTGTTTTTTCCCTAGCCTTGGTTTTTTCAGGCTTATTCTTGTTTTTTGCCTTGCCAAAGGGAATTTGTTTAAGATGTTGTCCGTTTTGCAGAGGAAGTCATCTGTGAGGGTGAGGGGGATCATTCCTGCCAGGTAGTTGATCACCGGGGTGATCACCTTTATTGTGTCTATCCTCTCCCCACCAAGTTATGACTTAGGTGACCAAGCTTCCAGGAGTCTTATTACCCTATCTAGGGTTAGTTTCTCATTTTGGTCGAGTGTGGTTTTGAGGTTTTTGCCAAATTGGATTCCTAAGTAGTTGATGAACCCTGGCTGCCAGGCTAATCCTGAGTTGGCTAATACTCTTCTGATAGTGTGGATGTTGAGTGGCATACATTCCGATTTGTCTCTATTCAGTTTGTAACACTTTTCTCTATACTTTACAGTAAGGCGATCTCCACCCTGACTGTGGACAAGCACGTGAAACTTCACATATGGTTTGTAAGTCACTACTTAATAGTAACTTTACATTTGTATATGATCTTTTTATTAATCCACGTCTTAAGTGGGACATGTAAGTCAACATTTTTACTATTTTTACTCATGAAATAGTGAAGAGCCAAATGTAGTAAAGTATTCAAAAGTGTAAGAGGAAAAATGCATGTGTAGATTTGCTCACATGTAAGTTTCCCTTTCTGAATTGCTCCAAAGTTAGTAAGATTATAACATCCTGGGCAATACATTCAATTAGAATATAAATCAGTGTAGCCCATTTCTTGATTCTAGGGATGGATGTGGTGCAGTCCATCACAAAATAGGTACCGGGTCCTTACTGTCAGTGGCCAACTTGAAAGGAGGTCTATATACAAATAAATAATAAATTAATACAGCCCAACTTGCTCTGTGCAGGATATGGCGGTGCCACCAAATGTAACAATAGAGGAAAGAAGATATCCAAAAGTGATACCATTACTATAATTGTTAACTTCCAAATTGTAACTCCCTCACAGAATTCCTTGGTCAATGTTTTACTCATCTTATATTGGTCTACTATACCTACAAGATACCCCAAGAGGTAACACCATTCTCAAGCCACATCCTCTGTCTATACCGTTGTACATATTAGAATATGTACCATTTGATAAAAATAAAAACCTTGATGTGCATACAGTGGAGCTTGATAATCTAATGGGGCATATCTATATTTATTCCCTTCATACTAGGATCATCTTTTTTCCCCAAACGCATTACATTTTTTATACACTACGTCTCTGGAACAATTTAGATCGTATAAGCGTCAATACATGGGTTCTAATGAAAGGCGGCGTTCTGTCAGAGCTATTTCATGTTCTGATACTGATGTAGGCCCTGGTTAG